>NC_081297.1:5612115-6221730 GCF_030435805.1 Mustela lutreola | reverse complement strand
CAGTGGTTTAAGCCTCTGCCTTCGGCTCAGGTCATGATCTCAGGGTCCTGGGATCAAGCCCCACATCGGGCTCTCTGCTCAGCAGGGAGCCTGCTTCCCCCCCCTCTCTCTGCCTGCCTCTCGGCCTACTTGTGATTTCTATCAAATAAATAAATAAAATCTTTACTAAAAAAAAAAAAAGGTATTTAACAGTATCTTTTGAATTATTTTCCTTAAAAAGATAACATAAATTGGGCAACAGGTATTAAAAAAGCGCTAGGACTGGGCGCCTGGGTGGCTCAGTGGGTCAAAGCCTCTGCCTTTGGCTCAGGTCATGATCTCAAGGTCCTGGGATCGAGCCCTGCATCGGGCTCTCTGCTCAGCGGGGAGCCTGTTCGCCCTCCCCCCTCTCTGCCTGCTTCTCTGCCTACTTGTGATCTCTGTCAAATAAATAAATAAAATCTTAAAAAAAAAAAAAAAAGCACTAGGATGACTGGATTTTCTTGGGATCGTTTAGGTGTGGTCCAATCCAGAGGATACAAAAATGATCTAGATGCTGTATCAAAGTTCAATTCCAACCCAAATATTCTAGAATAGATCACCGGGAGAAGAAGCAGCAGGTGAGCATGTTTTGGCAATCTAAGTAAATACACACGACACGTGGAAGGAAACGAACTACACAAAAATCTGATCGAGGAAGGCACTGCCACCTTGTGGAAGGCCATGAATTTAGCAGCCTCCAAACCCCAAGAGTAGGAAAACCGTAAACTGAGCTACATTTGTTCTAAGCCAACTCCAACTATGAAATGTTAGAGAAAATAAAATAAATTACTGAAAAGCAAAGCATTTCACTGCATAAAACACAAGGCTCAGCCTGGTGTGAAAACTTCCAAAGCACAGGAGTGAAGGGCGGTCGCCCCCTTGGCCTCCCTGAAGCTGCTCCGTGGTGGGGCCAGAGGATGGGTTTTCCGGCCATTACCCTTTACGTGCAGAACAGCTGGCTGCTTCCAGCTAAGACCTCCCCTGACCAGGCCCCAGATGTGGGTCAGAATAACAAAGGACAAGAAACAGATACGTACACTCTTTGTCCTTCTCGACCAGAGAAGTGGGTGGCGCAATGGCAGCTCCGCCCATACCTGCAAGACACGGGAGCAGCCACCGTTAGAGGAGGAGACCCTCGGGTGCCTCACAGCCCGTGCCCTACCACACCCCTTCTGGGGGGCGGGGGGAGCGGACACCAGCCACCTCGTCCCTCCTGCTAACATTTACGAGTTCACCTCTGAGTCTGGGATTAAAAACACAGAAAATGGGCAAAACAGAGGCAGACAAAATCATCTTTTTCACAGCAGGCACTCAAGAGCCGCAGAATGCAGTTCATGAGTCAAGGCCAGGTGAAAGGACGCAGCCCAGAGCGCGCGGTCCCTCAGGAACCAGCAACACAACCTCCTGAGAGTCTGCGGCCTGCGGGGTGGTTCCGTAGGTGTTATCTCCTGTAGGTGTGAGAGACCTTACTCCTTCCGAGGAATAACGGGCAAAGACAGAATAAAACCCAGCTGCCCGTGGCACCAATGCTCTCGCGCACGACCCGGCCCACGAGCCTGCCCACTTCCTTCCAGGGCGTCCACCAGCAGAACACCTGTTTGGAAAGGTGGGTGCTTCTGGCTCCTGGGCTGTCGCCATTCCTGCTCCTGTTTCCTGGACAATGACGACACAAGCACCAAAACAGACCCCACTTGCCACCCAGCAACTGGAGAACACGCATGGAGGACATAAGAATTTTTCATTCAATACAAACCCTAACATGCATATTACAACGTAGTAGCCAGTGAAACGATCAAAACAATAAAGTGTCAATTAAAAAGAACTGATTACACGGGGCGCCTGTGTGGCTCAGTGGGTTAAAGCTTCTGCCTTCGGCTCAGGTTACAGATCCCAGGGTTCTGGGATCGAGTCCCGCATCGGGCTCTCTGCTCAGCAGGGAGCCTGCTTCCCTTCCTCTCTCTCTGCCTGCCTCTCTGCCTAATTGTGATCTCTGTCTGTCAAATATATAAATAAAATCTTTAAAAAAAAAAAAAAAGAACTGATTACAAACCATGCGGCGCCAGCGTTACATAAGGTTTCACAAAAGCAACTCCTCCAAAGCCACATTACGTGCGTCACGGAGAATGCGGCCGGACTAGACAACACACTTATGAAAAAACAGGAACCTGAATAAAACATGTTCTTTCTGAAATACCTCGTATCATTTCTTTTTCACCTTGTCACTAAGACCCAGGTGATGGTTGACTGATACTGAAAAAAATCAGCTCTGAGTTCAGAATAAAAAATGTAGGTGATTACTGGAAATCTGCCATCAATCTGGTTAAAATGTGAACATCACTCTGTTAACAGCAGCATGCAGAACAGCTATAATGCCATTATTTTCCTAATACTAGACTGTATGGCTCCTGTTAACATTAAGAAAACAATGTCCTTAATATAGAAAACACAGCTCCTTATCCAAAGGGCAGCCAATCTGTACGCTGGCAAGGTTAAGACAAACATTCAACCTATACACTGGCTTCTAAAACAAATCAATTAACATTTGTTAGTTGGTAAGATAATGGATATGGAATGTTTAACACAATGCCTGACACACAGTTAACTCTCCTCTCCATTAGAAAGACAACATAGCACCTGACTGACCATGCTCAGCATGTTTTTTTTAAATTGAGGTGTAACTGCCATAATGGCCTCTCTGTTTCAGGTGTACAGCATAATGACTTACTGTTTGTGTACACTGCGACCACAGTAAGTGTAGTTAACACTGATCATACACGGTCTCAAATGTTTTTTTTACAATGAGGGCTTTTAAGATCTACTCTCTTAACAACTCTGAAACAGGCAATATAGTTTTATTAACTACAACCATGTTGTACACGCACATCCTCATGATCTATTTTATAACTGGAAGCTCGTACCTGTCTGCCGCCTTTGCCCGTCTCGCCTACCTCCCACCTCCACCTCTAGCAACTGCCCATCTCTTCTCTCTGTGTCTCTGAACTTGGGTTTTTGTGGTTGCATATAGTAAGCCTCCTATAAATATATTAAATTCTTATCTGCACTGAAAGATTAAGAATTCTAAATTACTACAGACTTGTTCCTTTCCAACTCAATCAGTACCTTAAAGTTTACATTAAACCCTGAAGCAGCGTTGGCTGCACCCTGCGGAGGGCCAGGCTTGCCAAACTGCTAGTCATTCGAGCGCGTTCATGTACACGGACTTATGCCGCAACTTTACGGTAACATGACTCTTAGGTCCCATGTTGAAGATGACCACGTGGGTTTTCAGGCACATGAAGACCTTGGATAAGCTGAACAGCGGACCTGTATTTAAACAGCAGTAATTCCCTCTGTGCCCTGGATTCCTCACCTTCAAAACAGAGATAATCACAGCTCCAACTTGGAGCTGTGTAATGAAGCAGGTCATCTATGAAGGCGCTTATTCGACCAGTACCTGGTATCCCATAGACAAGCAGAAGACCTACATTCCTCACTTAAATAAATCTCAACCTGTCCACCAAACTGGTCAGTTAAACCAAGGAAATCCCAGCAATTAAAACACAATGAAGTTAATATTAGAAGCAATCCATTCTCTCAAGAATGAGCACTACTTAGCTATCTAGAGATCACGCAGAACTCAGCTCTAACACAAGGACAATTCTGCCTGTGAAATTTTAGAGATGGAAGGGGCCGTATGAAGTGCTTGGCTCAAATTCTTGTCGCCCTGCTCTCCACAGACCCTGAAAGAAACCAATGTCCAGAGAAGCTAAGGGATTTCCTTAGATTCCTGCATGTTAGTGGCGAAAACTGTGGGAACGAGTGCCTTGACTCTCTGCTCATGCTGAACAGACACATGGCTGGCGACAGAGAAGAGGTCTGTGTGATGCTGCTGTCAGTAAGGAAACTGGTACGTACTTAAGGTATCCCCGAGATCTCCAAGCAACACACGTGAGAAAGTGATCTCGAAGCACAAAGTGAAAATAGGATGTAGGTTAAAACTGTTATGCAAACACGCTCTGCCGGGATTCCAGAGAGAAAATTACCCAAATCGATGTCAACTGAACAATTTACCAAGTTGGACAAGAAAAGCAAACAGCAGGATGTCACCATGTTTGAAACGTGACATTTACGTTTCACGCCTTACTTCTTTTCCGCCTCTCTCGCTCATAATCTTCATCTTCATCAGAATCTGGATCTGGTCGCCTCGAAAACCCACTAGCTTCATGTCTGTCCTTACGCCTCCTGCGGTAACAAAGGCACCAAATATTCATTACAGAGGAACCAATTTAGAGATGTGAACCCAAGGATGTCACCTTGACTTGCTCTTGGTTAGAAAATATCAAGCCTTCTCTTTCCCACTGAACTATTAATTTGGGGGGCTGGGAAGGAGGCACATGTGCAAATAACTGGCTGAAGACTAAATGTAGTAGAAGTGAGCAAAGTGAGAAAAATCCAAAATATTAAACTGAACAAATTTAACGGGCACATGGATATAAGTAGCAAGAGAAAAGTTTCCTTGATGTTTACATCTTTGGATTTAAAGCATATCAACAAAGATAATACAATTAACATTCAATATTTATAAAATAAGAACTACAAATAAAGCCCTTTTACCCAAACCTTTAAAAAATATAAATAAAAGATGTATATACACTTTTCAAAATTCCATCTCGCTCAAAATTAGTTAAACTTAAGAAACATTTTAAGTGTTTTGTTTTATCTTCTAAAGTAAGCTCTACTGCCCAACATGGGGCTTAAACTCATGACCCTGAGACCAAGAACCACATGCTCTACTAACTCAGCCAGCCAGGTGCCCATAATGTTTCAAGTATTTAAATAGTTATGATTCTAGTAGAACAGGAAAAATGCCCAATTATTCAACTCCAGATTTCTAAGTTTCTTTTTTAACAATTCACCTAGAATGTTTCCTTCCACGTTTTCTGCATCTGGACGTGAAGTCTGCTCTAGCGTTTGTTTTCACGCTGGAACGTAAGGGCAGGCACACTTTGGAGCTACTGGTTTGGCTCCAGACCACCACAGTAAGGCTGATATTGTAACCAAGGGAACCAGAGTTTTTGGTTTCCCAGTGCATAGAAAAGTTATGTTTTCACTATCCTGTAGTCTGTTAAGTGTGTAATAGCACTCAGCCTTAAAAAAAACAAGTATATACCTTAATTAAAAATATTGCTAAAAAAGGCCAACCACCCTCTGAATTTTCAGCAAGTCATAATCACTGATCATATCACCATAACCAATCTGATAGTGGAAAGTCTGAAATACTGTGAGAATTACCAAGTAACAGAGACATGAGGAGAGCAAATGCTCTTAGAAGAATGGCCCTGAGGGACTCCTGGGTGGCTGAGTCAGGCGAGCATCCAGCCCCTGCACTCAGCGTCAGGAGACGGAGCCCGCTGTCAGGCTCCACGCTCGGCACAGACTGCTTGAGCGTCCTCTCCCTCTGCCCCTCCTCCCACTTCCACACACACTCTCCCTCTCACATACGTCATCTTTAAGAAAGAGAGAGAGAGAAAATGGTGCTGATGGATTGGCTCCATACAGAGCTGCCATTCTAAGATCGATTTACTGGCGGGGGAGCAAGAGGGGGAGTGGGAGAACCTCAAGCAGGCTCCGCACTGAACGTGCAGCGGGAAGCAGGGCGCCAGCTCAGGACCCCAAGATCAGGACCTGAGCCAAAAGCAAGAGTCGGATGTTCAACCAAATGAGCCACCCAGGCGCCCCACCACAAACTTTTAATTTGTAAAAAATACTGCATCTGCAAAGCACAGTAAAATGAGGTATGCTTGTACAAAATCTTAAAAACAGACTGATTCCTTCCGATGACTGCTTAGAACAACCAAGAAAACTAACTTCAGCCTTACAGACAGCACAAAGGTTCACTCATTAATATCACAATGATATTTCAATGTAAAATATCCTCGAATCCAAACAGAGCCTTACTTTTCTCTCTCTTCTATTTCTTTTTGTCTTTCCAGCTCCCGCTGTCTCTGTCGTTCCTCTCTTTGGCGTTTCACTACTTTCTCATAATCATTAGGAAACATGGGATCATATTCATCAGCTAAAGGAATCAGAACTTCTCCTGCAGAAAATCCACTGGGAACAGGATCCTGAGGAAGGTAAAAATGCCAGACCATGTATCATCCTCATGTTTGAGAATTTTACTCACAGTCAAAGAATATGAGCAGGGGCTCTGCAGACCACCCATCTGCCTCCTTTGTTTTACAGAAAAGGAAACAGAAGGAGGGTTAGTGACCTGACAGAGCCACACACGAGGTAGCTATGTAGCAGCTGAACCAAGAGTTCCCCGCTCAGTTTAGTATTAATTCCATAAATACCTTAGGGCATCTTGCTGCAATTCCTAAACAAGCTGCCACCATCTAAAATTTCAAGCAATACATTTGACTCTTTATAATAAACAATGAATATTTTCATTTTAATATGTCTCTATGAAAACTTAAATAAATAGTCCATGAATAACAATCATTCTTGTGGTCATTTTAGATTCTAATTTTAGATTCTGCTTACATGGAAACATGATATATCCAGAGTTCGCAATAAAAGCAGAAAGGCTTTCTGAAACCTTTTGGAATACACATCCCTTTCCACGTGTGCAGCATTTCAGGAACTGAGTCTGGCACAGGTAGATAGAATTCCCTTCATCATTCATTCTCTTAGGGTCCACTAAGATCATTTTGCATTTTTCTGTATATTTAGAAACTGAGGCTACTCTTTGAGAGTAAAAAGGTAGCCTTAAAGAAATCAGAAAAACAAAAGGTAGACAGAGCACAGCTGACCTGAAAACGAGGACCTAAACTTCCACACTTTCATGTTAGTTTTCTTAGCATTAACTCCTCCTCAGTTATTTGTGAGAATGAGATGCTTTAACTGGTCTCCACAGGTACCCCACGCAAGCACAGGCTGGGACTAAGGTCTCTAAGGGCTCACCCTGCACTGCCTTCAAGAAGGACACTGCCCACACTCACAAAGGCAGGACAATTGTTCATAAAATGTATTTTGTATTTGAACATAAATACAAAGAGCTTATGTCCACCATCAATGGATCTAAATCCCATCATTCCTGCATTACACGGTACCCTCTGATGTTTTGTAAATGTGAACACACATTTCAATGCTTCCTTAGAACTAAAAATCAGGAACCACGATGTCCTATGAGTATATGAGAAAAACAGCTATAATCAGCTTCAGGCCTGAACAGTGGAAAGTTTACCCAAATCTATTTAAGGAAAGGTTCCCAAAGCGTAGTTACGAATTTGCATTCATATAAAAGACATTTTAAAAAACACAGAGGCACATGAACAAGATTTTCTTTTAGTTATTATTCAGACAAGACAGAAACTAACAATTAACTCTTCAATTTATATAATACTATCACCACAGAGTTTCAGACAGAACTAACTGTCAATACCAAGGTTAATTCTTTGTCATTTCAAAATCTGAAAGTGAACAACTTTTACTGTATAAAACCTGCTGAGTGGAACAATGAGACATCATCTCAACATGCTATCAAGAGTAAAGTGATCTGTCCAGTTTTTTTGTTTTTTTTTTAAAGATATTTAAACGTTAACACCCCAACGCTGGAGAATCTAAAACACTCGTATGCTGTGGGGATATCACAGAATCAAGACACAGTAACAGAAGACAGTGAACCAGTTTTTGATGAGATGCAGTCAGGGAAAATTAGGTAGATAATCTGTGGGGAAAGTGCTGACTGATGAAGAATCCCCAGAAACCTCTCCACTGAGGGACCCCTTTCCTCCTCGACAGATGATCAGCCTGCAGGACCAACACCTGTTCTTCTGGCCCAGAAGGCTCAGGATAAAGGCAAACGAGGGGAGCAGACTGCAACCCAGAACAGTCTGGACTAAATCTAAATACAGAAAGGAGGGGTCATGCAGTTGGGACTGTGTCTCAGGTTCATTTGGGTTCTTTCTAAGGGGTGTGGGGGTGCGGGCTGGGACAAGGATCTTGCTAGAAAGAGCAGTAACCGCATATTCTAATTATTAGCCTTTCGGTCATTTTTCATCAAGCCATTTGTGTGCACAGTCACATCACACTCCTGCAGTCACACTGCTTGACTGCCACCTGCGGAAGGACGGACGTTCCCTGATGGTGGGCGTGGTTTTAACCACAATCTACGCTGAATTCACTTAGCCCTCATTCTGTGTCATCTGAACTATGTTCTCTGTTATCTTTGTCCAGATCCTCCCCATCCTCACTAACCCGTTTACAGAGCTGACGATGTCTGTTTCTTTGTTTTCAAGATGATGTAAAATCGCTGAAGGTAATCAAGGTTCGGTTGACAGAATTTCAACCTTTTCTCTATTTTCATCCATGATAAGACGATAAGCACTAACATTCCTTTTTGACAGTAGAAATTAGGAACAACCCATATATCCAGCTTTAAGTAAACTAAATAAATTATAGTATACCCATCTGAGGAAGTACACTGAAACCATTAAAATGATCATATAGTCCTGTACTTTTTAACACAGACGGTCACCATAAATAAAGTGAGAAAAGCAAGTCAGAGAACAGTAGACAGAGGAGGCAGAGAATGGAACGCTATTCCAAAACATAAAGTTTTTAACGTCTAGAGGGTAGGAGTGAAGTCCTACTGTTTTCCTTTCTGCATCTCTCCAGTTTCTGATTTTGCTATGATGCACTATTTTACATTCAATACTAATTTTTAAAATTCAGTTGAGAAGGACACTGGCTAGCCTACAAAGACCCACTGAGGGGGATGGTGCTCTGAAGACACGCAGGTGAAACAGAAGAGCCCATGGGTGGGGGTGCCTAGGGCTCACCTTCAGGCCAGCTGCGACGTGCGGCGGGGTGTCCACGATCTGCCGGTCGTCTGAAGAGCCGCCTCGCTTTAGGTCAATTACTGGGGCAAGTACTGTACTCTGTTTCGTTCTCTGGCTCTAAAATCATGGAAAAACAAAAGGACACTGAACCTCCAAACTAAAACTCATACTGTTTATAGTAAAGCTTCGTGGTCTCTGTAACAAGCCTCCAGATATGACAAAAGCAATCTTAAAGCAACAGCCTTTTAATTTAGTTATTACCATTACCACATACCAATTACTGTAGCCTTTTTTTAACAACACAAATTTCCTCTATTTTGATAAAAGGTTTACAGTAAGCTTAGTTTCTTTTATTTAAATGTGCACATATATAATATACGAGAAAAGCTCTAACACCGATTTTCCCTCTGAGCACAGGAGGGCACGTCTGCAGCGGCACGACCCCCTTGGAGTGGTGGCAGTCCTTCACCAGGAACAGGGGTGCCTGTACATCCTCAGCAAACGCTACCTGCGGATCAGGAGCTTTCCCCTCCCAGTCGCATTTAAACTTCTGCCTCTTTTATTACGAACGCACAGAAAAAACTTTAAAGAAAGAGGAGCGTCCTCCTTTGCGTCCCAGCAGCCACTGTCCCCGCGTTTCCACATTTTCCTCACGGCGCGGTATTCCGCACTAAACCATCGGAAAGGAGGTTGGAGACTCACAACGCTTTCCTTTAACCTCCCCAAACTACAGACTTTCTTTTATGTAGGCGCAGTACTACCACCGCACCCAGTAAAATCAATGATCCCCTGCACCATTTCCCATCCAATGTACACTCAGGTTTTCTAAACTGTCCCCTAAAATGACACTTAAATAGCTGATTTTCTTTTGAACCAAATCACACCAAAGTTCCACAACTCATTTGATTGTTAGAGCTCTCAATTTAGAAAAGATTCCTTTCCCAGCGCAGAGCCTCTGTCTCCTATTTTTCCCGACACCTGTAAAATGCCACATGTTCTAGACCAGTCTGATAACTTCCTGGCGGTCTAGTTTCACTTACTACTCTACGCCCTGTAATTTCGGAAAATAGTGCCTCCCAGGTATGGTGCTGGGCTCCGTTTGGCCCCAGCGCTGCAGCCCGTGGGGTCGGGCTGTCCGGCAGCAGCGCGAACCTCAGATGGGCAGGACAGTGACCATCTGGTCTTGTGCTTATGAAGCTTTGACGCCCCCTGTGCAATTTAAAGGGTTACAGGTTTTCACTGTTATTACTACAAAAGGCTCAAACTAAACCACCTTCCCTCTTGAATTTACCAGTGCTTACAATGTTAAGCAAACAAGCCTAATCCAATCATTAAACACAAAATCCACCAAAGAAATACCACCGGTGAGAGGACAAGGAGGGAGATGATCAAAGCACGGACTCCTCTATGACCCCACAGAGGAGAGCGCAGCTCCATCTTCCCGGTTTATGTGAAATTGTCTCCACCAAACACCTTTACAGGTTTGGTTAAGCCAACCTAGTACTGAGTAATTTATTAGTCAATTAAAGCTATGAGAATCAATGCAACGTACCTTAACTTCCCTTCAAGAAGAACAAAATACTAACTTCACACAGCAATCTCAAAAAGATAGAAGAAAGTTAGCAGAAATGATTTCACAGGCCGGTTTTTATTCTGACCTATCTTTTAAAAACCCATCTGAAAGCGCAGGAGACAACCAGGTAGCTGACATCACTCTACTGGAGAAGGGAAAACCTGGCAGGCACAAATTAAACGGAGGCAGATGCTACAGAGGATGTCCGAGTCTAGACTCCTGCTTCTCAGCATCTCACACTTTTGCATGTGAGTGAAGTAATTGCACAGAAAAATCGGTACGTGATGAATACATTTCATTAAATTTTCTAGTACATTTTTTGAAAGGATCTATTTTCTGAACCGTATTTTATATAAGCTAGTTTTTAACCTACAGTAAACACGCTCTGACTGGAGAAAGAAGTGATCCTGAAGTTACACTGGGCAGGAGAAAACAAACTGGTTAGATTTTTAAAAATTTGGCTGCAAGTGATCTCTGAAGCTGACAATTATTTACACTGGTAGTTAGAGAATTAGCCCGGTTTCTAATCTGTGTACATCCAGTATAGTCTGACTTCTCTTCTGCTTTGTTAGTCCCCACTGACCTAAGACTGTTCACGAGGTACATCCACTCAATCTAACTGAATTTACGTCCTTCAGCGCGACACTGCTCCTTACGGCCAGCGCCATCTCACTAAAGGGCCTACCAGGCCTTGAAGAATGACACATGACATTTTACTCTGCACACATCTCGTGTGCAGAGTAAAAATTACATGAAATTCAGAAAGATCTAAAAAACTTACCAATTTAAAAAAACTAAAGGGAAAAATAAGACTTCCTTTGCTGATCTTCCCTTCACGTAGGGTGAAAGTTTATAAAAACAACAAAATTCTGTCTCTCTAAAAATACTGGCATAAAAAAAAGTCCATCTCGTCATGATGAAGATGAAAAAGACAAAAACCCTCATGACAAGAGCTGACAAAACAAACTAAAATTTTCAGACACTGTTGCTTTACTGGTGGGTATCCTGACCCTAAAAACCTTCCAAGCGCTGAGCACTGGCGAGAGCACGTCAATACGGCCACCGACTGAGGAGGTGGTAAAGGGAAAGAAAAATAATTCCAGAACTTTAAGAAAATGTTTATGATGTAAAATTCCAAACACAAAATGTCAAGAGAACAGGTTCATGAATCCTTCAATCTCTCTGACCCGGTGACACCAGCGACTGCGTTCTGGGTGTCTCCTCACCTTCCCTGCCCAAGAGTGGATTAATTTAAAGCAAATCCCCTAAATTCAAACTTTTTTTTTTTTTTTTTTTTTTTTTTTAAAGATTTTATTTCTTTACTTGAGAGAGACAGACAATGAGCGGGGAGGGTCAGTGGAAGAAGCAGCTGCCTGCTGAGCCGGAGCCGGAGGCCGGGCTCAATCCTCCTGAGACAAAGGCAGTTGCTGAACCAACTGAGCCATCCAGAAGCCCCAAAGTCAAACATTTTATCAGTAAATATTTCAACAGATCTCTAAGGCAGGTTTTCTTAAGTTCTTGTTTCATTATTGGTTTCCCCTCAAGAAACTTTGTAATACATTCTTCCCTGCCCATAAAACTTCACCACAGATGTACTATGTATCTGTTCACGTACCTGATGTGTATCTGTGCTCCACACATAAGAAGAGCAGTTTTTACCCCATTAAGACAATATTCACCCCCTTCAGGGGGATACAGCCTCCACTGGGTTATATGCTCTAAAACATAAGGGCCTTAAAAAACAAGCAAATCAGATACTATTCTTGTTCCTACAAGTGTAATACTCAGTGGATAACTGTGTTCGGAATGTCTTATATGTCATTCAGTTTCAGTTGTCATCAGTGCCCAGCACGTATACAACAGGAACCAACCAATTCCTCCCCTAATACATCCGGCCGACACATGCAGACCAGCCTGAGCCGTCACTAACGCAAACAGATTATCAATTCCTGCACAGCCTCACTCCTCCGCGGGCCGCCTTCACACCACCTACCACCAACAGCAGACTCCTAGAACCGGACTCAGGAACACAGCGAACGAAGCAACACTTCACCCACATTTTCGGCCAACCTCAGACATACCGAATGAAGCCTGAAAACCAGGGTCATTGCTGGAAACAGTCCTGCTTTTTCCTTCCTTCCGATTCCCTGAAACAGTTCTATTCCCAGGACTGGAGAAGCACAATCACCTTCCCTCCGTACTTCTCCGCGCGCAGGGCCTCTCCCTGTAGACACGTTTGCCCTCCGCATTTGCAACACAGGCAGAGGAGAAACCCAAGTACCCGTGCTCCCGAGGAGGAATGCTCTTTGTAGATCTCTGCTCCCACCCGTCGGGGCATCTTACCTTGGCCTGCGTCAGGGCTGCCTTCTTGACCTGAAGCTGAGACTGCAGAAGTTTGAAGTTTTTGGACCAGCCCTCCGTTTTTGAATCACTGGTCTCCACTCCTAGGTCATCGTACAGGGACATCTTCCCAGTTTAACGCTGAAAGGCAAGGGGGAAGAGGCTTAAAGGACGCAGACTACAGGAAGGAGTTCACATCTTTCCGTGTTAAAATAACTCAGTATCATGGAATTTTAAAGGTGAAGGGTACTGGGAGAGAACACCTCGTCCAGGAAGCTTCAGCAACAGAAGCCAAGACCGATGCTGCCAATCACTGCCCCTTCTAATGCCGGATCCGCGTGTTAGTTTACAAATAAACTTGCAGGATCAAGTAATTCAGGAGTGAAATCATGCAATAGACCTCTAAGGCAGATCTACGCAGATCTATGCTGCACTATTGCATATAATGATTACTAATAATTTCATATTGCCAATTTTATGTATCCAATTCTTAAAAGTTCTTTTTTGTTTCAACAAAAAGTAGAAAATTTACAACAGTGCATTACCAGGTTGACTTAGCACTATTAGCTATGTTTTTATAAAGAAGAAATCTAAACATATGCCTAAAAGTTTAAAGAAAAACAGAAATGACATGATGTGGTATCACGGATGCTGTATTTTCATAAATCCTGAATGATTACTGAGGAGAGCAGAGAGCAGATCATAAACAGCCTGACTTCCTCATATTCCACCAACCTGAAGTTTATAATCTCTGAGAACACCTATTACTAAGATAATCAATAATCTACAGTAAGTGATCAATACATAATATCCTTGCTGATCAGAGGAACATAAGACAACAACAGAAAAAGCCAGAATTCCCACTCAGGAAGCCTTATCAAGCTGGGCTGGAGTAAACGCAGCATTGCTGGAGAAACCTACTAGATGCCACCATTAAAGCCGAGCCTCCTACAGAACTGGGACTCTGCGAGATAAATCTGCCCAAGGTCACGGTGGGAAGACCCATTTCAAACCTAGTCATGGGAACAGCACAACCTAAATCCCTACTATCACCTTTTTAAAAAAATCAATGTTCTGGGTGAAACCACAACAGAGACCACTTCCCAAAATTTAAAAAAAAAAAAAAAAAATCAAATCTCCTTCTCACAGATGGAAAGAGAAAAAAAAAAAAACTTCACGGAAATCCTGAAATTGCACAATTTTCAGCATAGGTACTTTCTGATTTATGGACACATTCCAAAAACTTTTGTCAGTTCCCAGGTCCAGGCAGCATTTTGCCATAGAAACCGTGTTAAACAAATCCTGTTTCACCTGTGTCTGTCTCTCAGAAAGCGAGGGTAATATAGACGAGAAGGAAAATATTTAATCTTCTCCGGTTGTGTCTGACTCAGGGCAAAAACTTCTCTCTGGCATGTTTACTACTTCTCCGTCCTCTAAGGCTGGTACTCTAAGACTCTGCCACCGCAACATCCTGGCCAACCTTGGTCCCACTCTGTGTGGGGTGGCTACCAACATTACCCCCTGCCACCCCCCGGAAGAGTTGGTCGGGTCTGAGCAGAGCAGCTCTTGACCTGGAAGTCAGAGCCCAGGCAACTGTTGCTGCTTTTCGGTTTCTTCTATTCCTTAATAGGAATAGGTTTGATTTCTAAATGCAAGGCCCCCAAGGCAGTACAGAAACAGGGGGAATAAAGGAGAGCCCAGGGTACTGGCGGCCGACTGCTCTAATGAATCACCTACAAATCGAGGCGGGCTTGCATGTTCTCCTCAGTAGGCTTCTGTGACAACTCACCCGCTCGGCTGATGGCACGAACAAAGAATTTCCTAGACAGCGTCTCTAACAGGGAAATAAATGCCCACTGCCTGCAGTGCCAGACAAAGTGAGCGTTTTACTCAGGAACTTGGCAGCCCATTGTCACGTTACGCTGGAGTCACTGAGGCAATAAAGAAACAGCAAGGAAAGCCCCTGGTGGCCACTTCAGAACCCGTTTTAATCCACACTCTGGGAAACCCCAGGAGCACCCGGATCCAGCCCAGAGTCCGCTGCTCTCTCCCCAGACTATGACCACGTCTGACCCAGACAGAGCTGAAAAGGAAGGCAGGCCAACTGCACAGGTAATGCTCTATTTGCAAACCCCTTCCAAGCCATCTTTCCAGAAACTTCTGGCCAACACGAGTGCCCAGAAGAGCAATGCACCGGAGAACTTCAGAGGCTTTCATGCACCTTCTGCAGAGCCCACATGATATTCAAAACGAATCATTCTTATCTAAATACATATCCTTACACTTTAAATTTCATCTGAAGAACTCGGAGCAACAGCAAAGAAAAACAATGCTGAATGTCCTGGCTGCTCCTGTGGTTCTCGAACTACTTCAAGAATGACATGCACTTTTCATCCAACCCAGTCTACCTGTCTGGGCTCTCTTCATTCAACCAGTCACTAAACGAAAGCCCAGTTAACCTGTGGGTTCAGTTGTTTTCTCTTTCTTTATACTCATAAAGGCTAGGGAAGACAAACACATCCTGGGAAACAAATACAAACAACGAAGCTTTCAGGGAAATTACAAACAGATAAATTACCAAACTTTGTTAGCAACCCAAACTCTGCTTCTCCCTGAACTTCTTCATAAAAAACTTCAGAACCTCATCAAAAACGGTATTTACAAATATGTTTGTGCCAATGGAAATAGGTTAACCAAATACCCACTGAACTATGAAGGGAAAAGATTAGCTTACCCATTTTTGCATCTCCGATTTCTGGCACAGGAAATAAACAAACATCTGCTGAGATACTAGTAATTAAGTCAAGTCTGTGCAGCCACGTGAATCAGCAGGGAAACGACACAAGGCCCGAGGTCCCACTAGGAAGGTAGAGACGGGCAAAAGGTCTGGAGACAGATGGTTCTAATGGCTGTACAGTGTGTACGTACCTGCTGCCGCAGTCCCGCGCACTTAAAATGCTTCAAATCCCAAGTGGTGTGTGACATACACTTGGCACACACAAACAAAAGACGAGGTAAACAGGAAGGAGAAGCAGCAGTGGGGGAGAGGGCCTGAGGTGACAGGCTGCTGACGGACACTAGCACATCTGCCTACAGGAAGCGTAAACGTCCATGCAATTATTTCCCCACATTTGGGGGCAAAAGAAAGTCCAACAGTACAGAGGATCTGCTCCTCCACCAGAGTTCTTCCACCCAAGAATCCAGTATTTCGCCAAGATCCCACAGCTGAATCAATGAGGTCCCACGGGGCCACACTTCCAGTGACTCCACTTCCAAATCGAAGGCGGCCTGCTGACCGTTCCGTCTGATTCTCCTCCCTCCCCACGCTTCGAAAATCACTATGCAGCAGAATCTTACGTTCATCATTTCTGTTCTCAAAACTTTCGAAAACACACTTCAAATATTAGAAGCTGATGTCATCTCCCAGCATCTGCTGCTTTTCTGTGAACACAGAGCTTCTAGATCAGATCTGTTAATCACAGAAAACGAGGAAGAGCTTTCTTCGCTTTTCTCCCTGAAACAGGACTTCGAACCCACAGAACTGGATTAATCACAGCAACAACACACGTGTCATCCATCCACACACGTACGGCCTGCTTTCCATTACTGGAATGCTACAGCACCGGTGAATTTGCCAAGAGTCAAAATCTACTTCCTGATGCCCACCCCCTCCCCATCCCATTCAAGTGATTTCTCCAGCCCAGGGGTGGGCAGCACCCTGCATCCCATTCCCACTAATTCCGGACTATTCTTTGACATAATGTGATTTCCTTAAAAGGTCCCACATTTTGATTTCAGCTGTTTGAAGCACTTCTAACATAGCAGAGTTGATTCATTCGCTCTTCCCACTGCAGTCAGGGAAATGAACAAGCACTGAGGAGACCGCCCGCACATGAACTTAACCTAATGCCTGCTGAGACGTCACAGGGCAGAACACATTCACTTCATGAACTCTAGTGACAGGTAATAAAAACCAGCGTTAACATTTGGATACACTACAAGCCAGGGACAAATACAAACACGGACCTGAGACTTTTAGAACTTTAAAATACCCGTTACTTTTGTATGGTAACACCAGGCTTTGATCAACGCATCTTTCTTGATGCACTGTTTTCTTTTTCCTTAAGAAGAAACACGGTAAACACGGTTCTGCCAGAAGAACGATGACTTGATAAAATTCTACCTAAGCTGGCAAAGTATTTTTTTAAACGTGCAACTAGTAGAAAAACCATGGAACGAGTCCTCTCAGAAGCAGCCCACCTAGCTCATGTCACATGATCTCTGAAGCCTTCGGTGACTGCCACCCCCACATCAAGTCCTCGTCCTCGGTGTCTTTCCCCTGAACACACTCGGAGCAACTCCCATAGGTTACGCGGCCTGCTGGGTGACACGCCTGTCTCTTCCCCTGTTTCAAGGCCCTTAAAAGGGCTGTTTTTGTCTTCATCTTTGTATCTCCAGCTGAACACCATGCTCTGAACACTGTAACACTTTGTAAATATTTTCTAAATGCTATCAAGTGCACCTACTTAATTTACGTTATCAAACAATAAGATCTTCAGATCAGCCTTTTAAGGACACAACTTATTTTAAGTGGTTGGTATTCGACATACGTGTGCTAAATTTTTTTTTTTTCAAACATTTTATTTATTTGTCAGAGAGCGAGCGAGAGCGAGCACAGGCAGACAGAGTAGAAGGCAGAGTCAGACGGAGAAGCAGGCTCCCTGCGGAGCAAGGAGCCCGATATGGGACTTGATCCCAGGACGCTGGGATCATGACCTGAGCCGAAGGCAGCTGCTTAACCAACTGAGCCACCCAGGCGTCCCATACGTGTGCTAAATTTTAAGTTGCACACCGTCATAATGGGAGAAAAACCACCACGACCATACAACGGAGTCGAAGTCCGAGTTCTGAGCACCTAAAGCAGCCGCATGGTAAGAGACCTTTTTAAAAAACCATTAAATAGATACTCATGTAACATACAGCAAAAATGAAGCCTAAAGAACATGGGGAAGTATGTACAGACAGAAAGGAAAAGCAAGGGGACTACGGGGCGGTGCATGTTGATGTTCACACAAAAAAATACGTAATAAGCAATGAAAGAAATCTGCCCAGCTGTAAAACTTACAACGGCTTTTTAAAGAATAAAAACATTTTCCCCCTGTATGTCCACCTCTGCCACCCTGGTTACATTCCTTCTGAGGCTGGAGAGTCTGGCAACACAGTCCAAGAGAGTCGCCTGGAATGTGGGTGTGGAACAATCTCTCCTCCGCCATCCACTGTTATGTCGGCCTTGGGGGATTACTAGCCCTGGATGTTCCCTGACGATAACTGAAAACAAACCGGGTAAAAAAGAAACCCCTTCTGCACATTCACGGTTGGGAACACACCGACAACCCCCCCCTTCCTGTTTTCCATAAAGGCGATCTTCAGTTGTCCCAGAACTCCGCTGGTAACAGCCCATCACACCTGTCACACTCCTGTCTCGCAACCTACCCGCTCCAAGCTGTACCGCAGGCCGCACGTCCCTTAAGAAAACTCTACAACGCACCTTCTGTGTAAGTTCCTAATGCACAACCCCCCGTTCCTCAAGTACCTCTGTTACGGTGAATATGGCGGTGACCTGTATCCCCTAAATGTGCGGAAACCGAGGTGCATCCTTTAAAAGCTGCACCTGCCGCCAGGAGACACAGTGCTCAGCGGCCCTTCCCCAGGACACGCCACTTTCCACCCGGAGGCCTGGCGCCAGCAGCAGGGGCCTTCGGCGTCTGCCCTGGACGGCCTTCTCTCGAGCCCACCCGTCCAGCCGCTCCTCGAAAGCACCCCACCTGCAGTTTCCAGAACGCGCGACGGCGCTCCCCCGCGGCGAGCCTGTCCCCGCTCGCGCGCACCTCACCCAACGCGTCCCAGACCCCGCGCTCAGCATCACCCGCGCCGGGAAGCCTCGGGTCAGGCCGGGCGCGGGTTCTTACTCAACGCCGGTTTCCCGAGAGCCCAAACCCCCGGAGAGGAGGAACCCGGTCTTCCTCGGCCCGCGTCCGCTGCTCGGCGCACACGGTCCGGGCCAGGGCAGGTGCCCCGGGGCCATGCCTGCGGCCGGAGCGTCGGGGCTACGACGCCGCCTTCACCAGGTCCGGGGCCGAGGCCGCCGGAGCTCCGCCTCCCGCCGCGCGTCCGGGGGAGCCCGCGTCGCCGAGGGACGTCGGCATCCGGAGCCCCCCGTCCCGCCGCTCCCCTGCTCCGCTGCCCGGGCGCTGGGGGCGGGCACGAGCGTGCTGGGCCCCGGGGGACACACGCCCGGCGCCCGGGGTCGAGGCCCCGGGGCGACTTTGTCCAGCCCGGACCGACGGAGAGGGGAAAGGAAGCGTGCTCGGGTCGGAGCGAGGCAACACCCGGACGGGAAGGGGAAGGTCAGGAGGACCGGGAGAGCTCAGGGCCCGGTGACCCGAGGCGCATAAAGAGGCGGCGGCGGCGAGCGCGAGGGGCAACACGGCGGGTCGCCCTCCGCCGGGGCCGCGGCCACGCTGTCCGGAGGCCAAGGGCTCGGCGGCTGCGGGGGGTTCGGCCCGGGACCTCTCGGCCCCCTCACTGCGCGGCCTGAAGCCGCGGCCTCGCGTCCAGCGCCGCCCGGGGACGCGCTCCCGCCCCGGCTTCCCGCCAGGCCGCCCGTCCGGACGCCGCCGGGGGAGCCACTTACCCGGCCCGCCCGGCCGACTCTCCCCATGGGCCGCGGCGGCGCACCGGGGCCGAGGCGCCGCGGACAGGGCGGGCTGGGCGCACTCGGCGTAAGCCCGCGGCCGCAAGACCCGAACCGGCGCCAACCCCTACGCCGAGTGCGCGGGGCGCGCGGCGGCGCGGGGTCACGGAGCGCGTGCGGCAGGAAGAGAGGCGCGCCTGCGCCGCGGGCCGCTCCGCCGCGCGCCCCCTGCCGGCCGGAGGACCGCGGTGCACTCCCCTCCGCCGGCTTCCTTCTCTCCCGCCGTAAGGGGTCGCAGCGGTCCCAGTTTGTGAAATTTCAGCCTGGGGAGAGCCGGGCAGTGACCCCCGATGGTGAGGAGGAGAAACGGTCCACAGGCTGCACCCAGCGTCCTGGGGGGTCCCCTGCTTTCTGATAGGAGAGGCCCCAGAACCCCTCCAAGCGTCCGTGCGCGTTCACCCAGAGCCGTGCATGTCTAAGCACAGAGCGGAGCGTAGGTCACCGAGGGCGGCAGGTGCGGGACACCTGCTGCCAGTCGCCCGCGGGTGGGGGCTCGGGGTGCGCGGGAGAGCGTGCGCGGGATGAAGCCCCACGGCTTCAAAACGATGCAACAAAAAGCGGGAGCAAACGGGAAATGGGATTTCGTGTAAATATGATTTTTCACCTCCATAAGGAGGCGTAAAAATATGTCGAGCTAAGAAATCGAACGGGGCTCAAAATACACATCTTCCTACAAAGGATCATATAAGAAGAGAAGTACAATCAGCTCAAGTCTGGGGATTAGGGAAAGGGAGAAAAGAAAGAAATACGAGAAGGAGTTGGTTAACTGACACTAAAGAAACGGACGACTGAGGACATCAGGTAACATCGTCCTTATGATCACAGACCCCAGGACGAGAACCAAACCTTTCCCGTGATCAAACACAGACCCACGACCGCGGTCAAGCGAGGGCCAGGAACACACAAACATAAAGAAGTCAGGGATCACGAACTTGCTGATTTCAGGGCAAAAAGCATTGCTCAAAAGATTTTTTTTATAATCATGAGATTTGCAATTCACAAAGAGGAAAAAATAGGAGCATCTATGCACCAAATATAATTACTTCATTATTCATAGCAAACACTGGAGGAGATATAAAAAGAACAAATAGTTAGAAATAATTGATGGTCTTTGCCCGACTAAGGCCACAGGAGGTAAAAGAGGATAGATAAGACCTAAAAATATAGTCTATCATATTAATTATATATATAAATTTAACATTAGATAGGTTATTAATATAGTAATATAGTTAATATTCAGTATATAGATAATATATTAATATGTTTATAATATATTAATATTAAATTAATAATATATTAGTGATATATTACTAATAAAATAGTAATAGTATATAGTAATAGTAATATAATTAGTAATACATTACTAATATATTATAAATTTATTATGGTGGATCTAATATATTAAACGCTGTATCCTGAAACAGAAATCACATCTTTTCAAGTGTCCTTGGAAGGAGCCTTCATGGTTGGCTATATTTTAGGCCACAGGCAAAATCTTAATATATCCCAATATGTAGAGCCATATGGATAATATTATATAATCCCAATTCAGTAAACCTAGGAATTAATGTTAAAACAGAAAATAAAATATTGTACTCCCTGGAAATTTTTAAAGGCTTCCATAACATTTGTATCAAAGAGAAAAACAAGAACAAAATAGAAAATACCCGCGAGAGTCTGAAAGTGAAAATGACAAATCCAAACCCATGGGATTTAGCCACATATTTCTAAGATTATTATTTTAAGTGATGGTATTAATTAAAGAGTTAGAATAAACAAAATGAATCAAGCACCCATGCAAGAAGGTAGAAATACAACAAAATATAGCTTAGAAAAGCAGAAGGATGTAATGAATAAAAATAAAAGCCTAAAATGATGGCGTGTAAAACAGAAAAATAGAGAATTATATTTGTTTGAAAGCAAATAGGTAAGCAGTTGGTCCAACAAGGTAACAGGAAGAAAGTACAAATATTCCCAGCACCGACTCAAGGCGAATAGCTCCCGACACAGAAGAAAGGAATGTTATTTTAAAAGAAGACTTTGTTGAGTTTCATCAAATATGTCAGAAAATCTGGACCGAGGAGTTAATTTGGAGGACAGGATAATTTCTTAAAATTTCTTTTTTTAACATTTTATTTATTTATTTGACAGAGAGAGATCACAAGTAGGCAGAGAGACAGGCAGAGAGAGAGGAGGAAGCAGGCTCCCCGCTGAGCAGAGAGCCCGATGCTGGGCTCCATCCCAGGACCCTGAGATCATGACCTGAGCCGAAGGCAGAGGCTTTAACCCACTGAGCCACCCAGGCGCCCCTCTTATAATTTCTTTAGACAAGTTATGAAATTTAAATAGACCAACTATCACAGGAGAAATCAGAAAGAAGACCAAAGTCCTACTGTCCAAAACAGCAAGTCCACAGGGGAACCCTTAGGGCCATCAAATCCTGATGTGCTGTTCTAGGGCATAGAAAATGAAGGGAGGCTTGCTTCAAATTTCTTGTGTGAGCCAGCACAGTAGTGATACCTATTAAATATATCCCAAAGAAAACTATGTCATTCTCACTTAAGATTGTCAAGTCAAAAATTCTAAATAATATATAGTGTGGCATTAGCATCTTCATTAGTTTGAGGAGAGATCCTTAGTCCTAGGGTAAGTCCATTCCCAGAGATGTGGCGATCCGCCCCAGCGAGAAGGGAAACATTCTGGCAGTAAGACAAACATGCTGAGGGCTGGGGTGCTCACTCCGTTGTTTTGAAGGAACCAGTCCTGGTTTGGGAGGGTTCATTTCCAGGGTTGGCTTAGAGACCCAAGTTTGTGGGAGTCAGCTTCATCTTATGATTTTTTTTTTTAATTTGACAGAGAGTCAACTGTGGCATCCGAAGACTTGTCCAAAGACATTGCTGCTTCTAGGAGCCTATGGTCAACCAGGTAGCATTTCAGCCCAGCAGAAGGAAAAGCAGGTAGGAAACATGGACCAGACATACTGAAGATGGCTAGAGGTAGGTAACATAACTAGGAAGAGATGCTCAGGGCACGGACAAGGATGTGTGCAACTCTAGGGAACATACCCTTCCCAGAGACAGGAAGGTGCGCAAGGACTGGGAGACAGTCACACCGAATTCTCAGTGGGAGGAACTTTGGTCGAGACACACAGGCAATGACTCGGCCCTGCAGATTAGGATCTCACTGGAGAGAGACAAGGTAGATGTGGGGCTCTCTGCACCCCCAGTCTGGGGCAGGGGGTGGGTAGACCAGATCGTAGGAGACAGCCCTCTTCCCTGGGAGGGGGGGACATCAGAGACCTGGTGAACAGATGAAATAGATGTGAACAGATTTATTTGTCCAGGGCCTGAGTGAATTTCGAGAAGAAAACCCAAGCTGGGCCCGTGATGGTCTGTGCACCTGCCAGGGCAGCCCAGCAGCCCACCAGGCGGCCAGCCAGCTGTTCTCTCCAGGCTCCTTCCTTCTTACTCTCTCCTTTTCTTATCTGCCTGTCTGTTATTTATTTGAAAGCAACTACAGGACCATGAAGCTACCATATGAATAAGCAAGACTGTGTGATGTCTTAGTCTGTCCTCCTGTCAGAAGAGGAAGGGAGCCCTCCAGGATCTCTTTCGTAAGGACATCAAGCCTGTTCACGGGGGCTCGCACTCTCACGACCTCCTCACATCCCAGGGGGCCTGCCTCCTAATAACGTCACTGAGAATAGGATTCAACATGTGAATCTCGAGAGGACACAAGCATTCCGTCTATAGCACCTGGTCTTTTCCAGGCTCTGTTAGAAGGAGCAAACCCTGTAGAAACCATTTGGATATCACTGAAATCCCATTGAGTGCCCGGAGTGACAACTGAGCCAGCCCGAGAGCGCAGAATGAGAGGGACCCGCCGCTGGAAGCGAGGGCCTGGAAATGAGGAAGCACATCTTCCCGTCCCGCAGCCTACAAAACCGGCACCAACAAGGAACCCAAGAGAGGCAGATTTCTACAAGGAAATCGATTGTTAACCGACTATGGTTAACCAGCTCTTCCGGTTGTTTGACGAGTACTAAATCCATGATCCGGAATCCGGCTCACTATTTGCTTCTACAACTGGCATTCTACGTACTCCCCTTCCCCTCAATCCTCATGTGACATGGTGGAGAATTACATCTATCAGGTAATCCCCATAAAGATGGTTTGAGAAAGAAGCCGTGAGAGTGTCTCAGCCCAAGCTGCTGTAACAAAATATCACAGACGTTGATTTTTTGGTCACAATTCCAGAGCTGCAAATCTGAGATCTAAGTGCTAGCAGATCTGGTTGCTGGTGAAAGGGCTCGCTTGGTGGGGGGGTAGGCGGCTGCCACCTTGCTGTATGACGGAGAGAGAGCTCTGAACCCTTTCTCTTCACATAAGCATACTCCTCCCATCGTGGGTGCCCCTGCCTCCTGACCTCATCTAAACCTGACTGCCTCCCAAACACCCTACTTCCTAATAGCAACACACGGGCAGATAAGGCTTCAACACCTGCATCTGGGGACACACCAACACGTCGTCTCTAACATAGTGAGCAAAGAACCACACTTCTCAGGGGCTCAGAAAACTTCTGGAAGCTGCCTTTTCCGGGAGTGAGGGAGAAGGAGGAAGCCTGGGCTGGCTCAGCTGCTGTCTGTGTCCTCGAGTGTGGTGTGGGGCGGGTGTGGGGCTGAAGTCCCATGGAGGTTTCCAGTCGGGAGACAGAGCCAAGAGTAACCCGGTGGTGAGAGAGGACAAGATTGTAGCCTGTTCGCTCACAGGAACCACAGAGGGCATGGGGAGCGGCGTCCATACTAGAGTCTGAGAAACAGAATCGCCGAGTAGGATACGGCAGCTGTATGCCCTTCAAAGAAAGATACACTAATGATCTACTTTTTATTTTCCAGGTTGAAGTTTCTAGAGGCAGGCCCACTACCCTTCTGTTACCTCACATGTAAACCAGGCAAGGGAAGCGGGGGGACTGGCTTTTATTTGGGTAACACTTTGACAAATCTGTGAGGTTGTATACAGTAGGCCCTGAACAGCGTAGGGAGGAAGGGCGCCAACCCCACCCTCACCCCGCACAAGTCGGAAATCCACATGTCACTTCGGACTCCCAGAAAACTTAACTTTAAATAGCCTCCTAGTGACTGGAAGCCTTACGGGTCACATAACCAGTCAATTAACACTCACCTTGTATGTTGTATGTAGTAGAGATTGTGTTTGTTCTTCCAGTAAGGCAAGCTAGAGAAAACAAAACATTATTAAGAAAATCATAAAAGGGACGCCTGGCTGGCTCAGTCAGTAGAGCAAGCAACTCTTAATCTCGGGGACGTGAGTTCGAGCTCCGTGTCGGGTGCAGAGATCACTTTTAATGAATAAATAAATAAAATCACAAGGAATTAGTACTGTACTGTATTTATTAGGAAAAAAAATCCACGTGTAAGTGAACCCACGCTGTTCAAACCTGCGTTGTTCATGGTCAGGGGCGTTATTCCTTTTCCAGATGACCCTTCATGAGGTGAAATGGCTTTGTCACGGGCACAGTTGGCCAGCGGCACAGCCGGTGGCCCCTTGTTGGAGACTGTTCTGTCTCAGTGGCTCCAAGAGGAAAAGGAGTCTTGGGCTAAGCTCTCAGGCCAACGTAAAATGCAGTTCCTAGACAAGGAGAGTGGAAGTCATTGATGACATAAGATGTTCATTGAATATTTCAGAAAGGAAATGACCCTACAAAGGGCCTCTGATGGTCTCTGGCTCTCTATCAAGCTCTGAGCAGGGGAAGGGCCCTGAAAATAAACACAGAGTCTGGGCTGGGTCTCTCCACCCCGAACGAGGCATGGGACGGTGCGCAGGAACCCTGAGTCCGAGATACCGAGTTCTCAGGACCCTCCGAGTGGATCTGCTGTCTCCCGAGCCTCCCTAATTGGCCAGACATGCCTGATTTCCTTCTGGCCAGAGTTCTGTGCATTTCCCAATCATGACAACACACATTTACAGACAGCTTTTTGGCTTACAGACCACAGACGTGATCACCTCCGTTGTTGAGGAGGTCAAAGAAACCTTCTTTCCCTCGTGGCCGAGTGTATTAGAAACTTCATTCTTTCTTCCACTCCTGTCAAAAGTAACTGATACGACCTTCATTTTACAAACGGAGAATCTGCGTCTTCAAGGGATCGAGGCGTATAGCCAGGGCCATGCAACAAGCAGGCAGGATAAATAAATCGTGGAGACTCAGAAGAGGGACAAGATACGAGGCTTGTCTTGGGGTGGAAGATCGGGGCAGGCAGGAAGGTCCAGGACGGAGAGCAGCGTTCAGCAGGCCGGTGGGCAGGAGGGCCGAAAGCAAATGGGAGAGTTCATCGGAAACTAGAGATCAGCAGGTCAGATGTTCTAGAAACACCGGAGACGAGGGAGATGCTTGGGCTGCTGGCAACGCAGCACACAGGCCATTAGAGATGGGGGAGGCCAGGAGGGGAGGCCGGGGTGCACTGGAAGGAAACAGTTGGTCGACTGACAGTTTGATCAAAATTATAATTTGACCCAAAATAATAACTCCCAGGGGCACCTGGGTGGTAGGGTCAGTTAAGTGCCCCACTCTTGGTTTCTGCTCAGATCATGATCTGAGGGTCGTGAGGCCGACCGACCCCTACACAGGGCTCCACAGTCAGCACGGAATCGGCTTGAGGAGTCTCTCTGCCTGTCCCTCCCCCGACTCGAGCGCAGGTGCACGCTCTCTCTTTCCCTCTCTAAAAAAAGTTAAAATAATAACAGTCCCCAGGGACTGGATGTGTAGTGATACCTTTGGTCTACCACAGAGGATGACTTCTGTGGACGTTTATATATCTCTAAGCAGTTTCGTCCACTTTGTAGAAACTTTTTTCCCTGCCTTTTTCCTCAAGTCTTTCTCTACAGCTATTTCTGCTCCACAAAGTTTGTAACAGTGACAATGTAGAAACAAAGTACGTAGTCAATAATAAAGACTCAGTAAAATTGAAATATGTTGGGTAACAATTTATAAGGAAGGATCCCATTTTTGTTTTAAAAATAAGTAAATATATACCGAGAAAGCATCTAAGGGTGATTTGCCACTCCGAGTTTCTCCAGATAGGTGGGATCACAGTAGCTCTTTATTTATATTTTTCGCTTGTTTGTATGTTTTCCCAGTAAAAGATTTTACAGGTTTGTAGAATTATCAGAATTAAAAAACAAATTTTTTAAAAGATTTTAATTTATTTGGGAGAGGGAGAGAGTAAGTGCCAGGGGAGGAGCAGAGGCAGAGCAGAAGCAGACTCCGTGCTGAGCGTGGAGCCCAACGCAGGGCTCGATCTCAGGACCCTGAGATCATGATCTGAGCTGAAACCAAGAGTTAGACACTTAAGCAACTGAGCCACCGAGGCACCGTTTATTTTTTTTTTTTTTTTTTTTTTTTTTTTTTTTTAAAGATTTTATTTATTTGTCAGAGAGAGGGAGAGAGAGAGCGAGCACAGGCAGACAGAATGGCAGGCAGAGGCAGAGGGAGAAGCAGGCTCCCTGCCGAGCAAGGAGCCCGATGTGGGACTCGATCCCAGGACGCTGGGATCATGACCTGAGCTGAAGGCAGCTGCTTAACCAACTGAGCCACCCAGGCGTCCCCCGAGGCACCGTTTAAAAAGCAATATTAAATTTATTTTCTACCAACTGATGTTCTGTTTGTTCAGCTAGATTTTTTGTAAGTTTTTAATTGTGTTGATTAGTTGAAAACTCACTCTTTTAATAAGAAATTCACTCTTTTTAAAAACATAAAAATTTTGGTGCACATTATATAACTTTCATGTGGGTATTTTTTAGATGCTGAGTTTCCATGTGCATTCACCTAAAACAGTCAATAAAACTACGAATTGTCAGGGGGCCTGGGTGGCTCAGTCAGTTACTTTTTCCACTCTCGATTGTGACTCAGGTCATGATCTCAGGGTGGTGGGATCAAGCCCCACTTCGAGCTCTGTGCTCAGCGGGGAGTCTGCTTATCCTTCTCCTCCTCACTTTCCCCAACCCCTTCACTATCTCCAAAATAAATAAATAAAATCTTCAAACAACAACAACAAGAATGAACTGTCTATCACTTTCCAACACTGAGGTTCCCATTCTTCAAGCAGCCAGATCAAGAGCTTGATCTGTGAGCCAGTGACTGGGTGGGGGTCGGTTATCTTCTCCATCGTGTTGTTTGGTGCCATCCCCAGAGTGCGTGGGCAGAAGCAAGCCTTGCTCCAGAACTTTGATCATGAGTACAGCTTTGAGTGACAACCTTAATGTGGTCCTCAGTGTGTGATCGGGTCATCAAAACCAGATCAATGACTTACGTGGCAGGATCGGGAAATGAGTTTATCTATGATCAGAGGGTTTCGAGGGATTAGTAACCCTTTTAAGTTATGCTCTTCCTTTGTGGAGAAAAGCACTGCAGAGAAGAGTGATGATGGCCCAGCATGGAGGTAAGACATCCATAGAACCACAGAGAGCCAGTGGTCGCCTATGCTGGAAATTTTAATGTAAATCGTCTCTTTTTGATCTTGAAATACCCCCGGAGACAGGTGTTGCTGAAGTTACAGTTAGTAACTGGCTGGACTGTGGTGAGAGCCCAGGTCTGTAGGACTCTGTTGAAGGTTAGCACACTTTGTATTGGATTAAGCTGCCTCCTGACCAGAAGGCAATTTAACGAAGAGCAGGACAGATATGCCTCCTGTGCTCTACAGTTTATGTTACTCTACAGTTTCGTCTCCGCAGTCCATTGGAACGCTCCCGTTCTTCCGGCTCTGGCAGGGATAAGGGATGCCATTTATCCAGCGCTTCCTATGTAGCTGGCTCTGAGCAGAGTGATTTGCATATATTATCTTAATTTATTCATCACAAGAGCCCCGGAAGGTAGCTATCATCAGCCCCATTTATGGGGCTGAAGAAATGGTGGCCAAGAGAAATTATTTGCCCCAGGTTCTAAATATAGGAACCCAGAGCTCCCTGACTCCCAAACCTGTTCTCTTCAACTCTATGCCTTACACCACTCATCAAAGACACACAGAGACCAAGCTCACTACAACATACTGTGTCTCTATAGCAAAAAAGTCTTTTAATTCTGAGGTCATGTTTTATTTCTAACACTGAAGGAGGACTTACAATTCTTGGATGCCTCCTTAGATTTTATTGAGTTCCATCTTGGAATTTCTGAGCCCAGTTTCTTAGAAATTCATCCAAGGTCAGTATTGTGGTTCAGAAACAAGGAACTTTATCTAACACTGAATATCAAAGCCAAGGCTGAACAAGCCCTCCAGTTTTAAAAGGGAAAGGCACAGTTGATGCTGCTCTTTTATCTTCTCAGATGTCTACCTAAAGCCTCTGATGGGTCAGAAATAAAACCGCAAATTCCATCTTTATGAAGAACGCATTTCTGACTCTGGACTCTGGGGAAGGGTTGCTAAATGCAGGCAAGGGAAACAGCTCCTGGCAGCCCACCACCCCAGATCCCAAAAGAACACAGCTCTCCAGAGTAAGCGGCTTACACCTACGAGCAACACCAATATTCCTTTTTCGAACCGGTTGAAATGAAACACAAGAGCAGCAGAGGAAGTGGGGTGGCCCAGGAGAAGCACTTTTGCAGGAAGCTGTCTATAACTGAAGAAGGATGGAGGGAAGAAACCGCAACTGTGAGTACCCTTACAGCTGCTGACGGAGAGAAACACAGGTTAAAAGAAAAGAACAGACGCCAACACACACTCCCCGTGCCTCAGAAGTTCTGCTACTTCAGACCACGACCCCAGGATATTCCCTACCCAAGCCTCCTGCAAAGGTCTTGTTTAAAAAGGACTTGACTCACTGAAATTTTGACCAAAAAATGGAAAATGCTTCCAACACAGATCCATACCAAGTCATACCAAGAAAAAAGGGAAGAAAATAAAATTATCTGAGAAAAATATTGCACCGTCACAAATAAGTCCTAGGACCAAACATATTGCCATGAATTTTTAAAATGTAATGAAGCTTTGGCCTCTGTAAATAGAAACTCAAAGCAGAGATACCAGGAAGATAGGATGCGGGAACAAGAGGTAAAACTTAGGCTGCTTGTGCTCAGGAAATTAGTGCAAGGGTTTCAGTGGAAATGGGACATCTGATAACACGGCCAGCTGAAAACACGGCAAGGCTGAGAAAAGTCAGCAAACCTAAACGGACTTGAGCAGAGCTGTAACTTCAGAGTGCTGTCTGGGTGAATGGCCTCACTGGCCATGAGGCGGCCAGTGTTTGAGAAGTTCAAGGAAGTAAGAGCTGTAAGAACAATGAGACGGTGTCTAAGTCCATTCGAGCTACTAGCCCCAAATGCCACTGGCTGCGCGGCTTATAAAGAATAGGGATTGCTTTCTCACAGTTCTGGAGGCTGGTAAGTCCAAGATCAAGGTGCTGGAAGGATCAGGGTTTGATGAGAACCCACTTCCTGGTTCATTGACGGCCATTTTCTTGCTGGGTCCTCACATGACAGAAGGGGCAGGGGGGCTCTCTGGGGTCTTCTTTATACAGACACTAACCCCATGCATGAGCGCTCCCTCATGACCCAGTCACCTCCCAAGGCTCCACCTCCTAATATCATCCCCTTTGGGGTGAGGATTCCAACATATGAATTTGGGGGTATGGCAGATAAACATCCGGACCGTAACAAATGGCTATTCTTAGGTTCCACTGATTTTTTACAAAGAACAAATAAAAGCCTGTGGGCATTTAATAGGGAACTGAAAGCCAGAGAAATTCCCTAGTAACTTACAAAGGGGCTCTCCTGAGTCAGTAAAAGGGAGGAGAACACTGAAAACTCTGCCCGGCTAGCATCTCCCCTTGTTTTAAGACAATACAAACACCTTTTCTCCACAGCACAGAATCATTTCCCTATGCCCCTCACCCCACCCCCCAGCCATTACTCTCTACCTAGGATTGAGAAGCAGCATAATCCTGCCCGGGCTTTTCCCCCTAGGGATGTCATATTCCAGGAACCTTCCAAGTCTTCAGGTCAGCCTTGCATGGCTGCCTGTCCGTCCACCCTGATCCTTATTGTGACCACTGTGCCTCCTCATCCCAAACCCTTTCCCCTTGCCTTCTGGTGAGTAAGGGCTGGCACCTGGCTTCTATTACAGAGCCCCCCATTGCTATGAAAAGGCCCAGCTGGGCAGCCAGCAAGGGTCCTACTCAGTTTGTAAACATTGGAGGAAGTGAAGGATGATTGACCTGGTGGCTGAGGGAAGTCATCCTCATAAAAATTCATCATCCCTTGCCCAATTTCCAGACATGAGCCAGTTATCACACCCAGGACCCATCAACCGATGGGGAAGCTCATTCCCCAGGAAAAAGGCAACCCCTCTGCAAGTACACATAACAATAATTCCCCAGTTCTTTACCCAAGGGACCTGTGGCCCTTTACTTAGGCAACTAAAGAGAAATACCAAAAAAATTTGAGGATTCTTGTTGACATGGACACCTGGAGACCTGAAGAGCTACCATGCCCCCTTGTGCAAGTTGGGGTATAAGAGAACAGATAATAAATGGAGTCCTGACCAAAGTCCACCTTCATGGACCCACCCAGCGACCCATTTTCCCAGTTGAATGTGCAGATGAAATTGATGTACTTGGGAACTGACACAGTCTCCACCTCGGTTCCTTGGCCTATACATGAGGGCTATTATTGTGGGAAAGGTGCAAAAACGTTTGTGAAGCTCTCTCCTCCTGGATCAAGGTAGAAAACACCACCATGGCCCAGGGAACGGGAAGGACAGCAAAGATAAATGTTTGGCTTAAGGATCTAAAGCAGGAGTTGGTAAATATTTTAGGTTTTGCAGGCCATTCGGTCTCTATCTAGCACAACACTTGTTTTTGCTAAAACAGCAAAAAAGCAGCTATGGAAAATATGTCAATGAAATAACATTTCTGAGTTTGAATAGAACTTTACTTATAGACACTGAAATGTGAGTTTCGTATAATTTCCATGTGTCATAAAATATTCTTTTGATTTTCTCCCAGCCATTTAAAAATGTAAAAACCATCTTTAGCTCGCTGGCTATATGAAACAAGTGGTAGGTCAGATCTGGTCCACGGGCCAAAATTTGTGGAGCCCTGATGTAAATGATGCAGGGTAGGTGTGTACATCGTACTTCTTTTAAATTCACTAGTCTGACCTTGGAAAACATCATGCAGATCCTGAGAAATGATAGGAGACTTCCGTTAAGTCAACCACATAGAAGCCCCAGTTGTAGCTGCTATAATAAATACGGTATTTTTGTCAGAGCAGATTAAGGTGGCCTCAGGGGCATAGCAAGTGGCCAATGAGTTGTTTCCAATTCAAACAGGACTAGTTATGAGAGACAATGATCCACATTTACCGTTTTGCCCCAGGGCCATGTTAACTCTCCTGCTACCTGTTATAATTCATGAAGAGATGAGTGGCTGAGACATTCTGCAGAACCTCCCATGCCTATGACGATGATAGTGATGGTGATGGTCACTTAGCTAACATATTTTGCTGATCAGGCCAGATAAGCAAGAAATGGCAGGCCTGCAGGAAGACCTTGTAAGACACGAGAGCCACAGAGAGCGGGAGTTAAACCCTAAAAATATTCCGGAGCATTCTATAGATTCGGACAAATGAATAAGGACACATAGCTACCACTATAGTACCATACAGAGTAGTTTCGCTGTCCTAGGGGTCTTCTGTGCTCTGCCCATTTCATCCTGTTCCCTACCCCAACCCCGGGAAACCACTGATGTTTCTACTGTCTCCATAGTTTTGCCTTTTCCAGAATGTCATATAGCTGGAATCATACAGTATGAGCCTTCTCAGATTAGCCTCTTTCATTTAGTAATATGCCTTTAAAGGGTCTTCCACGTCTTTTCATGGCTTGTTAGCTCATTTCTTTTTAGTACTGAATAATATTCCATTATCTGGATGGACCACCTACTGGTGGACATTTTGGTTGCTTCTAAGTTTTGGTGATTATAAACCAAGCTGCTACAAAATAATTTTTGTGCGGGTTTTTGTGTGCACATAAACACTTTTGTGTCAGTACCAACAAGTGTGATTGCTGGTTTGTATGTAAAGTAGATATACTTTTGTAAGTGTGAGTCTTGGCAGGTTATGTCTTTCAAGGAAGTGGGTATAAAATTTGTGGACATTGAGCTGTTCTTAGTATTCCTTTATTATCCTCATACTGTTCATGTTGGTAGTGATGTCCCCTTTCATTTCTGATATTGAATTTTTTGTCTGCTCTCTTTTTTTTTCTTAGCCTGGCTAGAAGCTTATTGATTTTATTGATCTTTTCAAAGAATCAGCTTTTGTGTTCACTGATTTCCTGTTTCAAACTTCATTGGCATCTGCTCTAATTCTTACCATTTTTTCCCCTTCTGCTTATGTTAGCCTTAAGTTGCTCTCCTTTATTGACATCCCTAAGGCTGAAACTTACACGGCTGATTTTAGATCTTTCTTCTTTTCTAATATATTCACTCAGTATTGTAAACTTCTCTCAAATCACTGTGTGCTTTGCATCCCACAAATTTTGATAAGTTGTGTTTCCATTTTTACTTGGTTCAGAATATTTTTGAAATTTCTCCTTTCAACTCTGTGCTATTTAGAAGTGTGTGGCTTAATCTCCACCTATTTTGGGGGGATTTCCAGTTATTTTTCTGTTACTGATGGCTAGCTTGATTCCATTATGGTGTAAGATCAGCGTTGTATGATTTCTATTTTTTTAAAATTTGTAAAGATGTGTTTTATGGCCTATAACAGGATCTACCTTGGTAAATACTTCATGTGAGCTTGAGAAAAATGTGTATTCTGCTCTCGTTGAATGAAGTGGTCTACACATCCAGTACACCCAACTGACCGAAGGTGTCGTTAAGTTCAGCCAGGTCCTTGCTGGTTTTCTGCCTGCCGAATCTGTCCACTTCTGAGAGAGGGGTGTTGAAGTCTGTAACTGTGAGAGCATTTTCATCTATAAACCTCACAGTTCTATTAGTTTTTGGCTCACATAGTTCTATTTTTTAAAATTTATTATTTATTTGACAGGCAGAGATCACATGTTTGCAGAGAGAGAGAGGAGGAAGAAGGCTCCCTGCCAAGCAGAGAGCCCGATGTGGGGCTCGATCCCAGGACCCTGGCTGGCATCATGACCCGAGCCGAAGGCAGAGGCTTTAGCCCCCTGTGGCTCACATCATTTTGATGCTACTACTGGGGCATGCACAGTAAGAATTGTTACATCTTCTTGGAGAACGGACCTTTTCATCATTCCTTCTTTGTCCTGATAACTTTCCTGGCTTTGGAGTCCACTCCGTCTGAAGTTAAGACAGCTACTCCTGCTTTCCTTCAGTTAATGTTGGCATGGTGCACTCTTCTCCACCCATGTACTGCTCGTCTGTACGTGTCCTTGCATTTAAAGTGGGTTTCTTATAGACAATATAGAGTTGGAAGCCTTTTGATCTAGTGTTTAAAACTTCAAAGACAGAGGGGGTGGAAATATTTAGGAAGTGAGAGAAGAGAGCTGAGTACTCTACTTTTCAGTGCTCAGGTGGGAAGGCTGTGAGTCTTTGAATTGCTTCTGGTGCTATTAAAATGGTCCCTACTGCTATTGCTATTTTAAGACAACGTGCACACATTCCAACTATGTGGGATTTCATCATCATGAGCAGTAACTTACTTGCACTGTGTATATGTTTCAGCTCTGGGCTAAATACAGGGAGGGGACTTGCAAGTGGGTATGAGGTACACAGAGGGGACATGGCATGGAGGAAGCCCAGGTGCAGCTCACGGTTACAGGTGCGTCTATCATGACACACACGCAATCCGCCGAGATACACCCCAGACAGACTTCCAGAAATGGGAACCAGCTGAACTTTCACTTACTTTTCTGTCAGAAGAATAGCCACATACAGGTCCGTCAAAGGGAAGTTCTAAGGATAGCTTTAGTCTAATTTAGGGAACTGGTGAGTGTTGGGATCTTTGTACTCCTTATTTGGGACTTTCCTTAACATGGGTAAAGACCTACCAGTGTGTTGGGACGCCACCGTTTCAGATCGTGACCTAGATGCCCTTATGACCTCTTCGACTTCTGAGGACCTACTTCTCATTCCCTTTTAAGGGACAGGTAATGAGAGAAGCATCTAAACGAGAGACATTTGGAACCTAGGAAGAGAAAGGCAAGGCCAACCAGTGGCCAAGTTACCTGGAGTTGATTCCTACGGTATCATCTGTAACCATCCTCGCCCAGAAAGGAAGCACGCAGGTTGGGCAGATGAAGGACCCTCTCCTCGGATAACCAAGTCTTGTTCTGTGGGCTCCCTTTAGGAAATCCTGGAGACAGTCTTCCTCCTGTTAGCACATTCTTTCAACAGGCAACCAAAAATGTATCAGACTTACTTTTTTAAAATTACATTCAAGGGAGCTCTGCTCACTTCTTACACACATTATCCTCAGTAGACATGTATTGCCAGATTCTCCCAAAGATTTATGGCAACCACTGTCGGTTTGACCTCTATGCAGGTTTGAAGTCCCTTGTTAATTTTCTTTTCCAAAGGTAATTTATTTCCAAGCTCTGGGGATTTGTGTACCAGCCATACACATACTATTTAGTATCTTATATAAACATGTCTTTTGCAATAAAGATTTCAAGAAATTATCTCTTATCATATCTTATATATTTAACTACAAACCCAATGACAGATTATTATTTTCAGTGGTTTATCTATGATCCTACTTGAATGCCAGATGTATATCAAGTTCTTTTTCTAGTCTAATAACTCCAATAATGATTTCCCCACAGTATCTCTCACGTTTTAAAACACACATTTTTAAGCCAGAGGATTGCTTCCTAACAGCAAGCATGAAAATCATGATGCAATGCATGGAGGACACACACGGGTGTGGTTAGAAAAGTGATTAAAAAAAAGAAAAAGAAAAAAAAAACCGGTGACGTTGGCCTTGGGGAAAATGAAAACCCTTTTCTTCTGTTTCCCCAACATCCTACCTTCTGCTACATTTCAAGGTAAGGTGACAGCTCTGACTCAACAGTGCCAACTGTCTCTTCCCCATAATGTGAAAAGACCACAAGCATTAAAGAGGATGTCTTTATCAAAATATCTGTAATTGTGACCTTCAGAGAAACAGAGCAAGAAGTACTAGTGAATTTTTGTGTTTTTTTTTTTTTCATGAGTATCCTTCCTCCCTTCCTTTCATTTCTTTTATATCTAAGACTTCTTCCTGTAGTAAAAACATAGATTCTATTACAAAGAAAACTTGAAAAACAGAATCTAATTCAGTCCATCCACAGGTTTCTCTCTTCTGCGATGGTTGGTCTTTCCTGCGATGGTTGGTCTTTCCTGCTCTAAGAAGAGACATCTTGTTTGCTGGACCTGAATATCATCTTAGAGGGGAAAAAAAGCAAATCTGAAATGTGTTTTTTTAAGCTGATTTGGGTCATCCTCCTGGGAAAGGCCGTACAGTGACTCCTGCACACCTCTGGGCTTTCTTGCTCGAGAGAAGGAGATGAGATTGAACAGTCGTAGTAAGACTGTCTTGCAACTGTAGGGCTGAAATTAACTGTAGGTTCCATCACCATATTCAAGGCTTAACTCTTTTCTATTGTACTCACAATGTTGGGACTTCACGGTGCTAATTAATTTACTCTTTCTTCCCTCTGAGTTCTGAACCTGTTGGGAAATAAAAGGAGTGTGACTTTGGGACTAAGGATAAGAAACAGATATTTGGCCTTCATCCCTGTTCCTGGCATAGAGCACCTAAAACCCTTGGACTCTCCTAAGTGATGAGAGTGATCTATATATTTTGTTATGGTAATGAGGTGATTTTTGGAAAACCCCTACTGACGGAGACTGGGGAACTGGGGAATCCACCATCCATTGGAGGGTTGGAACTTTCAGTTCCGCCCCTCCCCTTTCCCGTGACCTCTGAAGACTGGACAGGATTCTGCAGGTTGAATTCAATCACCAATGACCAATGATTTTGTAACTATGCTTATGTAATGAAACTTTCATTAAAACCCGGAAGGACCAGGTCAAGAGAGCTCCCAGGCTGTGAACAGGTGGAGATTCAGGGACAGTGGCACGCTCCGAGAGCATTCCCCGTAGCTGGCTCTGTGCATCTCTTCCATCTGTCTGTTTCTAAATGCATATCCTTTTAAAACAAATCAGTGATCCATAGTAAAATATTTCTCTGGGTTCTGTGAGCCACTCTAGCCAATGAAACAAACCCAAGAAAGGGGTCTTTGGAACCTGTGATCGATAGCCATTAAGTATAGGTAACAGCCTAGACTTGCAATTAGCATCCTGAATTGGAGGTGGTTGCTAGAACCTCCAGTCCATAGCCGGTTGGTCAGAAGAACAGGGAGAAGCCTGGACCTGCAGCTGGTGTCTAAGGGAGGGGGCATTCTTGCAGGACTGAACACTTAGCCTGCAGGATCCGACACTCTCTCTGGATAGGCAGTATCAGAATTGAGCTGTAGGACGCCCATCAGGTGTCTGAGAATTGCATGTTGATGGGGAGAACCACCTGTCCCCACCCCCTCTACACTGGAATTAATGATCAGAACATATAAGAAGGAATACAAGGATCAACATATTAGTTTTACGGAGGCAAAGCTAGGTGGCAGTAGGGGCTAGACCCAGGCGTAGGCCTTGTGATATACATGGGGGGGACGGGGTGTGTAAAACGGACACTTGCCCAGCCCTCTGAGGGAGAGGCCTGCCTTGTACCGTTGAAGGCAACCCTGGGCATGTTACCTGTTGCACACAGAAATATAGAACATAAATGCCTACTAGACTCTTCTTGACTTTTTGCCAATCGGGGAATTACGCCCCTCTCTTGGGGAAGACAGTGATGTGGGGAGATAGCAATTTCTACCCAATACTTCTGATAGCCAGAAAGTCAGTCTCCAGAAACTGTCCATCCTGGACAGTAGGGACTTCTAGAAAAATTCTTATGTGCAACTAAAATCCATATTGTTGAAGCTTCTGCTCTGTCGAAGCTCCCATTCCATTTGGGGGCTTTTTAGAGTAAGACTAATTCCTCTTCCATGTAACGGCCCTTAAAAAGCCTTGAGACATATGTTTAGACGGTACAGTTAAGCATCTGGAGGTGTTCAAATGAAAAAACCTTTGGTTGGCTCACTCACCATCTAAGTCTGAATATTAGATAACTTCATGGTAGCAAGGTTTAAAAAATCACATTCATTGACAATGGACAAAAATAGACCAAATGGGAGGGGCACCTGGGTGGCTCAGTGGGTTAAAGCCTCTGCCTTCGGCTTAGGTCATGATCCCAGGGTCCTGGGATCAAGCCCCGCATCGGGAATCTCTGCTCAGCAGGGAGCCTGCTTCCTCCTCTCTCTCTGCCTGCCTCTCTGCCTCCTTGTGATTTCTGTCTGTCAAATAAATAAGTAAATCTTTTAAAAAAAAAATAGACCAAATGGGAAAAAAATAGCTAAACATGTAAAGAAAACTTATTAAAAATAATAAACTATTACAATGAATGATGAGATAATAAAAATCTCTCATCAAAATCTAGGCACTGGCCAGGTATGCCCACTCTTAGCACTGTGGTTAAGTGCTGTTTTGGAAAGCACTGACTCGGCAGTAAGATAGGAAAATGAACTAAAGGGTAGGAATCTTGGAAATAAGACACAATAGTTTTAATCTACTCACGACATCATTATATTGCTAGCAAAACGGCCATGACCGCTTAAAGATCTGTGATACTGTTTTGAAATTTTCTTTATTAGCTCTTGCTGGAAGCCAGGAAATGTTATTGCATTAAGAGATGTTAGGTGCTATCTAATAATCGCTTCCTCTCGAAAATACAAAAAGCTAAGGCAAAAACACAATAACGAAAACAAGAATAGTTTGGCTCACTGCATTTTCTGTACTATTAACTGTTCATTGCAAAGCTGTTTGGGCTGTATTTTCTCTTTTCTTTCAAACTTCAGCTCAATTTGGATTTTAGCTCTATTAAACTAGTAAACAGACCTGTGGCTCATCTTCCAACCACCATGGTTTTACCTTTCTATCATGCACTTTGAAATCCTAGCTTTTGAGAATCCCATGTAAATTATTTAATTTCCTCTCCAACCGGCATCATTATTTGCAGTGATAACCATCAGAAACTAGATGTTCCAGCTTTCCAACTTTCTCAGTCCATCTTTCCTCTCCAAGGCTGTGCTGCCTAAACCTGTCTGTCTTTTTATGAACTTCTGCAACGTTCCTTCCTAAAAGTAAATGGGTTTCCTCTTATGGTTATCACAAATTCTAAGAAAATAAATAGAAATATGGCTATCCTCCCCACCCTAAATTCCTGCTACTTTTACCATTACCCACTTTTTTCTTTCTCTATTAGAATACTGTAGAGCTAAGATTCTCTAAGTGTAGTTCCAAGGCCAGTGCAAATTCTCCAGTGCAAGGTCTTCAGGTTCCTCTAGTCCACACCTAGGGAGCTAGATGTTCTAGAGATGGGGTCCATCAGTCTGTGTCGTAACAAGCCCTCCACGTGATTCTGATGCTTTCTAAAGTTTGCAAATTGCCGACATAAAAGACAATACTTGTGTCATTTATCTCCTTGAACATTTTTTTAAAAGATTTTATTTATTTATTTGATAGAGAGAGAGAGATCACAAGCAGGCAGAGAGGCAGGCAGAGAGCGACGGGGAAGCAGACTCCCTGCTGAGCACAGTGCTCCATGTGGGGCTCGATCCCAGGACCCTGGGACCATGACCTGAGCTGAAGGTAGAGGCTTAACCCACTGTGCCACCCAGGCGCCCCGAACATATTTTTGAGTTGTGAAAACTCTAAAAGATATTCCCTTATCAGAATGTGTCTAACCTCTGTGTTCTGCAACTTATGTTAGGGAATATGGTTTTAAGTCTTCTTTTGAGTATTTCTGGGCTGCTTTGGTTTTCAGAGTGATAAATGTTCATGCAGATCTCTATCCTCTTGACATGCTACAGTAGTCCTTCTCATCTCCCCAGAAGCCTGCTCCTTTGAATCACGCATGCTCTTTCAATGTTTTTTTCTAATCTAAGTCCCTATCAGTTGATCTTCTGCAGCTGCTTCTGCATTCTCCACCGAGCGAACCAGCCATGCTAGATTTCCAAATGGTCCTGCAGCGCCCAGTGTTCTGTGACAGCATCTTGGGCCCTTGGCCCACCAGGGTGGGGAAGGGGTACTAGAGAAAGAATTAGCGGGAGCTTTGGGGTCCCCCATCCCCACTTCAACCAGAGTGCCTCTGCTTTGGTCACTTTTAACAAATTTGTTTTAAAAAGAAAGAAAAGTTTTCATGTTTTCAAAAAATATTTGATAGTGACTGGGTTAAGTAAGTAGAATACATGTCTACCTAGAAATGTATAGGTAGAGTCCAGAGATGGGGCAGATACCAAATGTGTGAAGCAACACCTCTCTAGTCATTACCATCATTATCAATCAGAAGGCAATCTCATCACCATTCTTTTTTTTTTTTTTTAAAGATTTATTTATTTAGTTGACACATAGAGAGAGATCACAAGTAGGCAGAGAGGCAGGCAGAGAGAGAGAGAGGGAGAAGCAGGCTCCCCGCTGAGCAGAGAACCCGATGCGGGGCTCGATCCCAGGACCCCGAGATCATGACCCGAGCTGAAGGCAGAGGCTTAAACCACTGAGACACCCAGGAGCCCCTCTCATCACCATTCTTGCCCTAGAGCCACACACGGAGAACTGCAGAGCAAAATGGCTGTTATCAGACTCATTCTTGGTCCTCTAATCCCACTCCATCAGCCCAAGGAGTTAATTATTCTGATAAACATTTATTCCAAAATGCATTTACATCAATAAGCATTTGCTGAACAGTGACCACTGCTCTCAAGTTAAGCCCATTCCCTGCAACTTGAGAAAGGGGCTCCAGACTTTGCTTTTCTCTCCATGCACATGATGCACCCCGTGTCCATTCTCTTCTTCGAACTTCCCAGTGCAACAGTGTCGGAGCATAGAAGCAGGCTACATGTCTGAATGCCTCTTTTACATTTCATACTGTTGGGCTGGAGTGAGGAAGAAGTGTGCATAGACGAACAGGGGAACAAGTGATACAAAACAGGAAACAAATCATCACAGTGGGTTTTTGATGTATGTATAAATATATTATTTTGCAGAAGTTTGAATTCTCCTCTATGTTTTTCATGCTTATTCAGTTAGTTTTAAGTTTTCTTTGCTCCAAATAATTGACTGCAAGAAATATAGTCTTAGAGAAGTATGCTTTAAGACAGAAAGAAGACAAATGGAGATTGTAAAATTGTGATAAAAATTCACCAAACAGAGACTCGAGAGTTGTTGATGACACCACATATCCTAATTATTTCATTCTTTTTTTTTTTAAAAAAGATTTTATTTATTTATTTGACAGAGAGAGATCACAAGTAGGCAGAGAGGCAGGCAGAAAGAGAGAGAGGGAAGCAGGCTCCCTGCCGAGCAGAGAGCCTGATGCGGGACTCGATCCCAGGACCCCGAGATCATGACCTGAGCTGAAGGCAGCGGCCTAACCCACTGAGCCACCCAGGCGCCCTATTTCATTCTTTTCATCCATATTCTTCCTTTTATATTTCTGGGTTATCCTTATTCTCTCTTGCATGCTTACTCAGCCCAGATTCACGGTCTTTAAGAACTGTGCCCCTCAACACACACACACACACACACACACACACACACACACGCACGCACATGAATGGGTTCCTACAGCCATAACCATATTATGTGGCCATGGCCATTTGGGCACAGTTGTTTGGACCAGGAATGGACCTCTGCCTTAAGGAAATTCAATTCATTGGTTGTGTATGGCCAGTCAGATGTTCTCTTGAGGATGTGAATTGATAGATAAGAAGACTGAGGGCTCAGGGTGCCTATGTGGCTCAGATGGTGAAGCATCTGCCTTTAGCACAGGTCATGATCTCCAGGTCCTGGGATCAAGCCCTATGTCAGGTTCCCAACTCAGTGGGGAGTCTTCTTCTTCCTCTCCCTCTGCCTCTCCTCCTGCTTGTGTTCTTTCTGTATCTCTGTCTACAGAGATTAAAAGAAGAAGAAGAAGAAGAAGAAGAAGAAGAAGAAGAAGACTGAGTGCTCATGGGTAGTCCTCTAATGCTGGCCCATTAGACTGACAGTCCATACTTTCCTACAAAGCCACCAATGAATTCTTGAGACCTAGTTCAGCTTTCCTTGGATTCTGTGATATACCCCATATTCTTCCATAAATACCCACTGTCTGTTCTCTCTCTCTCCTCTTTCTGCTTACTTCAAGTGGCTTTCTGTTAAATGCAATTGATTATTCCTTAAGACACTCTATCTTTGACAAAGTTTATTTATTAGCTCCTACTGTTACTCTGAAACATGAAACTATATGCCTGCTCTACTCCTAAACTCTCTTATTTTAGATTTATTTATTTTACTTTTTTAAAAATATTTTATTTATTTATTTGACAGAGAGAGATCACAAGCAGGCAGAGAGGCAGGCAGAGAGAGAGAGAGGAGGAAGCAGGCTCCCTGCTGAGCAGAGAGCCCGACGTGGGACTCGATCCCAGGACTCCGAGATCATGACCTGAGCCGAAGGTAGCGGCTTAACCCACTGAGCCACCCAGGCGCCCCAGATTTATTTATTTTAGAGAGAGAGGGAGAAAGAGAGAGCATGCATGAGCAGGGGAGGGGCAGTGGGAGAGGAAGAAGGAAAGAGAATTCACAACCAGTCCCCCCATTGGGCATGGAGCCCCACACAGGGCTTGATCCCAGGACCCGGAGCTCATGACCTGAGCAGAAACCAGGAGTCAGCCACTTAACTGATTGAACCACCAGGTGCACACCGCCGCTCCTCCCAGCCCCGAGGACCCCCAGCCCCCACCAACTCACAAACTTGTAATCTCAAATCTTAGTAACCATGTAAACCATACTTCTCAATACAGCCTACAGTTGAAAATGACTTGGAAATTCCAAGTCTGAAAGTCCAGGTGCAGGCCCTTGATGTTAAAAATAACATTAAGGTTCCCGCAGAAAATTCTAAGAACCAGCCAAGACTGCAGACCACTGGACTATGCCAATAGCCACCCATTCGGATAATGGAGCTAGTGAAGTTCACACTCACCATGAACTTGATCTGCCAGTGATGTCTACTCTAAGAAAATCAGATATAGAAACATTACTTAAAAAAAAACAACAACAGATAAATTAACAAGTAATTCTTCTCTTTAAAAGGAGATTTATGGGCACCTGGGTGGCTCAGTGGGTTAAAGCCTCTGCCTTCAGCTCAGGTCATGATCTCAGGGTCCTGGGATCGAGACCCGCATCGGGCTCTCTGCTCAGCGGGGAGCCTGCTTCCTCCTCTCTCTCTGCTTGCCTCTCTGCCTACTTGTAATCTCTGTTCTGCCTACTTGTAATCTGTCACATAAATAAATAAAATCTTAAAAAAAAAAAAGGAGATTTATTTCTCTTTCCAATATGGTATTTTTTTTTTTTACTGTTTTCTTAACTGTTTCTTATTGATTAAAAACATGTTTCAATTTATTCAGCAACCATTAAGAAAGTGAAAGCCACAGACTGGGAAAAATATTTGCAATATATATATATCTGATGAAGAATTATATAAAGGATGCAGAATATGCAAAGAATCCCCAGTAATCATTTTCTTTTTCTTTTTTTTTTTTTAAAGATTTTATTTATTTATCAGAGAGAGAGAGGGGGAGAGAGTGAGCACAGGCAGACAGAATGGCAGGCAGAGGCAGAGGGAGAAGCAGGCTCCCTGCTGAGCAAGGAGCCCGATGTGGGACTCGATCCCAGGACGCTGGGATCATGACCTGAGCCGAAGGCAGCTGCTTAACCAACTGAGCCACCCAGGCGTCCCACCCAGTAATCATTTTCTTAAAAAAGACAAAACACCCAACTTTTAAAAATGGACAAGAGACTTCAATTAGACACCAGAAAAAAGAGGATATCCAAATAGCCAATAAATACATGAAAATATCCTCAACACTCTTGTCTCATTAGGAAAATGCAAGTGAAAGCCACAGTGATAGGTGAAGGACTAAAATGGTATAGGAAAGAATGAAGTAATTCGAATGTGTGTTAGTCTCAACAATTACCATATACAAATTAAACCAGCAGAATATCTAAAATTTAAAAAAAAGACAGGGGCGCCTGGGACACTCAGTCAGTTGAATGGCCGACTCTTGGTTTCAGCTCAGGTTGTGACCTCAGGCTGGTGAGATCAACCTGAGTCCAGCTCTCTGCACTCAGCGGGGAATCTGCTGGAAGGTCCTCTCCCTCTGTCCCTCCCCGTACCCTGACTCATGTGCTCTCTCCCTCTCTAAAAGAAATACATAAAACCTTGAACATAAGTAAATAAATAAAATGGGAAAAGACAGGCAGTAATGCGTGTTGGTGAGCCCGTGAGCAACAACAATTAGAATCTACACGTCTGTTGCAAGAACAAGTATAAAACAGTTGCTTTGGAAAAGTGGAAGCTTCATACAAAGGTAGCATACACCTGCCCCTTGACTTAATGATTCCACTTGCATGCATATACCCAAGATAACTGTGTGTGTGTCCTCAAAAAGCTGTTCTTGGGGCTTTATTAAAAGGTTTGGCAGTTTCATACAGTCAACATGCATCAACCTGTCACTCCTGCATATCCCTGGGAGAACCGAGCTTATGTGTTCACAAAAATAAAAAAAAATGTACAACAATGTTCATAGGAGATTTACTCATAATAACCAAAAGCTGGAAATAACCCAATTGTTCATCAATAGAAGAATGAATAACATTTTAATGTACTTATACGAGGGACTGCTACACAGTAATACAAAGAGAGAAAAACCTAGTGACATATAGGTGACATGAATGAATCTTAAAAACATTACGCTGGGTGAAAAGAAGCCAGTCTCCCTCCCTGCCATATATATATATATATATATATATATACACACACACACACGCACACCTTAGCAGTTACACGAAGGGAAAGAACAAGCAGAACCAGTGTATCGTTAAAGAACTAAGAGAAGCACTTATCTCCAAAAGAAAGGAGATATTGATTGGGAAGAAACAGAAAGACACTTTCTAGAGGAATGGAAATGTTCTCTAACTTGATTGGGATGGTGGTTACAAGGGTGTGTGTGTGGGCTGAAATTCATCAGGCTGCACATTTAAGACTTAAGTATTTTAGCGTTACATACACTAAAATTATACTCCAGTAAAAATGTATTTAATAAATATTACCAAGCTTCTGTTATGTGCCTGGACCTGTATGAGGCATTTAGAATTCAAAGATGAATGAGACAGAAAGGAAACTTCTGCCTAGAAGGGATGTTGGAGTTTTAGGTAATGTATTGATAATAGCCTTCTTTCTCTCTCTCCTGGGTCCACAATTAAAAGAAGGAAGGAAGGAAGGAGAAAAAAAAAGAAGCACAGGACTTATGGATATCAGAATATCAGCATTATTACCACATAAGGATTGGAGAAAATGGCTCTGGATTTATCATCCAAATCTAGACATGATCTGGCAGTCCTTGGACTCCCAAGAGTCCATTCAAGGAGAAGTTTGGGTCTACAGATCAGACTTCCCAAGATGGCCAGCTTCATAGCCTGACATTTATAACAATATGGATGGACCTTGAGGGCATTATGCTAAGGAAAGTAAGTCAGAAAGAGAAAGACAAATACTGAATGATCTCATTTATATGTAGAACCTCAGAAAACTGAACTCCTAGAAGAGAGCAGAGCAGTGGTAACCAGGGGCTTGGGGGTAGGGGATGTGGGGAGTTTTGGGTCAAAGAGCACAAATTTCTAGTCCTAAGATGAATAAGTTTTGGGGATCCAATGAACACTATGGTGATTATAGTTAATAATTCTCTTTTACAAACCTGAAAGTTGCTACGTGAGTAGATCTTAAGTGTTCTCACCACAAAAAAAAAAAAAAAAGGAGGTAATTACGTGACCTGATGAAGGTATTCTAACCCTGTGGTGGGAACCATTTTGCAATACATAAGCGTATCAAATTAACACACTGTATGCCTTTAACTTACACAGTATGTATGTCAATTATATCTCAATAAAGCTGGGAGTGGAAAAAAAAAAAAAAGATTCTTGGCTTCTCAAGATTGTTGCAAAGTAGACCCACTTTCCAAGATTGCTGGCTCAGGGAATGGTAATAGAACAGGAGTAAATCTTTAGTTCTTTTGAACTTTCAGGAGATTAGCTCCACCCAATTGAGAAACAGAGGAGTAAGTCAGGAGTGGGAAGAGAGGCTGACTGCATGCTTCAGCAGAAGACCCTCCAAGTGAAAACATGAGGCAGAGAAAGGCAGGGTGCCCCCAAGATTCCCCAAACAGGGAGACATACATAGACATAAGCAATTGCAAAATGTTTTGTAGATGACAAGTTTACAATGGGTACACAAGAGAATGGTCTACTCTACTGGGAGTGAAAGTCATAAAAACCTCAAAAAGGAGAAAGGTGAGCTGACCTTGAAAGACAAGGAGTGGAGGGACTTTTCAGACAGAGTTTTCCCAGAACCCAAGAAAAACCGTGAAGATATGAAGTGCTCTGACACACTTAAAGATCTTTGGGGACTAGGTAGTTGGTGTAGCTACTTGGTAAGAAGAGGGTGCTGAGAAAAGAGGCTCCATTACAGATGCCTTTGGATGATGCTATGCTAAGGATCTGGGGATTTATTTCCATGTAATAGAGATGATCACATGTAATAGAGATGATCATATAATGATATTCCTGTTTCGGGTGGTTGCCCGAAAGGTAATTCTGAAGGTCAGGGTGAGAGTCAAGGGGAGGCACACTGAGGATCTGACATCTTTGAAGGAGATGGAGACACCAGGAGAATGACCGAGTGGAAAGAGAGAGTTCAGTTTGGGAAATGTTGCATCTAGGAGATTTATGGGACCTGGACAAATCTCTCAAGGCAGCCCAGTGTACCACTCTGTAGCTAAAGGGGAACACTGGGGCTGAATGTATAGATTTGTAAGTGATCCAAATGATTAAAGTTGTGGCTAGACAGGATGAAACTAGAAGAAAGTACTCCCCTTCTTGGCAGAGGATTCTATATTTCTATGTACCCTCTTTCTCACCAGTTGTGTTGTCTCCTGTGGGAGGGGTTTACTGTCCCCATCCCACTCGTGTCATGCTGGACCGTGTGACTTGCTTAGGCCAATGGAATGGGATGCCCACTGCACTGAGAAAGCTCTAAGAATTATTCCATGTTTCTGTAAGCTCTCTCGCTTGATTCCTTGCATCACAAGGCTGGCACACGCCCAACAGGGGCTGATTTTATTTTGTTTTTTAAAAAAAATATTTTAGGATATATTCTTTTTTTAAAAGATTTTATTTATTTATTTGACAGATAGAGATCACAAGCAGGCAGAGAGGCAGGCAGAGAGAGGGGGGAAGCAGGCTCCCTGCTGAGCCGAGAGTCCAATGCGGGGCTCAATCCCAGGACCCTGGGATCATGACCTGAGCCGAAGGCAGAGGCTTTAACCCACTGAGCCACCCAGGCATCCCTATTTTAGAATATATTCCTTTTTTATTTTTCAGTTAATACCCATAGGTTTGTTTTATTTATTATTTATTTATTCCATTGATTAACATGTAGAGTTCAGTAATTCATCCGTCTTAGGCAATACCCAGGGCTCATTACATCATGCGCCCTCCTGTCCATCACCCAGTCACCCCATTCTCCTGACCCCTCTCCCCTCCAGGGGAACTGATTTTCTGACTGATATCTGCGAATGAAGAAGACCAAGACTGAGGAGAGTTTTAGTCTACTCACTGTCTGGAGCAGAGCCATGGCCATAGCAGAAAGGTAGAAGACCCTCAGCTGATAGGCAGCCTGGGGGGAATTAAATTTTTTTTGCTGGTGAGCCATTGAAGCTTTGGGTTAAACCTTTTGACAGCGAAACTAATACCCATTCTCACCTCTCACATCTTCTCAAATCTACTAGAATGTAAATTCCACAAAAGCACAATGTGATTTTGCTCACTAATGTTTCCCTGGGTCCCAAAATGGTGACTGGCCCCCACAGTAGTTGCTCAATAAAACCTTGAATGATCCACCTCCTCTAACACCCCTTGGCTTCCCCTTTTCTCAGGTGACAACCTTATGTCTTGCATTTCACTGAGAAAATTAAGCAATCAGAAGGCTCATCTCACCTCTGACCACCACATGTATCAGCAGACCTACCTCTGACCCATTATCCACTGTCTTCCACCTGTTATAGTAGAGGCACTGTCTATGCAGGCATCTCAGGCTGGGTCTTTTGTCCACACATCAAATCCTTTGGTCTTTCTCTTATTCAAAAACTTTGTGCCTGTAATTCCTCTCTGTCTCTCTCTTGCCAGCATTTCTTCAGTGTGCTACTATAGCATGATAAGCCCCTCTTAGAAAACAAAAAATAATTTTTAAAAAGTCACTAATTACGTGTAAATAATGAATCATGGAATACTACATCAAAAACAAAAAATGGGCAGAAGATATGAACAGACACTTCTCCAATGAAGACATACAAATGGCTATCAGACACATGAAAAAATGTTCATCATCACTAGCCCTCAGGGAGATTCAAATTAAAACCACATTAAGATACCACCTTACACTGGTTAGAATGGCCAAAATTAACAAGACAGGAAACAACATGTGTTGGAGAGGATGTGGAGAAAGGGGAACCCTCTTCCACTGTTGGTGGGAATGCAAGTTGGTGCAGCCTCTTTGGAGAACAGTGTGGAGATTTCTCAAGAAATTAAAAATAGAGCTTCCCTATGACCCTGCCATTGCACTACTGGGTATTTACCCCAAAGATACAGATGTAGTGAAAAGAAGGGCCATCTGTACCCCAATGTTTATAGCAGCAGTGGCCACGGTCGCCAAACTGTGGAAAGAACCAAGATGCCCTTCAAAGGACGAATGGATAAGGAAGATGTGGTCCATATACACTATGGAGTATGATGTCTCCATCAGAAAGGATGAATACCCAACTTTTGCAGCAACATGGACGGGACTGGAAGAGATTACGCTGAGTGAAATAAGTCAAGCAGAGAGAGTCAATTATCATATGGTCTCACTTATTTGTGGAGCATAACAAATAGCATGGAGGACATGGGGAGATGGAGAAGAGAAGGGAGTTGGGGGAAATTGGAAGGGGAGGTGAACCATGAGAGACTATGGACTCTGAAAAACAATCTGAGGGTTTTGAAGCAGTGGGGGGTGGGAGGTTGGGGTACCAGGTGGTGGGTATTAAAGAGGGCACGGATTGCATGGAGCACTAGGTGTGGTGCAAAAATAATGAATAGTGTTATGCTTAAAAAAAAAAAAACTAATGAAGTACTGCATGGTGATTAACATAATACAAATAAATAAATAAATAAATAAGTCCCTAATTGCCAGGGACCGGGGGAAGGAAGGAACAAATAGCAGAGCACAGGGATTTTTAGGGCAGCGACACTGCTCCGTATGATATTCCAATGGTATATACATATCATTGTACATTTGTCCAAATCCTCAGAATTTATAACCCTAACAGCGAACCTTAGTATCAACTATGGACTCTGGGTGACGATGACGTGTTCATGTAAGTTCATCCGTTGTAACAAACGCACCACACTAGCGGAGGAGGCTCGTAGCAGAAGAGGCTATGTGGGGACAGGGGGAAGCGGTAACTGGGAACTCTTCCTTTCTGCCGCTCAAGCTTTCTGTCAATCTAAAACCAAGACATAAAGTCCATAAAAAATTAACTGACTAGCCTCCACTGCTACCATGTCAGGCCAAGCCACTGTCTGTCTCACTTGGACAACTGTGATAACCTGATCACTTTACTCTTCTGCTCTCGGCTTTCTCAGAGCGTCCATCGATTCAGAAAATTATCCCAAACTCCTGACCTGGTCTATAAATCCTTAAATGATCCAGCCCCTCCCAACTTTCCCAACCTGCATCTCTTTCCTCTGTCCTCTGGCTTGTTCACTCACACCAGCCAGATGGTTGATCCTAGGACATTGAGCTCATTCTGCCATGGGGTCCTGTTCTTCCAAATAGCTTCCTGGCTGTTCCTTCACTTTACGCAGGACTCTGTCCAAGTGTCACCTCCTCAAATGGGCTTTTCTTGACCCCTCTGCTCCCCTCCTGGCATGCTTTACTTACCTAGGTTAGTGTCCTTTGTAACAACTATCACCATGAATCATTACATTACCTATTCATTTGTTTGTTCGTTTATTGTCTACCTGCCCCACCAGAACTTAAGCATCACAGCAACGGCCAATTTTGTCTCTGCTCTAATGCCAGTGCAATGTGGCAGGCACATATTAGGTACCTGATAAATGGTAGTGGAAACAGAGCACCAAAAATGAGCTCAGCAGAAGATGAAGAATTCCCTTCTTTGTATAAAAAAGATAAATCACCAATCTGGGGAAATAACAGGAGAGATGTGGGGGGGGGGGGTTCCAGAAAAAGAGAAGTGAGGAAATTAGGATTTAGTCCTTGTCTACAGCCTAGATGAAACCAACCTAGTCTCAGCAGATCTCAATCGCTTCATGTATCAGCAAAGCAACGGAATGTTTCACAACGGTTTTGGAGGAAAAGAAAGGAGGTAACTCAAACAAAAAGTTTTGAGCTTTTCAGAAAAAATGAATTTCATCAGTTTGAGGTGTCGTTAATACCCCCAGGAGATGACGGATAGAGGAGAGTTTTGGATTTCATGAATTTAACAAATTGCTTCTTTTGTGTTCTTCCTTTGTTCTATTTTAATCCTCCACATTGATATAAAATAAAAAAATTTGTCTATTATGAAATAATCCTCTTACCCCATGACCTAGAATGTTCCTGTTTTGGGTGATGCTTATTGTTTTTATTTACTTGTGTTTCATTTCTTTCCCTTTTCTCAAACTCCAGGAACTAGAACTCGGAGCTAGAAAAAATTGTAGGGAAGTTGTGAGTTTTCATGATAAGGGAAAAGTTTCTCAGAACTTAAGTAAGGAAAATATTGTGCTCCTCCATTCTTACCCTCCCTTGTCCAGCTCAGTTTCTGGAGACCCATTGGCTATTAAGGAGAAGCAGGTCTAGAGTCAAAGAGAACACACTCTGCTCCTAAAAAAAAGGAACGTACATCAGCTGGCTAATTGCATCCAGCTCCCACCTAAACTGAAGATGTGAGTGCAATCAAACCCTTTGAAACCTACAGCATAACTGGGGACTCAGATATACCACAATTGAATGATTTTTCCTCGAATCCAGTTCCGTAGAGTAAATGAAATGAAAGTAATGAAAACCAGTTAAGGCTAATATTCTATAGATCTTGTCCTCTAAGACCAGAGCTCTAAAAGGGCTCTCCATGTCGTCATTCATTCCACAGATACTTATAGAGTACCTATTAGGTGCAAGGTAGTGCATGAGGCATTGGGAATAAAAAGGTGACTTCGCAGCACTTCCTGCCTTAGAAGCACATACAGTCTGGTTGGAATGATCAGATATGTCCCCAGAGACCTGTAACGTGTTATAAATTTGAAAATGCCCTGAAAGTGATGGAATAGTGGCACTGTTTAAGACGTAGATAGACCTAACTACCTAGACACGACACCAACCCTAATTAATCATGCAAGTGTGGGTGTTCCATAACCACAATGAGACTCAACATCTTCATTTGTAAAATGGAAATTGTGATAGTGCGCTGACCTTAACCAGTCGCTGTGAGAAGGCAATGAGATAATACACATGAGATAATACACATAAATGCTTAGCCTGAGGCTCACCATGTACTGGATGCTTAATCAAGGCTAGTGATTATGATTCTCATGGAGATGGCGAGGAGAGACAGTACTTCCAGGACAGAGGGATAAGGTGAGATTTCCATCAGAAGGCAGCATTTGAGCTGGGTATTAAAGAATCCAATTTGAACCAAGGAAGGAGGATGTTGTGGGATTAGTGAGCCATTGATGACTTTTATTTATTGTTTGTCTGGAGCAAAGCCAGCAGGAAGGAAAACAGTGGAGAATTCCTATGGAAGAGCTAGGCTAGGGCCAATGAGGGAGAATCTTGAATGCCATGTTGATGAACTTGGGCTTAATTTCAAAGACATTATGGATTCCTAAGACTCTAGGTTTTGGGTAACAGAAGGGAAAAATGACTCCTTCAAGAAAATCAACCTGGACACAATGAAGAAGAACAATGGAGGAGCCAACACATCCCCTCCAAGTAAATCCCTACAGCCCCCTGAGCTCTGATGGAGCCCCAGGACCTGCTCCGGTAGCCATTAGTAAATGATCAGTGTTGGCGTGAAGGAAAAGATGTGTGCTTATGTACCCCTGAACTAGAGCTACAACAGAAGAGATGACATCCATCCTGCAAACACATCCTGTTCTCAAATAGAAAAGGGCAAAAGGAGTCGAAATTTTTGGCCATCTTTGTGAGATCCAACAGGACTGGTCATCATAAGCAGCAAATGGTAGCAAGGTCAACTGTCAACTATGAGAGAGGGAGGGCTCAGTTTTTGATGCGTTCAAACCAACCATTCTCTCCCAGTATCTTATAGGCAGGGCAATTCACAATAGCCAAATGGCTCCTGGGAAACTAGACATGAGAAGAGGGGAGTTATCCGACTCACAGTGGATTTAGATTTTCCATGGTACCCCTGTGCCCCGCCTAGTAAAATCTGGTGGAAATTACAAACTGTAGAAATTCAACTCTGTATTACAATAACAGGATGCACCTGTAGATTTCATAGAATTAGCAGCAGCGTTCTCTCGACACCAGTTTGAGAGAAATAAGGCTGTTTGCATAGAACCAACTGGGGCAAAATCTGAAATAGTATGACACTCCTCTCAATGATGAAACATGTCACTCACAGCAGACTCGACTAGGCATCCGCCCCCACGTAACAAACAGGTACTGAAGACCGCCACCCCCCAGCTTCTCTTGTATTGGTTGCTTTGCTACTTGGGGGATTGCCAATTTAACAGACGTGTTTGCAGGTGCCTGGAGGCTTTTCTAGAGGCTCCCAATCCCCATAATTACATTATGGGCTCTTTGAGAGCTGGAACCTGTGATTTCTTTGTCTTTGCATCTTTCAGATCCTGGACTGAGTGCCTTGTTTCTGGGTCCCCGATCTGTATTCCCTGACTTATAATGAAGGGTGCACCCAAGAGCATGTGTCCTGTGTGAGAAAAAGGAAACACTAGCACCTGTAATGGAGATTTCAGACCTATAGCTAGGAGATAAAGGTGAGAAAGGCTCGGGACACCATAGGCTTGGGAAAACAGCCTCTTACTGAACTGAACAAGAAACGTGAGCTACGTGAACAGTAGGCTTTCTGCAGCACCTCCCGTCATTGGGCTGCCAAGAGTCCTCCTCTCTCTGGATTCTGCCTCTGCTGCCACAGCTCGGCGAGGTGCTCTGCTAGGAGTGTGAGATGACAGAGCAAGGCTGCTTTCATGTGGTGCCGCTGGGAAAGGCAGGGCAGGCCTGCAGGCTCAAAGGATCCCTGCAGAACCCAGCAGTCATTTCTCTTGTCAAGAGCTCGTTTCCTTCTCTGAGTGGGTTGTGAGCATCCTCAGATCAGGTCTGAATTTCTCAGCCTGCCCCAGATCCTAGCACCACGCTTTAACCATAGGTACGTGCTCAACATTTGTTGAGGGGTGATTTGACAGAGGCAAAATTATTTTATCCAAGTTCTGCCTTATCCCTTCCTGAGACTAGCCCGGTGGAGAGAGGAGCCCACAAAGAAATGGTGAACAGGATGGCAGCAGGAAAGGAGAGGGAGAAACTGTGGGATCCTGAGCTCACTGGCCTTCTCTCTTGCCCCTATCTCGCAGAGAAAGCTGGGCTCAGCATGTTAACACACCCTCAAAGTGAAGTCAGCTCCAAAAGGCATGAGCAAGAAATGAGATTTTTTTTTACTCAAGCTTTTTGTGGAAATATTGGGGAAAGGGGCTAACATTGCAAAGCAAATCACAAACTATTATTTGCCAATGATCTTAAAAATCTCTTTAAGTTCTCTATCATTTCCCCAAAGTTCCCTTTAATTTTTCACTCTCTGAACCCCTTCTCTGCCAGCCTCTGTCATCTCTATCTTTTTTTTTTTTTTCTATAAAGCAATTTTTCTCACCCTTGGCATCTCTAATGTGCAAACTCAGGCTCACCCTATTGACTATGCCTTTGAGAACGGGTGACACCATCGTTGACAGATAGGAATCAGCTGTGTTACCTCATCACCTATAGGACCCACCATCCCTCCCTGTGATCACGGCTTTCTTATCTCTTTCTTCCTTATCCCGCCTTTCTCCTCATTTTTTGTTTCTGCTTCCAGTCATTCAAGATCCATCTCTTTTACCTTTCTTTCAAAGGAGAATATGTGCCACTTGGGACTAGGGGCATTGTTGAAAGGGCCATCAAAACGACAAGCCATCATGGTAAGTGAGGGGAAAGTGAAAGAAGGTGATAGATTTCTCGCGTCTTTTCTCTTCACCTGCTCCTCTTTCACCCCCTTCTCCCTTATCCCCTAGATATCATTTCTGCTGCAAGCTAGCTACTCATCAGTGGGGTGATGGAAGAGATGGGGGAACCAAGGTTTAGGATAGTCTGGATGATAAATGTCAAAAACAGAGTTCCTCCTTGAAGGACCACCCAGCAGAGTGGGAGCGAGAGAGCAACCAACAGTGAACAACTAACTCTTGTCCATCAATGGCACCGCCTTTCTGCCCCTCACCTAACCTCGGGCTCAGGCACCTGGATTTACCCCCTGTTGCCTCCTCCCATCTACCCTTGCTGGCCCCTTTGTTCCGTGTTCACTAGCATCTTCCCCAGGGAACTTTCAAGGAAGGGAAAAGATGAGACTCAAATCAGTGAGTTCTACCTCTACCAAAGCCCACAACTTCCACTCTTTACTTCTTGCCCCTGTATGCCAGGTCAAAGGCTGCATTTTTCCTTTGCAAGTTGTCTGGACATCATTCCTCCTTGCCATTCCAACTTGTGTCACTTGATTCAGGGCCTCATTCTTTCATGCCTGGGGACTATCGTAGCATCTCTATACTCTCAAGATCTCCTGGTGGCCGTCCCCAGCTCAGGCATCATGTGGGTGTTGTCCCACTCCCTCTTTGACATCTTCAGTGGTTAAAGTCCAGATATCTTATAATGTCCATCATGGTCCACCCCAGTTTGAATCCAGGTGACATTTCTACCCATAGCTTCCACCGCCTGTCTACCTGGCTCTTCTTCTGCCCAAATGCAGACCGTGCCTTGTTACCTCAGAATGTCTTACCAAGGCTGCACTGACCCCTCAAGGACAATTCTTAGGCCTTCCTTGATCATACCAACCCACTAAATTTTCCCTTCCTGACTTTCTGCTGTTCTTATCATGACCATTTTTATTTGCCATTTTTTACCATAAGAAAATTATTTTTCAAGCCTAAATTAAGGCAGATCGGTCAGCCATTTGTTGTCTGATGTAAGGAAGAGTTTCTTCTGGGAAGTACCAAGCTTTTCTGGTAACAGGGTTGAGCAATTTCCTGATTAACTGAGACTCAACTTGCAGAGTTGACCACCCGTCCTGTGAGGAACCCAGTTACCTTTAACCAAATGTTCCTTCCTTGAGCCTAATCTATCAATGCCATCTAGCTACTTTTTCTTCCAAAAACAAAGCAAAACCACCTACTAGAAAAGAAATCTTTGAATTGGACTCATTGGAAATTACCTCCTTCAGCAGGCTGGAAACAAAACTTGGACATAGGCTCACAAAGAATTTGCCTGCAGTTGCTTTGTTAGGCTAGTTATATTTTTACGCATAATTGTCTTCACAAATAGCAGTATAACAGCATATAAACAGTGGATTATGGGACAGCATGACAGGTACTAGGACTGAGTAGATACGATTAGAAAAGACCTCTTGGAGGCAGTGATTCTCATATGTCTTTCCATCTCAACTGTAAATTCTTTAACCACAGCAGCTTTGGTATACAGAGGGTCACTGTGAGTTGATGTATAATTCATGACAAAATGGTTCTGCCACCTTCTCCTCTCCCTAGATCTTCTGTGTCTGCACTGAGCAGTGTGACATTAACTAGAAAGCTCAAGGCCAGGAAAAAGGACTGAAAGGTCACTCGGTGCAAACTGTAAAAGTCAGCTATTTGTTTTAGATTAGTCTGTCTTAGTACCAAGAGTTGGTCCTCTTATTTTGTCAGAAAAATTGTGAGGCCTTTGTGATCTGGTATTATTTTGAAACTTTTCATTAATATGATTATTTTATAAAGACCATCAGTAACTTTAAAGGTATTTTTTTGTGCTGCTTTATTAGTGGTCCTAGGAATTCCTTAGCTGCTTGACCTTCAACAACTTCTTGTTTCAAATGTCAAGATATGTTTATGTGAAATTTTTTTAAAAGATTTTATTTATTTATTTGACAGAGAGAAATCACAAGTAGATGGAGAGGCAGGCAGAGAGAGAGAGAGGGAAGCAGGCTCCCCACCGAGCAGAGAGCCCGATGCGGGACTCGATCCCAGGACCCTGAGATCATGACCTGAGCCGAAGGCAGCGGCTCAACCCACTGAGCCACCCAGGCGCCCCTATGCGAAATTTTATTTTTTTTTTATTTTTATTTTTTTATTTTTTTTAATTTTTTTTTTAAAGATTTTATTTATTTATTTGACAGACGGAGATCACAAGTAGGCAGAGAGGCAGGCAGAGAGAGAGAGAGGAGGAAGCAGGCTCCCTGCTGAGCAGAGAGCCCGATGCGGGACTCGATCCCAGGACCCTGAGATCATGACCTGAGCCGAAGGCAGCGGCTCAACCCACTGAGCCACCCAGGCACCCGCGAAATTTTAATATTAGGAAGAAACTTCAAATTACAACATGTCACACAATGGAATCATTGAGTTAGATTTATTGTTTAAAGCAAAATGGCAGAGTCTCCATATTTGGGAAGGATAAGGTAAAAATGTTTTTGCTTAGAAGCTAAGAAAATGCTTTGGGGGCAGCTTCTAAACCAAATAACTGTAATTTTTATGAGGATTGTTGGCTTGGTTAGGTCCTTGTGACGAAGGCCACATTTGACAGTCCTTACACGCTTACACTGGTATGTAGGGGGAAAGAGAAGAGCATAGAAATTGCACGTGGCTTCAAAAAAACCTGTCAGCTAATTTGCCTTCAGAAGCTCACTTCTCCTTTTTCAAGAAATCTCAGGTTGCATTTTTTTTCATATTCACTTAGAAATGTTAAGTCTTGCTGCTTGTTCATGTCAGTCCCAGTGGCAGAACCATTTAAAATTCTTCTAGTCACAGAGGTGAGTCTGCAGGGCTGTGGGATATATACATGTTGGGTATTCGCTAAATTGGGTAACGTCGTAAGCACAGGATGAAATTAAAACCCAAGTTACGTGACAGACCAGAGACCAGTGAATTGACAATCACAACACGACAGTGTGTTGGAGACCTCCAACAGCTCACCAAAATCATTCTTCCTTTCTTCTCGGGTAAATGAGTAGAAGACATTCCCAAGCCTCCCATAGCCAAATCACTATTTCCATTTTAACAATTTGTTACTGGGGCATCTGGGTTGAGTGGCCGGCTCTTGGTTTTGACTTGGGTCATGATCTCATGGGTCCTGCAATGGAGCTCCGTGCCAGGTTCCTGACTCAGTGCGGAGTCTGCTGGAGATTCTCTCTCTCCCTCTTTCCCTCGCCTGACTCATCCTCATACATGCTTTCTCTAAAAATAAGAAATACATCTTTTTTTTTTTTTAAGATTTTATTTATTTGACAGAGAGAAATCACAAGTAGGCAGAGAAGCAGGCAGAGAGAGAGAGAGAGGAGGAAGCAGGCTCCCTGCTGAGCAGAGAGCCCGAGGCGGGACTCGATCCCAGGACCCTGAGATCATGACCTGAGCCGAAGGCAGCGGCTTAACCCACTGAGCCACCCAGGCACCCAAGAAATACATCTTAAAAAAGTAATTTGTATACTGTTTTTATAATAAAAATGAAAAACAAAAGATATTTAATCTATTTTACTAAGACCTTATCACTTTGTTACTAATAAAATAAAATAGATCTAGCTCTTCTAATTATTATGAGGAGGAGCTGAGGGAGGTTCTATTGTAAAGCAAAAAATATCATGCTTCAAATTTTGATTATTTTATAAAGAAATTAAATTAATTTGTGAGATTAACTTCTGTTGTCTACTTTAATCCAAACGTACATTACGAGTCCTGGTTAGTATTTCTTTGATCCTCAAACAATTTGTAAATAAATATCATTAAATTTAATTTTACTTTAACTTCATAAAGGAAAAAGAAGCCGACATAAAATTGAAAGTATTAGTGAACTTTAGGTAATTGTCACTTTCCCTCAAGAAATATTAATTGCTAAGACCTTCTAGGGTTTAAGAAATCATGAAGCACACGAAAAATCTTGGAGGCGATCATGGTTTTATTTGCTTCTTCATTACCTAAGTGCTCATTCTCTGAACGTGTCTGCATTTCCCATTGTGGCCTTAGTTTCCTTTTAGTACTTTAGTCTTGCTGGTAGCCACTAGCCAGCCTTTTCCCCTTCCTTTTTTGAACAATTCAGTCCTAAATCTTTCAGGGAGAGCAAAGCACGGGAGCCTAATGTGGCTTCTGGTGGAATGTGGCACAGTTGCCCAGAACAGTGGTGGGGTCACAGCCCAAAGGTAGTGAGGAAGGTGTCTCCATAGGGAGACTGTCTAAAAGGAGGAGTCAGGGTCTAAGCAGAATGGAGTGGGGGTCCCCACAGGGAGCGGTCCAGTGGGGGAAGTTAGAACCTGATCAGCGTGAGAGGGGCCCAAAAAGACAGGCCGATTGGCAAGGGCTATCTGAGCCCACGTGAGATGGGAATGACGTTCACGCGTGGGGTTGGTAGTGGAACCCAAGCAAGTGGAGAAGGTCATCCCCAAAAGGAAGGGCCCAGCATAGTGGTGACGCACCCACACAGGGCCAGAAGCACATCCGTGAGGTGTGGAGGGCTAGCCTGGTAAGGGCTGTCAGAGCCTGACTCATTGCCTCTGAGTTTGGGAGTTGACTCAGAGTAGGAATTCAGAGCCTGAGCAGGGAAAGGAGGGAATCCATGTGGGGCAAGGAATCGTGGCAGGAGTAAGAGGCTGATAACATACAGGGGGCTTTATAAAAAAATGTCGAGACTAGAGATAATGGAAACCAAATTTCCCACCGCCAGGGAAGGGAGTTAAAAAGATAGGAAAGGAGAAAATTAGAATTCAACCCTGTGGTATTAGATCGAAAGTGGGATGTTGGGAAGTATCAGAGTGAACACATTCATGATTTTCAATATGCATAGATGGGTGTAGAAAACATATAGACAGAAAGGTGAGGGTGAATGTGTGTGTGTGTGCATATGTGTGTGTACATACATGTACTGTACATGCATATATTCCCTAGCTTTGCCCATTGGGAGAGCCTGGGATTAGTTCTTCCCCGATGGCAATGAGCACACCATTGAGCACATAGTGGCTTCTAAAGTCTGTTTTCCTCTAAAGGAACCAGGGTCTTTTTTTTTTTTTTTAAAGATTTATTTATTTATTTGACAGAGAGAGATTACAAGTAGGCAGAGAGGCAGGCAGAGAGAGAGAGGAGGAAGCAGGCTCCCCACCGAGCAGAGAGCCCGATGCGGGACTCGATCCCAAGACCCTGAGATCATGACCTGAGCCGAAGGCAGCGGCCCAACCCACTGAGCCACCCAGGCGCCCAGGAACCAGGGTCTTTGGATAAATGACTGATTCCAGGGCTGAGAAAGAGAAAGTAAAAGAGGAGCCCAGAAAATCTTTTTATGCCCCCAAAGCAAGAAGTACTCAAGAGGAATGATGAGGCACATCAAAAGGACAGAGAAGCCAGCTTGAATGGGCTCCCAACTGACAAATGGGGAGAATCTGAGCACTGAAATGAACAATAACAGATTATAACCTACTGCATAAAATAAAAGAGCAGGGGTCCACATAGATATAAATAAATGAGTCAATAACGGATATTAAATCCTATCACAGAATATTTAATACAAAGAGGAAAACAGTGTCTCTAAAGCATGGGTACCTGGCAGATACCATTTTATTTAACCAACTGACCAGAGTAAACGTCATCAGTAATGGGATGAAAGGGTGTGAGGTAAGAACACAGCCCCACTTCCACATTATTCCTGCCAAAGACACAAAACTAAATCGAATCACCAGGAAACAGTCTATAAATCCAAACTGAGGGAGAATCTACAAAGTGACTTATCTGTTATCTTCCAGTGGGTCAGGTCACGAAAGCCAAGAAAAGACCAAGGACCTGCTAGAGGCACGCGACAATGAGATGCAAGAAATGGTTTTGAACTGGATCCTTTTGCTGGGAGGAGCCACCGAGACAACTAGAGGAACCTGGGTCCAAGGACAGGGGGCAGTAATGCAGCAACCCTGTTGCCTAACCGATAGTTGTAGTGATGCTGGGGAATTTCTCTGTTGGTCAGAAATACTCACTGAAGTATTCGGGGCAAAGGAATGTTCCACCGGCAACAATTCTGACATAGTTTATTGGGAGGAGGTATTTGTATTGTACTTAAAATTTTTCTGTAAGTTTGTTTCAAAATTATGCAGTGATAACTATGTCTAGTAAAATTCCCTTAAATTGGAAATTTTGATCAGTGGGGCAGACTCTGGAGAAAACAGGATTTGCTGCCCTCCCCTGTGTGGGGTTGAACGTGCTTCTAGCAGTGAGGATAAGCCCGCTCTGGAATCTTAAAAAAATAATCTCGTCACACTTTGATAAGTATCCCAGAAAGAGAGCAGTTGACTGTTTTTCTCTGCAGACTCTGGCACTCAGCTAGGAAATGACCCACAGTTCATTTGCAGAATTCCAAGGCTGTCTTCAGAGCTACTTGCTTTTCTGAAAGAATGTCAGAGGTGGAGATAATACATATTGGTACTGTGAAGTACTTTGGTTTGCTCAGACGGTCTTCCCTTTGCTTGCTTTTGAATACTTAAAAAACTATATTTTGTGATAACTAGATGATTGTTAATGGACATGAATTTCTGGACAGCAGAACACAGTCAACCATTTCATGAAAAGCAGAAGGTAACTCTGATAATTCAACAAGGAAGAAAGATTTAATTTGGGGGGGGGAGTCCAAAGTTTAAAACCAAAGCCCACGTTTTAAAGATTTCCTTTATTTATCAGAGAGAGAGAAAGAAAGAGAGAAAGCAGGGGCACGGGGAGAAGGAGAAGCAGACTGCCTACTGAGTAGGGAGCCCCGATGTGGGATTCCAGCCTAGGACCCTGACCATGACCTGAGCTGAACACGGATACTTAACCGACTGATCCACCTGGGTTCCCCAAAAGCCAACTTCTCGTATGACCCTTTAAGAGAAAGACAAATCTGGAGGCAAAATACCTTGTAAAATGACACCTCACATTCAAAAACCTGGACATCGTGGTGAAATGATTATAGCCACGACTTAATATAGATGTCGAGAGACCATTCATGCATTCCGAGTATGGGTCAGTCTGTTTCCTTTTCAATTCCCTCCCTCAATATTGAAGACCCCGCCATGGTTCCCACCCATCTCGTGTGGGACCTGCTGACTCCCCAGGGAGCTGCAAGTCTGGGGGAGGACCTCGATTTCACAGTGAGGTCGATTTATGAAATGTGAAAGGAGACCACTGCCAAGAAATGCTCGCTCACCCTCTCTCGGCGGCGGGGGAATCTCCCTTCCCTTCTCTGGGTGAAGCTGAAGACAGAATTCATACGTCAAGTCCAATCCTTCTCACACACACACACCCCCCTCCAGCCCACACCTCCCAGCAATTGAATTTGAAAAAAAACCTGGTTAAAACCACTTCCTATATTTGAGACTAGAGAGGGCCAGGCACAATTTCCTGACTGAACAAAGCAGCCTAATGAGAGCGACTCCAGACTGTCCTAGAGACTAGAGAGACCGCAGCGAGGGTGACGGTCCGGACCGACTGAGGTCCTTTCATCTCCCATCCTCCCGGCAGGGTGCGAGTCAGAGGCTGATAGGAAACTTGACCTTCTGCCAAGAAACACCTTCTCTCCTCTGCCCTCAAGAAGGCGGCTGATCCCACGTGCCAGGACGATGGAGCCAAGCTTGCTGATGTGGGGAATCTCTACCTTCATCACAGTATCTGGCCACATGACAGGTAAGAGGTCACGGGGTGCCTTCAGAATCTGGGTAAGGCTAATGGATGTTACCTCTTCCCAGCCACAGAATCAGGAGTGGGGAGTTGCTTACGTAGAAAATGCAAACAAAGGGGTTGAATCTTGGGGTCTACGCCTTGTCCATGACTCCCCCCCCAGGACCCCATGTTAGGCTTCCGTCATCCCCGATCTATAAACAGAGCTTGAAACTGGGGATCTCCTGCCACTCAGTCTTTGTTATCTCTGGGGTGAATGGAGTAGCATGATAACGGAATGTGAACGGGGCTACTAATGAGCAGGTTCCTCAAGAAATTTCCTCTTATTTTCCAATGGATTTGGTTTTTCATGGCACCAACCAGGTGTAAGATAACAAGAAAAATCTACTAGGAATCTCTCTAAAACCAAGGTAATGTCCTGAGATGTCAGTAATCTCAGTGCCCCGATATAGGAAATATCGGGGTAATTTTAAGTTTGGCTTCGAGGATGTATATGTTATTTTTAACTGCCTCAGGAAATAATATCGAGGATTTTCCTTACATGTGCAACATTATAGAAATTTTAGAAAGCATAAGTGTACTCACTTTAAGAACTCTACTTTTTCTTATGACTTTATGTGTACGTATGCATGTATCCATATGTGTATATATACACACACACATATGCAAATTTTGGATTTCATTCATCCTTTCAAATGGGTTTTGTCAAAGATTTTTTTTTTTTTTAACAAATCAGAAACCGCTAACTTCTACCTCAAACCACCTTCCCTAATTGAGTGTGAATTTTCTAATAACTTCTTCCCTTGCTTACCCAAAAGGACAGATAAGATATCAAAGTCTACAATTTCATAGCCTTAATTTCTAGATGAATAATAATGCTAACCAGCCATAGAAAGGTGTGTTAAGAAGTGAAGCGTGTGGCTGCACTTCTTTTTGCTTACTTTGTGAAGTAGCTAGGTTATGTGGAGCTGTGAGCTGACCCAGGGGTAGGAATTTCTTTATTGCGGAGTTGAAGAAGGCATGATTTCTGGAAGGTTTATGCGATGACTTCTGTTTCATTATGATCTTTGCAAAGTGAGAGGACAGTCCAAGCTAGAACAGAAAAGCCTTTACAGCATATCTGGGAAACACATTTCCAGTAAACCTGTGTTATTGCTAGCCACTGGTGACTTATCTGCAGATATGAATGGTCTTGGTGGCCATGGGGCAAGTGGGAGTATTATGAGAAATCGTCCATTCACTCAGGTCTCCAAAAGTCTATTCAGTACCTCTCAGTCTCCATCTCAACACCGTAGGAAATACAAAAATGAACGAGACATAGTCTCAATCCTTGAGAGACTTATAACCTAGCAAGGGAAGGAAAGGCATGGGGACCAGGGCAGTACTGTGGATTAGAATGTGACGGAATCTCTGTGAGCAGGACAAACAGAGAAGCTGCATGACAGTAGCGTGCAAAGAGAGCCCTGAGAGACCAGTAAAGTTGCCCAAGTGGACATTCCAGATAGAAAGGCCCTATGACCAAAGACACATCAGAAGATGAGGGAACAGCAGGAGGTTTGTTGTGGCCCCCAAGACTGGATGAGCATGTGGGGACATTGGGGATCGAGTATGAAAATATAGGATGGGGTCAAATGGACGATCCAATGACTGCTAGACAATAAAAATGACCATGACCATTTACAGAGCGCCTTCCTTGTGCTAGACATGTTAAGTCTCATTTTCATCCTCATAACCACTTCGCAGTGTGGATATCACAACCTCACTGGGTGAAGAACCCAAAACTCAGAAGTCACACAGACAGGGACAGAGTTGGCGTTCCAACCCGGGGCTCCCTGACTTACGATTTTCCCATTCATTGCAGACACGTCTGTGGAGATGACCCTTGCATAGAGTGGAGGGAGATCAGGTGCACAGAGACAAGTTGCGAGGCCCCTAAAATAGTCCTGTCAAGAGGCTAATGAAGACTTGGTGGCCAAAGAGTGAAATGGGTTGAGTTTCTTGGATTAACATAGTTTAGGAACCACCCCAGGATAAGAAAGAACCTCATCTCAGACCTTTTCCTCCAAGAGGAGGAACCCAGTCTTAAAATAAACAAGACTTTTTATTCCTCAGGGGGGAGAGGTCTCTAACGAAATCAAACAGACTGTCAACAGATGCAATTTCTAGCTGATTCATAAGGCAGATTTTCATTCTGAAAATTTCCAAAGCCGCCAGTTAAAATTGTGATGGGTTGCAGAGGATGTATTAGTCAACTTCAGTGTTTTTAGTCTCTGTATTACTGGGTCCTGGGATGTGGTTAAAAAGAGAATTCTCCTGATGTTACCAACATGGCACGTTAGCGAAGGCACCTTTCTCAGAATTGTGGAAATTCTGAAAGTTTATCTGTGCTTTCATCATCTTTCTTTCATTCTAGGAATTCTGTGATCAAATCTTCATCCCCTAAATTTAAAAAAAAAAAAAAAAAACCCAAAGTGCGGAAACCCATTAAGATGATATTTTTGTCTAATTATCCCTTCTTGTAAAGACTGCTGCCCACACTGGGATTTCCCCTCTTCAAGTTTGTCATTAAAACCCAAAATGCTTCACTCTCCACATCTAAGCATTCCATTTCTTCAGATCCCAAAGCATTGTTACCATGGTTGACTCTGCTCATGTTCAAGACACACTTTGGAGAGACAGGGCTTTGGTAAGCTTAGGGAATGTCTTACAGATCAGTTGCTACTTTCTTTTTTTTTTTTTTTTTAAGATTTTATTTTATTTATTGGACAGACAGAAATCACAAGTAGGCAGAGAGACAGGCAGAGAGAGAGGAGGAAGCAGGCTCCCCACCGAGCAGAAAGCCCGACGTGGGGCTCGATCCCAAGACCCTGGGATCATGACCTGAGCCGAAGGCAGAGGCTTTAACCCGCTGAGCCACCCAGGCGCACCCCAGTTGCTACTTTCTTAAAACAGCATGTCTTACATAGGCAGTGCTGTACGTCACCTGTACGTACGCTCCATTTTAGATTTGACCCAAGCAAGGCACGCAAAAAAGTGACTTCACCCATGGTCAGTTAGAGGGGCTAGTAAAGAACCCTTGTTGATTCCTAGAACTCCAACACTTGGACCCACTCATCTCAAAGAGAAGTATTCTTAAATTTCTTTGGCTAAGTCTTGAGGATTCTGGATACTTCTCTGTTAGGTCGGGTGGAAGTTGTTGCTGTAATAGCTAGAGTCACCCCTGAGTCAGGCTATTCCACAACATGGGAGCTGTTCAAGTGAACTTCTTTGCTTCCCTCCTTGCCCAGGGGTCAGGAGAAACTTAAAAACAAAAACAACTTTGAAACGTTCCTTTAGAAAGTGGGGTCTATCACCTCAGGTCAGTGGAGAGAAGAATTGGGAGAAAATCGAACCTTGAAAGTGAGCCAAGGCCCATCCTAACAAGCATTGTTGGAGGATAGAAGACCAGACATGTGAACAGCATGACTTTTGACAAACTGCCCCTCGCTCCCCGGGCCTCAGTTTCTCCCTATAAAATGAGAAGCACGAAAGAGAAGGTTTTGAGACTCTTGTTGTTCTGTCAAAAATTCTGAAAAGGAACTAAAATAAGCTCTGCTTAAAAGGCATTTTCAAGTGAGGGTATTTTCAGACGAAAAAGTTTCCAGACTGAAGAGACACACACAAGGTCTGGGCTAAAGAGACATTGAAGTGGCAGAGTAGCGAAGCCTGGCATGTCACAGCAGGTTATTTCCAACTCTTGAAAGCTACGCCACAGCGCTTAGCCATGACCCACTGCTTCCGTACATGCCGCAGTTGTAAGCGTCAAGACCAAAACACCACCGAGGGCTGGTGACGCATCCTGCTGCTTGTTTGCTTCCTCGGGGAGTCTTCGCCCTCAAACCATTTCCTTGTTCCTCACTGGAGCGGTCCTACACGAGTGGGAATCTGTTTCTCCTCTCTTTATCCTTGGCCATTTCCCGTGAGAAAAGGATAGGTCCTCATTCAATGGATGGCTTCAAAAGTTACAAGCCCTCTGCCCCTGGAAATGTTCCAGTAGAGCTGTCTGGCCACTTCTGGGGCCATCGAGGGGTGCAAGGAAGAGGGACAGGGTGGCCTTCTGGTGTCTTTCCAACCTTCCGTGCCAGTTCCCCTCTGCCTCCCTCCCAGATATCTTACCTCCCCTCCTTGAAAATGAAATTAAGGATATGTGATTTTCACATTTTGCAAAGCCAAGATCACAAACAAGTACAGGTTTTCGGCTCTAGGAGAGAAAGCACAATCCAGTCCACGGCCTGCGCCCTGCCCCAAACTCTGGACGGTGGTGAGAAACAGAAAAGCCATGGGCAAGGGGAAGTCTCTGAAAGGGTACAACTTGAACCATAGCTTTATTTGTGTTGGGCAAATTTCCAGTTGGCCAAACATTTGGAGTAAAAATTCCTCTGCTCCTTTCCTCTCCACAAAGGGCTCTCTTTCTCTGGAAGTGGCTGAGCAAAGCTCCAATCCGAGGTTATCACATAAGGTGGAGAGATTTGCCAAACCAGGCAGGAGGCTGAAGTGAGAGCCTCTGATCCCTTTGGATTTAGAATCTGTGACAGTTTCTTTTCAGGCTGACCATGTGTGCCACCCTGACATCAGTCCATGGCCTACCCAGGGGCCCTCAGAATCTCCTGGGAGACTCTAAACTTCCTGAGATCTTCGTCTCTTGTCCAGCTCTTCCTCGGGGCAGGTATCATGTGAGGAAAGCTTAAGGACAGTTAAGGACCTTCTTCTTCTCTTGGCTTCATAATAATTTCTTCAGGAATTTCCTCTTTGGTAGAGTCAGCCAATGCCCCAGGTAGCATCAAGGGAGGGAGAAAGCCCAGAGAAGCTCATTTGTCACTCCTCCATATAGAGCCTGAACATCTCAACAGGGAGAACATTGTGGTAGCAAGAATCCATCTGGCTTTTTTGGTTCTTAATCTTTTTTGAGGGGTGAGTCCTTGAGAAAACTTGATGAGCTCTGTCTCCTTCGAAAAATGTACGCACACACACAAAACCTGGAGTATAATTCTCTGGGTTGTAGCCTCCCTGTAAACCACGGTCACCTGGCAAGATCCTGAACTGATATTCACCATCTCTACACTGGTAGTCATAAACAGAGAGAGTGAGACACAGAGAGTTACCCTCCCTGGAAAGAAAGCTGTAGCTGGCTTGGCAAAGGCAACTTAAGAGGCATGGTTGTAGGCAGGGAGGACAGCAAGAGATGGGTGCCAACGACAAAACAAAAACACTAGGCAACCAGGGAAAACAGAGATCCGGGATTAGCATCCAGGTCTCTTAAATTCCAGTCCAATGTTCCTGCACATCTTTACATGGACTCTCGGTGGTACACAAGCAGCTGTCCACTGGTGGGTTAGGATCACCAAGATGAAAGAGTGTGTGGTCCTTGCCCTCAAGCTGCTTGTGGAGATGAAAGGTCTGCTGAGCAGTTCCTTCTAGAAGACGGCCAAAGGAGAGCCAAGAGTATCTGCTAATGAGTCAGTGCCCATCGCTGAACCCCACCAGGGTTTCAAATAAGTCACCCGTTTAGGGGCAAATGATAATGTAGTCATCTCTAGGTATTTTAGGTATTTTCCCCCCTAAGATTACTCAGATAGTTTTTGGCTATTTGACTTGTTCTACGGTTCCTCCCAGATTTGCATCCACTGGTAAGAGAACGCAAGTCTCACCAGGAAATGTATTTAAAGCAGAGGTTCCCAGTGTGTATCTGGAGTGCTTTAACAAAGGATATCCAAGCCCACCCAAGACCAGTTAAGACCAGTTAGGGTAGACTCTCTGGAGATGAGAACTGGACACAATAGTTTTTTCCTAAGTTCCTTAAATGATTTAAGACCCATTTAGGATTGAAATCCACAAAATGATGGTTCCCGTGGTTGTCTGATTCCATTATTTCATTTCTATTCACTAAGATTAGGGGACTTAATGCAGTACTTCCCAAAATTTAATATATTTACAAATCACCATGGAATATGGTCATGTAGATTCTGATTCAGGATCTCTGGGGTGAGGATTGAGATTCTGGTTTCAAACAGGCTCCCATATGAGGCCCATGCTGTTGGTGCAAAGACCCCATTTTGAGTAGCAAGGCTACCATGTAAGAGAAGAAATAAACATTGTATCTACCAGCGTAGAACTTGCAACTACAATGGGAAAACTGATTTGGGAAAGATACAAGATCAAATATTCCAGAGTAGTATGTGGCGAGGTCAACGCGTGCCATCGCGATCCAAAGGGTGTGGGTAATCTGCTTCTGGAGAGTCTGGAAAGTCTTCTCAGAGAACATGGCTCTAGGACATAATGACTCTGAAATTGTGCTTGTGACTCTCAGGACATGGGGTGGAGGACAGTATTTTCTAATGATTTTGCTAAGCTGTATACATGGATCAGGTTCTGTAATGGACACTGAGGAGTTGACGAGCGCAGGGAAGTAAAAGGCCCCTATTTCATGTATTAACCGAAGCTTCTGTGTACGTGCTGAGCAAAATGAGACTCAAGGTGCTGTTGGTTCTCTGATGAAAAACATACCTTTGCTCAGACAAAAAACACCTGAGTCCTCCCCTCACATTCGTCCTCTAGGCGTCTACACATGCCAGCGGTGTTTGGTTGATTTCCTTCGCATGATGAATCACTGGCCCCGCATCAGCAGGACCACATGACCCCCGATAATGGTCAGAAAGTCCGGGTCTCACTTCCCTACATCCATATTTTGCCCTGACCTGGCTGCAGCTAACCGCGTACCATGAGGCTAGATTCTAGAAGCTTCCCTCCCGACAACCCATCCCAGTGCCCTCACGCACGCAACCCTTGGGGCTTTTGATCAACAACTCAACTCGGTACCGGATATCCTGCAAACAGGATGATTTCAGGCAGGAGAAAACTCTTAAGGCACACAAGTGAGGGTGACGACCTCACCGGGAAGGGAGAGGGGAGGAGGCACATGCGGGTCAGAGCTCTGTGCCTCGAGGCAGGCCTGCCCCAGGGTGGAAGGCAGGAGGCTGAATGGTCAGATGTGCTTTTGGGGGTTGTTTTCTCTGCAAGTTCCCCACCGGCCTCTTGCCATATGCCGTGAGAAAGCAGGCTGGTGGCTGGAGACCAGGAGCTGTTGAGTGATTTTCCCACCAGTAGAAGCAAGAGCAGCAGGTTTCTAAGGAATAAAAAGGAAGCTCTGAAGAGGCAGCTGGTTCCTTTCCCCTGAAGATCAGGGAGAATCGCCCCAGTAAGCCCGGCGGCCTGGAGGGGGAGGCCGCAGGGTGAGGGGAGAAACGGGAGCAGGTGAGCGAAACGGTCAGCTGGGACCTGGGACCGGAGGGCCAAGAAAGGCAAGCCCGCCTGGAAGCCACGTCCCCATGCCTGCTGCCTCCTGCAGGCTGATTGGTTTCCGCCTAGTTCCCAGAACCTTTCAGCAGGAACCCTAACAGGAGCGGAGAGCCATGGCCGGCACACACTCCTTCAGGGACTATGGGAATGCGGGGCGTCCATTCGGGTAGCGCTCACAGTCAGGAAGGCCTCCTTGTCACCTCCATTTTACAGCGGGCACACTGAGGCTCGCAGAGGCTAAGTACGCTGCGCAGCGTAGGGCAACCAGGCAGAGCTGGGGTGGGAGACTGCATTCTTCACTCTTCTAAACTGCTGCTAAGGGCATAAATCCATGGGCCGCATGGAGAAAGACGTTGATTCTCACTCTGTGAACAGTCAAAGGAAGTGTCTCCGAGCTATGGCTCACCGCTCCTGCAGTGCTGTCCCCGGTTCGTGTTCCCATAACGCAAACCCTCGGGCCACATGCCCGCCCTTGCCTCTAGTCAAGGGACCAAACTGACCTCTCCAGTCCCCTCACTTCCTTGGGGTCTTAAACTCTGACTCCTGTTGCTCCTCTCCCATGTTCTTTCCACCACCACCGCCCCCCCCCCGCACCCCCAAGAGCAGCTCGACTCGGTTTTGACTCGGCTTCAAAGAAAGCGCTTCGGTGGAGCCCAGTCTGCCCCAGCCGCCCACAAAACAGAGGAAATTCTGAGCACCTTCAGGCATGAGTCAACCCCGCCAGGTTCAGGAATCTCTGCCCACAGCATCACCCACTCTTTTCTGTTTGGGCCTGAAATAGACACTTTCTTTAGAAGCTTTGCTGCTTTTGGTACTCTCAGCAGTAAAAAAAAAAAAAAAAAAAAAAACAAAGGTGAGGATCAAGTATATGTCCCCGTGTCCCCGAGGCGTGATGGTGGGAGTTTTCTCTGCTGTGGAGTTTCTCAGAGTTTAGCAAACATTGCCACTAAGGGACAGGGGACAGACAGGTGGAAGAGAGAAGCGGTAGGGTGGCTGAGGACAGTCTCGTCTGTGGCAGGCAGGACTCCTGGTTACGAGTTCATTCCTTTGTATATCGATCGGCGAGTTGTTAGTTGAGCAATTACTAGGTGTCAGATACAGGGTCAGAGATGAATGTGGTCGCCCGGTCCTGGGCTGTCGGGAACTCCTCACCGAGGAGGAGAGAAATATCTTGCAGAGATAATGACCACACACGGTAAGGGCTAAGATCTAAGTGTGAAGGAAGAGCGAAGGGAACACAGAGACGTTCCTTCGTCTTGCGAGCCCGGTCCTGAGCTGCCTCGCATTTACCCCAACATCTGGGACAGAAGGGAGCACTGGGAGCATTGTGTTGTCATTATTAATTGCTAAAGTTATTAAAATCAAACACCACGGACGCCGAATGACAGTAATATCCGAATCATACAGCAGAGGGTTTGCCGAAGCTCTCTCTCTTGCTCAAGAAACTCCGTGATGGAGAAAATGGACACACTTCGGGAGGGAGCACGGACATTCCTTGGAGAACAGCCTGAGGCTCCCACGGACCCCAAATGTTTGCAAAGCCACATGGAGAGACCGCACCACCGATCCCCACACCCCGACTGTGTGCGAACAGGTCCCCAGCCCTGGAAGCAGGGGCCTCTCCAAGGAAGAAGGGAAGGGCCCCTCATCACTACTTAAAAGCAAAGCAACTGTGTTGGTTTTTTTCTTTCCCTTTTTCTTTTTCTTTTCTTTTTTTTTTTTCATTTCAAAATGAAAGGAGCCCCGTGGAGCCCACTGGCCCATCTCCTTCAGAGAAAGGTGGGTCTGTGTCGATACCACGTACGGGGCACAGGAATTACTGCCCACGGTGTGCGTGGGGGCCCGGAACCGAAGTGACGTCAGCTTCTTCCCGTCTGGGAGCCCGGTGAGTTTCCCGGGAGTTTTGGGGGCGCTGACTTTGCAGGAGGCCACGTACCTGACAGGTGTCCTGGCCACCACGGCTTCCCCGCCGAAGAGGCCCGGCCAGGCCCTGAACCCAGCTGAGCAGCCCTGTGGTGTCTTGCTTCCGGCCCCTGCGGTAGCGACACCTCTCTTCAGAGCCTGATTTAGAATAAAAGGACCTTTGTAAAGAGAAAACCTCCTCATTTTAAGTGGAAAGCAAAACAAACAACTGTTAGAAAGAAAGAAAGAAAGAAAAAGGAAAACGAAAAAAAGCAAAAAAAAAAAAAAAAACACAAAACCAAAAAACCCTTTGTCAAATGAAAGGCAGCTTCCTCAGACATCCTGCTGACACCCTGGGGAGCACGGAGACCACAAAGGGTAAGCGTGTCAGCTCGCCTTGCTCGTTGTGCTGGAGAGTTCACTTCGGGGCTTTCACTGATTGTCACCGCCTTTCACGCGGCAGCCGGGCAGGTGTCACTTTCCCACTCCCGGGGTCTCTGGCCTGAGCCGGCGATGGCTGCGTGTGACCGGGCTGGGTCGGGCCGCAGACTCTGCATCCGCCGTCCTGGGCACCCTCCCAGCAGCCCTGCCAGACAGGCGCGGGGATTACTCCCATTCCACAGATGAGGACCCAGACGTGTTGAGGCAGAAACTCGTGTGACCGAGCTGGGCCCTCTGCTCCCTCCCCGGGCAAAGGAAGCAAGCTGACGACAGGCGACACTGCGTTCCATGTGCGTCTTGGGCAAGCCTTCAGGTCTCGTTTTAAGGCCTCTTCCGTCCATCCCCAGATTAAGGCCCCGAAAGTAAGGTTCACGATGATGCCTTGACCCTGACCAAATAGCCCGAATCCTTCCCAGCTGCCTCAGGGACGCGGCCCATTTCCTCTGCCTGGCGTCCAAGATCCTTTCCACCTGGGACCACCTGTCCGTCTGTCCATCTCCACGTCCTCTGCTCACGGGACACCGCAGCCTCGTGCATCCGGTCAGCAGTTCTGTCCTGCAAACACCACTTCCTCGCCTGTGGTTTCCCAGCTCGGCCCCTACGGGCACCTCCCCTCTTACTGGAATAATCTTCCACGGCTCATTCGCCGGCTTGGCATTCTTCCTGACTGCAAAGCATCTTGGGAGAGTAGACGAGGCTCAAGGCTTCGGGAGTCTACCGGCTTGAATTCAAAGACTCGCTTGGACTTGTGTGACTCTATCTCCCTTCACAAGCATGGGTGGGTGCCGTTCTCTGCAGGCACGAGCAAGGGGTGGGCATCTGACACACCGGGCAAAGAAACAGCAGGGTGTCTGGGAGTACAGAGGAATGCCACAAAACCAGACAGTAGGGTACAGAAAGCTTCCAAGAGAAAACCAGGGAGGGAGCCTGCAGCAGAAGCAGGAGTCAGGAAGATGGGAACTGAGCTGTAAGCCCAGCACGAGCGAAGCCAAAGACCAAGGCCTCAGTGAGCTCTGAGAGCTGCGTGGACTTCCAGCCGACTGGAGAGTGTGGGCAGGCAGGGGCGGGGGAGATTTCTGAGGCTGGGCATGGGCTATGACACAGAGCCTTGCCAAGTACAAGGCTTTGGACCGCATCCCGCAAGGAACAGGATACTACAGGATGGTCTTAGGCAAGGCAAAGACACGATCTGGGCCTTCGACGGTCTGGGTAGGAGTTGATGGCAGGTTGGTCCTTTAAAACTCCATGGGCCTCAGTTGCTGTGGGTATAAAATGGAAATAGCATGGGCACCTGGCTAACTCGGTCACGGAGTGAGCGACTCTTGATCTTGGGGCTGTAAGTTCAAGCCCCACGTTGGGTGTAGAGATTCCTTTAAAAACTAAAATCCTGAATAAAATGAAATGGGAAAATCACACCCCCGTCCTGGGTGGGTCTACGGCTTGCAAGACAGCCTGCCTATAAAATAGCCAGGATATAGTAGGTGCTCAGTAAACATGACTTGCCGGACTTCGAAGCCGCACAGGCCCCATGGGGAGCTCACAGTCTTCTCCAACTCGACACACACAGAACTGTCCCCCTGGGCCTGCTCGTCCTCCTCGATCTCCTGTTTCAGCGAAAGACACCCCCATCCCCCTGCCTCATTGTAGCCCTCACCACCTCTCCGTGCACCCTCTCATCCCTCCCGCCAAGATGGCAGCCCTAGCCTTCCCGCTACACGGGTCAGATGCTGGACACGGGCAGCAGGAGGCCAGAGGCTCCGGGGGCCGCAGGAACAGGGTGCAGCCGAGACACGGAGGGAGGACATGCAGGGGGGGTCATGAGCTCCCAATCCCATCAGGCTGCCGGATCCAAACGCTAGCTTTGCCATCAGCCGGCTGTGCGACTCTGGGCAGGTCAGAGCCGTGTGCCTGACTCCAGTAGTCTGTAACATGGAGACGGTAACGAGTAACCTAATAATTAATTAATAAATGGTTTCATTTATAATTGTGTTAATTATACTATACTATATAATTATAATTATATTATTATAATTGTAACATATATTATATATAACCATATAATTATAACTATATAGTTATACTATACTCTTCATTATTTATTATATACTTATATATTTGGTTATATTTTAATTACAATAACATAAAATAATAGTGATGCTAATTATCAGTAATATTGGTAATAGCCTACTTCCATAGCCGGCTGGAGAGATGAGAGAAGACCACGGCTGTAAAGTGCCTTGGACAGCGTCCAGCATGCGGTAACTCTGAGACCACGTATGCACCGTCTATGTGACGAGCAGATCCATAGAGAGGGTCTTCAAGGCCCCTCTGAGCCCTGACATTCTTTTTTTTTTTTTTTAAATTTATTTATTTATTTGACAGACAGAGATCACAAGTAGGCAGAGGCAGGCAGAGAGAGAGGAGAAAGCAGGCTCCTTGCTGAGCAGAGAGCCCGATGTGGGGCTCGATCCCATGACCCTGGGATCATGACCCGAGCCGAAGGCAGAGGCTGACATTCTGCAGCTTACTAAATATTTGCCCTAGAGCAGAGTGAAAAGCAACAGCTCCTCAACGCTGTGCCCACTGAGCCGTCGGACCTCCCCACCGGGACAGCAAGCTCCCTAGCCGCCTCCTGTCTGTCTGTCTGGAGCAGGACTGAGGCATCGGTTCCAGGCAAGAAAGAAGGTCTATCCAGTTCATGCTTTGATTACCATGTCCTTGAGGAGTTCCACTTGTCGTTCTGTAGCACAAAGCAATTCCCAGGGAATCAGGGTAACAGACTTTAAGTTCCCATGTCCTTGAAAAATGCAGCCACCGCGGGGTTGAGTTCTGTAGGAAACCCGGCTCATGCCCGCGTGGACCACCGCCTGGGGCCACGCCCACTAACCTTGAGGTCTCCGTTGAAACGAGTAGCATCTGCTCCTTGAAAGGATCAAAAACTGTGGCTCTCTGTGTTAACGAGGAACTTAGGGAGGCTGCTGAGCCGACCCCTGACGGGGAGCTCTGAGGTCAGGGAAGGCTGTGTCTCCTCCAGGGCTGGTCGAGCCCATACACGAAACTCAACGGAAACCTCTCAGGGGAGTTCGCCTTCCCGAGGCCTGTTTCTCAAGTACAGGCGAGGGCTTTCGGTACCATTCAGCTGATAGCCTTAGCCTCCTCCCCGTGCGGCGTGCTCCACCCCGTCATCCCTCCTGCCCTGAAATGTCCTGTGCTGCTTCTGTCTGTGAGGTAGCGCTTGTCAACATGCGGATTTGGGGAAACTTCCCGGCCGCTGCTTGTTTATACTATACCGGACACAGGCAAGGCCCAGTGGGCGAGCAGATCGGGCCGTTGCCAAAGCACCAAGAACCCCAGGACCCGCAGAGGCACTTGCCCTTCAGTTAGGTTGTGAGCTCCGTGTCCAAGTGTGGCTCGTCCTTCTCTGGGAAATGCATCGCGCCCGTGCGGTCCATCCCCACCCTCTAACACACTGAACACGCTGGGCTCCCTCTGTGCCTAGATCAGGGGCCAGCACGGGGGGTTAGGTGAGGACTGGCCCCGGGGCTGCTGGCCACCTCAGATCCAGGGCCATCCGGGTTTCCGATGCATTCTCTGTGCCCGACACAGTTAGGACCTGTGACAGCATGGCTGGCCCTTGCCTGACACCCAGGCTGGGCTGTGGTTCGCGGGAAGCACGTTGTTCCCGAAAGCTCCCCGGTGTCCTGAGACTTTCTCCTTATTCTTTCTTTCCTATGTTTCCCTTCCGGGCTTGTTTCTCCGGGCATCATACTCAGCCTGTCTGGTGTTCTGTGAAATCTCAGCGGAAACTCTTGTTTTCCAGTTGAAAAATCTCGATTCTGTTTCGCAGAAGAGTCCCTGGGGCAGACTCTGGGTGGGATTCACCCACGGACCAACGGACCGTATTTCTACTAAAAATATGATTCCATCCCAAGAAATAGGTTTCAAAGGTTTGAAGAAAAACTACTTTTAGATTTCAAAGAACAAGAGTATGTTGATTTTCTTATCTGATACGGCTTTAATTTTCATCAGGTTGACATTCTGTGGTAAGTGTGTGGTTAACTCTTTCATGTGCAGAAGCTTATTGAACTGAGAAGGCTCCCGGGGCAGAAGAGAACCCCCCCTGCCCGTTTCATTCCGGCATTTGAGATCCCCAGACAATGTCCCTGTTGATTCAGAGACAGCTGCTGGGAAGACTATTTCTGGTTCCCTGCCTCCTTCCTCCCTTCCAGGGTAAACAGAAAGTAACTGGATTCTCACCCCACCCCGCTTCTTTTTTTGGCCTTGGTAACTGTGCAGGAAGGTGTGAGCTGTCCTCCAAAGGGTCTCACCCTGTAAGTCACTCATTTCTGGGTTGTGGGAACTGACCCTGTGACTTGCCAGGTCCCGCCAGACATCAGAAATAGTGGATCTGGGGGCACCTGGGTGGCTCAGTGGGTTAAAGCCTCTGCCTTCGGTTCAGGTCATGATCTCAGAGTCCTGGGATGGAGCCCCGCATTGCATCAGGCTCTCTGCTCAGCAGGGAGCCTGCTTCCCCCCACCCACCCCCGCCTGCCTCTCCTCCTACTTGTGATCTCTGTCAAATAAATAAAATCTTAAAAAAAAGAAAAAAAGAAAAAGAAATAGTGGATCAGATAACACACATGAGTCACAGACCATCAGTGTTCCTGACCGCAGGTGTGTCCATCTGCTCTGAGATATTTCCCCTCAGAACACACAGCCGCCCCCCTTGGTCCCCCGGGGACCCTGCACATTTTCTTTGATGGCACTCACTTCTTTTAACCCTGCGACCCTCGAGTTCCCAGCCCTTTGATGCTGAACTGTGCTCCTGCCACGTTCCCCTCTGCATTTATGCCTGCCCAGAGAAGATGGGTATTTGTTGGAATAAATACACAGTATTGCCGATGCCAAGACGCCCACACATTTGTTCAGTGCCTCCTATTGCCCACGTTCACGAAATAATTTATTTACTTATTTTTAAAAGATTTTATTTATTTATTTGGCAGATAGAGATCACAAGTAGGCAGAGAGGCAGGCAGAGAGAAGGGGGGAAGCAGGCTCCCTGCTGAGCAGGGAGTCCGATGCGGGGCTCGATCCCAGGACCTGGGGATCATGACCTGAGCTGAAGGCAGAGGCTTTGACCCACTGAGCCACCCAGGCGCCCCTCATGAAATAATTTAAATAAATATCAGGTGATGTGGGCAGCCAACAACAACCAGAAACGACTGGGAGTATTCAGACTAAACGGTGGTGATGGGATGGAAGTGGACCCTGTTTTAACCTATTTGAAATCCATTATAAGGTCTGCATGTGAACCTAGGTGAGAAGAAGGAAAGTCACAGAGAATGATCGTAAACAGTTCTTAGAAGATGAATTCAAAGAAATTCCATTTCCTCATTCTGACACAATCAAGGTTTAAGTAATTAACATTTTAAATATTTTTTTCCAGTTCACAAAGTAACCTGACGTATTTTATCGTTTGGTCCTGAAAACAGCGCTGCCCAAGGGGTAATAAGCAACAGTGAGAATGTGCGGGGCAATTTACAGAGTTCAAGGTCCTTCTCTCACTCACACACACGCATGCGTTTCTGTTACTCACACCCTTGCAAACCACACGCAAGCAACACATTCAACACGTAGTCCCCTGAACACAATCGTCCCTCTGCCAGGGTGACCTCGTTGGCTGAACCTGCCAGGTGAACCCAATCTGCCCCTTAAACACGGTACGGTCGAGAGCGGCCTTCCTTACCTGGCTCCCAGAGAGGGAGCAGCTCCTCACCAGGGCACGGCATGTCAGGAGGCCACGAAGACCAAGGAGCATGGTGAAAGGCAGTGACATTGGAGAGACTAAGAAGCTCCTGCGGTCATGTTTAGTCAGTGACCCCGAGGAACCTGCCCCCTGCCGATGGATGCGCAGACTCCATCTCCAAACTTGAGCAGTGGAATACCCTAGTACGTCCCAACAACAACTCCGCGCGCATCCCGCAAACCCACTTTCTGGATCCTCCTGAGGTCCGGAATGCGGCAGGAGCAATGCTGGGAGCCACAGGGCTGGGAACGCGGGGAGCACAGAGCTAAAGGCTTCTTGTCAAAATCAGAGGTTAATCATGGGGCCAGAGAACATACTAGAAATCACTTCCAGGCCATTGACTCCACTGCAGGTGCAACTGGTTCTGTAATTTAGGGTGCTTGATTTGGCAACATTCGAAGGACACGTCGGAGGGGTGGGGAGATGGGAGGTAGACCAAAGTAGTAAGACGCCGCCGCTATGACAGGTGAGCAGAGGGTGAAGGTCATGGACGTGAGAGGAGGCACGTACAGGAGGCACTGAGGCGGCAGAAATCGTGACTTGGGAAGTGATTCCGAAGGGGGACAAGGAAGGGGTGGCATTTAAAGAGGGTGCTGGAGTGCCAAGCTTAGGTGACACAAGGGATGGGAATGGAAGGATCAGGAAGACAAGCAGGGACAAGAGGAGGAGCAGAGGACTGTCTGTGTTTGCTTTTGTGCCTCGTAATTCTGAGATGGTTGTAGAGTCCCATGCAGTCGTGAGCGGTACCACAGAGAGATGCACTACGGCCTTCACGCGCTTCCTTCCGTAACCACAGCGTGACGTCACAACCAGGAAACTGACATTGGTACAACCCATCAATCTGATTCAGATTTCGCCAAACTGACATGAAGGGTGTCCGTTGTATTTAGTTCCTGCAACTTTATCCCATGTGACCGTCACCGCAGTTAAGACGTACAGGAGCTCCCATCACAAGCGTCTCTCCTGAGCTACCCTTTGTAGCCACAACCATCTGCCTCCTTCCCTCCGAATCCCTGGCACTGTACCAGATCCATCAGTGTATTTTTGTCATTTTAAGAATGCTATGGGATGGAATTATACAAAATTAACTTTTGAAATTGGATTTTTTTTTCTCATTCAACACAATTCCCTTGAGATCCATCTTTCTGCATTACTAGCTGGAATTTTCCTGTAAAAGACAGCTTTCTCCCCTCCCCAGTCCCATGGTATCTCCATGGATTGCTATCTTTTAAGATAATTTCATCATTTTGTTACTTTAATCATGGGCCCTTTTGGATTTACCAGACCTACTATCCTATAACCTACAAGCAGGGATAGTTTGTAGTTCCTTTACTTCCCACTGTTATGCCTTTGCATTCTTTTATCTGATTGCATTGGCTAAAACTTCAATGGCAATGTTAAGCAGAAGAAGAAATAGTACCTTGACCTAGAAACAAAGATTATTTTTTTTAAGATTTTATTTATTTATTTGATAGACAGAGATCACAAGCAGGCAGAGAGGGAGGCAGAGAGAGAGGGAGAGGGAAGCAGGCTCCCTGCTGATCTGAGAGCCCGATGCGGGGCTCAATCCCAGGACCCTGAGATCATGACCCGAGCCGAAGGCAGTGGCTTAACCAACTGAGCTACCCAGGCGCCCCAGAAACAAAGATTTGAAGAGAGTTGAAACACTGGAAGTGGAAAGGTAAAAGGGCCGTTATGTTGTTATGTATGTTACTTTTCTGGCCCCACCAGCGCTCAGGGCTGGAGGCAGGAATCTGGATGAGGCAGCACAGCATCCTTGTTAAGAACGTGGGCTCTGAAGCCTGCCTGCGACTCCCAGCTCCTGGGTCCTCTAGCTTTGTGACCACACTGGGCCACTACAGGCAGTTTATTGAAACCTTTCAGTGTCTCATCTGTAAAATGGCAGTAACAATTACAATATTTATTTTACAGTAGAATTGAATTAGTTAATGTGTGTGAAGATGTTAGAACAGCTTTTTGAGCTTGGTAAGAATTCAGTAAGTGGCTAAGTCTTCCTTTATCATGTGGAAGCGCTCAGCACAGAGGTAAGACTTGAAACGATGAGTCTCCCAAGAACAGAATGGTGAGAGCATTGGGAAAGCCTCTGCTGAACGCTTCTGGACACTTTCTGGGACTCTGATGAATGCTATCCTCCTCTGAATCCCGCTCTGAACATGCAAAGAACATCAGACAAATTCCAATAGTGGGACATCCTCCAAAATACCCAACCAGGATTCCTCAGAGCTGTGGAGGTCATCAAAAACAAGGGAAGTGGGGGAAACTGCCACATAATCCTCATAGCCGAGAGGAGCTTGAGGGGATATGACAACTCAGTGAAATGTGGAATCCTGGATAGGATCCTGGAACAGGGAAAGAACAATGGGGAAAAACAGAGGGAATCCGGGTAATGTATAAACTGTAGCTAATAACAAAGTTAATGGTTACTAGTGGTGACAAAGGTACCACACTAAGATACCTATAATAGGAAAAGCTCGGGTCAGAGGATGTATAAAACAAGAGGGAAGTGAGCATTCAGGGAAAGAAAGCCAAAGAGATGAGGAACCAGGGGGTCATGGTGTCTTACAATATCGTGAGTGAAGTTTCCAGAAGGAAGGGCTAAAGGAACCAGATGCTCAATGAACGAACTTTGAGGCAAACGAGCGTCGCTGGGTTGTTGACTCATAGCTTTCTTGGTGTGATCTGAGAAAAGAACATCATCCCAGTGCAAGCAGTAGGCATGCTAAACAGTTGTGGAGTGAGCGGGGCAGGGACCATGCAGGAACCACGAATGCGCGACTCCCGTGAGAGAACAGGATTCCGGGGGAAGGACACGAAGAGTCATGCCTGGAGGGGCTGTAGGCACCTGGGATGCTTCCAGGCTCAGGAGGTGATGGTGAGACCGGGGATGCCAGAGAGGGGCGGCGGTTGGGGCACAGCTCCAGAGGCAGCGGAGGGGCTGTGACCCGAGCCACACCATGTTGGCTTGGCGAAACCAGGAATGTGTTTCACGTGGAGAGACAGAAGGAAGAGGCTATGCTGACTTAAAGGGGGTGTGATGGGGAAATGGGGGGAAACACAGAGAAAGCTGAGGAAGTTCAGAGATGAGAGGACAAATAAAGAGTAAGTGAGAAAGGGCGATCGAGCCAACACTCATGTGGACCAACTCTTCAGTGTTGCTAAGGTCGGGCGACGGTAGGACTGCAGAAGTACAGCCAAATCGTTTGATTTCTACTTCTCTCTTAACCTACGCCGTTCACTCTTAACCTCCGTTTCCTTATCTATGAGTGAGATGCCATTCTTTTCAAAGGGATGGTATGAAAAATCTTGGGTAAACTTAAAAAAAAAAAATATGTGCCTAAAGATAACATTATAATTTTCAAGCTAGTAAACCCCAACCCAAGGATCCCCAAATTCTCATAAACTTCACCCAACTATCAGAGCGAGCCTCTGGTTCCAGTATCTTCCTTCTAGCCTCCCACTGGAGGTAAACGAGCTTCAGGCAGTGTGAAATTTGACCAGCGATCTTGGAGGAACGCTTCCCACTCCCTCTTCCAGGAAGACCATCGCAGGGGACAGAGTGAGCGGTCAGCGGAACAGGAAGAGGACTCAGGTCTCTGACGCCCAGAGCTGACTTGCTTTCCCTCAACATTAGGGGGTAGACACGAATAGGACAGTAAACTCTCAACTCGAGATCATCGTGCTCAATACCTGACATTTTATTTTTATTTTTTTTTAAGATTTTATTTATTTATTTGACAGAGAGAGATCACAAGCAGGCAGAGAGGCAGGCAGAGAGAGAGAGGAGGAAGCAGGCTCCCTGCTGAGCAGAGAGCCCGATGCGGGGCTCGATCCCAGGACCCTGGGATCATGACCTGAGCCGAAGGCAGAGGCTTTAACCCACTGAGCCACCCAGGCGCCCCAATACCTGACATTTTAAAATGAGGACAAAAATTTCTCTTCTGGAAGATGGTCACATCTTAACCTACCGACACTCATTTCTGTTGACTGCACCAGCCACTCTCTTGTCCCCGCTGGGTTCCTGCACGTCTCTGATCCCTTCTCTTCCATTCCCGACCTCCGCAAATCGATGTCCAGTGCTACTGATCTTCCCACCCCCCCAGCTACCTATCGCCTCTGCTCCTTCCCATTCCCAGATTCCTCTTGGCTCCGACCCAGCCTATTGTAGTGAATTTCCCAACTCCTTACTCAAACTGTGACTGGAACAGCAGCAGAAAACCCGGAAATGAGGATTCTATGGCCCTGCCCCAGGCCTCCTGGATCAGTGTTTGCATTTTAATAAAGTCCCCCCATGACTCAGATGCGCACAGAAGTTTGAGAAGCACTAGCCTAATTGGCCACCCTGCCTCCTACCTGTTTGCCCCACGGCTGCCCCCAGCTAACCGCATGTTGTTATAGACCTATGAGGTCTACAAAAAGCCACACTTTTTTTTTTTTTTGAGAAGGTGAGGGGCGTAGAGGGAGAGGGAGAGAAAATCTTAAGCAGACTCCATGCCCAATGCAGAGCCTGATGTGGGGATCAATCTCACGACCTTGAGATCACAACCTAAGCTGAAATCATGAGTCGGACAGGTAACCAATAGAACCATGCAGGCCCGCCACCATGGGCCCACTTGTTCTTCCCAAGCACAGTTATCACTTTCTATTTTGTGTTAGAATCATATATCTGTCCTACCTTCTTTACTAAATTATAAAGATTGCCAAGGAAGGGACCACGGCCTAATATTTTTAGCTATCCTCCAGGGTCATAAATACTCAGAAGCCATTCACCAGAGGGAAAGTCCACAAGGGACCAAAGTTAATTCACATTATTCATCGTACACAGAATGTCATTACCAAACAAAACAAAAGGGAAAAGAGTCAATTATCAATATGCTCTGATAGTAGCTTATACTGCATCTTTCTGGTACCTACTAATTTGTAATATTTATTTAATATCTGCTTTAACACAATATCTATCTAGAATATAAGTTCCATGAGAGAAAAGGCCCGCCTTCACCACTCACTCTGCTCTCCGGGCCTCAGCAAGAGCTCAACACGTGGTGGGTGTCATGTATGGTCTCTTACACCACACGATCCATGGTAGAGCAGACGAGTCCTATCGATAACGCCCTTGAAAGTTGGGAACAGAAATGCCCTGTGATCCAGCAAGGGCACTACTGGGTACTGACCCAAGGAGTACAAAAATGCCACTGCAAGGGATGCGCCCAGAGAGTTACAGCAGCAGCATCCGCCATGGCCAAACCATAGAAGCTTCCCAGGTGCCCACCACCGATGAGTGTGTAAAGAAGACGTGGTGTGTACATGGAGCCGCAGAAATACTGAAATCTTGCCATTTGGAACATGTAGCTTGAAGCCTCCTGGGTCTTAAGGCAGCTCCTCCCGCTGGTTCCTGCTATCCTGCGTCTTGAGCACTTGGAGCCCTGCTCCTGCGGGGAAACCAACAGTGTCGTCCTCGGGGCGCTCTTTTCTCTACGATTCTGCCCTCTTCCTTCTTGTTCTTTTCCGACACGTTTCAGTTTTTACTTGGTAGCATTTTCTGAAAGTAAAAGTGAGGTTTTTTGTTTTTGTTTGTGTTTTTGTTTTTTAATGCAGAAATGAAAGCCTCAGTACTGGGCGTTCTCGTGATTCCTGTCCTATCACCTTGAGCTGTGCGCTTTGGACAATTTGCTAAAGTCCTCTAAATCTCAGTCTCCTGCTCTGTGTAAGGTGGGGATGATAAAATCCACCTTTCAGGGCTGTTGTGAGCTTTAAAGGTAAACTAAACAAAGAAGCAACACACAGGCAAGGCTCAGATATCATATGTCATATATATACTAAATATATATATACATATCTATCTATATATATCTATCTCAAAATGGAAGATCTGAGCTCTCTGACTTCTTCAAAGATAATGATCTCAATTAAACCACAACATTTTGCGAACACTTCCCAGTGACCCAGATAGCTTAGATGTAGCTCTACCCCTCAGCAAGAGAAAGCCTTCCACCACTGGGTTGAAAGCACCCACATTCCTGAAGATTCTGATTGTACGTGATGGGAAAGCACTGACCTACGAATCAGGGGTCCTGCTCTCTTGCCAGGCTTGCCACAACCTGAAGAATAACACACAGCCTCAGTTTCCTTACCTACAAAATGTGTGGATGGACCTAAATAATCTCGGGGTCTCTCTCGGCTCTCAGATCCTAGGATCCTATTAAGAGGAAAATTTGACATGTCCTATGATGTTTTATTTTGTACCAAACACGTCCTTTCTATGAGGCCCAAACTGCTGGATGGGTTTGCTAAGGAAGTCGGAGACTATCTTTGGCATTAGGTACAATTTGGGGGATTTTTCTGAGATCTGACGTCGGAAATGAATGATGTTAGGTCAAGAACCAGATTCTTTATCAGGTACACCGAGCTCTCGATGTACTTCTGTGTCCTTTGCGTAAGCTTAGTAAATCATAATCTAGAAGTTTCTGTGCTTAGTCCATTGTTCTGCTGGAGAAAAGGAAGGCCCAAAGATGAAGCCATCTACTCAGTGCTGGCTGGGCTGTGGGTAAACATCACTTGACCTTGATTCGCCCACTGAGAAAAGAGTCTTATCTCAGACTCTGTCCACATCCTTTTGAATCCTCTTTCTTTTCCTTGTCTTTCATGTTGCTCACATTGGCCACAAGGGCCAGAAGGCTTCTCTTTCATTTTGAACAACATCAGAGAAGAAAAACAAATCACCTAGCCCACAACTGTTTCTCACCCACCCACCTTCCCTCCTGCCGAGTACGTTTTCACGGCGTCGTCTTAGATACTGAGGAAGGCCCCTGGTCGTAAACAGGATCACCAGCGCCTGAGCCCTCTCCGGGTCCCCCAGGGGCAGGTGCATGCCTCGGAAAGGGGCGGATGGAGAGGGGAGACGTGGCAGCCGCCGGTACTGTGTGGCTGTGGACCCCACAGCATCTGCGAGGGTGTCAGAAATCCTCTTAGCCTGCCTGTTTGCCTTATTGAATCCAAACGCACATTTTAATAAGACCCCCCGGCGACTTGTGTGCACAGTAACATTTGAGAACCACGCCCAAGGAGGACAGAAGGGACAGTCCCACTGTTTGTACAGGATCCGCCTTAGACGGGACTCTCTCAGATCAGAGGATCGATGGCCAAGCAAGTGGTAGTATTTCTGGTTCACTCGAGGGACCCAAAAATATCAGCAGAAGACTCGTTTTGATTCTATTCCCCTTTCCAAAACGAAAGGGGGAAAGATATAGGAGCGGACTGGGGGAGTGGAGCTGAAGGCGTGTGGGGAAGCGAAATAAAGCGGGGGTCAGCGTTCCGCACCCAAGCAGGAACCCCCGTCTGCTCACACCGTTCTCACTGTGTGCTGGGGCCCCTGACAGGAAGAAAGTGCCTCATTCTACCAAGTTTCTTATCTCGTATTTGAAACCCAAGCACTAGAAGCGGCACCGGTGTCCTCCTGGGAACAGGGGTGCGTAGTTGATGGGAGGGCCTAGTGCTTGAGAGACCAGATGCCTGAGAGACAGAAAAGCTGGTTTGATCCTGATTCTGTCACTGTGCAACCTTGGTTGTCATTCTTGTCCGCAATGACCCGAGAACCACAAATGCCTACTCTTTCCCCGCCTGGCAGGGGCCGTGGCGAGATGGGGAAGTTGAGCCTCCGGCAACCCGCTGGAGGGAAAACAAAACCCAAGATAACAGCAGTGAAAAGAGAAGAGTGGCTTACGGCTCCTCACTCTCACCCAGACCTGTCCGGCTGTACAGGGCAGAGCAAGGAAGCTCTAGTTGCCGTCACCAAGGTCCCAAAAGCACCCAAGGGGGGCGTCGCACTTCAGTAGAGCAGAAGTGCCTGGAGGCAACAGATCTGCAGATACCCCAGGGGAAGATGCCCCCGACTCTGCTTCGGGGACAGTGACGAAGGTGAAGTGTGGGAAGGAGAAACACATGGCATCCGGCCTGTGTCTTTCAAATCACCATTCAGAGCAAAATTCCAAAACAAGCTGTGGAACACTTTCAGGGTCAGAAAAGCTTAATTTGACTCCCTCTTAGTACACGACAAAGCCCTTGGGATTTTCAGGATTAATAACAGGCGCTGTCTCTTTTCCCCTCTGCGTACGCAAAAGTACAAGAGCTAAAAGGCAAGGCCACATGGATAACACCCCCCTGCGCCTGCCCAGGACTCCCCTCCTCCCAGCCCCATTTTTCAAGCTCGGAGCAGTTGCCGCCACATTCCAATGTCCAGTTAGTAATCTGAAATTTTCCACCACTCCAGAGGAAGCAGACACTTGAGTCTCGGGAGAGAAAACGACATCTAACTCCAGAATGAGACCAATACCAAAAAATTACACAGAGGAAACTTCCCCTATCCACCTTCTAAAGAAAATTCTGGAAAGAAAAAAAACAAAAAGAAAGAAAAGGAGAGAAGAGGAGAGGAAAAAGAGAAACGAGAAAAGGACAGTTGTGTTTGCTTCCAAGGCGTCCAGGCCCACTGTGGTGGGAGCCAGAAGAACGGGTGCAACTGAGAACACAGAACAGTTTCTTTGTTTTAAAAAGTCAGAGCTGCCGGTAGAAGCAAGAAACGTATCTGGAAAGGGAAAAGCCCCTGTTAGCTGAATTTCAAGAACGGATATTCCAAATATTTAGTGAGCAAACTTAGGGAATGGCCGTGGCTGCCGTGCTGTGTGGGGAGCAGGTCTGTAAGTGATCGTTGGGGGGAAAGTATTTAAAGACATGGGGCCGCGTCGCATACCCTGAACGCTCCTTCCTTACTCCTGCGCACGACTTCAGAGTAGACAGTGGTTTTTATTCTTCTTCTGTTTTCTAGATGTTTTACTGCTGCTGTTTTTGTTTTGTTTTTTCTTTAATGATACCTAGGAGGGCTAAAAATACCCCAGACTTACTCCTGTTAGACTAAAAAGAAGGAGTGTTTCAGGGTCATCTTTCCCACCTGCTCATACCTCCCACCTTCCTCAGATGCCGCTGCAACACCCTTGGCAAGGCTTTCTAGGGAAAAGGATTATAGCCAAGTTCCTCACCTGTTCTTAGCTATAGACCACAGCGTTTCAGGGTTTCTAAATTCCAGGAAAGGGGCTTCTTTGAAAATGAAGTCTGTGGGAGAAAGAAATTCTGGAAGTTCCCTTGTCCCCCATGACGGATGTCCTCAGATAGTCAAGCGAATTGTGATGACTGTGGGAATTTCCATGGTCTTATTTAGAAGAGCACATCATTGTGTAATTCAACAGTTTTTAAGGACACAAAGTTGCTTCAAAGGCAATTTGCCCTAAAACAAGACTTAGGTGTTTAGAAGCATTCTTGGTTCCTGATTACGTCATCCGAATCCAAATGCATCTGAGGTCAGTCCTTGATTATTTGTGCTAATGAGTCATTACAAGAGTTGCTAAGTATACTTCTTACTGATTTTCCTGCGGCCAAACTATAGAGAAATGCCGTTCTCAAGTGTACAACTTGATGAGTTTTGCAATGCACACACCCACACAGCCGACATTTCCATCACCGCCAGCTTGCCGCCGACCCCACGCACCACAAGCAACCGGTCCTCTGATTTCTTTCTGTATCTAGTCCTGTCTTTTCTCGAACTTCCTACAGACGGAATCAAACCGTGTGTATGGTTTTGTGCATGTCCTCTTTCATTCAACACAGTATTTTTGAGATTATTTAAAGCCACTATAAGTATCTTGTATAAGTTTCTTGTAAACCTGCGCTTTCACTCCGCTGAGATAAATACCTCGGAGCGGAGTGGCTGGATCCTACGATGGGCAGAGACACAGTTACCTTCCCTAAAAAACCAAAAACCAAACAACTCTCCGCTCTCCGAGGAACGGTATCATTTCACACTCCCGCCGCCCCGTGAAGAGCGCTCCGGTACCCCTACCTCCTCCCTTCTGTCATTATGTCAGTCTTACCTGTTCTAATGGAATATTCCGTGCTCGTCCCCCACGTGCTTTTCTTGCTGTCTACCGATGTGAGGCGTCCTTCCTCGTGTTTACGGATGATCCTCTGTCTGCCTTGGAAGAGAGACTTGTTCCGGTCTTTGCCCATCTGTTTATTGGGTTGTTTGCCTTTTAGGATTGATTTCTAGTTCTTTCGAGAATGTGGACACGGTTTTTTTGTCCGAGGTGTGTGTTGCAAACATATGCTCCCGGTCTGTCACTTATTTTTTCATTTTCTTAGTGTCTTGGGATGACCAGAAGTTTCTGATTGACATTTTGTTTACAGTCGGTACGTTGTGGGTCTTCTCTAGGAAATCCTGGCCTATCCCTAGTTTGCAAAGCTGTTTGCCTTCATGGACCCTCAGAAGCTTGATAGTTTCAACTTTTATGTGTATACCTAACCTGGATAAATCTAGGGTATGGATTTTTTGTGTTTAGGTATATAATAAAATTAATTTTTTTATGTGAAGTAAGCTTCTTTTCCCCCATAAATTTATCCATTTGTCCCAGAGCATTTGCTGAGATTTCCTGCCCACGTTGATCTGCCCTAACATATTTATAAAACAATTAGCTGAATGTACATGTATTTCTGGCCTTTATCTTGTGTCCCATTGTCTATCTTTCTACCACAATATACTATAGAAAATCTTGGTATCTGATTATGTGAACTCTCCAAATTTGTGCATTCTTTTTAAGATAGGCTTAGAAATTCTGGTCTGTTGTATTTCCAAAGAGGTTTTAGAATCAACTTGCCAAATTTTTACCAAAAAGTGTATTGGATTTTTAAAAATTGTAACTGCATTGAATCTGTCAATCAACGTAAGGTGAACTAATGTCCTTTTTAAAAAAATGAATCCGCCAATCCGTAAACATTGTACATTTTTCCATTTATGTAGTTCTTTAATTTATGTTGGTAATGTTTCAGAGTTTTCAGTTCAAGAGTCTTACATGTTTTTGGTAAATTTATTCATGAGTATTTTATTTTTTGATGCTATCATAATTGAAATTGTTTATAAATTTTTAATTTTCTAATTGGTCGCTTCCAATATACAGAAATAACTGCCAGTGATTTTTTTTTAAGATTTTATTTACTCGACAGACAGAGATCACAAGTAGGCAGAGAGGCAGGCGGAGAGAGAGGGGGAAGCAGGCTCCCCGCTGAGCAGAGAGCCCAATGCGGGGCTCGATCCCAGGACCCTGAGATCATGACCTGAGCAGAAAGGCAGAGGCTTAACCCACTGAGCCACCCAGGAGCCCCACTGCCAGTGATTTTTGTATATTAAGACTGCTAAATTTATTAAGTTATAGTAGTTATTTTTCAGATTTCTTAGTAATTTTATAAAGCAATCAAGTCATATGTGAATACTATTTATTTTGAAATCTACTTTTTTTTTTTTTTTTTAAAGATTTATTTATTTATTTATTTGATGGAGAGATCACAAGTAAGCAGAGAGGCAGGCAGAAAGAGAAGGAAGCAGGCTCCTCAGGGAGCAGAGAGCCCGATGCGGGGCTCCATCCCAGAACCCTGGGATCACAACCCGAGCAGAGGCTTTAACCCACTGAGCCACCCAGGCGCCCCTGAAATCTACTTTCTGATATTAATGTAGCCGCGCCCATTTTCCTATGTAGATCTCTGCATAATATATCTTTATATATACTTTATTTTCAATCTATTAGTGCCTTTGTATTTAAAGTATGCTCCCTTGTAGACAGCACAGGGTTGGGGGCCTGCGGTTTTATCCGTCTGAAAGTGCCTATCTTTTAATTTATGTGTTTGGAGTATGCGTCATACAATTACCGATATGGTTGGCTTTAGGTCTTCCCTTTTGCTACGCTGTTTCCCAGGTGTCCCATTTGGTTTTATATTCTTCCATTCTTCCTTTTCTCTCTTAATTTTGGCTAAGCAAGGGGTGCCTGGGTGGCTCAGTCATTAAGTGTCTGCCTTCAGCTCAGGTCATGACCCCAGGGTCCCGGGATCGAGCTCCGCATCGGGCTCCGCCCTCAGCAAGAAGCCTGCTTCTTCCTCTCCCTCTCCCCCTGCTTGTGTTCCTGTCTCTCGCCGTATCTCTCTCTGCCAATAAATAAAATCTTTTAAAAAAAATTTTTGGCTGACAATAAAAGTATTTTAATACTCTATTTTTTGTTTCCTAGTGCCATTTAAGCTACACTCTGTGTTGTTACTCGCCAGCTTCCCTGAGCTTTCAGGGAGGCATCCCTAACTCACCACGCTCTCCTTGGATTTAGTATTACACCGTTCTGCATACGAGAACTATATGATAGAAACATCTACTCACCCCAACTTCTACACTGCACTTGTTGCATATTTTACATTGACATATGCAATAACACTCGCCATGAACTCTTATTATTTTTATTTTAAATACTTCTCTTTCAAAGAAATTAAAAGATGATCTTTCCACTTACCTAAATATCTACCGGCATACCACTCTTCCCTGTGGATCTGTATTTCTAACTCTGGTAATATCCACATACCTGAAGAATTTCCTTTCAGCGTTCTCTTTTAGAACACAGGTGTGCTGGTAATACATTCTCTAAGCTTCCATTTATCCAAAAATACATTAATTTCATCTTCGTTTTTGAAAGATTTTTTTTTTCTAGGTAGAATTCCAGGTTGAGAGGCTTTTTTTTCCTTTTTTTACGACTTTGGATATGTTCTACCATTATTTTCTAACTTGCGTTGGTTCCTTATTTCAGTGAAATAATGTCAGCCATTATTCACTGTTGTTCCCTGTATGTGGTGGGTCCTTTTCCTCTGGCTACTTTCAAGATTTTTCCACTAGGTTTAGTTTTCAACAGCATGGCTATGATGTATCTAGGTTTGTTTTTTTTTTTTTTTTTATCATCCTGCTTGGAATTCGTTGCTTGAAGCATCTTAGACCTCTAAGTCAACATTTGTCCTCAAATTTCAGACATTTTTGGCCATTATATCTTCAAATATTTGTTCTGCTCCATTCTTACTCTCCCACTGCTATGGGACTTCAATTAAATATGATAGGCTATCTGATATTAACCCATAGGTCACTGAAGGTCTAGTCAAATTTTTTTCTCTGTGCTCATCAGTTCAATAATTTCTACTGCTCTGTCTTCAAGGTCTGGTGAAGCTCTTTTCAGATATTGCAATTTTCAGTTCTAAAATTTTTATTTGGTTCCTTCTTATAGTTTTCATTTATCTTCGGAGATCTCTTATTGATTCACTCATTATGGCCATGTTTCCTTGGAATTGGTAGTTGACAATTTTTTTCTTAAAGGGCCAGAGAGTAAATATTCTCAGCCAGCTAGACATCTAGTCTCTGTTGCAAACACTTAACTCTGTCTTTACCACCCAAAAGCAGCCACAGACCAAATGTAAACAAATAAGTGTGGGTTTGTCCCCATAAAACTTTCTTTATAAAAATGAATGGCGGCCAATTGTCTGCTAATTCCAAAATCTGGGCCATTTTAGATTCTAATTGACTCCTTTAAAAAAAAAAAATGGGGTCACATTTTCCTATTTCTTCACATGTCCAGAATTCTTAAAAACTTGCCGGACGTGATAAATCACACATTTTAGAAGGTCTGGAATATGTCGTCTTCCTTCCAGAGGCGTTACATTTTGTTCTTACAGGCCCTTCAGTCCCGGGTGCGTCCTCCTGTCTGTCTGCTTTGGTCTTACACTTCATAAGGATGGGTCAGTGTGGGGCAGTGTCCAAAGTCCAGCCATGCCAGCGGCCTAGAACTCTGATTTCTTCCCTCCTCAGGTCCATGAGACCACGGCTCTGCTTGGGTTCCGCTTTGGTGCCATTTGGCGGGAAAGTGGCCGTGAGGGACTCCACGGCAATGGTGGGGTTCACGTCACAGTTCCCTCTTCTTGAATGATACAGGGCTGCGCTGCCTCTTACTCGATGCCTGGAAACACTTTTTTTTTTTTGCATATTCTGTCTGGTTTTAAAGTTGTTTTCAGCAGGAGGATAAGTTTGGGTACCAAAATTTTGCCATGGCTGGAAGCAGAAGTCATCACTGACTCCCCCTTTCAATGATTTCATCCAGCTCAGGGCACAGCCATTGCTTCTAAGTTGTTGTTCTTGTTGTTAATTGACTTTATGGTTTAAAGCAGTGTTAGGTTCACAACAAAACCAAACAAAGGGTACAGAGATTCTTCACGTACTCTGGACCTCATTCATGCATCGCCCCCCACGTGATCATATTGTCAGCCCCCACCAGGTGGTACCTGCCTTTCAGTGGATGAACCCGCACGGACACGCCATCATCACCGGGTCCACAGTAGACATCGGGCTTCACTATTGGTGTCGCGCATTCTGTGGGTTTGGGCAAGTGTATAATGACACGCACCCACCAGTAAAGTATCCTACAGAGTATTTTCACTGCCTTGAAATCCTTTGTATGTTGCCTATTCACCTCTCCCTCCTCCCTAACACCTAGCCTCCAGGATCTTCTTACCGTTTCCATAGTTTTGTCTTTTACAGAGTGTCGTATAGTTGGAACAACACAGAATGTAGCATTTGAAGTTGGTTTCTTTCACTTAGGAATATGCATTTAGGCTTCCTCCATGTCTTTTCATGGCTTGATAGCTCACTTCTTTTGAGCACTGAATACTATTTTATCATCTGGATGGACCAGAGTTCATGTATCCCTTCACCTACTGAAGGACAGCTACACGTAGCTTCCAAATTTTGGCAATCACGAGTAAAGCTGCTAGGAACATCCATGTGCGGATTTTTGTGTGGACGTAACTTTTCAATTCCTTGGGTGAATACCAAAAAGTGTGTTTGCTGGTATATGGCAAAGCAATTCACTTTCATACATTAGCTTTGTATCCTGCAACCCTGCTGAAGTTGCTTATTGGTACCACAAGGGTTTTGTCTATTTTTCTAAATTGTCTACAGAGGCAGTCATGTCATCTGCAAGAGAAAGTTTTACTCTTTCCCAACAACTTTTAATTCCTTTTCTTTTCTAATTGCATTAGCTAGGACTTCCAGCACCATATTGAAAAGTGGTGATGAGAGGGCACATCCTTGCCTTGCTCTTTCATTTTTTAAAAATTATTATTGTGCATATCTTATCTTAGCAATAGATTTACCTTCTGATACTCAAAACATGGGTTGGTACTGATGTACAGCAGGTACCAGTGACTGGTCCTGGGGACACAGGCTGTGAAGAGAGATGACCTCTTGCAGGAGATAAAGGTTAAGGTGAACGTCAGTCCTGCCTCTATCTGAATTACCGTCTCCTTTCCTGGACAGAGGTGAAAAGGAAGGAAGAAGAACGGGCATCTGTTCTATGTCCCTTATGTGTGGGGCGGTCTCCAAGTTACCTTTGCACGTCATTTCATGCAATCTTTAAAACAAACAGTAAAATGGTGATGATCATTATACTACCCCGTTTATGGAAAAAGTGGCCAAGCCTTTGAAAAGTAAGAACAAGGCACTCTAGCTAGTAAGCTGGTAGGGCTCGGATCTGGAAGCTCAGTTTTCTCCCCTTTCTACCATTCTACCTCTCTTGCCTTACTTATTATGGTGATTTTTACGATGACCACTATCTTTCAGTGTGTATGTTACATGTCCCTTTCCAATCGCTGGCTCTCTGAGCCTTTCATATTATTTCCACTTAGACCCTTCTTGGAGAGAGGTGGGTGAGGGTCCCCCCTCTTCTTGCCCTCTGTGATTCAGGAGATCAGGGGTATCCTGAGTCATGGGTGTGGCAAGATCTGGGGCGCAGTGTAAGGACAAAGACGCACTCCGGTGGAGGGACGATGAATGAGCCACCGGCCGACCGTGCTCTGCCAGCAATGGGCGCAGCACCCCGCCTGGATTTGTGCCTGTGCTGGCGAGGGGCGAGGCGGTCAGTGCTGTCTCACCTGTTCCTGTCTCCTGCGATCCTTCCTAGCCACGATCTCCATCCAGCCTGGGGCTTTTCCCTAAAGATCCAATCTCTCAAAGCAGGACTTGTTATAAGATACACAATGGAATCACTTTTCTGATTTGAACAGCACATTTTTTCCCCTTACTACTTGGGCATTTGGCTACTATTTCAGGTGTCCTTGGTGAGAAACCAGTGTCCTTTTTTGAAGGGAGGTGAGAAAGGGTCAGGTCCTTGTGGTATGAGAAGGGATTTGGAAAACTCAGAGGTGGGGAGGTGGGTGAAAAATACACATTTCCTACTCGCCAGACTTTGGGTGGAGCCCTTTACATATATGTCTCCAAAAAAAAAAAAAAAAAAAAAAAAAAAAAAAAAAAGAAAGAAAGAAAGAGAGAGAGAGAGAAAGGAAAGGAAAGAAAGTGGTACAAAAATCACTAATTATAGAAATTTTGACAATCCTTACTTCCTGACAAGTATTTCTTGCCCACACGTGTCCCTCAATCACATTCATACGACTTCCCTCCCTTCCTTTCCTCGTATCCGATGTCCCCTTCTCTCTTTCTATACCTGCTCAGCATGAGGCATATTCAGAATAAAACCTCATTTGCTTCTATTCATTTAGTTTGAAATAAATTGTAATTTGGAGGGCAGCTCTGTTGAGGTCAAAGCCTGAACCATCTCTGATACAAAGGTTTCTAAAGGACAATGGCGACAGCCTTTGTTTCTTTCTGGGAAGAGGTGAGGTACCCATAAATCCTTTATAGAGAGCCAAGAAATGTGTGATGGGCTCATCCGAGGGTCCGGACGTGAGTGTGAGGGCAGAGCCTCCCTAACCCGAAACAGGCCTCTTTTTCTCGGCAGACCTTTGTGATGACAACCCGCCGAGCCTCAAGCACGCCGTGTACAAAGCCCTCGAGTACAGCACGGGCACGATGCTAAACTGTGGATGTGAGAGGGGCTTCCGCCGGCTAAACAGCTTCATGCGTTGTGCAGGAAACTCGAGCCACGCTTCCTGGGAAAACAAGTGCCAGTGCGTCCGCACATGTAAGTGTTTCGTTTTGTAACGTGGAGGGAAGAAGGACTCCAGCAGGAGGACACAGAGCGTCAGCCCTACAGACGAACACCCGCCGGCCCAAACTCTGCAATAACTCACCTCGGCGGTTCCTCGAAAATCATTCACTCAGCAAATATTTAAGGCGTGCCTCCTGGTTCCAAGGACTGATCTAGGCCCTCGGGATACCCAGCGCTCAAAGAATTTATATTTTGCAGGGGGAGAGGGAACAGACGTTATACTAATCATTACTGAACAATTTGAAAATAAGTCGAATTCATGGCAATATGAATGTACTTCATGCCACCACACTACACATTAAAAATGATTCACAGGGTACGTTTTATGCTATGTATATCTCATCGCAATTTTTTAGACATAAAAATTTAAAAAGACTGGTCAGAATGAGCCCATATAAAGAATCAGAAAAATAATAACCATCCCAGTGAGTATCTACCCGTAAGGCTGCACCAACTCTTGCATTTTGCTTTCAGAAGCTCCTACCTCACGCCACCCACAGGCTGCCTGGTGCCAGCAACCCATCCTAGCTCCACCCCCAGCAATATGGCGACCTGAATTCCCAACAACTCCCCAAGATGCCTCCGTGCCCTCGCCTCTCAGGGTCCATCCCCACAACCCTAAGGAGGAAGCTCTGGCTAGAAAAGTGGAGGCAGTGGGCAAGGCATTTCCTTCCCTGATGAGAATAAAGAGGGAAGAGAAGCTCCTATTACTGACTTGGAGAGTCTTATCTATTACGGATATTTTCTATTTTTTTTTTTAAGATTTTATTTATGTATTTGAGAGAGAGAGAGCACAAGCAGGGGAGCGGGGTGAAGGGCAGAGGGAGAAGCAGGCTTTCCACTGAGCAGCGAGCCCGGCGCGGGGCTCGATCCCAGGACCCAGGGATCATGACCTGAGTGGAAGGCAGACCCTAACCCACTGAGCCCCCAGGTCCCCCGATTATGGGAATTTTTAATGTGACTGCCATGAAGTCTTTGAGACCTTTCTTCAGAGGACAAATCCATGGTCAAGCAGAAAGGACTGTCGGCCCAGGGTCTTCCCAGCCCAGCGTCAGGAGCTGGCATTCCAGAGTGTGGGAAATATTCCCCAAAGACCCCCCAGAAGCCCCCTGCCCCCCCGACCCGTTCCACTACCGCAAGACCCTGGCTGCGCTGGGGGAGGGGAGAGCCCAGAGGCAGGTGGGGCTGGTGTGCTGGGCGGGCTCCAAGTCTGTGGGCGGGTGCTGGGGAGCCGGGAGGAAGAGGAGGAAGAGGAAGCTGTTCCCTTTGAATGGCTTATTTCTGGACTTTATAACCTGACTTGAGAGCCTTGTAGTCCTCACTGCCAGATGGGATTGGAACCAGCAGTGGACTAAGGGTGCTGAACCCCATCACTGCTGGCGAGGGCGAGCATAGAAGCCTGAGCACCCCTTACCCTCACCTACCCACCCCCGAGACGGTAGGTGGGTCACCTTCCTGGAGTGGAGTGTGGAGGGCATGACCCCCGAGGGGCTTTCAAGACCTAAGTTGGGCTGACTTAGCTCTTCCGTGTTCTCCACGGAGTCCTGAAAGCCCTCTCACGAGCCCCATTTCTCGACCGGGTCTCTTGTCTCTGTGATACTGGAACATGGTGAAAAGTGGTGGGTCCATTCGTCCTTTGATGCTTCAGCCCCGGGGACGGGGTCTGTGAGCGACAGTGAGTTCTGTGTCGGCCGCCCCAGGCACGGACCGCAGAGTCTGGAGACCTCTGCTGGCCCCGTCACCTCTTCTCCCAGCAGACCCTCCCCGGCCCCTCAGCTGGAATCCCGAGCCCGTCTCGGCGGTGCCCGTACTCAGCTCCTTTGCCGAGTCTACACAACAGAGAGGAGTGTGATAGGAGGCTTCCCTTGTCCTTGCTTTACGACTGGATCCCTTTACCTTTTAGTGAACTGCTGTAGGGAAACAAGGAATCCCTCACGGCCATCGTGCCCAGGCCCGCGTGCAAGGCTGGCAGGTGGATGGGCAGAATGGAGTCCCTTTTGGGGAGACCCACACGCACCAGGCAACCTCTCAGTTCCCTCAGAAACACGTTCTGGGGGCACCTGGGTGGCTCAGTCAGTGAAGGGTCTACCTTAAACTCAGATCATGATCCCAGGGTCCTGGGCTGGAGCCCCATGTTGGGCTCCCTGCTCGGCGGGGAGTCTGCTTCTCCCTCTGCCTCTGCCTGCCTCTCTGCCTGCTTGAGCTCTCTCCCTCCTTCTCTCTAAATAAATAAAATCTTAAAAAGAAAAAAAAAAAGAAAGAAAGAAAAGAAACACATTGTGAGTCACTGATGCTCATGGGGAGGTCCCACTGGGAGTATCCCAAGGGCAGGGGGTGTGTGTGGCTCCTCTTTATAACCCCTGCACCCCCATACTGCCTGGCGGTGGAAAGACACACATCGAATAAATGAATACCAAAGAGCATCTTCTATTTTAAGCCTCTGTGAAGTTATTTGCTTCTGTCTCTACCCTCTAGCCTCCAAGAGCACAGGACAAGTCACTCCCAGACCTGAGGAAGAGAAGGCAATGCAGAGCCTAACGCCGTCCGGGGACCAAGGGAAGCTTCCAGGTAAGAGGCGGGTCTGCACAGCGGTCTGGCTGCCTTCCAGGCCGACCCTGCTCCTGTGGGCGCACCCTGTGCCCCCCGAGGGAGGGACGTACGGCTCACCATCCTCTTCTTACAGGATGTCAGGGAAGCGAGAACGTCTGTGCAGTGTTTGCAGGCTCTAGAGCCACTAGCCTTTCCAGCCCGCGCAGGCTCTGGGCTTCCTCCCGCTCCGGGAGCTGAGCCCAGCAGCCCTGGGCTCAGGTCGGCTCAGCCGGTGCCACTGAACGGAGTTCAAAAGCATGTCTGATACGACTCACGGGGCCCGGCCCTGCAGACCGTGGTGTCTGCGCTCGAGAAAATGCTCTCGTTTTCCCTTCAGGACGAGACAACCAGCTGCCAGCCAAGCATCTACCTCAACATGTTGCTTATAAACAGGGTGTGAGGCCTGCTGGGCTATGCTGGGGAGCATAGAGCATATACGGGAGCATAAGGCCGCCGACAGACAACTCCGCGCTAATGGGATGCGGGGGAGTGAGCACGACTCCAAACGAGCCTCGCTCAGGTCAGGTCCTCAGGTGATGGGGACACAGAGCCTGTTAGGAAAACCTGAGTTTTGGGGGGACCTACCAACTTTTACAAGACCCTCTTGTCCTGTGCTAATTTTATTATTTTAAGTTAAACAGAAGTTAAAAGATGGCTACACTCACATTTAGGAGTAAGGTCTTACTCAGGATCCTTCTACTGATCACTTGTTTTAAATTAATTTTAATTTATTTGCAGCTTCATATATATATATACATATATGTATACTACCATATTGCAACAGTGCCCCCTCAATTTGTCTCATATATGTATATATATATATATATATATATATATATATATATATAAAAGACAAATTGAGGGGGCACTGTTGCAATATGGTAGTTTTATCTTGGACCTCCAACTTCGCGCTGACATTTCAAAACACATTTAATTGTTCGCTTTTCTCTTTCTCTCATATTACCCTGAACAGTTCTTTCGAGGTTTCTAGGCAAGTCAAAGGCTGTTGTCCTTATTTGGGAGACGAGACGACCCACTACTGGTTCTGGCCACAGACCCTCTTAATGGGATGTTTTCATTTGAGAGAAGCAAACGTCATTTAAACAGGTTCCGACCATTACGGATTTTATTGGCTGTAAAAGAAATTTTATTCTGAGACTAAACCGAAGTTCAGCCATGATCTGGAAGGTGCTACACTAGAGCCGATCCCATGGGACAGGACCGTTTTCCACTTGCTGCCATGGGCTTCCCTCTGAGCCAGGGGGTTTATGTGTAAGACACTTTTAAAGGTCTTATTGGGTATTCGGACCATGGAAGTTCTGGAAGGCCAGAACCCACATCTGGGGAGAGAGGGTACATGTGCTTCCGTACATGCAGATGTGGGGCTGGGTAGGGCATCCTGAGAATAAATCAGAGCAGGACATGATCCCTGGGGTTAAAGACCAGTGAGGCTTGGCTTTTACCTGGGCGAGTGGAAGGTTTGAGGGCATGGAGAATTTCAGAGGCCTTGGCAGGGCTCACATAGAGCAGGCTTTAGGCACGGTTTGATCAGAGATCAGGTTCCATTTCCCAGAGATTCTCTCAGCTCTCTTCTCCCTCTGGCGTTGGCTCCATCTCCAGTGCTTCCACCACAGCCCCAAGAGGACCAGCAGCCACCCCCCGAGGAAGGACCTCCTCGCAGTGGGCTTGAGCCTACCTTTATCCCTCAGCTGAGACTGCCCCCCGCCCCGCACTCCTGTGCACTTTCGAGAACCCTCGCCATCACAAGGAGCCGCTCATTCCCCTGGGCTCCTCAGTGACAACACTCAGGACATTGTGTCTCCAGACATCGTCTTCATTCAATGGCTCACCCCCTCCTGCGGGAGGGACAGGGTCTGGGTCCCTTCCCTCGCTCAAAGTGCCGGGCAACGTTGCTGACACACAGACTTCTCAGTGCATATTGGTGCAATAAAAGAAACAATGAACAGTAGGAACCGAGGTCCGGTCTCCAGCAAGAGGCGACTCAGGTTCGCGGGACGCCTTCCGAACTTCCTGTCCCTGTTCCAGGTCACTGCAGGGAGCCTCCTTCCTGGGACCACGAAGATTCAGAGAGAATCTACCACTTTGTGGTGGGGCAGACGGTTCACTACCAGTGCGTGCCGGGATTCAGGGCCCTGCGGAGAGGTTCTGCCGAGAGCGTCTGCAAAACCGTCTCAGGGAAGACCCAGTGGACGCGGCCCCAGCTCAAGTGCATAAGTGACAGGGAGGACGGGCGGTTCCCAGGTACGGAGGGACCCGCGTGGGCCCAACCCCTGCTTTTCCCACTGGGCTGCGCGGAGTGGAATCCCTGGCCCGCCAGCTCCGTGACCGCAGGCAAACCACTGCATCTCCTCGGGCCTCTGTTTTCTCTCATTCTAGAAAAGACACCAGATACACTAAGGTCCCTCTCACCCCAGGCTCCCTGCACCCTGAGTGGGGATAAACGGTAGAAGGTCGAAGAGGAGGGAGATCTCTCGAGTGTTCACTGGAGGCGGTGCTGCCCCCTCCTGGCCGATCCTGAAATCTGGCCTCTTCTAAGCTACCAGAACTTTCTCTCATTCAAAAGGGCAAGGTCAGCCTGCCACGCATGCACTTCTGATTACGGATATGTAACGTGAACTCATTACGTGCCTGGCGGCCCACCGTTAGCAGGCTCCTTCTCCTCGTGCAATGCCCCTCCGAGCTTTGGTAAAAGTGCCAGCGTGCAGGGAAGGGGCTGAGTCAAGCAGGGACGTGATCATGTGTGTGTGTACACACATACACACACTCATTCAGGCATGCGTGCGACCCGCCTCTGCGGAGGTTTACTATTTTCATTCTGAAAGCATACTACTATTTTTGCAACCCAAAGCCGCTCAGATTTAAACATCCGTGCTACGGGTTTCTCAGCTCACACCCGTTGGTTCAGAACTCTCCCCGGAGTTTCCCTGGGTGACATCTGAAACCACCCCCATACACGGAGAGTGCAGGGACAGACCAAGAAAGAGGCGGGCCACCACTGGCAGGTGGCGGTTTGAATAAGCAGAGGAACTTACACAGGGGCTAGTGTGGGGCAGCAGAAAGAGGCATGAACACCCAAGCTCGGCCACCGGGTCTTACACAGGTTTATAAAGAAGCCTTTAACGGGGTTAGTCACTGACGCTCTGCAGGTGTTCTCCACGGCCAGTCGCTAGCTCCAGGCTGTGTCCTTGGAGCAGCCTCTGGGAGCGGAAAAGGCAAGCGGGGCCCGTATTCCGAGCACGGGACGGGGGTGGGGGTCAGCTGGCGCTTGCATCCTTCTGATGACACTCCCCGCCCATGTGCTGGCAGGGAGCCTCGTGGCTGGCCGGAATGCCTGTTGCACGGGTCCCTTCCCGTGTCAGAGGATGGCAGGGCAGCGTCCCGGGTAACTGGAAACATCCACAAGGGGCAGGGAACCTGTCCCCGAGAAAAGCTGTCCTTTTGCACGTTTCTACTTCATTTGCTGTTTCGGGGCACCTGGGCACCGACGACCTGTTTCCAAGCCCCTGGTGGAAACCAGGGCTGACGAGGAAGCTGGGGAAGGAGGCTGCTCGGGGTCCTACAGCGCCAGGATCAGGGTCAAAATTCCCTCTCGCCCGGGGGTGCTGGGGCCGTTTACCCGCGTGCCTGTGACCTGCTGGAGGGGTGGGACCCCCAGACCACGCCGGAGAAGGGAGATCCGCACCCCGCCGAGTGTGTCGGGGTCGGCTGAGGACCCTGCGGGCCCCACCTTCTGCGCTCTCTCCAGCAGATGATGAAGAGGAGCCTGAAGCAAGCACCCTCGCGCCCCCTGGGAGAGACGCTTCCCGCCCCTGGACGACGGCAGGTACTACAGGTACGGCTGGCGTCGGTGGACGTTGAGGAGAGCTCGCCCCAAAGCCACCAGGCAGGAGGGGGAAGACAGGGTGCCTGGGGCAGCCCCTCCCAGAGCCGGGTCAGCGAGGCCACCCGCCCCTCTGACCTCCCAACCCTCAAACAAGTCCAAAGCAGGGCCCCTGGGTGTCTCAGTCAGCTGGGCTTCTCTGACTCTTAGTTTTGGCTCAGGCCGTGATCTCAGGGTTACGAGATCGAGCCCCATGTCCGGGTCAGTGCTGGATACAGTGTGTTTAAGTTTCTCTCTCTCCCTCTGCCCTCCCCTCTGCTCTGTCTTTCTCTCTCCAATAACTAAATAAATCTTTACAACAAACAAACAAGTCAAAAGCAAGGGTCAGGACCAGGAGAAGCCAGGCTGAGGATAGCACGTCGAGGCAGACGGCGGCGAGCTTGTCCGTCCCTCGCCCGCCTCCAGGCTCCGAGGCTCTAGCTCAAGAGAGGCCTCGCATTCCCCAGCGAGCGCGGCCTGATACGCAGCACAACCGAGCACCTTCTCCTCTCTCGTGCACAGATTTCCACGAGCACACCGAAGTGGCTACCCCGATGGAGTCCTTCCTGTTCATCTCCGAGTACCAGATAGCAGGTGGGTCGGGCGCTCGTGGCTCCCGTGGACAAAACGCAGCCCAGAGCCTGTGGGATATGTTGCTTGGTGGTCTGGGGCGACAGTCAGCCGGTCAGGTTGGCTTCAAACGCCCCCCTCCTGACCCTGTAGAGTAGTTCTACGAGTAAAAGACTAACCCAGATACGAACGGCACAAACTCACCGCCGTCGGTCACAGTGAGTGCGGTGGGAGGGCTCAAAGCAGCACCGAGAGCTCCTCCGGGACGGACCCGAAATGACCAAATCCCATAAACCTCACAGTGGTTTCCTGGTAGAAGAGAAAAATAGGCTTTGAGAGGGGGAAAAAACCCGAGCTCACAGAAACAGAGAGCAGAGCGGGGCTGGCGGGGGCTTGGGTGGGGGTAGCCGGGAGACCCCCGCGGAAGGACAGAGACTCCGGTTAAAGGACGACTCGGTCCCGGGGAGCTGGTGGACAGCGTGGGGACTCTGGTTAACAGTGGGGTGTCGTAGACCCCGAAGCTGGCTAAAGGAGCAATTGTGCAGTGTTCTCACCGCGAAAAGGACCCGGCGGACGGGAGGGCTGGTGGGAGGTGTGAGGGCTACAGGCCCAGCGTGGTGGGATGTGTACTCACGTCAGGTTAGTGCCGCGCACGCCGTGGGCGTCTGCAGTGCTACACGACTGTGCACCCGGAGAACTTGGGGCAGAAAAGGGAAAACGCGCTGAGAAGAGCATCCAGGACGGCTGGTTGGCCGGGCAGGGGGCAGGGGGGCAGGGGGGCAGGGGCTCCCACCCGGGAAAGGCAACATTTGGGGAACAGGAACACTTTCAAGAGAGGCTCGTTGCCCCTGTGTTTCGAGCTTTCCTTCCCCCATCTTAGGCCTCCCCAGTGGCCTCCTTTACCGAGGCCCCTGACCCATGGTGGAGAGCGTGCTGGTCGGTTAGCTCAGCCTTCCAGAAAGAGCCAAGCCCCTCGTGGAAAGGTGCCAAGACCTCTGCCACCTCCCTGGGCTCCAGCCCTGGGCCGGAGCATCCCAGGAAGGGGAAGGCGGAAACGCCCGCGCTCTGGTCTTCAGGAAACCCCAGCACCCCCGGGCGAGAGGGAATTTTGACCCTGATCCTGGCGCTGTAGGACCCCGAGCAGCCTCCTTCCCCAGCTTCCCCCCCCCCCTGCTCTGGGGGGATTTTCTCACGCTGCTCGGCCGACCCAGCCCAGCAGGAGCCTTAATGAGCGGCTTCTCTGTTACAGTGGCCGTCTGCGTTCTCCTCCTGATCAGCGCCCTCCTTCTGAGCGGGCTCACCTGGCAGCGGAGATGGTGAGTCCCGTAGGGTCAGGGTCACGAAGCCCTGGCCGGAGCTGGCAGGCGGAGCCCGGTGTGCGAAGAGCTCAGGCAGAGAAGCCCTCACCCTGTCCTCCTGCTAACCAGCAGCGGTTTGGGGAGTCACAGAGAACTGGTCAACCCACACATCCCCCAGAGCGGCCGGCAAGCGCCCAAGCATGAGGAGATGGGAAAGGAAAGGAAACTAGCATTGGCTGAGCCCCTACTGTATGCCGGGCTCCGTGCGTATGGCTGAGCCCCTACTGTATGCCAGGCTCCGCGTGTATGGCTGAGCCCCTACTGTATGCCGGGCTCCATGCGTATGGCTGAGCCCCTACTGTATGCCAGGCTCCGTGTGTATGGCTGAGCCCCTACTGTATGCCGGGTTCGTGCGTATGGCTGAGCCCCTACTGTATGCCGGGTTCGTGCGTATGGCTGAGCCCCTACTGTATGCCGGGCTCCGTGCGTATCTAAGGAACATTCCCACAACCTAACTTCTCAGGACATTTGAAAGAGCTGCAGGTTCCCCGATCCAGCAACGCGAACGGGGTGCACGGCAGAGGCCGACATAACAGCCCAAATCTAGAGCCCAAGGCCTTTCTGTTCCCGTCACGTGGCCGGACGGAAACCAAGGGCAGCGTCCCCCCGAGTTTTCCTCTCCTGTGCTCCCTGCTCGACCCACTGCAGACACTCAGACCAGCACGCCCTTGGCTGGGACGTGACCCATGTGTGGCCTTAATTGCACTAACTCTTGTTTTCAACAGTGATTGCCAATTAGAACAACCAGGAGAGAGTTGTTTTTTTTGTTTGTTTGTTTTAAATACCAATACTTGCCCTCCAGCCAGGATCCCTAGGACATCAATGCTCTTTTTTTGCCAGCTGGGATAGAATTCATCATTCTGACCATTTTATTTTATTTTAAGATTTTATTTATTTATTTAACAGACAGAGATCACAGGTAGGCAGAGAGACAGGCAGAGAGAGAGGAGGAAGCAAGTCTCCCTGCTGAGCAGAGAGCCCGATGTAGAGCTCGATGCCAGGACCCTGGGATCATGACCTGAGCCAAAGGCAGAGGCTTTAACCCACTGAGCCACCCAGGTGCCCCATTCTGACCATTTTAAAGTGCATAATTCAGTGGTTTTGGGCAATGTTGTATATATGCCACCACTGTCTCATTAGACATCAGAACATTTCCATCATCCCAAAAGGAAACCCTGTACTCCCAATTCCGCATTGCCCCCAGTCCCTGAAAACCACAAGTCAGTCCACTTCCCATCCCTGTGGATTTGCCCGTTTGGGACATTTCCCATCAATGGAACCATACAGTGTATGACCTTGTGTGACCGAGACACCAGTATTTCCTTAAAGCTCCTCAGGGGCACCAAAAACACACAGGTCCAGTTTTGACAGCTCTGTGCTAGGCCGGCAGTTCCCGAACTTGAGTGGGCTTGCTCCTCAGAAGCCGCTGAAGGGCTTGTTAAAACACAGACTGCCAGGCCCTGCCTCTGGAGCTTCTGATTCAGCAGGTCTGGGGTGGGGCCGCAGAATCTCCATTCCTAACCAGTTCCCAGGACATACTGATGCTGCTGTTCCGGGCACCTGACTTTGAGAACCGCTGCACTAGACAGAGTGTATGAAGGTCAAGGGAGTGAATTCGTTTCACACACACAGTCCGCTTTCTCCCTCCCTTTAGGCAGACCTCCTGTGTCCCTCTCCTGACTCTCGGGGACATTCCTAAAGCACCACCCCCTTGCCCCCCACCAGTGTGCCATCTAACCAACCTTGACGTGAGCTCCCTAGGGAGACCCTGAGAAGACACAGGCTCAACCCCTCCCTCAAATCCCAGATCCTACAGTTAGCCGAGACAGGGGAAACCAGCAGACGTCTTTGATCATTCTATCGGTCATCAGGCCCACAAATACTCCTGACTTCCCGCCTGTGACTCGAAGAGCACCGGTTACCGAGAAGCGGGGGTAAGGCCCCTGGGGTTATTCTATCAGGAATTACTCAGAGAGAGACCTGACCATCTACCAGCTTCCCCATTAGCTGATTCCTGAGGCGTTGTTTTAGGATTATGTGCGATGGGGTGTGTCAGGCGCTCAGGACATTGTGGGGACTCAACATGTGCTCTCCCCTCCCTTTGCTGGCAAGACTTAATACCTCCTCAAGGAAATTCTCACTCGGTAGCTTCAAGATGCAGAGCCTTCAGACACAAAGGCAGGAAGCTATTTGGGAGTGGCCAACATTTGGGATTTGTGTTGTGACGTAAAACTAGCCTAAAACTAGCTGAGTTCCTGCAAGCTCTCCCAGAATGACTGTCTTCAGGAGACGCACACTCCTTCTCCAAACAGCATTCTCCCACCAGGTCTCGCCAGCCCAGAAGCCTTCTTCGTCTGATGGTGCCCTCTTGTGGCTACACAGAAATCCTACATGTGACTTTTTTGTTTTCCGTTTTTTGATTTTTGGACCAATCACTAGGGATAAACAGCTGTTGGCTTCCCCTGACTCCTAACAACCAAAAGCCAAAAGCTGAATTTTCATGAATCTTGTGAACCGTTTTCAAGCACAGCCATTATTGAAAATTCAGTATGTAAACATAGTTACATAGATCATATTGAAAACAAAGTTAATACATACTGGAAAGTAGCCACTCTCTAATTACTTAACTGCTTTATTTGTTTTCAGGGTTATTTCAATCTATTGTCTCTATATTATGGAGGCATTGCCGCACGATCGTCTGCTGCTACTACACACCTCTTCCCAATTCTGTGTGCTGTTGTGTCACGTTGGTAGCTAGAAACTGGGCTTGGTGGGAGTCCTGGCACCACGGAAACAAGCCAACTTTTTCAAAGAGCTGGTTGTTAATCATTTACCAGCACGCTGTTCTCACAGCCTTGCCCCATGTGAGCTCCCAGGACGTAGGAAGAGATCAGACATTCCTGTGGACTCAGTAAGGGCTGGGGAAGGTCTAGGACTACGCTGTCCAACACACTAGCCACTGGCCACACGGTGGATATTTAAGCCTAAACTTAAATAAATGAAACAACATTAAAAATTCATTTCATCAGTGACACTAGCCCCATGTCCAGTGTTCAGTAGCCACAGATGGCCACCTCATTGGACAACGCAGATACAAAACATTTCCGTCATCAGAAAGTTCTTACAGGGGGCGCCTGGGTGGCTCAGTGGGTTAAGGCCTCTGCCTTTGGCTCAGGTCATGATCCCAGGGTCCTGGGATCGAGCCCCGCATCAGGCTCTCTGCTCAGTACAGAGCTGGCTAGAAATGGTGCTATCAATTCATGAAAGTCACTTAGCACAGTTACTATTATTATTCCTTTTCTGCACCTACTGCCCCCCCACATATCTCAAAAAAATGTATAGAATATCTCTTATATAGATGTTGATCAAAGACCACAAGCTTGCAGTTAACACAAATGAGTTCTGGGGATCGAATACACAGCATAGAGATCATGGGCAATAATCCTGTATTCTATATTTCAAAGTTGCTAGGAGACTAGATCTTAAATGTTCTCCTCGCAAAGAAGAAATGATGGTTATATGACACAGTGGAGGTGTTTGCTAGTGCTGCGGCGGTAACCGTGTTGCAATATAGTGATACAGTGTGTTAAAAATACATAAACATGTTGTATGCCACAAACTTATACCATGTTACTGTCAATCGTATCTTAATTTAAAAAACAAACACTATCTCAAGAACATCTGCTACGTGCCAAGCACTAGCTAGGCCTAAAGATGAATAGGAAGAGGAAAAAGACAGCTCAAGTACAAATTTTTAAAGCCCAAGATTGAGGGGTGATATAGGAGCAAAAAGAAAGGACACTTGATCCCACGCGGGGGTGTCAACAAGAGTAGACGGTGCCTACAGCCGGATACAGGAAGTTGCGAGATGTCTGCTCAGCGGCGGGGAGCACGGGGAGAGGTAACTCGGTGTGGATGGACGTGACAGTGTCCGGGAGAAGCCAGGCAGCTCTGAACATCAGGTTGTGAGGTGCGTGGGTAGCAGGGACGGCCGTGCTGTGGGGACGGACGGTGACCACATCATGGAAGCCCAGGTCAGCCAGAGGGGCCCAGACCCCATCTGAGGGAAAACAGCCACAGAAGCTTGACCTGGGGACAAATGGTAGCACTGGCCCTTCGGACTGTCTGGCTGCGACAGAGGCGAGATGGAGGGGACCTAGGAATCGTGGTGGCAGTTATGACGGAATATTTAGAGACACAAGGTGAGCATGAGCTAGGTCAGTGAGCGCACATTAAAAAGGAGGAAGAGAATCATGAAATACCTAAAGGGGGTCAAATGAGCGGGATTTGCCAGCGGATGGGCAGTAAGGGTTAAGGAAGATGGATGGAGCACGGATGACCCCAGATTTTCAAGTATGATGGGGGACCCCTTAGCCTCTTGGTGAAATAAATGCAAATGGCAGGACACCCCTTGGGGCATCAGTCCCCAAGCAGAAGTCGGTTCCCTGAGACCCACCCAGTCCTGGAGCAGACAAGGAAACTGAAGATCTGCTCCCCGCACAATGGTTGAATCTTCGTGCTGTAGGAACTAGGGGCAGGCAGTCGGGACCTCTGGAGGCTTGGAGAGGCCTTGGGGTCAGATTTCAGGCTGTGGGAAGGTAACAGGACCCCGGGATGGAATTTTAAGTTCGCAGGTCACTGGGGGTTTATGTTGAAGGCTCTCCGCACAGCGGGGTAGGGTAGGGATCACGCCTTTTTCTCCGTGCGATAGTACACCCACAACTGACTTAGCTGTCTCCCTGCAGGAGGAAGAGCAGAAGAACAATCTAGAAAACTGGGAGCGGTAAGAAGCCAAGAACAGCTCACAGAAGTCGTGGAGCCCAAGCAAATTCAAAGAAGTCGAACACTCAGCCAGGAGGCATCTCCCGGGACCTCTTGGGTTTTGGAAAACTCTTGACGTCGCATGCTGACCCACCAGACCACTGCAAGCTCAGGACACAGCCAGCTCCGTAGTACCAAGAGTGGACCTGACCGGCTTCTGGGCAGCAGATCCAGGGTCACTGGAGGAACAGGAAGCAATTGCTGGAACTGTGGGTCTTAGTTTCGCGGCGGCGTGGTCATTCAAGCTTGAACAGCATGGGACTCTCCACACCATCGCGGTGCCGAGAAAAGTAGCTTCGTGTCAATTTCACCCTAACTTCCCAGTTTAGGAAAACCCTAGCACGAATGTAAATAGACACACTCACGCACACACACACAGTCCCCTCCCTATGGAACTGGGGGATGGACGCAGATCCTTCCCCGGGGGCTGGTTGATCAGTCCATTCTCCGGGCCACATCCTGTAATGAACTCGGAATCTTTTTGTCCTTGGCTCAGTCCTCTAAACTAGCCCCCTTCCATGGACCCGTCAATCTGAATTTCTAAACAGAAGCCACAGCAGCACTCTTTGGGTAACACCGACAGAGGGCAACCCTCTGGGGATCCCAGGGCTTCGGCGTTTAGGATTATTTACTGGAGGTACGCTGGGAAAAGACGGGAAAACTAGGTCCCAGGTAATGAACTGTGCCTAATAAAAAGCTCTATGTGTACCTTACTAATGTTAGGGTACGGAGTCAACCACCCCTCAATTAGACAGAGAACACTCTCGACAATGCAAGTCACACAGTGAGGTTTATTTCCAGCTCGCTGGGGTCCAAGTATCCGCCCGGCACAGTGGGTTTCAACAAGGCCCCCGAGCACTCCAAGCCAAGGGTTTATATAGCATTTTCAAGGCACTTTTTCACAGCTACATACATATCCTGCGCCCCACTTTGACAGTTTAACTTTGTTTAACCTTTTGCCACCCCTGCATCACCCTGGCGCCATCCTGGCGGTTAAGTGAGATTTAGGTTTAGAAGAAATTTAACTTTATTTACATTTCCTTCTGCCTCCGCCTCCTTCAGTTTTGTGGGGAGGGCGACCTTAGGCCTTGAGGAACTGAGCTACTTGTCTCTGGAAATTGGGCCATTGAAGAGATAGCCTTTTTATTGTAAATCACCAGGACATTAAACTGTTAGCAACACAGTTAGCAAATCAGATTTACCTGGAGGCCAGGCTGAGGGTGGGCAGGGGGTGCATCTGCGGGTCTCTGAGTCAGCAGGTGCCGGCCGAGGACTTCCACTGATAAAAAGTTCCCGGTGATGCCGCTGAGGCTGGTCTCGAGACCACACTTTGAGAACCTCTGGGTTCTAGGCCTCCCCGCCCATCTACTCGCAAAAATCACGTGATTAAGGAGACTAGTGAAAGGTTAAAACCAGCCCATTTACATTTCTGAATTCAGGCCAGAAAAGTGTTATTTTAAAAATGGACAGGCAGGGCGCCTGGGTGGCTCAGTGGGTTAAGCCGCTGCCTTCGGCTCAGGTCATGATCTCAGGGTCCTGGGATCAAGGCCCGCATCGGGCTCTCTGCTCAGCAGGGAGCCTGCTTCCTCCTCTCTCTCTGCCTGCCTCTCTGCCTGCTTGTGATTTCTCTCTGTCAAATAAATAAATAAAATCTTTAAAAAAAAAAAAAAAAAAATGGACAGGCATCAGCAGGTCCATATCCAGATTAAAGAACCATTTTCTGCCCCGTCTAGGACTAACCAGGTACAATGACCATTCCAGGGTCCACTTCCCCATGCCCCCAAGTACATGTTTTCTGGGTTGAGAGGAATCTCAGACCAGAAAAAAAAAATTTTTTTTAGTGTTACTTCTCTTGAGTAAAATTGAACTGAATTATCATGACTTACTGTGGGGGGGGTGCATGAGAACAAATGTCTTAAATAATAATTAAGATGCTATTTACCTTTTTCATGCTCATTCTGAGTGTATGGTGGAGTTTCCAAAAACTACATGTTATGTGATGATGTCATCTCTCGGATGTCAACACGCAATGAGTTTATTACTGTTGTTTATGAAAGAACTAATAAATAATATTAATAAATAATATTTTTAAACTTTCTTGGTTTTAGTGTCTAAATGTGGTAAGAATCCCTGACTGTAACTACACAGATGAAAGCAGATAAAAGCTCTTTGGGATTCTCAATAGTCTTCTTTTTCTTTCTTTCTTAGGGAGGTAGAGCCCAGGAAGGGGCAGAGGGAGAGGGAGAGGGAGAGAGAGAGAGAGAGAGAGAGAATCCTAAGCAGGCTCCATGCTGGGCGTAGAGCTCGACGCCATGACCAGAGCTCTGTCCCATGACCCTGAGATCATAACAGGAGTGAAAATCGAGAGCTGGGCGCTCACCCGACTGGGCCACCCAGGCGCCTCGATACTTTTTAATAATGTACAGAGGTCCTGACAAATAGGTAACAAACACATCATCATTGGTCGTTCCAGAAATCCAAATCAAAACCACAATGCGGTACCCTCCATAGCCATTAAGATGACTCTCGGCCAAAGGAGAATAATAAACGTGGGCAAGGATATAAAGAAACGGGAATTCTTGTACATTCCTGGTGGAAATGTAGTAGGTGCGGACAATGTGCAGAACAGTCTGGGGATTCCTCAAAACATTAAACATACAATTACCACATGACCTGGCAATTCCAAGGGATACCCAAGTGAGATGAAAACCTACGTCCACACAGAAACTTGGACGTGACTATTTCTAACAGCGCAATAGCCAGACAGCCAAGAGGTGACAACAGCCCAGGTGCCCGTCAATGAAGAAATGGACTGGTAATTTGTGGTCTCCCCACACACCGCAATGTTATTCAGCCATGAAAAGGAATACAATACTGATACAGTATGGATACATGGTGCAATGTGGGTGAATTTCAGAAACATCTTGCTAAGGGAAAGAAGCCAGGCACAAAGGGTCCCATGTTATGAGATTCCTTTTATATGATACACCCAGAGTAGGCAGATTCATCGAGGCAGAAAGTAAATGAGAGGTTGGGCACCTGGGTGGCTCAGTGGGTTAAAGCCTCTGCCTTCGGCTCAGGTCATGATCCCAGCGTCCTGGGATCGAGCCCCACACCGGGCTCTCTGCTCAGCAGGGAGCCTGCTTCCTCCTCTCTCTCTGCCTACTTGTCACCTCTGTCAAATAAATAAATAAAATCTTAAAAAAAAAAAAAAAAGAATAAAAAACGAACCGAGAGTTGATGGAGGGAGGTGGGTAGAAGCTGGGTATTAAGGAGGGCGCTTGTTATGATGAGCACTGGGTGTATGTAAGTGATGAAGCACTGTATTCTACTGAAACCACTATTATATGTTAACTAACCAGAATTTAAATAAAAATTACAAAAGAAAAAAAAGATTTCTATAATAACATTAAAAAAAATAAAGTAACTTAAGGCACCTGGGTGGCTCAGTGGGTTAAAGCCTCTGCCTTCAGTTCAGGTCATGATCCCAGGGTCCTGGGATCGAGTCCCGCATCGGGCTCTCTGCTCAGTGGGGAGCCTGCTTCCCTTCCTCTCTGTCTGCCTGCCTCTCTGCCTACTTGTGATCTCTGTCAAATAAATAAATAAAATATTTGGTTTAAAAAAAAAAATGAGAGGTTAACCGGGGCTGCAGAGTGATTATTTCACATTTTACACAACACCTTTGTGAATGCACCAAATGCCACTGAAGTCCACACGTTTTATGGTTATGTGAATTTCACTTCAATTAAAAGAAACAAACAACAACAACAAAAAGAGATCCTGAAACCCAACTATTTGAGCATTGCGGGTCCCAACCATGGTTCTCAAAGAATGGTCCTCAGTTCACAATAGAGGGCCCCCGAGGGGCACAGGCAAAGGAGCAAGATTTCTCCAGTCTGAGGGGATCAGATGAGGACTCCTGTCTGCACTGTGGCCGGAGGCTGGAAGGGCTGAGCCTGGACCCCACCTCTGGACCCAAGAGTAGAACCAACCTCCCTCATTGGTTGCTTGAGGTGGACAGAAGAGTGAGCCGGAGAAGGGAGCACGGATGAAAGGGAAGCAGCCACACCTTTCTCTGTGCCTTTGCTTCCAGGCAGGATTATTCTATTATGGGAGAGCCTCAATTTTCACATCAGTCATACCCTTAGAAAGCTTAGGAGGATCTAGGTCAAAGCTCTGTCATGGGAGCAGGAGAGAAAAAAATGTGGACTAGGAGACTTGTAGCGCCAGCATCTGGGAGTGCTTCAGGATGTCGAAAGGCCTCCTGAGGTTCTTCTGACCGCGTGCGGGGCTGTCCAGGCAGAACGGGGACGCACACTTGGACTGGAAGGGAATTGGAGCAGGAGTGTTGAGCGGGGGCTGGGCGAAGGCATCAAGATGTGATTGTCAGTTGACTTGTGAGCCGGACCCAAGGGACTGGAGGCTCCTCACCCCTCCTCTGTCCTTGGAATGTGAGTTCCACGTGCCTCTCCCCTGAGAGGCTGCTCCAAGGACACAGCCTCAGATAGGGCTGTGGTGTGAGGACATCTGCTCAGTATCCGACACTGACCCAGTTAAGGCTTCTCTCTGAACTTCCAAGGCGCCCTGGGTGGGTGGGCGTGGCATCCACTAGGCTTGCTGTCCCCACCCCTAGTCACATCTGGTATGTAAACTCCCTTGTTTATTACAACTGCCACCTACCAGCTTGGGGCCACCTGCTGCTTCTTCAGTGGCTCCGTGCCCTCCTCCCACAGACAGATGCTAGTTTCAGATTTCCTTGGAGAAGCTCCAGAAGAGGTTGCAAACCAGCAACGGGTGAGCCAGCCAGGGAACCGGAGCAATGAGCCCTGGGAATGAGACATCGCAGGGAAATCCTGCATCGGCCAGGGACCTCTGCGTGGGGAGGGGCGGCCCACTGTCAGATGCTTGTTTGTGGGACTACAGGATCCCCTACTCCCCCTTCCGAACATACCAGCTGCTCTCAGGGGCTTGTTTGAGGAAGTGCATGCAGTTCTCCGCGGCAGAGAAGGGAAGCAAGGCAGCAGCGGGCTGGCCTCCGGCGCGGGCCATTGTGCGGGCCGGGAAGCCCGGCTCGAGGCTGAAGCTGGAGTTAGGAAGCTAGAGCTATCAGGGGAGGACGCTCTGGCGTCCCCCACTCTGCTGGCTTCGGGGCGGCCAATGAGGCGGGAGGGCAGGGTGATTAGAGAGGTCTCAGGCACCCCTGGGAGGGGAGCCAGGAAGTGTCTGGCTCTTGATCTCATCTTAGGTTTTGATCTTAGGGTTGCGAGTTCAAGCCCTGCCTTGGGCTCCATGCTGGGTGTGGAGCCTACTTAAAAAAAAAAAAAAAAAAGTCCGAGGTCTTAGCATACCCTTTGTAAAAAGCTTGGAGGGTTCCAGATGCTTTGGATTAAGATCTGGGCACCTGGGACAAAGCCTGAGTAGGAGTTAAGAGATGTAATCCCTGAAAATGTGATAAGAATGAGGACAAGGATATTGTGGTAACTGAGGAGAAAACAGGTGACATGTGCCCTGCCTTCTGACCAGTAATATGGGAACGTTTTAAATTGCAATGATCCGAGCGCCTCGGTGGCTTGGTGGGTTAAGCCCCTGCCTTCAGCTCAGGTCCTGGTCTCAGGGTCCTGGGATCCAGCCTGCTTCCATTTCTCTGCTTGCCTCTCTGCCTACTTGTGATCTCTCCCTCTCTCTCTGTGTCAAATAAATAAATAAAATCTTTAAAAAATAATTCTTAAAAATTTTAAATAAAATGTTTAAAAAAAAAAAAAAACAACAAAGATCCTAATACAATGATCCCAAAACTCCTAGGGGGAAAAATTGCATTCTTTCTCTTTCCCCTGGCGTTACAAAGACTGAAGGAAAAAAGGGGGAGGGGGTGGGCGGCTTTTTAAAATACACACTGCTTACTGTCGGAGCTCCCTTCCCCAGAATCCAGTCCACAGAAGCCAAAAGATTACAACAATCAACCAGAAGCTTTAGCCGTGGGAGTGGGTACCTGATTCCCAGCTAGAGATTGGGAATGAACGCTCAATAGATACAGAAAGCTGGAGAAGGTCTGTGGAAAAGAAATATTGAGAAAGGAATTTAATATGTAGCCAAGCAATGATTAAGGTAGACTTATGTAAGAGTTCTACTATCAAAAGTACACTGGTACAAAATTAGAATTTACTTTTCTCTGTGTGAAAGGGAAAAATTTTTCTTAGATGATTGGTTTGCTCTTAATAAGACATTGTAGACAAAGGCTTTTCTTTGCCTTTCTGTACCTGGGAAACTAAGATTCTGTGTTTTGTCTTTATCAGGTCTTTGATTTCTTAAGAAAGACCGTCTTCTCTGTTAAAGCTAAGTTGTTCACAACTTTGCAACTTGTGTTAACATGTTAAACTTCATGGGCAGCACTGTCAAATAAGAAGCAATGCTAAACTTTCTTTAGGCTATACTTGCAAGGAATTCCCCCAAACTCTGGAATGTCCTAGTAAAATGGTATCAGTCATAACTTTTGAGTGTATGTCAGAGAAACAAGTAAGCCCCTGGTCCGTTGCATCAGATGAACTCTCATCAGATCTGTAGCCACGGCCACTTCCAAGTCTTTGGCCATTTGCAGACAGTTATTGTTTTATCTACTCCTTGGCAAAAAGTGTTCCTGCAAAAGTGACTCATCTTCAGGGAGATTTGTAGAAAAAACTCTGACAGGTTTCTAGTAGATAAGATCAATTTGCCTTCATGTGGGAGGGATAATAATAAACCTTTCCAGAACCCCCCTCCCCAGGCTATCTGCACAGTCCAACCATGTGTTTTAGAACAGAATGGGGGACCCATCCCGGTTCTTTTCCCACATGAGTGAAACAGGTCCATTACGTGGATGATACAATGTGAACATGTGAAGATTTGCCCCTGCGGCAGGATGCCCTGCCGGCTTTGCAGGAGCACGTGTGGGAGGATGGGCAGCAGATCAGGGAAAATTCAAGACCCAGATACTACAGTAAGCTTTTGGGTGTCGGCTGGCCAGGTGAGACACCTGCTGTCCCAAAAGCTGTGACTACTAAGGTGCAAGCGTATCCAGCCCCTAAGGACATGAGCGTGGTGCGGGGCTTTGTAGGGGTTTGGGGACTTTGGAGGACTTTGGCCCAGTGTTCCTGTCCCTTACGCTGCGTGGCAGAGAGAGGGCACATGTGGGGCTCGGGGTCGGAGTAGCAGCCACCTTCAGGAGGCAGAAGTACTAGGAAAACGGATGAAAGTTCTGGGCATCTCCTAAGCAGGGCTGCCATTTGAGCTGGATGCGTCTAGGACTCGGGAAGGTAGGAGTCGGGCACTGGGGCCGAGACAACAGAAGGAGGGCGTGCCCCTGGGACTTGGGTCCTGGCTCTGGTAGAGGATGGAAAGTTGATCTAGCCCGACAGCCCACCAGCTCTTAGTGGCTCCACAGCACCCCTCCAGGTGGGTTCTCTCCCACGGCAGCCAGCACAGCAACCAGAGGGCGGAGTTCGGAGTGGGCTGGCTGCTGATCGCCCACGAGCCCTGGCTGCCGGCCCCTTGCACAGCGGGACAGCAGGGCTGCTGGAAAGGGATGAACCCTGTGTCCTGGACAGTGGGACGCAGAGTGGTGGGTGATTGCAAATCAGCCCTTGTGGGACCAAACGTGTGTGGAAAGGACCTCTGGGTCCCTCTGCAAGAGCCTGAGGCATCCTGACTGCTTTTCATTCCCCAGTTCATAAAGCCCTAAGGCTGCAGGGCCCTTCCATAGTGGACTAGACCTGTGAGGACCTTGCTGGTGCCACACGCCCCACCTCCATATTTTTCAGTGGCACCACCCTCTCCAACACGCTCTTAGAAAGCGTCCGTCCGAAGTGGCACCCCAAGCCTGGCAGAGTGCAGGCATCCCTGACAGGGGCCAGCATACTCCAGAGTGACCCTGCCCCAGGGAGAGCGGAAGACACCCACACCCACCAATCCAGCTGCAGCCCCAACAGTGGGCTGGGGGAAGACATCTGGTCTGACTACAAGCCCCACGCACCAAGGAAAGCTCAGGCGACAACACAGGTAGAATGCCCTGCGGCTCTGTGCCACCACAGCTCTGGCAAATGACTGGTCTGACGAAACTCAAGCCCAGGGCAGCTGCCAACTGCCCCACTAACAACACAAGGACCAAATCCCGCTCACAAAAAGCAAAGAAAGCCATTGTAGACAATCGGACTAAAGGCAGATGTGGCTCAGCCCCGTGCACACAACACACACAGGAGACGCCCCTGAAGTTCCAGGTTCTGGTGAATGAGGGACATTGCACTACAGGACATTAAAGGACCTCTTCTTCATTAGGCCACTACTTTCAAGAGCAGGAGACATAGCTGACTTTCTAGCAGGAACAGACACAAAGGGTTATGCAAAATGAGGAGACAGGAAAATACGTCCCAAATGAAAGAACAGGACAAAGTCACAGCAAAAGAGCTAAATGAAACACAGGTAATTAATATGTTTGGTAGGTGATTGAAAGTAATGGTCATAAAGATACTCACTAGACTTGAGAAAAGAGTGGAGGACCTCCGTGAGACCCTTAACAGAGAGATAAAAAAGAACCAATTGGAAATGAAAAACACAATAACTGAAATTAAAAATACACTAGCGGGAAGAAATAGTAGACGAGAGACAGGAGAAGAAAGGATCAACAACCTGAAGGAAAAAGTAAGGGAAAGCCATAAAGCTGAACAGGAGAGAGAAAAAAAATAACAATAACAAATGAAAAGAGATTCAGGGAACTTGGCAACACCATCAAGTGTAAAAACATTCACATTATAGCATTCCAGAAGAAGAAGAAAGAAAAGGAGGCAGATAATTTATTTGAAGAAATAACAGCTGAAAAATTCCTAAATCTGGAGAAGGAAACAGAAATCCAGATCCAGGGAGCACAGAGAGCCCCCAGCAAAATCCGCCCAATGAAGTTCACACCAGGACACATAGTATTTAAAATGGCAAAGAGTAGTTGATAAATAGAGAATTTTAGAAAGCAGCAAGAGAAAAGAAAACAGTTAGTTATAAAGAAAAACCCATGAGGCTATGAGCAGATTTCTCAGCAGAAACTTTGCAGTCCAGAAGAAAGTGGCATGGGAAGTTCAAAGTGCTGAAAGAAAACAAAAAACAAACAAACAAAAAACAACAACATAAAACCTGAAACTAAGAATACTCCATCCACTAAGTCCACCATTCAGAACAGAAGGAGAGATAAAAGAGTTTCCCAGACAAACGAAAGTTAAAGACATTCATCACCACTAAACCATCCTCACGTGAAATGTTAAAGGGGATTCTTTAAGTGGTAAGGAAAGACCATAGCAGGAGTCTAAGAAAAGTTGGTGGTACAAAAGCGGTAAAATTAAGTGCATCTATAAAAAAATCAGTCAAAAACCATTAGAGACTCTTAATCTCACAAAACAAACTGAGGGTTACTGGGGGTAGGGGGGTAGCGAGAGGGTGGTTGGGTAATGGACATTGCAGAGGGCATGTGCTATGGTGAGTGCTGTGAAGTGTGTAAACCTGGTGATTCACAGACCTGTACCCCTGAGGCTAATAATACATTATATGTTAATAAAATAAATTTTAAAAAATAAAAATAAAATTAAAAAATCAGTCAAAAGATTCACAAAATAAAAGCATATAAAGTATAACACCATATATCTAAAATGGGGGGGGGGGTAAAAATTTAGTGTTTTTAGAATGGATTCAAACTTAACCAACTTTATATAGACTGGTATATGCATAAAATGTTGTATATAAACCTAATGGTAATCATGAATCAAAAACCAATAGCAGATATGCAAAAATAAAGAGAAAGGAATCCAAGTGTGTCAGGAAGCCAGCAAACTCTGAGAGAAGAGAGCAAGAGAAGAAAGGAACAGCAAACAACTACAAAAACAAACTTAAAACAAGCAGAACAAAATGGCAATAAATACATATCTAACAATATAACTTTGAATGTACATGGCATATATGCTCCAATCAAAAGACATAGGGTAATGGAATGGATAAAAAAGCAAGACCCATCTATATGTTACCTACAAGAGACTATTTTTCAGACCTGAGGATACATGCAGATTGAAAGCAGAGGGACAGAAAAGCATTTATCATGCAAACAGAAGGGAAAAGAAGCCTGGGGTACCAACACTTATATAGGACAAATGGACTTCAAAACAAAGACTATAACAAGAGACAAGAGTGACACTGTGTAATTATAAAGGGAACGGTCCAACATGAAGATGTAACAATTATATTTACGGTCCCAACGGGGACCATCCAAATACATAAAAGCAGCTAATAACAAACATAAAGGAAGTAACTGATACTAATACAGTAATAGTAGGGTGCTGCTGCCCCTCGGAACAATTTGTTACTTAAACTATAACCCTGGAGGATTTTACTAGTTGCCAAGCACATTTAGATACTGCCTTAAGAAATACACATACTGGGGCGCCTGGGTGGCTCAGTGGTTTGGGCTGCTGCCTTCGGCTCGGGTCATGATCTCAGGGTCCTGGGATGGAGCCCCGCATCGGGCTCCCTGCTCCGCAGGAAGCCTGCTTCCCTCTCTCTCTCTCTCTGCCTGCCTCTCTGCCTACTTGTGATCTCTGTCTGTCAAATAAATAAATAAAATCTTTAAAAAAAAAAAAAAGAAATACATATACTGACAACAGGTCTTTCGGGAGAAGGACGATGTACGACCGTGAAGCCGGGCAGCTGGGGATGCCCGGCCCGCCCAGGGCGGAACGCCGCCTGCTTCAGGGAAGCAGGGCACCCGGGAACGCCCGGTCAGCTCAGGGTGGAACGAAAACCGCCTGCTTCCCTTATCCGTGGCCGCTCCTGTTGTCGCTCCTTTCTCTTCCCGGAAGTGCCCGTTGTTAGTCAGAGGAGTCCTCTGACTGTGCCTGGTCAACTATAAACTTGATCCTCCTTCTCGCTTGTCTGCAAGACGGGATTAACGTGTGACCTTCCTCAGTCCTTCTGCTGGCTATTGTTTTCTGTCTAATAAAAGGGAGACTGTGGAGTGGCTCGGGGCAGCCGTCCTGTTCGACTGCTGTCCCCTGCTCCCAGTCTTTTGCAGCTGACTGGTTCGTGCCTAATTCTTCTCTCGTCGCCGACTGGAAGCGGCAGTAGGGGACTCTAACACTATTTATATCAATGGATAGATAGATCATCCAAACAGGAAATTACCAAGGAAACAGTGGCTTTGAGTGACTCATTGAACCAGATGGATCTAACAGGTATATTCAGAACACTCCATCCTAAAACAGCAGAAGGCACATTCTTTTCAAGCGTCCATGGACCATTCTTCAGAGTAGATCATATGTTAGGCCACAAAACAAGCCTCCACAAATTGGAAAACAGTAAAGTCATACACCTTTTCTGATCCCAACGCTATGAAACTAGAAATCAACCACACACGTGTTCACATGTGCAGGTGTGCACACGTGCGCACACATACACACACACACATCTGGAAAGAACACAAATACATGGAGGTGAAATAACATGCTACTAAACAATGAATGGGCCAACCAAGAGATAAAAAAGGAAATTAAAAAATACACAGCGACAGGGGCGCCTGGGTGGCTCATTGGGTTAAGCCTCTGCCTTCAGCTCAGATCATGAGCCCAGCATCCTGGGATCCAGCTCCACATCATGCTCTCTGCTCAGCAGGGAGCCAGCGTTCCCCTCTCTGCCTACTTGTGATCTCTGTCTGTCAAATGAAAAAAAAAAAAAAATCCTTAAAAAAAATACAGAGACAAATGAAAATGAAAATACAATGATCCAAAATCGTAGGGATGCAGCAAGAGCTGTTCTAAGAGGGAACTTTATAGCAATCCAGCCCTGTCTCAAGAAGCAAGAAAATTCTCAAATACGCAACCTACCCATACACCTAGAGGACAAACAAAACCCAGAACCAGAAAAAGGGAAGAAATAATAAAGATTAGAACAGATACAAATGAAATAGAAACTAAAAATACAATAGAACAGATTGGTTAGAAGAGCTGGTTTTTGAAAATATCAACCAAATTGGTAAACCTTTAGCCAGACTTATAGAAAGTGGGGGAGGGAGGAAGAGCGAGAACTCAAATAAGCAAAGTCAGAAATGAAAGAAGAGAAATAAGAACCGACACCACAGAAATACAAGGGATTCGAAGAGAATATCATAAAAGATTACATGCCAACAAACTGGACAACCTAGAAGAAAGGGATAAATTCTAAAAACATATAACCTCCCTACATGGAATCAGGAAGAAATAGAAAATTTAAACATACCAATGATCAGTAATGAAATTGAATCAATAATCAAAAAACCCCTAATAAACCCCTAAAAAACAAAAGCCAGATGGCTTCATGGGTGAATTCTATCAAACATTCAAAGAAGAGTTAATAGTTATTCTCAAGCTACTCCAGAAATAGAAGAGGAAGGAAAGCTTCCAGATTCATTCTGGGAGGCCAGCGTTATCCTGATACCAAAACCTGATAAAGACACTAAAGAGAAAAAGAGAACTACAGGCCGATATTTTTGGGATGCAGAAGTCCTTGACATATATTAGCAAACTGAATCCAACCATACAATAAAAGTATCATTCACCAGGGGCGCCTGGGTGGCTCAGTGGGTTAAAGCCTCTGCCTTCAGCTCAGTTTATGATCCCGGGGTCCTGCGATCGGGCCTCACATCGGGCTCTCTGCTCGCCGGGGAGCCTGCTTCTACCTCTCTCTCTGCCTGCATCTCTGCCTGCTTGTGATCTCTGTCTGTCAAATAAATAAATAAAATCCTTTTTAAACAAAAAGTATCATTCACCAAATATATATGTGTGTGTGTGTGTGTGTATACATATATATATATATATAATATTCACCATGATCAAGTGGGATTTATTCCTGGGATGCAAGGGTAGTTCAACATTTGCAACACCATCAATGTGATTTAACACATCAAAAGAAAAAAAAAGGTTAAAAAAACATATGATCATCTCCATAGATGCCAAAAAAAATATCTGACAAAGTAAAACATCCAGTCAGGAAAAAAAAAAAAAAAATCCAGACACCCAAAAAAGTCAGTTTAGAGGGAACATACCTCAACATAATAAAGGCCATATATAAAAACCCCACAGCTATCATCAGATACTCAGTGGCAAAAAACTGAGAACTTTTCCCCTAAGGTCGGAAACAAAACAAGGATGTCCACTCTTAACATTTTTATTCTTCATAATACTGGAAGTCCTAACCACAGCAATCAAACAAACCAAAAAAAGGAAATAAAAGGCATCTAAATTGGTAAAGAAGAAGTAAAACTTCCACTATTTGCACATGACATGATATTATAAATAGGAAACCTTAAAGACTCCACCAAAAAAACTACTAGTGCCAATAAATGGATTCATTTAGGAGATAGGATATAAAATCATTATACAAAAATCTGTTGCATTCCTATACACTAATAACAAAGTAGCAGAAAGAGAAATGAAGAAAATACTCCCATTTACAATGCACCAAAAAAAATAAAAAATACCTAGGAATAAACCCGACAAAGGAGGTGAGAGACTTGCACTCTGAAAACTACAGAACACTGATGAAATAAATTGAAAATGACACAAACAAATGAAAATATATTCCATGCTTATGGACTGGAAGAACAACGATTGTTAAAATGTCTATACTAAGCAAAGCAATGAGCTTAATTTAATGAGATCTTTATCAAAATTCCAACAGCATCTTTCTTTCTTTTTTTTTTTTTTTAAGAGAGAAAAAGAGACACCACCAGGGGAAGAGCAGAAGGAGAGGGATAGAGAGAATCCTTAAGCAGGCTCTATGCATCCAGCATGGAGCCCAACACAGGGCTCAATGTCATGACCCGAAATAATGACCTGAACTGAAATCCAGAGTTGGACACTTCACTGACCAACCCACACAGGCACCACCAAGAGCACTTTTCATGGAACTAGAACATATAATCCTAAAATGTGTATGGAACCACAAAAGACCAAATAGTCAAAGCAATCTTGTAAAAGAAAAACGAAAAGTGGAGGTATCCCAATATATTTCAAGATATACTACAAGTCTGTGGCAATCAAAACAGTATGGTGTTGGCACAAAACAGAAACATAGATCAACAGAACTGAATAGAAAGTCCAGAAAAAAACCCATGATTATCTGGTCAATTAATCTTCAACAAAGGAAGGAGGAAAAGGATGGTCTCTTCAACAAATGGGGTGAGAAAACTGGACAGCTACATGCAGAAGAATGACACTGGACCACTTTCTTACACCACACACAGAAGCAAACTCAAAATGGATTAAGAACTTAAAAGTAAGACCTGAAACCATAAAAATCCTAGAAAAGGGCACAGATAGTCATTCATCTGACGTTGGCCATAGCAAGATTTTCTAGAGATGTCTCCTGACGCGAGGAAAACAAAAGCAGAAATAAACTATTGGGACTAGATCAAAAGAAAAAGCTTCTGCACAGCAAAGGAAACAATCAACAAAACTAAAAGACAAACTACTGAATAGGACAAGATATTTGCAAATGACATATCCCCAAAAAGGGTTAGTATCTAAAACATATAAAAGAATTTATACACCTCAACATCAAAAAACCAAATAATCCGACTTAAAAATGGGCAGAAGATAGGAACAGACATTTCTCCAAAAAAGACATACACGTGGCCAAGAGACACAAGAAAAGATGTTCAACACCACTAATCATCAGGGAAATGCAAACTGAACCACAATGAGATCTTACCTCACACCTGTTAGAATGGCTAAAATCAAAAAATCAAAATTACAAGAAACAAAAAGTATTGATGAGCATCTGGGGCAAAAGGAACCCTCGTGCGCTGTTGGTGGGAATGCAAGCAATGCAGAACAGGGAAGCCACAGTGCAGAAACAGTACGCAGCTTCCTCAAAAGATGAAGGATTTCTTCAAAAAATATAGGATTACCCTACAATCCAGTAATTCCACTACTGGGAATTTACCCCCCCAAAATGTGAAAACACTAATTAGAAAAGATAGATGCACTCCTATGTTTATTGTAGCGTTATTTACAATAGCTGGATTATGGAAGCCACCCAGTGTCTATTGACAGATGAATGGATAAGGAAGGAAAGAAGGTGTGGTATAGACAATCGTTAGATAGATCAAATAGGTGACAGGGATTAAGAAGATACTGATCATGATGAACACTGATAATGCAGAGAACTGTTGAATCACTATATGGTACACCTGAAACTAATATCACACCGTAAGTCAACTATACTGGAATTTTTAAAAAGGGGGGGGGGGTTCCTGGGTGGCTCAGTTAAGTGTCTGACTCTTGATCTCAGCTCACATCTTGATCTCAGGGTCGTGAGTTCAAGCCCCACATTGGGGGCGGGGGGCATAGAGCCTACTTTAAAAAAGAGAGAAGAAGAAATAACATGTATCATGTGTCATCTCCATGCTGAATGAAACTTTAAGAGAGAGCACATGCCTTACCACAGAAAATTTCCAGACAGAAGTTTCTCTGTTGGCCTGGATTGCATTGTAAAATCCCAGAACAGAGTCTTGGGCAAACTGTGATTAATGTAGCATGAAAAAGAAACAAACTTGTGTTGTTACAAGACACTACTATGTAAGGGCTGTTTGTCACTGAAGCCGGACCTGTCTGATTCTGACTGATACACTACCATTTGGAGATGCACAGAAATTGTAGCTTTGTATTTAATCGATAACAAATCAGGCCTTACCCACCAGTTGGCAGGAAAATTAAAATGAAGGAAACAAAATATCCTCTCCAATTTGAACAATTCCTGTAGGCAATGTTCAGTCTCTCTGGCAGTGCAGAGAGTGCTGGGGAGAAGTAAAGCTCATTCAGCTTCACAGCCATGGGAAAGAATCAGGGACCCCAAAATCCATCCTCTGCTTTCTCCAGATACTGATACTGATTGCCCAGCTGGAATTTTCAGCAGCAGCTATAACAGTAACAAGTTGTACCCCTAACTTTTTTTAGGTCTGACCACCATTCTTGATAGCCCTTCCCTACTGACCCAGATTTATCTGTTCCAACAGGCTTCCAAGATCATTCTGGGGGTTCTGAGACCCACTCAAGCCACCTAGGCTTCCCTCACTACACTCAGCCAGATGGAAAGTTTCCCAGCCAGGCTTGCAATGATTTTCTGTGTCCCAATGACAGAGTCTCTTCCCTCCTGAACACACGGCAGCCTAGGGGGCCACATGGCTGTGCCTCATGGTGGTGTGGGGACAGAGTAAGAGGTGTATCTTATGTAAGTCCCAACAGAACAGCAGAAAGCAGTCATCCTTCTTTCCACAAAGCCCCGCACATCTGACCCCATCATGCACCTGCCTCTTTCTCTGTCTTTCTCACCATCTCCTGATTTAAAAATCATCCCTTTTCCTGGGACAAGAAAAGGGCAAACATTCCCCCCAGATCATGGTGTCTGGACTCCATATATAAAACCCTAAAAAGCTAGCAATCAAACCTAGCAATGTGCTAGACCAGATGATAATTCTTTCTCAAGAACATAACCTGGGGCACCTGGGTGGCTTACGTGGTTAAGTGTCTGCCTTTGGCTGAAGTCATGATCCTGGAGTCCTGGGATCAAGCCCTGCATTGTGCTCCCTGCGTACTCTCTCTCTCTCTTTCAAATAAATAAATAAAATCTTAAAAAGAAAAAAAAAAAGAACATAACCTGCCCCTAAACCTATGTAATCTTTTGCTCCAAAATCTTAAACTTTGGGATAGTTTGTGAAGCACATGAGAAAAAGCATTTAATGTCATGCTGGGAAGCTCAAACCTACTCTGTCACTACCTAGCTAATGACCTTAGAAAATTTATGTAGCCTCCCCCATGTTCCATGTCGTCATTGGTAAAGTGTGGTTATTAATTTCTTTGATGCCTGAACAAAATGTTTATATGCAAAAAAACATTGATATCTTTGCTATCCAGAAAGTATTCAATAAATGTTGGCTAAAAATTGTTGGCTAAAAATTGGCTAAAAATTATCATCAGCATTAGTGACAATAATAATGAATCAAGATCAGCCATTTAAAAGCTTGAATACATTCCTGCCACATAACTCAGCAATTTTACCCCTAGAACAATTTTAAAAGAAACATATACACATGTGCTATATATATACAAATTTATATAGGGAGACATATACATATGTATGTACACACATATGTTAATATATAGGTATGCACACATAATTTATATAAAGATATGTATATTAACATACACAACACACTTACATGTGTACATACATATACGTATATTTATACACACACAAAATGTCCATACAAAAATGTTCATAGCAGCTTTATTCAGAGTTGCCCAAAACTGGAAACAACTTCATGTCCATCAGCAAACAGGAGAAAGATGAGCAGATCTGCATATTACAACAATCCTCCCTCTCAAGAAAAAGAAACAGACTACTGATACACACAAAATAAACTTTAAAAACCATTATACTGAGCAAAAGCAGCCAGACATAAAAGACCACACACTGTATGGTTCTACTTATATGACTTGAGAATGGGTCAATTTAAACTATGATGAAAGGAATCAGACCAGGGGTGGCAGGGACTAGTGTGGGAACTGACCGGGGAGGGACACCAGGGAGCTTTCCGGGGCGATGGAAACGGCCCATGACTTGATAGGGGTTTGGGTGCACGTGTTTGTCAAAATTTGTTATGCAAAGTCTATCTCAGCTAAAAATGTTAATCTTATGCTGGATATCAGGAACTATCACTGTTTTTCATTCAATCCAAGATGCTATCAGTTGTAAGCCTCATCATTATTTTATGTGCAAGAAAGAAAGAGAGGGACGCCTGGGTGGCTCAGTTGGTTAAGCGGCTGCCTTCGGCTCAGGTCATGATCCCAGCGTCCTGGGATCGAGTCCCACATCGGGCTCCTTGCTCCGCAGGGAGCCTGCTTCTCCCTCTGACTCTGCCTTCCACTCTGTCTGCCTGTGCTCGCTCTCACTCTCTCTCTCTTACAAATAAATAAATAAAATCTTAAAAAAAAAAAAGTCTGAGAAAAGATAGTGAGAAAACATATTGGTAACTATGTGGTAACCAACCAAACAATATGATTTCTCACTATCTTTTCTCAGACTTTAAAAAAAAAAATAAAAAAAAAAAAAAAAAGAAAGAAAGAGAGAGAGAGAAAGAGAAAAAGAGAGAAGAAGAGAGGAAGAAAGAGCAAGATCACTAAAACTACGACAGCTGTAAATGTTAGGGGACACCTGGGTGGCTTAGTAAATTAAGCCTCTGCCTTTGGCTCAGGTCTTGATCTCAGGGTGCTGGGATTGAGTCCTGCATCGGGAGCAGGGAGCCTGCTCCTTTCTCTCTCCCTCTGCCGCTCCCCTACTTGTGCTCTCTATCACACACATTCACTTGTTCTCTCTCTCTCAAATAAATAATTTTTTAAAATATTTAAAATGTGGGGCAAGGGGCGCCTGGGTGGCTCAGTGGGTTAAAGCCTCTGCCTTCGGCTCAGGTCATGATCCCAGGGTCCTGGGATTGAGCCCCACATTGGGCTCTCTGCTCCACAGGGAGCCTGCTTCCTCCTTTCTCTCTGCCTGCCTCTCTGCCTACCTGTGATCTCTGTCTGTTAAATAAATAAAATATTTTAAAAAATAAAATAAAATAAAATGTGGGGCAAAATGTATATTTTAGAATCAGTGACCTTTGGTTGCTTAGTCTTTTCTTGGCATTTCTCCTGTAACAATCCTAAACTCTCCTCTCCCCACGAAGCATGTGGATACCCCAGGCCAACAACAGTAAAGATCGTGGTTTCAAAAGACAAAATGGAAAAGCACATTAATCATTTTCCAAATATTATTTTTGTCAAACAGGCATTCTGACCCAAGTTCTTAACTTGTCTAAGTTCAAAGTCCTTAATTAATGGCTAAATGATATGGGGTTTTTTTTCTTCTTTTTCCTTTTTCTTTTGTTTAAAAAGGCAAGGTCAAAGTTGTTGTCCTCACTGCAAACTGAATTCCACAATGATGACATTTAGATTCTACTTGTGGAAATCTCTTTAAATGGGTTTCCTTCCCAGAATAGAAGTCTTCCAGTTACAGTGGCTTGTAAATCAACAGTTTATCTGGAAGGAAGTTGGCATTTGGAACTCAAAATTCATGTTTCCCCATACTTAGGATTAAATTTATTTAATTTTATTTAAAATTATTAAATAAAATTTATTTAAATTTAATAAGGTGGGGTTTACATTTATTTAAGCTTTGGACTCAATCTCTCCCTGGGTGGATATTGCTGGTTGCCTTGGAACAGAACTCCTCTTTCCCATTTTGAGCCTTTGCCCCCTTTGTTGTACAAAGATGAGGCAAAGCCTCAACTCTGACCCTGGGAAAGTCTATGACAAGACCTCTAATCAATTGGGAAAGGCTTCCCTCCCAACCCATTCAGCTTGTAGAACTGCTGATAGATGGAACGTATATTTCTAAAGGAGCTTTCTGGAAAGAGGAAGCTGGATGTTTTCTCTTGTGGAGTTCAGTGTGTATAGAAAACTTCTCTACTATGTTAAGATGATCCAAACGAAGTATGCGTATGGGAATAGACAGCACAAGCTCCCACACACCAATGAGGGAATCTGTACCAGGGACCCATGCCCCAAGCTGGGCATCAGATATTTACGGCAATGCCTGGACCTAGCACAGCAAACAAGGCAGTTAGCTTTGCAATTTCCATCAGTCAGTATCCAGCCTGGAGAACAGAAGGCTCTCTATGGATTTCAGACACAGGAGATTTAATATAGGGACTTGTTTGCAAGAGTTTTAGAATGCTTAGCACAGCAGAAGGTGGGTTACCCATGGTTCAGTTACTGTCCCCAGGACTGGAGTTACAGAAGGTATTACCCAGAGCCCATGCGCACATGCTTGCCACTACTCCTACACTACTCCTGCTGTTAGGGCCACCACTGCTGATGGTGGGGGTGCCTGGAATTCTATATTCCTTCTGAATTGGTTCCCACGAGCAAAATGACTCATGCATTCCTCCTATTTACAATCTTGTACCACTGGGCAGAACCTAACTGGACTCAGTGGGCAAGGGAGGTTAAGAAATGTAATACCCAGGCTTCTAGCCCAAACAGTACAAGAGAGTGTATGGACGGGTGATGACGGAGCTTCGTCCCAGCAGTCATCATCATGATAGTAATAGACAGAGACAGCCATGGGCAGATCAGACCATGTTGAAACTATTTTCAACTGTGACCTTATATGATAACATCAGAAGCAACAGAAGTAGGGAACTATGGGACGCTTGGGTGGCTCAGTTGGTTGGGCAGCTGCCTTCGGCTCAGGTCGTGATCCCATCGTCCTGGGATCGAGTCCCACATTGGGCTCCTTGCTCAGCAGGGAGCCTGCTTCTCCCTCTGCCTCTGCCTGCCATTCTGTGTGCCTGTGCTCGCTCTCTCCCCCTCTCTCTCTCTGATAAATAAATAAAATCTTTAAAAAAAAAAAAAAAAAAGAAGTAGGGAACTAATTATCCTCTCAAATTCTCTGCCTCTGCTGCATAAGAAGTAAGTCAGCGGTATTACAATAACATTGTATGGTGACAGCAGCTACACTTGCTATGAGCCACACAGCCACTAAGGCACAGACTTGTCCAATCGCTATGTTGTTCATCTGAAGCTATGTGCCAACGATACAAAAAAAAAATTTTTTTAATTCTCTGCCTCTGTTTTTTGTACGCAAAACCCACTGCCTTTGAATTAAGCCCCTGATGGTCTTGGGAAATTTTCAGGAAGCAGGGAGTAGGTAAGTCTCAAGAAATGGTTACTTGATTTCCTCCAGGGATGGGCAGTGGAAACTTAGATGATGACATTAGAAAAGTAAATCAAAGTCACACACTCAGATAAAATCCTAGTTAGATTTCTAGCCCACTCATTTTAACCTACTTCATAGCAAAAATGTTGTATATCTCAATTTCAAAAGGATTTAAATAAAAATAAACTAATACTGGTATATTAACAAATCATATAATTATCCCTACCCTCCAAAATGTCTTTGCTTATCTACAGTGTTGGTACATAAGGAAAAACAGACTTTAATAAAGAAAAATGAGGTGGTAGTACTTATTTTTATGGAGATTCTAAAGGGGAATTCTGGAAACTTCTAAGGATATTGGCAGTTGGAAAAAATCTTTATTATGTCAATTATCAGTACAAATTACCTTGTTGTCATTTCAGTGTGTGTGCCTAAGTTCTAGCTGTAATAGACAGGATAATGGTCCCCCCCCCAAAACATCTGCGTCCTAATTCCTGAAACGTACAATAAATATGTTACCATACAAGGCAAAAGAGAATTGAGTTTGTAGATGCAAAGAGAGTCATGAATCAGCTGACCTTACAATGACAAGATTATCCAGTGGACTCAATGTAATCATGAGAGCCTTGAAAGTGGAGTAGGAAAGAAGAGTCGTAGGGGAGAATGAAAGATGGTAGAAGAAGGACCAGAAAGACACAGTGTTGCCAGCTTTGAAGATGAGGCAGTTGGACCATCAGCCAAAGAACATAGGCAGCCTCTATAAGCTGGAAAAGATGAGCAAACAGGTTCTCCCCTGGAGCTCTATCAACACCTTGATTTTAAGCCAGTGAGACCTGTGTCTGACTTCTTACCTCCAGAACAATAAGATAATAAATTTGTGTTTGTTTAAAGCCACGAAGTTTGTTGTCAAATATTATAGCAACAAGAGAAAATGGATACACCAGTTCTCCCAGATGTTCTTCGATTGCTCTCTCCTCCACTAAGGTAATATGTTGTAGCTACTAAGTATGCACAGGATAAACACTTTGTGTCAAAATGAATGTACTAGAGGGCGCCGGGGTGGCTCAGTCTGTTGAGCTTCTGAATCTTGATTTCAGCTCAGGTAATGATCTCGGGGACATGAGATTGAGCCCCACACTGGGCTCTGTGCTCAGCATGGAGTCTGCTTGAGATGCTCTCTCTCCCTCTGCCCCACTCCTCCTCATGTTCTCTCCTCTCTCTCTCTCTCTTCTCTTTCAAAAAAAGAAAGAAGAAACAAAGAAAGAGAGAGTGAGAAAGAAAAAAAGAAAGAAAGAAAACTATGATTAAACAAATGGAACTAGAGGAAGCTTCTGGTCTGTAAAGTGGAGGTTTAGATGGCCTCTGAAGAGTAGATCAATCTGTGAACTGCCCTAAAATCTGAAATAGATTTCTTTAAAAGATTAAGTTCTAATGAACAATGAAAAGTAACATGAAAATCAGGGGCACCTGGATGGCTCAGTCGTTGGAGTATCCAACTTGGCTTTTGGCTCCCGAGAAATAGAAGCAGTAGGATATTATGAAGCCCCAAGATCTCCAGTCGGGAAGCTGGACACCCAGGAGAGCCAATGGTGTAGTCCCAGCTCCGGTTAGTGTTGAAGGTATAAGACTGATGTCCCTGATCAAATATAGGCAGGAAGAGTTCCTCTTTACTCAGTCTTCTTATTCCATTCAGGTGGCTCTGATTGGATGAAGTTCACCCACATCAGGGAGGACCACCTGCTTTTCTCAGTCTATGGGATTCAAATGCTAATCTCTTCCAAAAACACCCTCACTCACACACAAGAATAATGTTTGACTAAATGTCTGAGCACCCTATGGTCAAGTTGATACATAAAATTAACCATCACATCTACAATAATTTTTTAAAGAACTTGTAGATTCCTTAGGATTTTCTACATAGACAATGTCATCCATGAAAAAAGACACTTTGCTATTTTCTTTCCAAACCCTATGCCTTTCACTCATTTATTTTTACCTCATTGCATTGGCTAGGACCACCAGGATAATGCTTCACAGTGGTCATGCGAGCATCTTTTTATCCATTGCTCCTGAACTTCAGCGGGAAAGCACCAAGACTTTGGTGCTCATACCATCAAGCATGAGGTCAGGTGAAGGTTTCCCATACACGCCCTTCATCAGATTGAGGAACTTCCTCTCTATTCCTAGATACTGAGTAAAAGAAGAAGAAAAGTCTGAAGCTCATAGAGTTTGGCTCATGCACTTCAAAAAAAGAAGCCATCTCCATAACATAAGAGTGCAAACTGAAACAGTTGTCCAGAAGATGTGGAAAAGATAATTACTGAAAGTTGCTACACTAAACAACAGATCCTCAATGTAGACAAAACAGCCTTAGTGTGGAAAGAGAGCCCATCTAGGACTTTCCCAGTTGGAGAAGAGAAGTCAGTGCTTGATTCACAGGAATCAAAAAAAGGGCTGACTGTCTTGTTAGGGGCTAATGCAGCTGATGATTTTAAGCTGAAGCCAGTGCTTACTGACCATTCAGAAAAATCCCAGGAACCTTAAGAATGATGCCAAATCTACTCTACCTGTGCCCTATGAAGGGAGCAACAAAGCCTGGATGACAGCACATCTGTTTACAACATGGTTTACTGAATATTTTAAGGCCATTGTTGAGAACCACTGCTCAGAATAAAGGGTTCCTTTCAAAATATGACTGCTCACTGACAATGCACCTGGTCACCCAAGAGCTCTGATGGAGATGAAAATGAAATTAATATTGTTCTCATGCCCGCTAAAAGAATATCCCTTCTGTAGTCCCTGGATCAAGGAGTCATTCCAACTTTCAAGTCTTCGTATTTAAGAAATATATCCCATAAGTCTATGGTTGCCAGAGAGAGTGATTCTTCTGATGGATCTGGGCAAAGTAAATTAAGAACCTTCTGGAAAGGAGTCACCATTCCAGATGCCATGAAGAGCATTCATGATTCATGGAAAGACATCAAAATACACACCTTCGGGGCGCCTAGGTGGCTCAATGGGTTATGCCGCTGCCTTCGGCTCAGGTCATGATCTCAGGGTCCTGGGATCAAGTCCTGCATCAGGCTCTCTGCTCAGCGGGGAGTCTGCTTCCTCCTCTCTCTCTCTCTCTCTCTGCCTGCCTCTCTGCCTACTTGTGATCTCTCTCTGTCAAATAAATAAATAAAATCTTAAAAAAAAAAAACACACACCTTCACAGGAACTTTGGAGAAGCTGATTCCAGCCCTCATGGATGACTTTGAGGGGCTCAAGGCTTCAGTGGAGCAAGTCACTGCAGAGGAGGCGGAAACAGCCAGAGACCTAGAATTAGAAGTGGAGCCGGAGGATGGGACTGAACCGCTGCGATCTCATGATCAAACTCAAGCAGATGAGGAGTTGCTTCTTATGGACAATCAAGGAAAGTGGGTTCTTGAGATGGCGTCTACTCCTGGTTAAGTTAACAACAAAGGATTTAGGATATTACATGAACTCAGTTGATAAAGCAGAGTTGAGAAGGAAGACTCCAATTTTGAAAGAAGTCCTTCTGTGGGTGAAATGCTATCAAACAGCACCACCTGCTACAGAGAACTCCTTTGTGAAAGGCAGAGTCCATCACTGAAGCAAACCTCATTGTTGTAGGAGCGTACCTGAGTTATGGGGTACAGACAATCAGGTGAGCCACTTTATCCAGCTGACAAGAGTGGCCTTCAGAATCTACTAAGATCTGATCTAGAAATGGTATGTTATAGGCCACTGATAGAACCAGAGGTTGCCTCAAAGACCTAAATCATGAAATATTATAAATCAGGTTAGGTAGGTAACATGACCAGTCAGAATTTTTCCCTAAACTTGAACTCACCCGGTTAAATGAAGAAATGACCAGGGTTAATATGCCTTTATAGACAGACTAATTAGAATAATCTTATAAACCTTCTAACCTTAAATTGTTCTTGCAATTGTATTATAAGTTCAATTATTTAGTTTATATATAATAACAGCAGGCTTCTTGGGGAGGAAGCCAGATGGCGGAGTACCAGACTGAAATAGCAATAGGTCGCAGGAGTTCAGCTAGACGGTTATCAAACCGTTCCGAACACCCACAAACTCAACAGGAGATGAAAGAGAGGAAGAGCAGCAATTCTAGGAACAAAGAATCGACCACTTTCGGGAAGGAAGGACGTGCAGAGAAGCGAATCCAAAGCAACGGGAAGATAAACCACGGGTGGGGGGAGGGGCCGGCTCCTGGCAAGGGCAGAGCATCGGAGCACAAAATCGGGCCTTCTGAGGGACGTCGCCCAGAGGCTAAGCGGGGGTGGAACCCACGTGGGGACCGTGTGGTCTCGGGACAGGCAGGGTCACAGAAAGACGGGGGTGTCTGAGTGTGGCAGAGCTCCAGGTGTCGGAGCAGGGAAGCCGGTTCCACAGACGGAGCCAAGTGGGGGCCTCTCAGCCCGCGCTTACCTCAAACTGTGATCTGAGGAACACTTGGGCCACTGCTCTTCGAGGAGGGACCCCACGTGGCAGATCCGGGGAGACGCCCCCCCCCCCCCAATTCCTCCTCTGGGCGGAGTAGCAAAGGAGCATGCGGTGGGAATCTGCTGGGTTTGGAGACTCCAAACGGGCTGAGCCCCAGAGATAGAAACGCTCGGTCACGGGCCGGGTGGAGACCAGGGGAGGGGAGGGACTGACTGCTTTTCTCCCAGGGCGCACTGAGCAGTGGGGCCTGAGCTCTGGGCTCCTCCAGCCGGAGACTGGGCAGCGCCATCTTCATTCCCGTCGTCCAAAGCTCTACGGAGAGCGATCAGGGAACAAAAGCTCCCAGCGCGAACCTGAGCAGGTGACTTAGCCCGGCTCCTGGCAAGGGTGGTGCGGGTTCCGCCTCCAGCAAAGACATTTGAGAATCACGGCAACAGGCCCCTCCCCCAGAAGATCAGCAAGAACATCCAGCCTAGACCAAGTTCACAGATCCACGAGGACAGCAGGACTCCAGAGGTAGGGGAAAGCAAGGCCTAGAATTCATGGCTTTTTCCCCATGATCCTTTAAGTCTTGCAAAGTTAAATCTTTTTTAATTTTACTTTTTCTTATTCTATTTTTTTTACTTTTCCTCTTTCCTCTTTTAACATTTTTAACTATTTTATCTTGTCAATACCTTTTTTAAAAAACTTTTAACATTTTCATTGTTGTAGTCTTATTTTTTTTTAAGATTTTATTTATTTATTTGACAGAGAGAGATCACAGTAGACAGAGAGGCAGGCAGAGAGAGAGAGAGGGAAGCAGGCTCCCTGCTGAGCAGAGAGCCTGATGTGGGACTCGATCCCAGGACCCTGAGATCATGACCTGAGCCGAAGGCAGCGGCTTAACCACTGAGCCACCCAGGCGCCCTAATCTTATTTTTGTATATAGTTTTTTTTTCTTTAAAATATTGAGATATAATTTCTTTTAACAGATCAAAATATACCCTAAATCTAGCTCCAGCCTGATCACATTCTCTCCTCTTTTTTTTCTCCACCAACTTATCAACTCCTTTTTTAGAATCTTTTTAAATTTTCATCTTTACAGTCATTTTCCATTCCTTCATCATGTTTACCCTTGTTTTGGTGTATACATAAGTTTTTCTTTCTTCTTTAATATTTTGGGAGGTAGTTTATTTTAAGACACCAGAATACACCCCAAACAAGTGGGTGTCTCTATTTTATTCACCAGTTTAATTATATATATATATATATATATGTAATTTTTTAAAAAGAGGGGGACCAGAATACACCCAAAATCAAGTGGGTGGCTCTGTTTTATTCACCAGTTTAATTACATATACATGTATATAATTAAAATATATATATATATATATATATTTTTTTTTTTTTTCTTATTCCTCCTTTCTCCATCTGGATGTTTCTTTGAAGAAATATCTGTTCATGTCTCCTGCCCATTTCTTGATTGGATTATTGGTTCTTTGGGTGTTGAGTTGAAAATAGAGCTATCCTATGACCCAGCAACCACACTACTAGGTATTTGCCCTAAAGATACAAATGTAGGGATCTGAAGGGGCACGTGCACCCCAATGTTTATAGAAGCAAAGTCTACAATAGCCAAACTATGCGAAGAACCTAGATGTCCATCAACAGATGAATGGATAAAGAAGAGGTGGTATAGGAGCACCTGGGTGGCTCAGTGGGTTAAGCCTCTGCCTTCGGCTCAGGTCATGATCTTAGGGTCCTGGGATTAAGCCCCACATCGGGCTCTCTGCTAGGCAGGGAACCTGCTTCCCTTCCTCTCTCTCTGCCTCTCTCTCTGCCTACTTGTGATCTCTCTTTCTCTGTGTCAAATAAATAAATAAATAATCTTAAAAAAAAAAAAGATGTGGTATATATACATAGATAGATAGATACACACACACACACACACACACAATGGAATACTATGCAGCCATCAAAAGAAATGAAATCTTGCCATTTGCAATGACATGGATGGAACTAGAAGGTATTATGCTGAGTGAAATAAGTCAATCAGTGAAAGACAATTATCATATGATCTCCCTGATATGAGGAATTTGAGAGGCAGGGCGGTGGGGGACTGTGAGGGAACCAAACCATAAGACTCTTAATCTCACAAAACAAACTGAGGGTTGCTAGGGGTTAGGGGAGTAGAGAGATAGGGTGGCTGGGTGATGGGCATTGGGGAGGGTATGTGCCATGGTGAGTATTGTGATTCACAGATTCACTCCTGGGGCAAATAATACCTTATCTGTTAATAAAAATAATTTTTAAAAATAATAATATCTCTTTTTCTTTAAAAGTACAACATAATTGTATGCATTTTATAAATGAAATATAACAAAATTTATTCTAAGCCACTAACGAAGATGTGAGAACAGGCTTAATAGTACCTCAAAATTGATGAAAATAATGAGTATATTACATATATTTCCATTGCAGAAATGAAAATAACATGGCTAATAAAAGGAAAATCTATAAGGGAAAAAACACAAAAGAGAAATGTAATTTCTCTTTTTAAGTGTGTTGTTACAATAACATTTAGTTGTTAGTAAGAGAGAAACCAAAAATAATCATGACAAATTAGATAGGTATTTAATATCCCTCAAATTCAAGAGGTCAGAGGAAGATAGTCCAGGCTGATGTGGTTCTCCTGGTGTCAGGGACCCAGACTTTTCTATCTTGTTTCTACTATATGGTGGTTTGTGCTTGGATTATCAGGAATTCTTGTGGTCCAATAGGACTGCTGGTGATCCAGTCATTTTGTCTGCATTTCTGCCAGAAAGGAAGAGAAAGAGTAAAAAAGGCATATCCCCTCCTTTTAAGGCTGTTCAAAATGAGTCACGAGGTATAAAGCACGTCTCTGTTTTCAAATTTCTTTTGCAACTAAAACAGCAAACAAAAATTGTCCATTTGTTTTGGAAGAGTGTGTAAAGAGAGTGTCTGGAACATATGAACTATCTTTTAGGTATGCAACAGCTTTGCCTAACTGAGTCTCCCAGTCTACCAGCATGCTAGACTTTAAATCTCTTATTAGTTAATTATTTTGGAAACATTTTATATTTTCATTTTGTTGGAAACATTTTCATTTTAGAAGCTTGTTTACTTTAGGTATATTATTTATTTAAAACAGCTACTTTAGGGATGCCTGGGTGGCTCAGTTGGTTGGGCCACGGCCTTAGGCTCAGGTCATGATCCCAGGGTCCTGGGATCAAGTCCCACATCGGGCTCCTTGCTCAGAGGGGAGTGTGCTAGTCTCTCTGCCTCTCCCTGCTTGTGCACTCTCTCTCTCTCTCTCTGACAAATAAATAAATAAAATATTTTAAAACAGCTACTTTATACTAAACATCTTCCTAATAAAACGGTCAAAGTTAATTTCACTGGAAAGCATACCTGGAAAACTGCATTACAGCGGTTGGCTTGCCATGTTTTAATTTTTAAAAATCACCCATGAATTAAAAGTACTACTTTAAAAATAAGATGCTAATGTTCTCATGAGAATTTTTGTATTTTTAAAGTAGGTGATACAACATGGTTCAAAACTTTTAAAAAGGAGATTAATATTCAAAAAATATAAAGAACTTACACAACTTAATATAAAAAAAAATTTTTTTTAATGGGCAGAAGACATGAACAGAAGACATCTAGATGGCCAAAAGACACATGAAGAGATGATCAACATCATTCATCATCAGGAAAATGCAAATAAAAACCACAATGAGATACCACCTCACACTTGGCAGAATAACTAAAATCAACAACACAAGAAACAACACGTGTGGTGAGGCTTGGAGAAAGGGGAGCCTCCTGCACTGTTTTGGTGGTAATGCAAACTGGTGCAGCCATTCTGGAAGACAGCATGGAAGTTCCTCAAAAATTAAGACTAGAACTATCAGAATTCCAGGAACTCCTTGTCCAGGTGTTCACGTGAAGAAAATGAAAACACCAGCTCACAAAGACGTATGCACCCCCATGTTCACAGCTGCATTATTTCCAATAGCCAAGATATGGAAACAAGCTAAGTGTCCATCTGTGGATGAATAATGTGTTGTATATGTACACAATGGAATATTACTCAGCCGTAGAAAAGAAAGAGATCTTGCCATCTGCAACAATGTGAATGGGACTAGAAGATATTATGCCCTCCAGTGAGGTGAAGTGAAGTCAGAGGGAGTCTGACAAAGACAAAGACCATATGGGGGAACCGAAAAAAACAGAAGAAGCAAATAAACAAAACAAAATGGAAACAGACTCATATACACAGGAAATACCTTTGGTTACCAAAGGAAAGGGGGGTGGTGAAGAAATGGGAAAAAAAAAAGTTGAAGGATATTGATTAAAAGGTACCAGCTTCTGGTTATAAGGTAGATAAGTCACGGGGATGTAATGTACACACAGGGAGTATATTCAGTATTGTGATAACTTTGTATGGTGACAGGGGAACTACACTTACCATGGGGACCATTTCATAATGTAGAAAAATATCAAATGACTTTGACGTACCCCTGAAACAAACAGGATCTTGTATGTCAATTATGCTTTAAGAAAAAAAAAGAGGGACGCCTGGGTGGCTCAGTCGGTTACGTGTCTGTCTTAGGCTCAGGTCATGATCTGAGAGTCCTGAGATGGAGCCCACTTCTCTCTCTGCCCACCCCCCACCCCTGCTGATGCTCTCTCACACTCTTTCTCTCTCTCTCTCTCTCTCAAATAAATGAATAAAATCTTTAACAACAACAACAAAAAAAAGAGACCAAAAAATTTTTTATGACTGGATGGTATTTTCTTGTATTCATGTTACATATCCATCCATCCACTCATTTCCCATTAATGGACATTTGGATTTTTTCCAATCTTCACAAATATTAGGATTTTTAAAATTATTCTGCTCAGTTGGTCATTGTATAGTACATTATTAGTTCTTCATGTAGTGTTCAATGATTCATTAGTTACTTATAACACCCAGTGCTCATCACAACAAATGCCTTCCTCAATAACCATCACCCTGTTCCCCCCTCCCCTCTGAAACCCTCAGTTTGTTTTCCTGGGTCCAGTCTCTCATGGTTTTTAACACATTGTTTATGACATAGCTGTAGAAATCCTTTGAAAGAAAAGAGAGAGATGACTCTAACCACAATTCTAACCCCAGAGAAATAAATAATTTTAAGTTCATAAATAGCTTGTGTTTCAACTCAAAAATCTGTAAGTTCTCACATTTAAAAAATTATAATGTTTAGGGACGCCTGGGTGGCTCAGTTGGTTGGACAACTGCCTTCGGCTCAGGTCATGATCCCGGAGTCCCGGGATCGAGTCCCGCATCAGGCTCCCAGCTCCACGGGGAGTCTGCTTCTCCCTCTGACCTTCTCCTCGCTCATGCTCTCTCTCACGGTCTCTCTCTCAAATAAATAAATAAAATCTTTAAAATAAATAAATAATTATAATGTTTATGATTTGTAGACATTTTATTCTTAACTGGTTAGGTCAAGGATTCTTTTGAAAAAGCTGATGAAAATTATGGATCCTTCATACAAAAAATACACACACACACACACACACACACACACACACACACTTTTTGCAAAATGTTCCAAGAGGTGGTCGGCTATCTATTGTGATTGGTCATGGATCTAAGATTTCAAAACTCAAGACTCAAACTCATGTCAGTAAATTACTATTTCTGATTTCTCACATGGTAAAGGAAGAGAAATGTTCTTATTTTATTTTATTTTTATTTTTATTTTTAGAGAGGGAGGAGGGAAGGAGCAGAAAGGAGTGAGAGAGAGAATCTTAAGCAGACACCACACCCAGCATGAAGCCTGCCATGGGGCTCGATCTCACAACCCTACTATTATGACCTGAGCCAAAATCAAAATGGAAACTCCAATGCTTAACCAACGGAGCCACCCAGGGAGGCCTGGGAAACACTTTGAATGGTTGTCTGAATCTGGGTGCCTGAGTGGCTCAGAGGGTTTTAAGACTCTGCCTTCAGCTCAGGTCATGGTCTTGGGCTCCTGGGATCAAGCCCCGCATTGGGCTCTCTGCTTGGCAGGGATCCTGCTTCCCCCTCTCTCTCTCTGCCTGCCTCTCTGCCTACTTTTGATCTCTCTCTCTCTCTGTCAAATAAATACATAAAATCTTTAAAAAAATAGTTGTCTGAATAAAAAGATTACTATATATTAGATGTTGCAAAACCTGTAGATGGGCTTTGTTTGACTTGTGTCGTGTTTTTGATTGTTTTTTTTTTTTTTTTCTAAGACAACATTCACTATTTGTAAACTGGAAGATTTCACAGAAGGATCTATATTTTTTAAGTTTCTTCAAAAATTAAAAATCTGGTGGCACTGGCCACACATTGCCTCCTCACAGTCTACAAGGACTTTCTTCCCACTCTGTCTTGTCTCCTACCCACCAACCCTGCTGTCTGGCCCTTCTAGGCATTTGGGTTTGAGATTCCCACAAAAGTCCTGGGCTTTCAGTCCTGAAACCCTCAGGTTCTGTCCTTTTCTTCCTCGGTTTTATCCTATTTAGGGATGAATCAAAAAACAAACAAACAAACAAAAAAAAAAAAAAAACAAAGCTGAAAGCAGGAGATTCTTTAAAGGTTTTTCTCTTTTTCCAAGTTCTCTTCAGAAGGAGATAAGATCAGGAAGGTAGGTGAGAGTTTGGGAGTGGAAAAGAATGGGGAGACCATCAAGAACCCCACGGGGGAAGGACAAGTTGGGTTCCTAGGTAGATGAGGGTCAGTTGGGGATTCTCATGGAGTAATTGGGAGTGGGAAATAAAGCTGAATTATCTTGGGGCAGTTCAGGTTATGAGTTTATCATTTAGTTGGGTGTAGTCTCGATGTCAAAAGTGATAGTGGGAACACTGGGAACATTGGTTCCAGCTGTTGGAACATACCTAGGGTGGAGTTTCTCTTACCATCTGCTCATGGAGCCTCCCTGTCTGCCTTCCTGGTGCTCTGGCACCCAGCCTTGACAGATGGCTCTGGCTCAGTATCATAGATAGTTCTAGTATTTCTCTCAACACCCTCAACCTCCAACTTGCACTTAACATTTTTAGCTGACACCCTTCTGTACAACCATCTTAGGTAGTTTACAAAGAATAAACCCGTATCCATGTGTGCTGGAGTTGTGGTAGGAAAAAGAGGTCTGGGTCCACCAAGTTGGAAAGCCACCAGTAAAAACCACAATAAACAAAGAGATCATTACAACGCAGTGGGATAAAGAGCAGAGAGGGGCTGACCCCACACGGAGAAAGAGGGTCAAGGATTGTCTTCTGAAGGAGGTTCCTGAGCTGTATTATAAAGAGCAGGCCAATCCTAGTAGATGTAGAGACAGATATTCCCAGGAAAGGGGACAGTACAAAGGCTCGACATGCTTGTGATTAAAACGAGTACAGCAGTCATAAGAGACACGACGTGAGTGAGGGAAGAAGGGACCAGACCAGGAATCTTCCACTCATCACCACACCGGGGAGTTTGGATTTTATACCGAAGTCTATGGAGAGCCACTGAAGGAGGCAGAAATGATGAAATTTAATTTCCTTTTTTAAACTTTTTACTGTTTCAGGGCGCCTGGGTGGCTTAGTGGGTTAAGCCGCTGCCTTCGGCTCGGGTCATGATCTCAGGGTCCTGGAATCGAGCCCCGCATCAGGCTCTCTGCTCGGCGGGGAGCCTGCTTCCTCCTCTCTCTCTCTCTGCCTACTTGTGATCTCTCTCTGTCAAATAAATAAAATCTTTAAAAAAAAATAAAATAAACTTCTTACTGTTTCTTTCCTTACATACTAATTATGTGGATCAGTGCAGGAGCCCTCTAACCGGCCTCCTGGCTCCCACCAACCTCCTGTCTACTCTCCACACAGGAGCCAGAGTGATCCTTTAAAGAAACAAGTCCAAATGCCTCACTCCTGTTTTTAAAACCATACAATGGCTCTCCATATCACACAGGGTAAAAGCCAAAGTCCTTACAGAGACCCCACATAGCCTTGTTCCACGATACCTCCAATTTCTTCCCCTAACACCCTCCCCTTGCTCACTGTTCTCCAGCCAGCCAGGCTCTGGAACTCACCAAGCATACCGATCCTGCCTTAGGGAGCCCATATGGGCTGTCTACTCTGTCTAGAACATTCCTCTTCCCCCCAGTTATCCACCTGTCAAATGCCCTTGTCTCCTTCATGTCTTGGCTCAAATGTCATCTTCTCAATGAGAACATACCTAAAGTGGCACCCTTCCCCCATAAAGCATTCTTGGTCCACCTTACCCTTCTTTTTCTTTCTATGTGTATTTTACAACGTCCTATAGAATCTGTCTTTACTAAAGTACACACAAGTGTTCTGCATAGTAACAAGCAATTACTTTGTCTTCAGAAAACTATTTTACATTCCATTTTTCTTCTATAATGTCTTTTCATACAAATAATAATGTTACTTTATATCCATCAAGATGGGCCCCAGAGAGGGGCACCTGGGTGGCTCAGTGGGTTAAAGCCTCTGCCTTCGGCTCAGGTCATGATCTCAGGGTCCTGGGATCAAGCCCTGCATCGGGATCTCTGCTCAGCGGGGAGCCTGTTTCCTCCTCTCTCTCTGCCTGCCTGACTACTTGTGATCTCTCTGTCTCTGTCAGGTAAATGAATAAAATCTTAAAAAAAAAAAAAAAAAAAAAAAAGATGGGCCCCAGAGCTGTGGTTTCAAATAGTGTTTTTGTATCGAATTTCTTTTCTTTCTTTCTTTTACTTTCTAGTTTCCATAGATAAGAAAGATCATACATTATTTGTCTTTCTCTATCATTTCCCTAAACACAATGCTCTTGAGGTGCATTCATGTTGTCACAAATAGCAAGATTTCATTCACCTTTTTACGGCTGAATAATATTCATGTCTGTGTGTGTGTGTGTGTGTGTGTGTGTGTGTGTGTGTAAGACAATTTCCTTATCCACTCATCCATCAATGGACACTCAGGTTGTTGATATATCTTGGCTATTATAAATAATGTTGCAGTGAAGATGGAGGATCAGTTAGTGTTTTTGTTTTCTTTGGATAAATACCCAGAAATGGAATGGCTGGATCTTATGGTACTTTTAATTTTTTTAAAAAGATTTTATTTATTTATTTGACAGAGAGAGATTACAAGTAGGCAGAGAGGCAGGCAGAGAGAGAGAGGAGGAAGCAGGCTCCCTGCTGGACCCTGAGATCATGACCCGAGCTGAAGGCAGCGGCTTAACCCACTGAGCCACCCAGGCGCCCCTATTTTTAATTTTTTAAAAAAGATTTTATTTGTTTATTTGATAGAGAGAGGTCACAAGTAGGCAGAAAGGCAGGCAGAGAGGGAGAAAGGAGGAAGCAAGCTCCCTGCTGAGCAGAGAGCCCGATGCGGGGCTCCATCCCAGGACCCTGAGATCATGACCTGAGCTGAAGGCAGAGGCTTTAACCCACTGAGCCACCCAGGTGCCCCATATTTTTAATTTTTAAAAGAAACTTCATACTGTTCTGCATGCCAGCTGCACCAGTTTATGTTCCCAGCAGCTGTGCACAAGGGTTCCTACTTCTCCACATCTTCACCAACACTTGTTATTTCTTGTCCTTTGATAATAGCTACTCTGAAGATGGAAACAGCTATTCTTACAGGTGTAAGGGAATAGCTCATCACGGTCTTGAGATACACACACACACACACACACACATATATCCTTTCAGCATCATAATTCTCACCCATAAGCTCAAAAGCAGATATCCACAGGACTCCTGCAGGGGAGGAACAGGCAGGTTATTGACAAAATAACAGGTGGCAAACAGTGGTATTTAACAAGTGTGTGTCTGGGGGAATGTAATTCAGCTTTTCTTGAAGACTTGGAAGAGGTCTGAGAACTATTCAATGCTGCTGTTTTATCGGTGTGGCATCCATTCATTGTTGCCTTTTCTGTGTGTACAAGTGCTAAGAAAAGAGATACCTGGTCAATAAAATACAGAACTGGAGAGAATACTGCTTCAAAGTCAATTAAACAATAAATTACCTGTTGACTTTGGCAATTATAACTGGTGTAAGATGGTATCTCAATGTGGTTTTCATTTGAATCTCCCTGATGGCTAATGATGATGAACATTTTTTCATGTGTCTGATAGCCATTTGTATGTCTTCTTTGGCAAAGTGTCTGTTCATGTCTTCTGCCCATTTTTTTACATGATTATCTGTGTTTTAGGTGTTGAGTTTGAGGAGTTCTTTATAAATCTTGGATATCAGCCCTTTGTAATGTCATTTGCAAATATCTTCTCCCATTCTGTGGGTTGCCTTTTTGTTTTGTTGACTGTTTCATTTGCTGTGCAGAAGCTTTTGATCTTGATGAAATCCCAAAAATTCATTTTTGCTTTTGTTTCCTTTGCCTTTGGAGACATATCTTGAAGGAAGTTGCTGTGGTCGATAACAAAGACATTACTGCCTATGTTCTCCTCTAGGATTTTGATAGATTCCTGCCTCACATTAAGGTCTTTCATCCATATGGTATGAGAGAATGGTTGAGTTTCATTTTTCTACACATAGCTGTCCAATTTCTCCAGCACCATTTGTTGAAGAGACTGTCTTTTTTCCACTGTATATTTTTTCCTGCTTTGTTGAAGATTGTTTGACCATAGAGTTGAGGGTCCATATCTGGGCTCTCTACTCTGTTCCACTGATCTATGTGGGTACCATGCTGTCTTGGTGATCACAGCTTTGTAGTAAAATTTGAAATCAGGCACATGATGCCCCCAGTTTTGTTTTTCTTTTTCAACATTTCCTTAGCAATTCAGGGTCTTTTCTGGTTCCATACAAATTTTAGGATTATCAACAGGACAGGAAAAAACATGTGTTGGAGAGGATGTGGAGAAAGGGGAACCCTCTTACACTGTTGGTGGGAATGCAAGTCAGTGTAGCCACTTTGGAAAACAGTGTGGAGATTCCTTAGGAAATTAAAAATAGAGCTTTCCTATGACCCTGCAATTGCAGTATTGGGTACTTTGTTACAACAGGTCTAGGAAACTAATGCGTGTGTAAAGGGGCTTACTGGAGTGTAGATGGCAGAGATGCCTACATTTTAGAAAAAGAAACTATCAGTGCTCCTTATAAATGGAACAAACCACTGACAGGACAGCCCCAAGGGATCTCCAGGGGATTTCACTGGGAGGAAAAAAGTCCACTTCTAAAGGTTATGAACTGCACAGTTTCACTTAAAGCATTCTTCAAGGGACCAAATCCTAGAGATGGAGCATAGGTCCGCGGTTGCCAGGGTGTAGAGCGAGGCTGAGAGAGGAGGGCCACTGTGGCTGGAACAGAGGAGAAGGAGGGACCCTCGAGAAGGTCCTATGCTCAGTCTTGACAGTGTGGTCCCCTACGGATCCGTGTGTGACAGACCTTTGCAGAGCTAAATTCGGAAGTGTGTGAGTGCATGGAAAGCCCACAAAATGTGCTGTAGGCCTGAGGATCTTCATGAAGGTCGATTTCCTGGTTGTGACAGTGTATTGTAGTGATTCTGGGTGTCACCCCGGGGAAACAGACTGTAGCCCCGAGATGGCTCGTCTTCCCTGATTTCCTCCTGTACCTGGGAATTTCTGACTGGGCGCCCAGAGCTCTCTCATCACAGACCGGGTCTCCAGTAATGTCAGGCTTCACTTGAGGTCCCAAGAAAGAAAGCAAGAAAGAAAAAATATTAAAAACCCACTTGCAAAAGAGGAAGACGGCAGAGTAGATCTCATCGAAAGAGAAGCACCAGGGCGCGGAGAGGAGGCCTTCGACCTGCTCCTGCCTCCCACGCCCCCTTCAACTGTCTGACATTTTCTTGGGGGAAGACATTCGCGACAGGATTTAGACAAAGTGCTGCTGCCGGAGACGCAGCAGGCACGAGCAGGTGGCACAGACCGCAGGACACCCGACAGCCACAGCGCGGCGACACCGCCGCGGTCACCCGGACCGCAGGCAGCCGCGGAGCCCAGGGCCACTCGCCCGCCTGCCGGGCAGCGCCGGGACACTTGTTACACTGAGGTCGGAGCGACCGGCGGGGACGCGCGCGGGAGGTGACCCGCGCCGCAGACACCGGCCGCGAACGCCCGCCAGCCGCGCTCCCCGATCAGCGTTCGCTTCCCGACGGCGCCGACCCCCTCTGCGACGAGACGCAAGACCAAACGGACTTCTGGGGTCCCCAGGGGCGAGGAGACAGGCGGAGGGGGAGGACCTCAGGCCCCGGCAGGGCACGGTCCCCGCCCCGCGCAGCCAGCGGCGCTCGGGGGACGCGGGCGGCGGCGCGGGGGGCACGGCGGCGGCCGGGGCTTTCTCGAGAGGAGGGGGTGGGGATGCTGAGTCACGGAGCCGTCGCGGCTCCTCACCGCTCCCCGGCCCTCCGGGGGCTAAAGCAAAAGCGAAAGCGAATGCCACTCGCGGGGCGGCCGGTCCCGGCAGCTGCGCCCGCCACCTCCTCCGGGACGGTCCGGCGTCTGCCCGCGCGGCCGGCGGGGCGTCGGGGCCGCTGCGAGCCCAGGGCCCGGCGGCCGGGAGAGCGGCCCAGCGTCCGGCCATGGCCCCGCGGCCGCCCTGGGGCTGCAGGGTCCGCGCGCTGCCCGCGCCGCCGCTGCTGCTGTCGCTGCTGCTGCTGCTGCTGCTCCAGCCCGCGACGCCGGGTAGGGAGAGGCGCGCGCCCCTGGCGGGGGGCGGGGGGCGGGGGGCAGCGCGCGCGGGGACGGGGACACCTGCAGGCAGCGGTCGGGAGGGCAGCGCCGACCGCCGACCGGCCCCGGCTCGCGGGCTCTCGCGGGGCAGCGGCACCGGCGGCCGCGCTTTGAATCCCACGCCTTCTCCATTCGCGGGGCAAAGGCAAGAAGCTGCGTTTGCACTGGGGGCTCCGGGGGCTCCGGGGGCTCCGGGGGCTCCGGGGCGGGGGTGAGGGGTTGTTTCACAGCACTTTCGGGAAACGCGTGAAGGCGGTTCTCCGAGCCCCGCCGGGAAAGCCGCGCACTTGCCGCACGGCGAGCGGTGCCCGCGGGGGTGCGCGGAAAACCACCCGGTCTCTGCCCTCGACCAAAAGCAAATACTACGAGTGGGTGGCGGCAGGACGGGACGCGGTAGAGACTGCGTCCCTGGGGACAGAAAACGTGTTGGGCAGGTTGCCCTCGGGAGGCAGCGGGAGCCGCTCCACATGCTTGAGCCGCAGGAAGCCGTGCGAGGGCGCGGGCGCCCTGGGGCTGGCGGAGGGCGCGCTCCCGCAGGGGGAAGGAGGCACGGCGGTGACGGCTCGTGTATTCCAGACGAACGTAGGTCGCATAGATGTAATCTCGGCAGGAAGAACCGAAGTAGTGACTCATCGGTTTTCTTCCCGGGGAGCTAGAGAAGGGAGGAGACCGGAGCGGTGGGCCGGCTTTCCCCTTGTTGGCTCTTCTTACCGTCGGGGAGCTTCGCAGTGTCCCATGAAAGCCAGGAACCCTCTCCCCAGAAAAATGCACGAAGGCACAGGATCTAATTTGGGGGCCGGGGAGCCATTAAAGCCCATTTATAGATTCTCCAAGAGTTAGTTCACCCCATGTTATGGGGGGTTGGGGTGGAGGGGCGTGTTTTAAGGCAAGACTCCCAGGACTTTACATCCAGTCGGGCCAGTCTGCCTACCCAGGACTTGCCCAAAGGTTCCATCCACAGTGGCCGCCAGCTGGCTTGGTGTGATCTCGGTAGCTCTGCCATGTTTCCTTAACCTTTATTTTCTTGAGACTATGGATTCCCTGCGCCGCATCTGAGAATCTGACTTACGCTGGTGACCTGGTCAGTTCCTCTCGTCTCCCTAGCCAGTGTGCCCCGTAGCCAGCGACTAGGACAGCTGGACCAGGACAGTGTGACAGTGGCATGAGCTGTATTCAGAGCCCAGGAGGTGCAGAGAACTCTGCAGGCAGGACCTCCAAAGCCCATCACCTACAGTCTCGTTTTTGACCTCACAAAGGTACTGCTGCTGTTCAGCAGCTCCTCGTGTTCCTTAGTAGTTTCCTGAGCGGGTTGGGCGAGATGTAATAGATAATAAACTTCATACATTTAATTACGTGCTTTGATACGTTTCGAGGTAAATGACTCTACTCATGAAACCATCATGATCATGAAGGTAAACATACCCCTTCTACCAAAATTTCCTCTTGTCCTGAGTAACCCTTACCTCCCACCCAGCCCTATCCCCCAGGCCACCTCCCTGGGATTTCCATCGCTCTTGACTTGCTGTCATTTCTAGAATGTTACATAAATGAAGTCATACAAAACGTACTCTTTCTTGTCTGGCTACTTTCAGCCATGGGAATTGTTCTGAGAATTCTCCCTCCGTCTTATCATTTGTATCAATAGTTCATTCCTTTTTATTGTTGAGAAGTATTTCATTGCATGGGTATCACACCATTCCTTCATCCATTTGGTTGTTACAGGACGTCTGGGTTGTTTCTGGTTTGGGGCTGTTATGCTTAAAGCTGTTATGAACATTCATATGTCAGTTTTGTGACGGTTTTGAGACTATGGATTCCCTGCGCAGGGACACAGGCTTGGATTTCTTTTGGGTGGAGACAGTGGGTGCAGAATGGCTGAATCATATGACATGTCTGTGTTTTTTTATATTCCCACCAGCGATGTGTGAATTCCAGTTTCTCCACATCCTTGTCAGCACTTGGGAGGGCCAGTCTTTTTTCTTTTTCCCCCTTGGAAATTTTTTTCCAGCTTTATTGAGATGCAATTGACGTATAACATTGTGTAAGCTTAAGATATACAACACGATGATTTAATATATGTCCATCTTGTGAAACGATGACCACAATAAAGTAAACACATTCAATCACCTCATTTGTTTACCAAAGTGTGTGTGTGTGTGTGTGTGTGTGTGTGTGTGTGTGTGTGGTTGGTCAGTCTCTTTAATTGTATCCATTCTAATAGATGTGTAGTGGACTCTCGTATTTTTTTTCTCATAGTTTTAAATTTGTATTTTCCTAATAACTGGTGATGTTGAGCATCTTTCCATTTGCTTATTTGCCATCAAATACATCTTCTTTGGTAAAACGTCTGGTTACACATTTTGCTCTTTTAAAAATTGAGTTGTTGAATTATTATTGAATTTCAAAAGCTCTTTATATATTTGGGACACAAGACCTTTATCAAATACAATCTGCAAATATTTTCTCAGAGTCTGTGTCTTGTCCTTTCATTCTCTTAACAGTGTCTGATGAACAGAAAATTTTCATTTCGAAGTTCAGTTTCTTTCTTTTATGTATTATGCTTTCAGTGTCCTCTCTAAGAAATCTTTGCTAACTCAAGGTCACAAAGGTTTAAATCTAGACGTTTTATAGCCTTAAGATTTTATATTTCTGTCTGTGAATCATTTTGAGTTAATTTTTTATATAATACAAAGTGCGGCTTTAAAGTTCCATATTGGCTTGGTTTTGGTATTTTTGCATATCCAATCGTCCCAGTACAATTTGTTGAAAGATGATCTCAACTGAATTGCTCTTACATTTATTTTGAACATCAGATGTTCATATAAGTGTTGGTCACCATAGACAAAACATCAGTCCATGAAAATCAATTATATCTCTTCCATTAGCAATTGGTTGAAATTTTTAAATATATGTATCATTTGCAATAGCATCAAAATGTATGAACCACTTATGGATGAATGTGACAAAAGATGAGAAAGACCTGTATGCTAAAAGCCACAAACCACTGCTAAGAGAAAATAAAGCAGACCTAAACAAATGGAGATACATACCATGCTCATGGACAGGACAAAGCAGTATTGCTAAGGTAACCATATTCCTCCCCCACATCCAAATTTCTTGCAAAAACTAACAAACTGATTCCAAAATTCGCATGGAAATGCCTAAGACCCAGTATAGCCAAAATAACTTTGAAAAGCGACTTTCTCTAAGTTGGAGAAGGAACACTTCTGATTTTGAGACTTATTATAAGGTTACAATAATCCAGACAATGTGGTTATAGGGTAAAGATGAACAAAGGGCTAGCAGAAGAGCCTGCACCTAATGTTTTTAAATGAGCTTGGAAGGGAGGTGGATACAAATTATTAAATTTGCTACTTGGTGCTAAGATCCTGATCAGAAATTACAGAGAGAAGCCCATTTCTTCTCATGAGCAGAACAAATAGTGAAGTCTCAGATAGTTTACAGTGCTAACAGATATAACAAATTGCTGTTACCTGTTCTTAGTCAAAAGGCATTACTTGCAGGGAAAACCGATCATCTTGGGCAGGAAGGAATTTACTTCTTAAAGATCCTCACAACCTGAAAAGCTGCAGATGATTTGCCAAAAGTAGCTAAAGATGAGGATTTGTTTGAAGATAAATATACCATCTTGGGTTCTGTTACACAGGGTATTGTATGCTTTGAGGTGGTTTTACAATTTTTGTGTAAAACCATTTTTCAGAATTCTGGGGAGTTTTGCCCAAACCTTTCATTTTTGGTTTCAGATCAATTTTATCTAGTTATTATTGTTTTGTACTGCTACTCACAGCAAAAAAAAAAAAAAAGTAAGTCATAAAAACTTAAATGCACAAAATATGGGATTTATTGAACTCAACCTGTGGAGGACTGCAGAAATTAAATGCAGTTGTTTTCAAGTAATATGCATCATATTATTCCATTTTTACCAGAAGATCTAGAAGTAGCTATCACTGAGTAGAGAGACACTATGAGTTGTTAGTGTGTGTGTGTGTGTCTATAGTTGTCTGCCTTTTCTCATTTTTGTCATAATTTGAAATGACTTTGTAAAAAGAAAATAAAACTACAAAAGAAGTAGCTCAAAAAGGCTATAGAAGTTGAAGGTTTTTTTCAGAATCATTTTTAAGTAATTACAGCAGATCTTGTTTGGTAATGTTTCCATGACTTTATAAATTGGAACCAATTTTGGGTTATAGAACTATAAAGTCACCATAGATAGCATTTGTGCATACATTTTATATTTTATGCATACATTTTACAATATTTTACAATTTGTTTAAACGGTTCCTTACAAAGCATAGACTGGATATTTAGGTTGTTTTAAAATGTTTGATATTCTAAAAAGCACAGAGTAGGAACAATTGGATGAAAATAAGCTGTATAGAGCAAAAAGGACAAGGGAGAACTCAAAGTCTAAAATAAAGTGGCAGAAATGCTTCTGGGGATATTCTTTTTTAATCAAATCATCACTTCAACTAATTTGTCTTGGGCTAAAGCACTTTTGCCAAATTGATTTTATTATATAGTGTGTAACCGTGTAGATAAATGTATAAAAATCCCCGAACATGTACACTTGGAGTCATACCCCTGTTACTCATCATGCACGGTTGATGTAATCTGAATGTTTTCTACTAGGAAAGACTTGATTTTCTTCAGAGAAGTAGGAAGCCCCTGAAGGTCTCTGGGCAGGAGGGACATTCCTGGACCGGCATGGGGGAAAGATGACTGTGGTAAAGCATGTGAAGAGTGGACTGTAGTCAGGAGGGTCTGGGGGCAGGCAGCCAAGTTAGAGACTTTTGCAACAGTTCTTGTAAATGGTGAAATCCTGAACCGAGACTGTCTCAGTAAGGGAGAGAAGAGGGGGCGGACCTCCTCTGGAGCCCTGGTGCGGGACTGGATTTCCACTTTCCCTTTTGCCTGCCCTTTAGCCTATGACCACGCAGCTGTTTCAGGCCCTCGCGAATCAATCTTTAAGGACCCCAACCAAGATGAATTCATCTACAGCACAAAATGTGGGCTGGGAATTTCAGTTCAGGAGCCTGAGAGAGAAAGAACAGACTCGATGAGTCAAAGATAATGACCTGGGAAGAGCGCGTACTGACAGCGAGTGCCAAAAGGAAATGAACGTGTTGGCTCGGCTTGGCTGGCATTTCGGCTAGAAAAATAATGAAGGCAAATGCATTGCTGTGAACATAGAGGTCTTTATGTTTTCGACGCCTCAGTGTCACAGTGAGCTTCGTGAGGGGGAACTTACATCTGATACTTCCTACCACACTGAGAATACTGTAGACATATGAATGAATGGTAGAATAAGACCCCAAAAAATATTGGAATGGATTTTGAATTCGATATGAGACTAGGCCAAGGAATCTCATTATATTAGACTACGTAAGCCACCTTGATAAAGAAGTCTGATTCATGAGTTCTACAAAGTAGAGAAAGCTGTGACCCAGCACACTATTTTGGTGACTTCATTTATGATCACTAGGACTTGTATATGATTTTTTTTTTTTTTTTGGCTACTTAAGAGTTTCTAAAATCCCAGAATCTTGTATTTATAACTATTGACATTACTTCATCCATTCCTGTCTGATATTTATAAAAGCCACTAGCCCCAGAAGGCACCTATCACGTACTAGGCTTAGCACTGTGGGAGCACCAGAGAATGCTGAGAGACATTCACCGCTTCCAAAGAGCTCACAAGATTGCAAATAAGGCAACACTTGCTTATGTGGAATATCTAAGGAATAATGTTATGGGAAAATATATAGAGAAATGATCACTGGAGTGTCAAAAGACGTGATCAGGGTCTCTAGGAAGAAAGGCTACTGATACAATCAAATGTACTGTCTCCAGTGCCCTCTTTTTTTTTTTTTTTAATTTTATTTATTTATTTGACAGAAAGAGAGAGAGATCACAAGTAGGCAGAGAGTCAGGCAGAGAGAGATGGAGAAGTAGGCTCCCTTCTGAGCAGAGAGCCCAATACGGGGCTCGATCCTAGAACCCTGGGATCATGACCTGAGCTGAAGGCAGAGGCTTCAACCCACTGAGCCACCCAGGCACCCACTCCAGTGCCCTTTTGGAGAGCCCAGCTTTGCAGGGTAAATAAGGGGCCATCATGTGACTGAGGGGGCTGGCTTCAGTATATGGACATCCTTGTGCATTCATATATCAATTATTATTATCAATTATTATCGTTCTTTGAGGCCTGTTCACAATCTATTAGACCACTAGTAGATTTCCTTTTTCAGCAGAAAGATAGATACTCTGAATTGCCACAAAACACCTAGAAATGATGAATAATGGAGAGTAAATATCTATTAAAATACAGACCCAATAAAATATGTAACCAAGTATTTAAAGCAAAAAAAAAAATCTATTTTGGTGTTTATAATATACGTAGAAGCAAAATGTATGACCACAAGAGCACAAAGGCTGTAAGAAGAGAAATGGAAGGATAGTGCTTAAGGTTCATATACTGTATATGTGAAGCAGTATAATGTCACTTGAAGGTGAACTGTGATGAGATAAAGACATATACCGTGAACCCTAAAGCAACCACCAAAATCGTACGATCGAAAGAATCACAGTTAGTGGACCAGCAGAGTGGATAGAATGGAATCATGAAATATACTCAAATAATCACATGACATGATCATCTCCACAGAAAATCCTATGGAATTTATAAAAATGCTCTTAGAATAAGTGAGTTTAGCAAAATTTCAGAATACACAATTAACTTACAAATATCAGCATATAATATACCAGCAACAAGCAGTCAGAAATTGGAAAAAATTTGATAAAAAACCATTTGGGTTGATGTAAAAAAAAAAAAAAACAGGAAATATTTAGGAATATATCTGGCAAAAAAATGAATAAAACCAGTAACCAAAAACTACAAAACATTTCTGAGATGAATTACTGAAGATTTAAATAAACTGAGAGAGATACTGTGTTTATAGATATTGAGAAGATTCAATATTATTAAGATATCACTTCTTCCCTAACTTGATCTATAGATTTAATGCAATTTCAATCAAACTTTCAACAGGTTTTTTGTTTTTTATAGAAACTGATTCTGAAATTCAGTAAGGGACCAAACTCTGAAAATGATTAACAGATTTATTATAAAGCTACAGTAATCAAGACAGTGTGGTATTGGGGTCAGATTAATAAACAGACAAATATATTGATGGAACAGAATAGTAAGTCCAGAAATAAGCCCACTCATACTTAGTCCTGGCTCAGGATCTTATCCCAATACTGCTGGAGGTCCACTACAAGGGGAAGGAGGCTTTTTCCTACACAAAACCTGTAAAGATACAGGGGAGAAGTTGATGACAAGGAAGTAAGGAGCAACATGACTGACAGCTCCAAGTCCAAGAGCCAGATACACAGGGCCTGCCTGAGTTAGCTGATGGGACACAGACAGCAGAAAACTTCTCTTGACTCCAGGCCAGCATGCACCGACTACTAGCACAGTAGTCAACCCCTGAGAGTGTGGTGGGCGAGAGTGTGGAGATGCCCTCTTGGAGTTTAGATACACAGAGAACGATGAGAGAGGAGGGTGAATTAGGAACACAGAAGATCCCTCTGGCCCTCCAGCACCCATCCTATGCCCAAGATAACACTAGAGGAATTTGAACCCAGTGGTGTTCTTTTATACATTTTTTAAAAGAATTTATTTATTTATTTGACAGACAGAGATCACAAGTAGGCAGAGGCAGGCAGAGAGAGAGAGAGGAGGTAGCCGGTTCCCCGCTGAGCGGAAAGCCTGATGTGGGGCTCGATCCCAGGACCCTGAGATCATAACCCGAGCTGAAGGCAGAGACTTTAACCCACTGAGCCACTCAGGTGCCCCTTTTTATACTTTTTTTTTTTTTTTTTAAGATTTTAAGAACCCAGTGGTGTTCTGAAGGCAACCTCAGCACAACAAAATCCGAACCTAATTCAACAACTGACTAGCCCAACTCAGTTCCCCCACATCATCAGTCTAGCCAAAGAAGTTTTCCCATTTTCAGGTATAAATACTGTTTTACCTCAGTTCGATACACATAGTCGAGCAGTCAATCAAAAATTAAGTGACACACAAAAACACAACAACACCACAATCCCATTATCAAGGGACAAGAAATAAAAAGATTCAAAGATGACCCAAAAATCAGAACTATGAGACTGGAAGTTAAAATAAATATCACTAACCTGTTAAAGGCTCTGGTGGAAAGGATGGACGGTATTTCTGAACAAATGGGGAAGTTTAGCTGAGAGGTAGGAACCATAGGAAAGTGTCAAATGGAAATGTTAGAAATTAGAAAGAAACCAAACAAACAGTAATAGACATGAAGAAAGGTTTCAACAGGCTTACTGGAACACCGGATGCATCCAAGGAAAGAATCAGTAAATTGGAATACAGGTCAGTAGAAATTACTCTAACAGAAACACAACAAGAAAAAATGAGAAAGAAAAAAATGTGAGACAATGTATCCAAGAGCTATCGGACAACAGAAAATGATCTAATGTATGTGTAACGAGAATTCCAGAAAAAAAAAGAGAGTGGAGCAGAAGAAGTATTTGAAGAGTTAACAGTTGAGAATGTAAGATATTAGATCCAGGAAGCTCAGAGAACATTAAGCAGGATAAACACCCACCCCTCTCCCATCCAAACATCTAAACACATTGTATTCAAATCACTGAAAAGCAAAGATGAAGAAAAACTGTGACAAAAGTTGCTAAAGATACATTACACACAGAAGAATGAAGATAAGAATTAGAGCAGACTTCTTACCAGAAATTATTCAAGCCATAAGAAAATGGATCAACATCCTTAAAATGCTAAAGTAAAACAAACCATAAACACCCCGTCAAGCCAGGGTTCTACGGCCAGAATAACCAGTCATCTTTTGAAAACCAAAAGCAAAAGAAAGACTCTGACAAACAAAAAGTGAAAGAATTCATCACCTGCAGACCTACACTCTAAGAAACACTGAAAAACATTCTTTAGGCAAAAGGCATAGAATCCTAAACAGAAACTTGGCTCTCTAAAAAGAAAAACACTGGAAATGGTCAAAATGGAAGCCAATAAAACATATTTGTTCTTTAAAATCACTCTAAAAAAATATTTGACTCTCTAAAGCAAAAATAGCAAAGTATTGCTTTTATAAAATATGTAACAGTAAAATGTATGACCGCAAAAAATGAGAGAGTGATTCTAAGTATGCCTTGGTAGAGTTCTTAACTATATGTGAGTTGATACAGTATTATGTGAAAATAGCCTTTGATAAAATAAAGATGTATTGTGTACCTCAGTGAAACCTCTAAAAATAATCTGAAGTGGTACATAAAATAAGCAATGGTGAAGATAAAGTGGGATAAATAATAGTCAATCCAAAAGCAATCAAGAAAGAGGAAAAGTGAGCAAAGAGCAGATGGAACAAATAGAAAACAGCTAGCAAAATGGTAGGCTTACAATAATTACATTAAATATAAGTGATCTAACCATACCAATTAAAAAACAGAGATTCTTCAATTAAATTTTTTAAAAAGCTCCACTATATGCTGACTACAAAATAGCAACTTTGAGTACACAGATAAAGATAGGTTAGAAGAAAAAGGATGGGAAAAGATATAACGTGCAAACAGTAATCAGAAGAAATCTGGAGTATTTGTATTCATAGCAAACAAAAGAGACATCACAAGAAAGAATAGTACCAGGGATAAAGAGGGACATTACATAATAAGGGAGTTAATTCACCACGAAGACCTAAAAATCCTAATTGTGTTTGCATCCATACAAGGGAACTTCAAAATTCATAAAGCAAATCTGGTAGAACTGAAAGAAGTAAAATATAAATCCAGGATTAGAGTCAGAGACTTTAACACTATTCCTTCAGTAATTAAAAAAAAAAAAAAAAAACTAATAGGAAAAAAACCCAGTAAATATATAGAAGATCAAAACTTTCATCTAAGTGGCATTTACAGAAGACCCCTGTCCAACAAACAGGAGACCCATTCTTTTCAAATACATATGGAACATTCACCAAAAGAGACCATACTGTGGGCTATTAAGCAAGCCTCAACAAATTCCAGATCAATGAAATTACACAAAATATGTTCTGTAACCACAATGGAATTAAATTAGAATGCCTTAACAGAGAAATATCTGGAAAATCCTCAGGTATATCAAAATTCAACAAAGCACTTATAAATAACCTGTGGGTCAAAGAAGAAATTATAAGAGGAAAATAGAAAATGTCTTTAGTGGAATGAGTATAAAAATACACTTAAACAAGTTATAATTTGTGGAATCAGTTAAAAGAGATCTTAGAAAGAAATTAATCATATTAAGTGCTTGTATTAGAGAAGAAGTCTCAAATCAATGATGTAAGCTTCTACCTGAAGAAACCAGACAACAATGAGCAAATTAACCCCAAGCAGAAGGAAGGAAATAGTAATGATAAGAGCAGAAATCAATGAAACTGAATACAGAAAAATAACAGAGAATAGCAATTAAACTAAAGATCAACTTTAGTTGATCAAACTAAAAAATCAACAACATTGTAAATCTCCAGCCAGACTGATCAAGAAGAAAAATGAATAAACATGAATTACACTGGGAATGAAACGGAACATCACTGCAGGTCCTAGAAATATCTGATGGGTCATAAAGATTTATTATGCATTACTTTATGGCTATGAATATGACAACTTAGGTAAAAATGGACAAATTCATTGAAACAATATGAAAGCCCATTCAGGAATAACCTGAGTTGTCTTATACCTTAGAGAGTTAGAGTTGTAGTGTAAAACAACTCAGCAAAAAATTCCAGACCCAGATGGCCTCATTGGCTAATTCTTTAAAAAAAAAAAAAAAATCAACAAAGATATGCAAATTTGAGTGCTGGCTAAATCCTCAACAACAGCAGGGGACTATGGAAGGAAGGTATAACTTCTTGCTAACACAGAAGTCCATGCTGCACAAAACTGTCATTTAAGAAAGACAGTGAAATAAAGACTCAAAGGAAGAGAAAATAACAGGTGATGGCATTGAAGTATCTCTAAGGTTCTTGTATAGCTGGGGAGAAGGCTGTAGATATCGATCCCCTTTTCCATGTTATTAAGGACACACGTTAAAAACGTCTGACCACTATCCAGAGACAGGCTGCTTAACATGGGATGGTAGCAACTCTAAAGATTTTTTTTTTTTTAATTTGAGAGAGAGACAGTGAGAGAGAGTATGAGCGAGGAGAAGGTCAGACAGAGGGAGAAGCAGACTCCCCATGGAGCTGGGAGTCCGATGCGGGACTCGATCCTAGGACTCCGGGATCATGACCTGAGCTGAAGGCAGTCGTCCAACCAACTGAGCCACCCAGGCGTCCCCGGATGGTAGCAATTCTAAAACACAGTCTTGAACTATATGAGTCAAAGCACTGGGTGTGGTGCATAAACAGTGAATCCTGGAACACTGAAAAAAAATTAAATTAAATTTTTAAAAAAGAAAATAAAGTAAAAATTAAATTAAAAATTTTAAATTTAAAAATTAAAAAATTAAATAAAATAAAAAATAAAAGAATTATATTTGAGGACAAAAAAAGAAACAAAGGAAAGTATGTGAGAGTGTTAACATCATACAGGGAATATCAAGAAAGACATAGAAATTATTTTGAAAAAGAAAAAATGGGGGCGCTGGGTGGCTCAGTGGGTTAAGCCGCTGCCTTCCGCTCAGGTCATGATCTCAGGGTCCTGGGATCGAGTCCCGCATCAGGCTCTCTGCTCAGCGAGGAGCCTGCTTCCCTCTCTCTCTCTGCCTGCCTCTCCATCTACTTGTGATTTCTCTCTGTCAAATAAATAAATAAAATCTTAAAAAAAAAAAGAAAAGAAAAAGAAAAAATGGTCAGAACTATTATATATAATATATATTAGCAAGTATACAATCATGATGGAAAATTTTAACATACCTCTAAGTATTTGATGGCTCAAATGTGAAAATAAATCAGTAAAAATATAAAAGTGAAAACAATTAACAGGCTTATCAAATTGTTTAAGAAGTGAATAACACAAGATTCTTTTCCAACACACAGAGAACATTTAAAAAAAGACTATGTGTTTCCCAGGCCATAAAATCAGCCTTAATATATTTCAAATGATAGTTATCATATAGATCAACTTCTCTGACCACAAGGAATACAAGTCAGAAAAAAAATTTTTTTTGACTTGGACAAAACAACACAAAAGCACCAAACACCATCATCTGGAAACTTAGAGCCATAAGTGCCTACATTAGAAAATAAGGAAGCTTCACATTATGAGGTAAGCATCCTATAAAGCAGAATAGGGGTAGTGCCTGGGTCAGTCAAGTGTCTGCCTTTGGCTCAGGTCATGATCCCAGAGTCCTTTATTTGAGTCCTGCACTGGGCTCCCTGCTCAACAGGGAGTCTGCTTCTCACTCTGCCTCTGGCCCTTCCCCCCGCCCCACAACTCAGGTTATCTCTCTCTCTCTCTCTCTCTCTCTGTCAAATAAATAAATAAAATATATATTTTTTTAAAGCAGACTAGGTCCGAAAGAAGTAGAAGGAGAAAAAAAATAAGGATAAAAGCAGATATAAATAATACTGAAAAAGATGTACATTAGAGAGATGGCAAGAAATCCAAAAGTTGGATTTTGAAAAATCTACTAAAATGAATAAACCTCTAGCAGAATTAATTGAGAATAAGAGAGAACGCACAAACAAACAAAATTAGGCATGTAAAAGAGGTCATAAATACAACATTTAAAATACTTTCATGCTAAAAAGTTTGCAGTATAGATGACAAATCCTTATCTTTTTTTTTTTTTTTTTTACAAATCCTTATTTGAAAACAATTTACTGAGATGCCTGGGTGGCTAAGTGTCCAACTCGTGATTTCCACTCATCATGATGAAGCCTGCATTGGGCTCCAGGCCCAGCATGGAGCCTACTTAAGGTTCTCTCTCCTTCTCCCTCTGCCCCTCCCCCTCTAAAAACAAACAAACAATCAAACAAAAAACAATTTAGCAAAACTAACTCAAGAAGAAATAGGATAGATTCCTGAAGATTCCCTTTCAAAACATGAACAAGGCAAAGTTTCACAGGATAACCCCTCCTCTTCAACCTTATACAAGAAGTCCCAACCAATATAGTAAGACAAGAAAAACAAACATTGTACAGACTGGAAGAGAACTTTTCAAGCTCTCATTATTTTCAGACATATGATTGTTATTCCATTATAATAATTTGCATATAAATTAGTAACGATTGAGCTAGATCACTGAATTAAAAGTCAATATTCAAGAATCAATATTCTTTCTGCGCACGGGCAAAAAGCATTTTGATAATACATATTTCTAAAAGATGACATTTACAAAGCACACCTTCCTGCCCCAAATTAATTATCGAGGAATAAATCAACAAAAGATACATCACTCCCTTATACAGAAAATCATAAAACTTCTTGAAAGAAACCTAAATAAGTAGAAAGAGAAACAAAAAGAAATCCATTCCAAGAACCACTGTGATGAATCTGCAGAGCACCAAAACAGAGATCTTAAGTATCTTGAGAGAAAAGACAAATTGGTAAAATATTGCTAACAAAGAAACAATAATTTGGCTTTTTAGTAAAACATCAACACTAAAAGCTTCAAAGCATCAAAGTTCTGAGGACAAAAACCATCTGCATAGAGTTGTATACCCAGAGAAACATTTATTCCTAACAGTAGGCTGAAGTAGGATTCAGGGAAGGTGTAGAGTAGGAAGTATGAGGAATCTGTTTACTGTCCTGGACAATAGTTGCACTGGCAAAATCTGTCTGATAGAACTATTTTGGAACTCTGGGGTATACTGAAAGCTTGCAACTTTCAGGGGAGACTTGGAAGGTGAACAGTGGTCAGTTTCAGCTCTAAGGAGCCGCCACCCATCTGCCACCACCAGCTACATGGCAGGCAGCTGTGTGTGTGTTCCTGGAGCAGCCTGCACACAGCTTGCAGGAGCCAGGGTAGGGCAAAAGGGAACCTGTCCTATAAATACCAGGGATCTGTGCTGTGACTGCTGATTGGTGCTTCTGAGCACAGACTTGCTGCCAAAGAGGTGGAAAACCATTGTTCTGCACCTCTCTCTGTTGTTGCAAGCCCCTCCCAAACCAGTTGATATGACTTCCAGGGGAATTTAGAGAGCCAGCATCCTTTTCCCTCACCACTTCTTTTTCCTATTCCTTCCTTTTGGGAGCCAGACATTAAAGACTAAGACATTCATAAACAACTACATATTCAGGGAACATTAGAAAGTGAGCATACAAGCTCAGAGGAAATATTTAGAAAGGATGTGAGAAGACCTTAAGATCACATCTCAGGATGACCCCTGGCAAAATCACAGCCTGCAACAGTCGAAAGAATAAACAAATAAATAACAGCAAACCATGCGATATGGGCAAAACTGGAGAAAGTCAAAGAAAATGTATGAACAAAATGGAAATATTAATAAAGAGAGGGGAAACCTATAAAGAAACCAAAAATAAATTCTGGACCTGAAAAATACAATAACTCAAATAAGAAGTTCATAGAGAGATACAAAGGCAGATTTGAACAGTTAGAAAAAAGAATTAACTAATTTGAAGACAAACCACAGAAATGATCAAGTCTGAGAAACAGAAAGAAAAAAAATTGAAAAAAGGTAAACAGAGCCTGAGGGGCCTGTGGGACACCATCAAGAAACCCACATTGTGTGAGTCTTAAAAGAAGTAAGAGAGAAAGAAGCAGAGAGAATATTTGAAGAAATAAAGGTTGTAAATTTCCCAAATTTGATGAAAGACGTGAATATAAACTTCCAGGAAACTCAAGTAACTTCAAGCAAGATGAACTCAGAGAGCTTCACCGAGACACAATAGAACCCAACTTTCAAAAGCCAGAGCCAAAGAGAAAATCTTGAAAGCAGCAAGCGAGAAGGAAATTCTCGTTTACAAGGGTTTCCCCAATAAGATAATCAGTATATTTCTCATCAAAAACTTTAGAGGCTAGGAGGCAGTAGGCCAATATATTCACAATACTAAAAGAAAAGAACTGCCAACTAAGAATCCTGTATCCAGAAAAACTGTCCTTCAAAAGTCAGAGAGAAATTAAGACATTATAGATCAGCAAAAGCTGAGGGAGTTCACTACCACTGAACCCAACCTTCAGTATATGTTCGGAGTCCTCCAAGGCAAAACAAAAGGACACTGGACATACCTTGAAGCTGTGTGGAGAAACAAATATCTCAATAAAGGTAAATTCATGGACAATTACTGAAGCTGGTATTACTGAACAATAGTTTGTAACTGTACTTTTTGTTTTCTACATGATTTAAGAGACTAATATATTTAAATAAAAAAAAACTCATGTAAAAGGTAACATTAGTGTAACTTTGGTTTAAAACTCCAAATCTTGTTTTCTGCATAATTTAAGAGACTAATGCATTTTGAAGAATTATTAGCTTATGTCTTAGGGCACCCAATGTATAAAGATGTGATTTTGTGACACTAACAATAGTGATAGAGCTATAAAAGAGCAGAGTTTTTATGTCATTGAAGTTAAGTTGGTGTGAATGCAAATTAGAGTGTGATAACTTTAGGATGTTAAGTGTAATCCCCATGGTACCCACAAATAAAATAGCTATAGAATAGACATAGACAGAATATTGATGTAAAAATCCTTAACAAAATACTAGCAAACTGAATTCAACAACATTTTTAAAAGATCATACACCATGAACAAGTGGGATTTATTCCGGGAATGCAAAGATGGTTCAACATATGAAAACTGATCTGTGTAATATACCCCATTAACAGCATGAAGGGGGGAAAACACATGAGCATCTCAACTGATACAGAAAAAGCATCTGACAAAAGTTCAACAACCTTTCATGATTAGAGAAAAATACTCAAAATACTAGGAATAGAAGGAAACGTCATTAACATAATAAAAGTCATACATTAAAAAACAGTGAACATGACATTCAGTGGTGAAAGACTGAAAACTTTTCCTCTAAGATCAGGAACAAGGCAAGGATGTCTGCTTTCACCATGTGTACTCAACATAGCACTGAAATTTCTAGCATAGCAGGTAGGCAAGGAAAAGAAATAAAGAGCACCCAAATCAGAAAGGAAGAAGTAAGAATCAGGCAAAGTGGATGATGCCAGAGCTCTCCTACAGAGATGTGGCGCAATTGCAGAAAGGAAGAAGTAAAATCACCTCTGTTTGCAGATGGTACAATCTTTAAAATTCCACAAAAAAACTGTTAGAACTAATGAATGAATTCAGAAAAGTAGCAGGACACAAAGTCAACCTACAAAAATCAGATGCATTTCTATATAATTACAGTGAATAATCTAAAAGAAGATTACAAAAACAATTCCATTTTCGATAGCATCAAAAAAATTAAAATACTTAGGAATACACTTAACCAAGGAGCTGAAAGACCTGTACAGTAAAAACTAACAATCACTGCAGACAGAAATGAAAGAAGACACAAATCAATGGAAACGCATCCCATGGTCACGGATTGAAAGATTTAATGTTATTAAAATGTCAATACTACCCAAAGTGGTCTACAGATTGAATGCAATTCTTACCGAAATCCCAATGATGTCTTTTACCAAAATAGAAAAGCCCATCCTAAAATTCATATAGAATCACAAGAACCCCAAATAGTCAAAACAATTTTGAAAAACAATACTGGAGGACTCACACACATGGATTTCAAAATTTACTACAAAGCAATAGTAATCACAACAGTGTGGTATGAGCATTAAGAAAGACATACAAATGAATGAAATAGAATAGAAAGCCCCCAAATAATCCACCACGTGTATGACAAAATGATTTTTGACAAGGGTGTCAAGAAGATTCAATCAGGAAAGGACAGTCTTTTGAACAAATAGTGCTGGGGAAGCTGGACATCCACATGCAAAACAATGAGGTTGGTGGGACACCTGGGTGGCTCAGTGGGTTAAAGCCTCTGCCTTCGGCTCAGGTCCTGATCCCAGGGTCCTGGGATGGAGCCCCGCATCGGGCTCTCTGCTCCACGGGAAGCCTGCTTCCCCTACCCCCTGCCTGCATCTCTGCCTACTTGTGATCCCTGTCAAATAAATAGATAAAATCTTTAAAAAAAAATAAAAATAATGAGGTTGGTACCTTACATAATACCATATAAAAAAATTAACAAAAATCAATAAATGATGGAAATATAAGACCTAAAATAAATAAAACTCTTAGAAGAAAACATAGGACTAAAGCTTCATGACATTGGTTTTGCAACGGTTACCTGGATATGACACCAAAGGCACAGGAAACAGGAAAAAAGCAGACACATTGGACTTCATGAAAATTTTTAAATTTCGTGCACCAGAAGACCCTATTCAGAGAGTAAAATCAAGCCACAGAATGGGAGAAAACATCGGCAAGTCATATATCTGATAAAAGATTAAGGATCATATAAGATATATGTTAAGTCATATATCTGATAAAGGATTAACATCCAGAATGTAGGGAAAACCCCTAACACTCAACAAGAAAAACCAAACACCCCAATTCAAAAATGGGCAAAGAGCTTCTTATATCCCCAAAGATATAAAAATGGAGCTAGGTACATGAAAAGATTCTAATCACTAGGGGGATGCAGGTCAAAACTGCCGTGAGATACATCTACCCATTAAGATGACGACTGTCAACAACAAAAACAAGAGGATGTAGAGAAAAGGAGCCTTTGTGCACCGTTGGTGGGAGTGCAACCTGGTGCAGCCACTGTGGAAAACAGTATGACAGTTCCTCAGAAAGTTAAAAACAGAATTACCCTATGATCCAGCAATTCCACCTTGGGTATACACCCAAACAATTTAAAAGTAGGGTGTCAGGGAGGTATTTGTACATCCATGTTAATAGCAGCCTTATTCACAACAGCTAAAACATGTTATCAAGCCAAGTACCCATCAACAAATGAATAGTGGATAACCAAAATATGATATATACATAACAATGGAATATTATTCAGCTTTTAAAAGAGAGGAAATTATGTAATACCTGTGGTATATATGAATTGCGCTAAGGACAATATTCTGAAGTGAAATAATCAGGTACAAAAAAGACAAATATAGTTTCATGCCAGATGTCTTTGCAATCCTCCCCAAAATGGACTGGTCTTGGAAGTAATTGTATGTGTGGTGATTGGGTGAGGTAAGGGTTCTTAGATTGTCCCTCCATTCCAAAGTTTCAGAATAACCCATGGTAGGGGCCAAGGCTGAGAGCTTGACTCTGTGATCTCACAAGTTCCTCCAGACCCAAGACAATGATGCTGTCAGCATCGAAGAGCAAACTCGGCATAAGGAAGGAAAGGGGTAGGTAAGGAAAAACCAGTGAAATACACTCCTACCAGCTAAATCCAGTCTTTGCCTAGCCTTCCCCTCTGGGGACTTCTTGTCTCTCGTGTCCTCTGGCATCACTGATCTGTGGCTGAATGGAGACTGTCCGGTCACCAATGATGTAATATTACCTGAGAGGTCCAAAGGTCTATGGTCGATCCAGACTTCCTCAGGAGGAAGGAACATTTTATCATAGAGCAGAGTCTAGTATTTTTACGGGACTATGTGCTCCGGTCTCCTGTTAAATATTACTAGAGTGGAGTGTATTATGATCATTCCTCCCTGTTCCACCCCACCCTCCAGCTCTAAGTATTTTCCCATCTATGTTAACATAGAGCAAAGCATCAAAGACACAAATTTAAGATTTTTGGCCGCATGGAGCCAAACCCATGGTACTACCAAACTAAACACATGCCTGTACACGCATGTGCACGGTGGATGGGTACATTTTTAAGATGGAGGTGGGGGAATTGGGTCCAATCAAAAACTATTAGACTAGATATTCAGGAGAGCACATCAGGAGCAACCTGTAAAAGAAATCTTCACTGATGGTATCGATACCAACGAAAGGTATGAACAAGCAGTGATACTTAAGTTCAAGAGAAGCTTTAAATCCACACTAGAAAGTAACTTGATGTGATGCTGGGAGACTCCGCACCTGTGAATGCCAGATATTTTATATGGGGGCACGGGGCACGCTTCCCGCAGCATCACCAGCACGTGGAACTGGTTAGAAATGCAGATTCTCAGGCCCAGCCCCAGACCTATTGACTCAGGAGCTCTGGGAGGGGGTTCCAGCCCTCGGGGTTTTAACAAACCCTCCAGGTGGTTCTACTGTACGCTCACATTTGGGAATCGCTGACATAGAGGGCCCAAGTCGAAGATGAAGGCAGTAAGGAGCAGAGTGGATGTAGCAGAACAAGGACTCAAACATGGCCATGAGGAACTCACACACCAAACCAAAGCCGCAGTCAGAATACCGAATGTGGCAAGAGCGCAAACCCTACTGTAGACCCTGGAAATGGAAGGAGGAACACGAAACAGCGTGACTAGGGGACAAGGCAAGAGGGAAAGTCAGCACTTTGGAAATCCCAAGTAGGGAAATAGTTCAAGAACGTTTTCCTGACTAAACTGTAATCTTGGCTTGAGTTGTCCAAGGCTCTTAGAGTTTCCTTCAAGAGCAATCCTCGGAACCCGGGTGGCTCAGTCGGTTAGGCGTCTGCCTTCAGCTCAGCTCAGCTCAGCAGGGAGCCTGCTTCTCCCTCTCCCTCTGCCTGCAGCTCCCCTTGCTGGTGCCTCTCCCTCTCTCTCTTACTCTCTTTCTCTTTCTCTCTGTCAAATAAATAATTAAAATTTTTTTAAAAGAGCAGTCCTCAAAGGACCAAAGCACCATTCACCAAGTGGTTTTTGTTTAGTTACTTACTTTGCTTATTTTTTTAACTTATTTATTCTGATGCAACCTCAAACTTAGAATAAAACCACAAAAACAGAAGAGACCTCTTAATATCCTTGACCCAGATTCACCGCCTGTTTACACATTGCCCAAGTGCTTTAACATCCCCATCTCTAACCACAGATACTTACTACACATGTGCCTTTTCTTCTACAGCATTTGAAGGTAAGTTGGAGACGTTATGCCCCTTTACGCCTAAACCCACAGTATATATTTCCTAAGAATACGTTCTCTAGCATAACTTCCTAAAAACACAACACTCTCACGTAATCACAGAACAATTATCAAAATTCAGAAAATTTAATTTTGACACAATATTATTATCTAACACTCCGGCCATAGTCAGATATTGTCCATTGTCCCCAAAATGCCCTTGCTCACCATTTTCTTCCTAATTCTGGATCTAATCCAGGGCAACATGGGGCATTTCAATGCCATGTCATGTCTCTTTAGTCTCTCTCAGTCTGGAATAGAGCCTCTGCCTTTCCTTATCTTTCTTTTTTCTTTTTCTCTTTCTTTCTTTTTCTTTCTTTCTTGAGAGAGTGAGCCTGCATGCCCGTGAGGGGGGTAGGGGAGGGTCAGAGGGACAGGGAGAGAGAAAATCCCAAGCAGGCTCCACACCCAGCATGGAGCCTGACATGGGGCTTAGTCCTGCAACCCTGAGATCATGACCCAGATGAAATCAAGAGTCAGACACTTGGGGTGTCTGGGTGGCTCAGTCAGTTAAGTGTCTGACTCTTGGTTTCAGCTCAGGTCATGATCTCAGGTCCAGAGATTAAGCCCCAGGTCCAGCTCTATGCTCAGTGAGGAGTCGGCTTATCCCTCTCCCACTGTTCCTCCCCCAACCTTCTCGAACTTCTCTCCTCTTTCCCTCTCCCTCTCTCATAAATCAGTAAAATCTTTAAAAAAAAAAAAAAAAAGAGCCAGACATAACTGATGCAGCCACCCAGGCGCCCTGCCTTATCTTTCTTGATCTTGAATACAGGCTGTTTTTCAGAATGTCCCTCAATTTAGGTTCATCTAGTGTTTCCTCATGATTAGATTCCGATTTTGGATCTGGGGGAGAAATACCACAGGTGTGATGTTGTGTCCTCCTCAGTGAATCGTATCAGGAGGCACGTGAGATTAACTTGTCCCAAGATCACTGGTTGTACCACAGGTTAACTGGACACCATGCAGGGAAGGGGATTCAGGAAATGTGTGTCCAGCTTAGCTAAACTGACCTAGTGCAGTCTGCCACCTGTATAAACATCTGTCCCTTATCAACTTCAGTCTGCTCATTCTAGCTTCCATTGTTTCTTCTCTTACTCCGTCATTCCTTCTATATTAATTAGCTTTATACTGTAAGCGAGCTGTAAGGAGAGCTTTCTCTTCTCCCCTGCTTACTTACTTATTCATTTACTTATTTATATTAGTATAGACTTACGGAATTTTGTTTTATTTTGTTCCATAATCTGTTAGTCTCTTTATTTGCTTTGATACTCAAATGGTCCCAGATGTGGCCAGTGAGAGCCAGTTCAGACGTCCCACTATATCCTTCTGATGATGTTGCCATCTTCCTTTGACTATTTCCTTACTTTCCGGTACAACAAGATATTTAGGCTCATCTTTTGATCTTTTAAAAGATCAAAATGCGGGGTCCCTGGGTGGCTCAATCAGTTAAGCGTCTGGCTCTTGATTTAAGCTCAGGTCATGATCTCAGGGCCATGAGATTGAGCCCCAGGTCAGGCTCTATGCTGGGCGTGAGACCTGCTTAAGATTCTCTCTCTCTATCTCCTTTTGCTCCTCCCCATGTGCGGTCTCTCTCTCAATAAATACAATCTTCAAAAATAAAGAAAGAAATTAAAAAAATATCGGGCACCTGAGTGGCTCAGTTGGTTGGGCAACTAACAGCCTTTGGCTCAGGTCATGATCTTGGAGTCCTGGGATCGAGTCCCTTATTAGGCTCCCTGCTCGGCAGGGAGTCTGCTTCTCCCTCTGACCCTCCCCCCCACATGCTTTCTCTCTCAATCTCTCTCTCTCTCTCTCTCTTAAATAAATAAATAAAATCCTTTTAAAAAAGAAATTTTAAAAGATAAATAATAAAATTATTAAAAATTATTTTAAAAATAAAAGAGTAAAAACTGTTTTCCCCATCCTATCCCTGGAATCAGCCTTTTTTCCAAGTAGTCATGCTTTCTTTCAGCGAAGACCAAGATCTGGGCACCAAGTATGCTCACGGTTAATGTGTCATTGCTTCTAGGTATCATTAGAGGACGGAGGAGCTAGAGCACGCACACAGTCACACACAGACACACACACACACTTGCATGTCACATTGCCACGTACAGACATATGTATACACACACGAACACACACAGATGATCACATACGGATATCTCCGACCCGCTCTCTTCTAGCACCACAGGGTACATTGTACTCATCCTTTCCCAGTTCCATAGTCACAACTTCTTCCTCCGATGGCGAGAAACCTGGACTGAATTCGTCTTTCTCATTGATGACAACTGATTCCTACAGATTATCAAGAAGAAGGGAAGCGTTGACAGTGACTTTGGACCTTTGCCCTCAGATTTAACAGCAGAAATGGACTTCGTTGGAGAATCTGCAGTAGCATTAAGCTTGTCATTGTTTACTGAGTATCTGTCCCAGCTTGCTTTTCCTTCTAAAACAGTGGTTCCCAACTGTGCAGACAGCATGCCTCCTGTGAACCCTTTCCTGTTTGGTGTGTCACCTTCACTGTCACAAACGTGAATACACCTGCAAGGACACAGTGTTTGGCGGGGTGGGGTGGTGTTGGGCTGAGAGGGGTACTATGTGCTGTGAATCTGAGCCGGGGAGTAAGTCACGCTACCACAGAGAAGGCTACAGAGTCACTGAAACGTGCAAGAACTCTGAGTTCTCATGTACTCAGCAGACTGTCCCCCCCACACAGCCACAAGCTCCAAAGGACGGCCTCACGAGTCACACGTTAGCATGGCTGCCTTCTGTGGTAGCCATGATTCTTTATAACTCTGGCTGACACAGGTGCCGTGTCAGTCCTCCTGAGTGACAGGTCACAAGTGTTTTAACTCAAAGTGTGCCACAAACGCTGAAAGCTGAAAACCACCATTCTAAATGGAGGAGAGTGTTTTCAAGACTTAGGAGAGGTAGAAGAATTTGCTGATGAAAATCCCAAATCCAGAAACAACACAGAAAACAGCAGAGACTGGGGGCAGGTGGGGGGGGGTGACAGAAAGAGAAGATAAATAGATTCAGAACATTATTTGAAATTAAAATGGAGCTCGAGCACTACCTGGTGAATGAAAATGTTTTGGAAGGGATTCGGGCAAACAGGACACAACCCCAAGACCAGGCCGATGGGAGAGAGAGAGGCAGAGACGGTGAAGGGCGTAAGTCTCAGCAGATCGATTTCTTCTGTCTTCTATTGACTCTGCTTCTAGAAATAGTAAGAAAATAATGCTTCCAGAAAACTGGTAAGTGAGAATGAAGATTCTCTTATGACCTCACTGAAGAGGAAATGTTCGTGTCCGCTCTCGAGGCCACGTACGTGAGTGAGGAGAGAACACTGACTATTAGAACAGCACAGTGGTATACTGTATCGTGCAAAATGGAAGATTCTATGCTGATGGGATTTGAAAAGAAAAAAGTCACTGACTGGATTAAGAACAAAAAAATCAAACAATCCCTTTCCCTTTCTTGAGACCAGGAAGATGAAAGTAAGGCCTGGGCTTTCCTCACCCAAGGGGCTGTCACAGCTCAGTGGGCTCAGGTGGGAGACATGGTGGGACCTCAGCCAGGAGAGCCCACAGGGAGGCCTTCCTGAAGGAGGAGGGGACAGTCTGGCCGCTGACCCGCCGGTGGGCTGGTCATCTCTAGGCTGCCAGGCCCTTCCAGGAGATTGTTCTGACCACATTCTGAATTTGCAGGGGGATCCCTCTGATTCTAGTATCTGAGGAAGCCCACCTGGCCAGGGGGACATTGCATTAGGGGTCCAGGGGGTGAGTATGTGTCCTGGCCAATTCCAGTAGCTGTTCTTGGACATCCAAACCTAAGCCAGCGGCTGGGCCGTGTGACAATCCAGGGGCTGCTCTCCGGAGGAAAAGATGGGCAAGACCTGGGCGGTCAGGGCCCAAGTCCCGAAAGCCAGGGTTTCTAGGCAGAGACAGGCCAACCCACAGGGAGCCGGTAAGAAGGAAGGAGAAAGCTGCCATTTGGGGGCCCATGGCCAGTCAGGGCGGACCCCAGATCCTGCCCAACCCAAAGAAGGCTCAACTTGCTGGAAAGCAGTCACAGGGACGATTTGAGTAAATCAGACAAGAGTGGCTCACTTGGGGAAGACAGAAGGAAACCAGCCCCACTTAGAACACCCAGCTTAAGATCAGAAACATCACATTTGCCAGGACGGGTGGGGATTCATGTTCTGGAAGCCAGAATCCTCACTGGGACATGTGGAGCTGTACAAGTCACGTCTTCCAGAATCCGTCCCCCGGAGACCTAGCACCAAGGTTGAATCCGGGTAGTGACTGAGCTCACCTCAACCACTTGGGGTCCGGACACTATACAGCCCACGCAGGTAGCTCGGTCGTCAGACGTTCAGACTAGAACTCTCTGCTCCTGGTACATTCCAAAACCCAGACGTGAGGATAGAGAACTTCACCAGGTGTCAAGCCCCCAAGCCATGAGACCAGCTTATCCTGCAGATCTACCGAGCACCTGTCTGAAGAAACGCCACCAAAATGAGATGAATGTGCACGAGCAGGCACGTCCCAGGACGCTGCCTGCAGCCAGGGAGTTTCATAGTGAGGAAAGTCGTGGGGTCTAAATTTGCTCAAATCTTTCAGATTCTAAATATAAGAGGGACATTTTTCACACAACTGTACAAGTTAGAGAAAATGCGAATCGTTCTAGCTCTGGCTCTTACCTTCCTTTGGTGACATTCGCCTGAGAAAGGGTATCACTTGACATGCACTTTGTCAGGCCCACTGGGAGTGACTAGGGTGGGGGGCAGGGGGGCGGGCTGTCTCCCAAAGCGGTCCAGAATCCTCCCAGATGACCTTGCCTTCAAGGTCTTCTCGCCTCAGTTTCTCCCCAAGCTGCCTTCACTTGCTCAGAGAAAGGCAAAAATTCCTAATTCCAGAATCTCCTGCGTTTCTCACATGCATGTAGCAGGCAACGTGGTATGGCCAAGGCACTGAACACCCCCACTCGGCAGGACTTTTCCCTCTCCTGTCCTAGCTCACCCAAGATTTCAGAGTTCCTGTGGCGGCATCCTTTAAAATCTCCCATCCTGGGGCACCTGGGTGGCTCAGTGGGTTAAAGCCTCTGCCTTCGGCTCAGGTCATGATCTCAGGGTCCTGCGATCGAGCCCCACGTCAGGCTCTCTGCTCAGCAGGGAGCCCGCTTCCCTTCCTCTCTCTGCCTGCCTCTCTGCCTACTTGTGATCTCTGTCTGTCAAATAAATAAAATCTTTAAAAAAAAAAATCTCCCATCCCCTGCCTTTCTATGATGCAGTATTTCGTGTATTTAAAACAGTGTATAACATACAGGCACAACTAATATTCTGCCAGCCTCCTCCATGTGGCCTTTCATCTGGGGCCAGTGGTCATCCCCCCCCACCCCCGTCCCAATTATCACCCGCAACTGTTCTGACCGGTCAGCATCTGCTTGTTAAATACGAGAGAGAGCACAAGCAGGGAAGGGAGGAGAGGCAGAGAGGGAGAAGCAGGCTCCCGGCTGAGCCGAGAGCCCAATGCGGGGCTCGATCCCAGGACCCTGGGATCATGACCTGAGCCAAAGGCAGACGTTAACCAACTGAGCCACCCAGGTGCCCTTCGAAAGCATTTTTAACAGGTAAAACCTCTGCACCATGCAAAATTCAGGAAGTACGAAAAGGCCTTCAGTAACAAGTTTTTCGCAGTGTATTCCCAGCTCCCTCATCTCCTGTGTTAACGGTCTCTTGCGTCCTTCCAGAGATGTTATGTATAGACAAACACTGTGTACAGGAACCATTTCTTCTTTCTTCACTGAGTGTACCATGTAAAACCTAGGGTTCTGCCCCTTTTCTTCCTAACTTAAGCACGCATCTTGGAGGTCTTTCCACTCCGGCGCACAGAGAGGTTTCTTCCTCTATGTGAAGAGCTGGTGGTACTTCTTTGCAGGGGTAGCTGTATTGTAATTTATGAATGAGTCTCCACTGACCACGTACAAGGCCATTTACAGGTACTGGCTATTGTGATTGTCCTGGCTATTACTTTGTACTCTCTCCATAAATCCACCAGTGTATCCGTAAGCTAAATTCCTAGAAATGAAATTGCTGGGGCAAAGGGCACATGCAAAACAAGCATCATTGTCTGAACAACTCTTTCTTGAACACCTTCACTTGCCAGCTATTGTACAAGGCTCAGAGAATCCAGTGTTGGGCGAGACAGATGTGGTCCCCGCCCTCCACCGCTCAAAGGGCCAATGAGGGGACACAGCCACCACAGCATCTCGTTGTCTTCAAACGCAGCCACGAGAGTGGCTGACTGCGCAGGGAGAGAACACAGAGCTATGGGACCTGGCTGACTGGGTGGGGAGGGAAGGGGAGGGAAGGCTTTCCTGAGCAAGTCATGTTCACGTTCGGAAGGATGACAGGAGATGGGCTGGGGAGAGCAGTGGGCGTGGTGAGCGGCACGGGTGGCGGGGAGGGGGGCACTGAAGATCAGAGTGACCAGGGCCGGGGGCAGGTCCAGCAGAGCCTTGAAGACTTCTTGAGCATTTTAGCTTTTATGCTAAGAGCAGCAGGCAACCAGGAAGGAGTGAGTCATCCAGTGCCCATTTCTGAAGATGACTGGCTGTATTAAGGAAGTAAATCAAAGGCTTTGGGGAGAACAGGCAGGGAGACCAATTCAAAGGCTACTGCTGCTTTCAGGCAAGAGAGCGCAGAAGCCGGGCTGGAGGGCGCCAAAGAGATAGAGATGGTGAGAGACTGGGGGGGGGGGGGGGGGTTCCATGGATGGCTGCACAGTCCCTAGCTGTGTTGGATGGTGAGCACTTAAGATAAGGCTCCTGGAAGGCTTCTAAATGATGAGAGCCCATACTGAACATTTTCTACATGCTTAGAATCTGGGGTGTATCCTAAGGGGCACCTAACAAAGCCAGACCCTGGCTGCAAAGGCACCGAGTGCCACCCAGGTTGCCCTGGAGAGCGCCTTCTGAACGAGCTGAGATGTGCTCATCCCCCATTTTATCGGCACCCTTGCAGGCGTCACGTGCCCTCCTCCCAAGTCCGTCGAACATGCAGACATCCGGGTCAGGAGTTACAGCCCGAAATCCAGGGAGCGGTACACGTGTAACTCCGGCTTCAAGCGTAAAGCAGGAACATCCAGCCTGACAGAATGCGTGTTAAACGAGACCACGAACATTGCCCACTGGACAATTCCCAATCTCAAGTGCATCAGTAAGTAGCTATCCCTGAAAGTCTCTGCATGCCCCTTCCCAAAGCCACATAGAGCCCAACTGTAGTGTGGGAAGCCCGGTAAGCCCATCTCTGGGGGACAAGATATCCGTGTTAAAGTCTGAAACTAAACAGACCTCTAAACAACTTGAAATACTGTGTAGCCTCTAAACAACATCCCTAGGAGCTGGACATACATAGGCTTTAGGGTCACACCGTTTTGGCTTCCTTGAGCAAGGGTCTTACCATCTTGGATATCTCTGTCCCTCATCTAGAAAATGAACCCAACATGAACACTGTGTAAAGTGAAACCCGGTCAATATTAAGTCCGGCCATTCCTCATTTTGTTGCATTTTGCTTTATTGTACTTTACAGATAATTGTGTTTTTTATGAATTGAAGGTCGGTGGCAATCCTGCCTCATGCAAGTCTACATACGCCATTTTCCCAATAGTATTTGCTCACTTTGTGTCTCTGTGTCACATTTTAGTAATTCTCACAGCATTTAAAACTTTCTCATATTTGTTGTGGAAGCTGGGATCAGTGACCTTTGATGTTACTGCTGTCATTCCCTTAGGGTACCACAAACCCACATAAGACGGTTAATTGAATCAATGGATGTTCTATGGCTGTCCCCCTGTCTCTCTCTCTCTCTCCTCGGACCTCCCTAACCCCTGAGATAGAACAATATTGAAATTAGGCTAATTCATAGCCTTACGATGGCTTCTAAAGGTTCGTGTGAAAGGAAGAATCCCATCTTCCTCTTCAAATCAAAACTAGGAATGATGAGGTTAGTGAAAAAAGCATGTCAAGCTAAGACAGGCCAAAAAATGGGCCTCTTATGCCAAGTTATGACTGCAAAGGAAAAGTCCTTGAAGAAAATTGAAGGTGCTACTCTAGAGACAACACAAAAGGTAAGTAAGCAAAACAGACTTGCTGGTGATATGGAGAAAGTTTGAGTGGTCGGATGGAAGATCAAACCAGCCACGACACTCCCACAGGCCAATGCCTCATCCAGAGCAAGGCCCTCTCCTCAATACCACGAAGGCTGAGAGGAGATGCAGAAGAAGCTCTTGAAGCTCATGGCAGTTGGCTCATGCACTGCAAGGAAAGAAGCCATCTCCATAACATGAGTGCAAAGTGAAATAGTCAGTTGTCCACAAGATCTGGCTAAGGTAATTGGTAAAAGTTGCTACACTAAACAACAGATCCTCAATGTAGACAAAACTGCCTTAGTGTGGAAGAAGGGCCCATCTAGGACTTTCCCAGATGGAGAAGAGAAGTCAGTGCCTGACTCAGAGGACTCAAAAAAAGGGCTGACTGTTTTGTTAGGGGCTAATGCAGCTGTTGACTTTAACCTGAAGCCAGGGCTCACTGACCATTCAGAAAATCCCAGGAACCTTAAGAATGATGCCAAGTCTACTCAGCCTGTGCCCTATGAAGGGAGCAACAAAGCCTGGATGACAGCACATCTGTTTACAACATGGTTTACTGAATATTTTAAGGCCATTGTTGAGAACCACTGCTCAGAAAAAAGGGTTCCTTTCAAAATATGGCTGCTCACTGACAATGCACCTGGTCACCCAAGAGCTCTGATGGAGATGAAAACGAAATTAATATTGTTCTCATGCCCGCTAAAAGAATATCCCTTCTGTAGTCCCTGGATCAAGGAGTCATTCCAACTTTCAAGTCTTCGTATTTAAGAAATACATCCCATAAGTCTATGGTTGCCAGAGAGAGTGATTCTTCTGATGGATCTGGGCAAAGTAAATTAAGAACCTTCTGGAAAGGAGTCACCATTCCAGATGCCATTAAGAACATTCATGATTCATGGGAAGAGGTCAAAATACACACCTTCACAGGAGTTTTGGAGAAGTTGATTCCAGCCCTCATGGGTGACCTTGAGGGGCTCAAGGCTTCCGTGGAGCAAGTCACTGCAGAGGAGGCGGAAACAGCCAGAGACCCAGAATTAGAAGTGGAGCCGGAGGATGGGACTGAACCGCTGTGATCTCATGATCAAACTCAAGCAGATGAGGAGTTGCTTCTTACGGACAAGCAAAGAAATTGGGTTCTTGAGATGGAGTCTATTCCTGGTTAAGTTAACAACAAAGGATTTAGAATATCACATGAGCTCAGGTGATAAAGCAGAGACAGGGTCTGAGAGGACCAACTCCAGCCCCAAGAGAAGTCCTGCTGTGGGTGAAACACTATCAAACAGCACCACCTCCTACAGAGAACTCCTTTGTGAAAGGGATGCAGTCACTGCAACAAACTTCATCAGTGTCTTATTTTTTTTTTCATCAGTGTCTTCTTTTAAGGAATTGTCCCAACCACCCCCAGTTTCAGTGGCCACTCCCCTCATTAGTCAGCGGCCATCAATATCGAGGCAAGACCATCCACCAGCAAAGATTATGATTCACTGAAAGCTCAAATGATGGTTCGCATTTTTTAGCAGTATTTTTAAATTAAGGTGTATATATATTGATTTTTTTTAGACACTAGGCTATTGCCCACTTCATAGACTACAGTATGGTGCAAACATAACTTTTCTATGCACTGAGAAATAAAAATATTCATTCGACTTGCTTTATTGCCACGTTACTTTATTGTGGTGGTCTAGCTGAACGCACAATATCTCTGAAGTATGCCTTTAAGATTATGGTAGCAAGAATTTGGCTACAAAGGGTGTGTGCTCACAGCATGCTTGCTTCCCAGAGAGCTTCCCAGTTTCTCCCTAGAAGACTGTATGGAAATTATTAGTGTTCTTTGTTGTTATCTACCCCGGGGGATAGGGGCTATCTAACTTGGTCACCCATGTCTGGTGTCCAGCCAGCCCTCCAGAGCCCACGTGAGGGATGGTTTTCAGAATCTATTTTTTCTTTGAACCATCCACAACTGAATGACTATGTCAGAAGCCAGCAATCTTGGAGTGGAAGTCAATAGTTATTTCCAGGAATACTAAGCCCCTTAGACTAGTAAAATAATGATTAACTCATGGTTTATTGTATATTTGGTTCGGTCCAACTGCAAGCTGGATACTTTCTCATATATGTGAAAATTCTCAACTCCTCACTGGGGAAGTGGACGAAAGGGGTTGTTCTAGATCAAACTCACTCTGCTGTAAGATTCCTTGAAGAGCCAGACTTTCTCATTGATTTTGTGTACCTGTCTCCCGCACCTGGATGACTTCATGCAGACATCAGAGGCAGGGCAAGGAAGAAGCCTTCTGTTTGTTGCAAAGGAATCGCTCAGCTGGGGAACATAGAGCCACATGACATCAAGTGGGATCAAAGTGATGAGCTAGCCGGGTGAGGACAGTCTGGCAAAGACACATAGTGGACATCTTATTCTGTCCAGTCAGGACACCCACTGATACCTATAATCCAGGGACAAAAATAAGGACTTTCCAGCAGCAGCAAAGTGATTGTTTCTTCAAAGTCCCAATTCCTTTGGGTGAATGAATCCAAAATAAAGAAGAGTTGGGGGCTCTGAACAAGTTGGGTGGTGGGGGGGAAGCAAGGGGGAGAGACCTTGGGTCATAGACTTTTAGAACCAAAAGACTGGAGATCTTTAGGTTTTGTGTAGCCCAAAGATTCTTCACCTTCTACCATTTATAACTCCCTCCATTACTTTTCCTAACCTCCTGTGCTTGGAATGCGTTTTTCCCCCCTTATGAAACAATGGAATGTACTGAGTAATCATTTATTTTCCCATGTAAAAGACAGTATCCTAAAACTGAGTTCATCTCATTGATATCATTCTAACCGAAAATAACAAGACATTTGATATGTGTCTTTTCGACGGTCTTTTCGAAAGGCTAGAAAAAGTTTGCTGCGTGTTTGCATTTGCATGGGAATTGCAGATTGGGAAACACTGTTTCTTACTTCTTGTGCTTCTGACCTATCCTGGGAAGCCAGATAGCTCTGTTTTAAATTTACATATTTTCTTTTTATTTACATATGGCTTTGAGGCACTCCAGGTTCCACGCCCAGGCTCATGTGTGCCATGTGGTTATCCTCTCTCTAGGAGACCCCTCCCTGACTCACCTAAGGCCGTCCTCCACAGAAGTGCCGGCAGGGGTGACCCCAGAGCCAGAGAGCACCTCCCTTTCTGGAAAAGGTAGGGATGTTGGAAACTTTTTAAGGACTCCCATTCCCTGTGATCACACGGGTCCCTCTGAGTCCCTCAGATTCTTGGACCACTGCTGGAGTTCCACGGCCAACTTAAGCAACAGAACCCACTTTTTATTAACATCAACATTAAATTTTACGTTAGCTTAATTTTCTCTTTTAAATCAAAGTTGCTTGATAGCTAGGTTTCAGTTGCACACAATTAATGATGACTCAAAATCCACTCCAAATATGCCGGATCAGCCTCAGACGCACTTCCTCATCAACACTGGAGAGGATCTACAGATTTGCCTGCCCTGCACGTTAGCCTGCCGACATTCATGGGAGCCAGTGGAAAACAGGGCATTCCTCCTCCAGAGACCAAGGATGTTCTTACTTGCTTGGTTACTGACTTAGTCGTCATGTTTGCCTCAATTCCCTCATTTCTGTGTCCCACAGGGGCAATGGGGTGGGTCTCCAAGATGCCCACACATCCAACGGGCTGCTTCATAGCAGAGGAAGGCTGAGTTCAAGGAACTCGTGTCTTTTTCTTTTTAAAGAATTATTTACTTATTTATTTATTTGAGAGAGAAAAAGCTCCTGAGTGGGGGAGAGGCAGTGGGAGAGAGAGAATCTCAAGCAGACTCCATGCTGAGCAAAGAGCCCAGTGATGGGCTCCATCCCAGGTCACCACCTGGGCCAAAATCCTGATCCTGAGGTCATCACCTGGGCCAAAAATCAAGAGCCAGACACTTAAACCACCTGAGCCACCCAGCTGCCCCAAGACACTGGAGTCTTTTATAACTAACTGACCACATCTGCCCTTTGCTCCAAGGAGAGGTGCTGTCTCCACATTCCAAGGCTATAGGAGCATCTTTGAAAAGATAGTCCCAGGAAGGGCTGCCAGTGCCTCTGCTAACAAGGTGTACAAAAGCATGAGAGACCCACACAGAACAGTTCCCCGAATGGTTCCAACTGCAATCGCTCTGGTACAGAAGCATTGGGCAACGCTGCCAACGTTACCCATTTCCAGGGTCTTAGCAAATCTTCAATCCCCACTTCCTCAGCACTGACCTCATGTTAAGAAAATTTGAAATCGTAGATGCTAATATCTTGGGACAGTGTGCCCTACATCCTAGAAAACCCTTACTTCACACTGACCTCCTGATCTTTTGTGTCCCATTATCCAGTGTGGCGCTTCCGCGCCCTGTCTTCCCCTTCCTGTGCGGTCACAGTCACCTTGCAGCCACGGGCTGCACTGCTCCCACTCACCTTCCCTATGGCATGGCTTCCGAACCGTGGACGCACACGGGGATCTCCCTGGAACTCTGGCGATCTGGGGAGCAGTCTGGGAATTAGGGTTCTAGAAGCTCCCCAGTAACTCTTAGGGAGCCAAAGCTGAGAACCAATACTGAAGGGGAGATGGCGAGGCCTGAAGGAGATTTCCTCCTGCTTAGTTCGGTAGTTCGTTGACTACAGACAGGAAGATGTGGTCAAGCGCTGGCTACATTTAAGTTTGGGGTAATTCCAAAACCCCTTTGACCCAAGTCACGGCTCGTTCACCAACTGACGAGAAGTTCACCAACTGATGAGAATGACCAAGTGGTCTCTCCAGCCTTGCCTTCGTGCATCGAACACTTGATCAGGTGAAAGGGTGCAGTCAGGATCTCAGGCGTGGGAGTGTCGTCTCCGACACGGGGTGACATGGCCAGGGGCACGTGGGTAGAAATGCTCTGGAGGACCCTTCCTTCAAGTGTGCTAAGATTCGGTCAGGCTGCGCACCTCAGGCTTCCCCTTATTCCAGAAGTCGTGTGCAAACATGCAAAAAAATAAAGAAAATCAGCACCCCGGATGTCTTTGGCAAATAGTTACACTCGGGTTTTGAGAACAGCCTCTCACGGCGCCTCCGGAGTCTTCTCTACAACACAAGCCCAGATCTACTCAAACCCATGGCATCTTTAACTCAGGTGCACCATGATAAACAGCTGTAGAGCCTCTAGCATTCTGGAAAGTCCTGTGGCCATTCCAGGAGGATGAGTAGGTTTTACCCACATAAGGGATTTTTCCGAAAAAGCCACGGAAGAGTGCGCTGGGGGAGGGCTGGCCCATGAAGGACTTCACTAGAGCAAGTATTAAGCCCGCTCTCTTCTGGAGCTGAGCAGAGACACGATTCTAAACATTTATGTTCTCCGTATCTTGCACTTTCCTACAGAGCCCGCTTTCACTTCCAAGTCAGACACCACAGTGGCCACAAAGTCCACTATGGTGCCGGGCTCCAGGCTGACACCATCAAAGCCTCCTGCTGCAGGAACCACAGGGCCGATCAGTCAGGAGCCCTCCCAAGCCCCACCTCAGACAACAGCAAAGGCCTTGGAGCACACTCCTTCTGCCTCCCCGGAGACGCCAGGTTAGCACTGGCTTTGCGTGCACTAGGAGAAGTCAGCCGGCCACGGGCTGCTTCTGAGAAGCGGGTGGAGACCTGGAGGGCGCGGACTGCATGGCATTATACCATCGGATCCAAAGTCCGGACGACTCAGTTAACCCTCTGCCTGCTGCTCTGCTCTCTAACCTCTGTGCTCTGCCCTGGCTCCGCCCAGCTGGAAAAGAAAGTCCATCTCCCGGATGGGACAAGTCTCACCGTCTTGACCTACATGGCAGAGGCTTTGCCAATCTGAGTAGTACCTGCTTCCTCCCAGTATGGGGGGGGACAGCGGAAGCCTTCTGCAATCTGGAGTCACAATCTGTGGGATGGAGAAGCTCTCGGTAATCCACATCTTCCCGCAAGGCCTATCAGATTCTTTGTGGCGTGTTTTTCTCTACTGCGATACCACTGATCTGTCGCCCAAGCTGTACCTTTCATCCCCGCGCCTGGAAGCCTGCCCCTCCCACCCTCCTTCCCCCGTTCTGCCCATCCCCCCACTGCCCGCCCCTCTCGGGCTGTCTCACTTTGCTCTCCGCGTTTCTGGGTCTGTTTCTGCTTTTGTCTGTTTGTCCATCGATTTCATATTTTAGATGCCACCTCGAAGTGAAGTCATGTGGCATTTGTCTTTCTCTGTCAGACTCATTTCACTCCACATAATACACTCTGTGTCCGTCCATTGTTATCTCAAGGGGCGAGACTTCACTCTTTCTTGTAATGCTGTGTACAGACTCACCGCATCTTTCCCCGTTCACCTCCTGATGTTCACCTGGGCTGCTTCCATGTCTTGCCTACTGTAAATAATGCTGCCGTAAACAGAGAGGGCATGTCTCTGTTCAGATTCGTGTTTTTGTTTTCTTTGGGGTAAGTACCCAGAGGAATGACTGAATCTATAGCTATTTCCATTTTTAGAATATCGAGGAGCCCCCACACTGTTCTCAGCGGCCGCACGAGCGCGCACTCCCACCAATAGCGCACGAGGCTCCCTTTTCTTCACATCCTCCCTAACAATTGCTGTTTCTTGTCTTTTTGATTCTAGACATTCTCACAGGTGTAAGGTAATAAGTATCTCGTTGTGGTTTGACATTTCCCTTCCCCTGATGTTTCGTGTGCCTGTTGGCCATCTGTGTGTCTTCTTTGGAAAAATGTCTCTCTGGTCCTCTGCCCATTTTTCATTGGATTATTTGCTTGTGTGTGTGTGTGTTCATGTGTGTTGAGTTGTATAAGTTCTTTATACATTTTGGATATTAACCCCTTATCAGATATGTCACTTGCAAATATCTTCTCCCATTTAGTAGGTCACCTTTGTGTTTTGTTGATGGTTTCCTTCGCTGTGCAAAGAAAGGGCCTATTTGCTTCTTAAGCATGACCCAGCATCGAAATAAATTACCTTTTTTCTCTGCTAAAGGGAATTTGGTTTTGCCAACCATGAATCTCTCAAGGCTTTAGGATGGAAGCCAAACTGCCCAAAATTCTTCCTGCTTAATGCGAAATTAATGCCTTTAAGACTACAGCAATAACTGAGCTGTAATCTCTTTTTTGCAGGTACATATTCATACCATTCTGAAGCTATGACTGGTAAGTATGCTTGTTTGTTTGTTTTCTTGTCCTAGCAGTGTTTATGCCCAGAGGACCTCCACTGCAGGGAGTGGGACCGTCCTGGTTTATGTGCTGCCCCAGCCCGGCTGCCAGCAGCATCCCCTTCCACTTTAAAGGATGTCTTGGTTTAGGTAGTAAGTTATAGGATCCCCCTACGTACAGGATTCTAACATGACTGCTTATCTCACTGCTGGGAGCTCTTCACGGTCAGGCTGCTGATGTGGGAACCAGAGAGCTGGCGCATCACAAAAGGGCCCTCCTTCCACAAAGCCGGGCTAGACTTGCATCCCACACTTACCAGAAAGCCACGAGCACATACTGCTGTAATTGCAAGGATGCTGTCATTCTGTCATAAATTGCATTCAGCTTTCACATGGTGTTAGCACGACACGCTTCAAGCAAGACTGTCCGAGCTCTCAGTTGAACATGCTTTTTACAGAAGACGCACACAACACTAAGGCTTGGAGAGAGGGCGAATGACCAGGGAGTGTGAGGAGGATTCACAAGAATTAGAGAAAGAGAGGAAGAGAGGGGAGGAGAGAGGAAGGAAAGAGAAAGAAGGGGAAGAGAAATGCAATCATAAGAAAGAATCTAAGACTTTGGTCTGATAAGTTTTCAATAAGCAAACAAAACAAAACAGAACAAAAAAACCACCATAACTTTGTACAGACAAAAGTCATTTCTATTGTCTATTTACTAGTTTTCCTATGGGAGAATAACTCATTTTGTGGCTATATTTTATCTGCATCATGTGTCATCTAGGGGCACCTGGGTGGCTCAGTCAGTTAAGCATCCGACTGTTTCAGCTCAAGTCATGATCTCAGGGCCACGGGAAGGAGCCCCGCTTTAGGCTTTGTGCAGAGCATGGAGCCTGCTCAACATTCTCTTCCTCTTCCTCTGCACCGCGCCCTCCCCCGCATGTGCAGGTTCATGCTCTCACGCACTCTCGCTCTCTCTCTCTCTCTCTAAAAAAAAAAAAAAAGTCAACCAAGTGGGTTCGGTCATTTCAGCAGCTAGTTGATTAGAATGGTTTTAAAATGATCAAAATGTATATGCAAAGGCAAGACATTTTTTTAAAAAAGCCCCTCTGGTGAGTATTTTCATGGAGAAACTGTGCGATTTAATGACAAGGACACTGAAACTCTAATATGTTTATCACTTGAGAGGCAACCAGCAAATACGGTAGCTGACCTAATTTTTCTCCTTATGTCGCATATTACATTCAGCTTTCTACAAAGCTTTGCATTTTTTTATTCATTTTTTTGAATTGGTAATATTTGCACAGGGTTTAAAAATTACAAATTACAAAAAGATACAGAGCGAAAAGCCCCATCTCAGACTGAAAATCCGCTTGCAGGCAGAAAGCAACTTCTGCTACCGGATTTCTGTGTATCCTTTCAGAGAGTCAAGCAGCAAACAGCTCACAGAGGACACATGACGCTAGAGGGGTATTGTGTGTTCACTGTTTTGTACCTTGTTCATTTTCACCTAGTGGTAGCTCTTGGAAATCCTTCCTTACTGATACATTAAAACAACCTCGTTCTTTAAAATAGCTACAAAATATCCTACCAGATGGATTTGCCACAATTTATGTAACCCTCTCTTTGGACATGTGACTCTTTACATTCTGTGTAAACATACAGACATACGGACTATGTTCCAGTGATTAACTGGAAAACCCATCATTTTGCTGTGTGCAAGTATATCTATAGGATAAAATTCTCCACCTAAAATCTGGAGGGCCACATTTTCTAAATAGATTTATTTATTTATTTTTTAAAAGATTTTATTTATTTATTTGACAAAGAGAGATCACAAGTAGGCAGAGAGGCAGGCAGAGAGAGAGAGAGGAGGAAGCAGGCTCCTGTCGAGCAGAGAGCCCGATGCGGGGCTCGATCCCAGGACCCCGAGATCATGACCTGAGCCGAAGGCAGCGGCTTAACCCACTGAGCCACCCAGGCGCCCTCTAAATAGATTTAAACAACGACTTTATTACGGGATATCATCTTATCATGTTTCTCCAGTTCATGACTTTCACTAGATTAAAATATCAGAAACTCCCGGGGCACCTGGGTGGCTCAGTGGGTTAAGCCTCTGCCTTCGGCTCAGGTCATGATCCCAGGGTCCTGGGATCGAGCCCCGCATCTGGCTCTCTGCTCAGCAGGGAGCCTGCTTCCTCCTCTCTCTCTGCCTGCCTCTCTGCCTACTTGTGGTCTCTGTCTGTCAAATAAATAAATAAAATCTTTTAAAAAAAATATCAGAAACTCCCAAATTCTAAAGTATGATGTCATAAACATTAACTCAACACCTGCAGTAGGCAAAGATAGTTCTGTGCAAGAAACTAGAAATACGAAGATTAAAAACAGATGAAAAACTTTAAATCTTTCCTGTTACATAAATAAGATTTCCTTCCTCCACGGTGCTTCAAGGTAAACATGTTAGCACCCGCCTTAAAAGACCGATCAAGTCATTATTAGCAAAGAAATAAAAAATAAATCTGAGTTATATTTCATTAGGTGTTATTTTAAGTTTTATCAGCGAGGAAGGTGTAAACTGAAATTAAAATCATGCTCGTTGTCTACAAACACTTAGTGATGGTGTCTGCCAATGATGTCACAACAGTCCCGGCTACCTGAGACCCAAGAGTTTGCCCCTGTTGGGTACAAGCAGCAGAGACACTGGCTGACTCCTCGGCCATCTGCAGGTGCTGCCGTTCTGCGTAAATAAGCAATCAGCGGACCATGTTTGTAAGCAAATATAGATACTTTACCATAGTGATCACTCAGCAAATGTTAATTAACTTAATATTTTCATCAGCCCATTGATAACTACTGATGTAATTTCTTAAAATGAGTCACATGAATGATTATCGCAACTTCTAAAAGTTGGGGGGTTTTTTTGGTTCAACAGAAAATGGTATATAGTAGATGCTTAATAAATAGTAAACGAGCATGCAAATGAATACATCAATTTGGGGACTTCAACATTTTGATAAAGGTTTAGGAAGTGTGATTCATCATTTCGGTGTCTTCAGTATCTACAGGCTCGCTTGGCAGGCTTTTTTTTCTTGAAGATTTTATTTATTTATTTGAGAGAGCGAGAGCGGGAGCGGGGGCCAGGGGGGACAGAGAGGGAGGGAGCGGGAAAGAATCGGAAGCAGACTCCCACAGAGTGCAGAGCCCCACACAGGGCTCGAACTCATGACCCTGAGATCATGACCTGAGCCAAAACCAAGAGTCAGATGCCTAATCAACCAAGCCACCCAGTGCCCCTTTAATCAATAATTTCATTCCGCGATTCCAATATCCACTCTCTGATCTTTGACTAGGCTAGGCTACTCCTGAGGACTCCTGGCTGTAAAGTAAAAGGCCAGAAGGTCACCTATGACAGGGTTTGCACTGCCATGTTCATTTAAGACACTAGGAAAGGAAAGTTAATTCTTCAAACTGTGTTATACTTCCCATCTTTCATATCTGAAATGAATTCGCTGCAGTTGATATGCTCAGTCTTTAATAGGAGCTAGCTCTATGTTCTATCATTCATCTGTTTATTCAATAGATTGAGTTCTCACTGTGGGCCAGGTTGGTTCTAAATTGCAACAAAATGAAGATTTCTCACTGAGAAGCAAACAGCACATCAAATGTACTTTAACTTATGGACTGTGAATGGTTTCGTTCAGTCAGTTAGGTATTTACCAAATACCTACTCAGAACCCAGCACTTACGATGTGCTTAGTGCTGTAAGAGACTGACGAGAAACACTGCCCAGGAACAGCAATACTCTTACTTCAAAACCGATTTCATCAGAGGCAGGCACTCCAGCACTCAGAAACAGCACTCCCTGGCTGACCTAGTTTACAGGTACTGCTAAGAAATGATCACCAAGGGCGCCTGGGTGGCTCAGTGGGTTAAGCCGCTGCCTTCGGCTCAGGTCATGATATCAGGGTCCTGGGATCGAGTCCCGCGTTGGGCTCTCTGCTCAGCGGGGAGCCTGCTTCCATCTCTCTCTCTCTCTCTCTGCCTGCCTCTCCATCTACTTGTGATCTCTCTCTATCAAATAAATAAATTAAAAAAAAAAAAAGAAATGATCACCAACCCCCACCCAAGTCCACCCCCGCCGCCATGTTCTCAGAGGACCTCTTCATCTTTCACACTGAACAGTGTCCACTGGCTGACTTGGCCACTTTCTTTGCTTTAGACCCAACACATATGGCGGGTTGAAGTCAAGTGGGGAGCTACTGGCCTTTCTCGCCCTCCTGAGCAATAATCCATTTTTTCTCTTTTCTCCGCCCAGACTAGTTTCCTCTGGCTCACCAAACCTCTCTCTCTTCCTCCTTCTCCAACCCACACCTCCCCTGGGAAACACAAAGCGGTGGGGAACTTGCCAGTTGATTTGTTCAGCTGGCATCTTAGTGATTTTGGTTTCAGTGTCTTTAACTCAGTTTGCCTGGAGGTAATGGAGGAAGAGCCCAAGGTGTGAGTTCGTCCCTGGGTTCAAAGTGCTCCGTCACATCATTGGCTCAGGAACCCTCCTCTCTCTGGAGTCCGGAGCCTGCAGGCTTGGTTCTCATTCAGGAGAAACAGGAAGAGGCATTATGAAAGCAAAACTATAGTTGACACGAACCGTCCTTTTCCAATAAATCCCTCCAAGGACAGTAAACGCATGCCAAGCTGATTAGTCAATGGAAGAGACTGTTTACCCAAGGGTACACCATTCCTAGGAAGTGTTTCTGGTTTTTAGTCATAATGATCACTAATGTTAAGTCGGAAAACTCAAAAACTTTCTTCACTAATTTGCCATGCTTCCTTGTTATTTCCTTTGGGACTTTTCTATTCGTGTTTATATTTTCTTAGGCACAGGTAGTTTCGTCTTGCAACTCTACTCTTTCCTCTGGTGACAGGATCACGTCAAAAATATCAGGGAAAAAGCAAACGTTCTAAAAGAGAAAATAAGGATTATCTACAAGCCCACCATTATTTAATACCTTGGTATCTATTCTTCAAGGCTGCCCTGTGCTACAGGCACACGCATGGCTTACTGGAGATTATTTTTTGGTTCATGTTTATCTCAGTCAGTTTTTTTTTTTTCCACTTAAGATATTGGAGACATCTGTCTGTGGTAATATAGATTCATTTTATAATTTTAAAAAGTTGGATGATAGTCCAATGTATGGGCAGACTACAGTTTAATTAATTTTCTATTAATAAGAGATTGAGATTAATATTTTAAGAATTGTTTGAAACAATACTTCCGTGAAAATGCCTGGTGTATTTGCCCATTTCCTTGGAATCAATCCCTAGAAGTGGGACTAGAGAGTCAATGGGTGTGGCTTCTCGGAAGCTGAGAAAAACTGTACCACAGTCCGACCGGAGCCCCCAGATGTTCAGGGTCCTCATCTCTCCTGTAGAGCAGGTGGCTGTTTATCGGCAAGGAGATTTCACAATAGGGAGGCAAATTGGCCAACTCTGCCGGGAGCTCATTAGGATGCAAATGTTTTCGAAATAGGTTCGCCCTGCCTGCAGGCTAGCCCTCTGGCTTCCACACAGAGCTCGCAGGCTTCCTGTCCTGTCTAATCTCAAATGCCCTGCAGCTGCTGGCCTCCTACATGCAAGTACTCCCTCCAGGCTGTTCCTTTCTTCCTTTTTTATTTTTTTTAAGATTTTATTTATTTGACTGAGAGAGAGAGAGAGAGAGAGAGAGATCACAAATAGGCAGAGAGAGGGGGAAGCGGCTCCCTGCTGAGCAGAGAGCCGGATGCAGGGCTCGATCCCAGGACCCTGAGATGATGACCTCAGCTGAAGGCAGAGGCTTAACCCACTGAGCCACCCAGGCACCCCCAGGCTGTTCCTTTCAACTGAACCCAGACCGAATCTTTCCCCTCTCCTAGGCCACCCTGCCTTACTCATACCTAACACCTTTTACCTCCTCTCTCTTCTTACCACTCTTCCTCTGCCATAAAAAGTTGCCAGTAAAAAAACCAATCATGATGGGGATGCCTGGGTGGCTCAGTCGGGTTAGGCGTCCTACCCTTGATCTCAGCTAAGGTCTTGATCTCAGAGTCATGAGTTCAAGCCCTGCATATGGGACTCCATGCTGGGCATGAAGCCTACTTAAAAAAAAAAAAAAAAAAAAAAAACAAAAAAGATGAAATTGGAAGAAACATGGCACCGAATGCTATTGTTTCTCAATCGAGATTCTGTGAAGTTGAAGGAAACGGAGAGGCTGACCCACGGACAACTATTTTCTGACTTGGGACTTAGCGGCGGACCTGGTTTCCCATCCACATACTCCCAACCCCAGCCTGTGAACTCCGAGGCCTTTGCTTTCCCCTCCTGTCCGGTCCCCGGGTCACCCTGGCCAGGAAGGATGGATTAGGACGGAGGGTGTGGTATGACCTAAAAGGGGACGGTTTGACCTGGCGGGAGCGGTGGGAGAAGAACGAGCTTTCTGCCCAGCAGTAGTGAGTGGGGCTGTGCGGACGTCCAGAAATGTTAGTAACAGTCCGCTGGCTGCGAGGGCCTGCGGCTCGCTGGGCAAGACTGTCGGCGGTGAAGAGTTTTCAGACTCTTAGACATTCTCACTCCGGCTGCTGGGACTCTCCACGTGACAGCTCAGTTCTGTTCTGTTCTCTTGCAGCGGTGATGGGGAGCGTACTCCCTGTGGTCTGTGTGGTGCTGGTGGGAATTCTGGTCTGTTACCGAAAATCGAGGTGAGTAGCGCGAGAAGCACATTGCATGGGAGTCTTCCTTCCTTCCCAGAAAAGAGCATCATCATGATTCCGCTGTCCCATCGAAGCAAGACGCTCTTCCCTGGCTTCTGAGGCTGGCTGTCAGGCTCGCCCACTCCTGTACTGACCAAAGGGAGAGCCGGCCCTGGGAGGCCCTCCAAGGCCACCCCCTGGAGACAGGGCAGCCAGAACCTAACTGGTGACAAGGGGCTGCTCTACCTCCAGGAAAGAAAAGAATGAACCAAATTGTCTTTCCTTTTCAGAAGGAAAGAACCTACCCAAATAACCAATCTGATGGATATGCAATTGCTACAGTACAACCATGAATATATTTTCTTGAACGTACTCATTAAAGATAGGGATACTTTATCTTATTTATGCACTCGTTAAATGTCAGCCTGACTTTTGTATTTCTAATCATGGAAATTCTTCCTTCACCATTGGTGATGAGAAGACCGTTTCCACTACTTGCTAAAATTTCAGTTTTTGTTATTTTTCTAATCTTGAGGCATTTTTATCATTTTCATTAAAGCCTTAAATGACATATTAGCCTTAATTTCATGCTTGTACCAATTAGAAACCAGTAACCAGCATTCTGTGTTCATATGGCTGTTCCGGATCCGTTCTCAGCATCGCACAATGAACAGCAGAAATCCGATTTGCTGAAACAAAACTTTTAGTTGCTAGTTATAAAGAAGTTTTTTCTAAATATACCAGTATAAGGATGATACCCTTCTTCAAGCCTCGCTTTGGCAAAACGAATGTTCCATGAAATGCCACTGTGAAGCTGAAATGAAAGTCATCTAAAAATCACATCCATCTTTGGGAAAGCTGTTAATACCATCCCAACTGAAAGACACGCTATAAACCTCATAGATCGTTTAGAAACAAACACACTAAGGTTGATGTGTGACTTGGAAATCTGTCAAAACAGTCCCCCAAAGGCTAAAATGTTGGCAAAATTTTAAAAATGGCTTTTATAAGAACTTTCAAAGTGTCCTTTTAACTAAATTTCCACATGAGATGTTGTATTTGGAGTTATGTTCTTAAGAGATTACAGTGACTATATTCATCGATGTTAAAAAAACGCACACCATCTTTCTTAAGCATGAGATGTTAAAAGTAGAATCTTGCAAGACTTTGTAAATTTGGTATGTTTGGCCAATAAATATGCTGATAAGATGAAAATAACAATATTCACTGATTATAGTAAAGAAATATTGATAAATATATCTTTTAAGAATTCATACACCTGAAAAGCAGTACTTGGTCATTTCGTGAATTGATTCTTTGCTGTAAACTTCTTTTTTACAGATGGGTTATTAGGTAGGTTGGTCATTCAACAGATTGGCTTTCAGCGAATCATTTTCAGTACACTGGCCTAGAGTCCTGACTATAGCTTAGCTCTCCCTCCATGGAGCTCAACGCGTTTACGTATTTGGTAACTGAAGGGGGCTGACACCAAGGAGCCTATTAGTTTCAGGTGTAAATCCCACTGATTCAGCATTTTCATGCATCACGAAATGATCCCCATGAGAAGGCTAATTACTGCCAGATGCCACACAAAGTTAATACACCATGACCGACTCTATTCCCTGTGCCGTACGTGACAGCCCCGTGACTTAGTTATTTTGCAACCATAAGTTTGTGCCTCTGAATCCCCTCCCCCATTTCACCTGCCCCCCAGCCCCGCCCCTCTAGCAATCACCAGTTTGTTCTCTGTATGGCTTGTTTTCTTTCCACAAATGAGTGAGATCATATGCTATCTGTCTTTCTCTGTCTGACTTATTTAACTTCGCACTCTACCCTCTAGGTCAATTCATGTTGTTGCAAGTGGCAAGATCGCATTATTTTTTATGGCTGAGTAATATTCTATCTTGTATATATACATCTTTTCTTAATCCATTTCTCTATCGATGGACACTTAGTTTGCTTCCACATCTCGGCTGGGACAAATAACTCTGCACTGAACATGGGGAGCAGCTCTCTCTTCCAATTGGTGTTTTTGTTTTCTTTGGCTTCAAAGTATTTACTTTGAAATGTCTTAAAGAGTTGTCTGTCCTCAAGAGGTAGATGACAAAACCCATGGAAGAAACTGCCGACCCAGATACTCGGGGTCTAAAAGCACGAGTCCTTCAGTGACAGGGAGACACGTGGGATTAAGATGTTCTGCCTTCACCATCTTGGTTGCTCAGGGACTGGTTTCTTTAAACACATACCAGGTACCAAGAACTGTTTAAAAAGCTTTGTGCCCATTGCATCATTTTCAGCAAGATGATCGTGTCTGGCTTTGCCGGGCTCCAGGTTACTCTCTCCTTTTTGTTGCTGCCGTCTGAACTACTGCTTTTTAGCCGAGGACTGGAAAAGGGGGTATGCTGCTCCGACAGCACGGGGAATCTCTGACGGATGAGTGGCTTAAAATACCAAAGTCAGATTTCAATGCCAGCCCTGAATGGAGGTGAGCTAGGCTTTCCCCATCTGAGTGTTCAACAGGAACCGTCTGTTCACTCGTGTTGAGGGCGACCCTCTCTTTTCAAAACCTGTGAATGATCTGCTTTACAGGCACACTGCGCAGACACCCGGTGTTGAAATGGAAAGCATGGAAGAGATGCCAATGAACAGGGGAACCAGTGGCAGAGCGGAGGACGCAGAAAACTACCCACACGACCTAGGACACTCCAGGGAGAGACTGAGGGCAGCAGAGGCTCGAGCGAAGGCACCGACCCTGCCCTAGCCGAAGAGGACCTGGAAATGACTCAAGATCTTGGGTGCCAGCAGAGAGCCCATCGGGATGATAAGGCAGACGTCTCGGCGTCATTGTATCGATGGCTCCCAGGTAAGACACCTCCTCTGCTGTCCAGTCTCAGGATGGATGCTCAGGACCCTCCTGGCCCAGCCTCGGGTGCAGGGCTGACTTCCCCAGATCCCAGCAGCTGAAGCTCTCCTGGCACTGGCTGAAAGCCTCGGCTTTCCTTTTATTTCATGTGACATTTATGCAGGATAGCTTAGCAGCCTGACCATTCTGCCCCTCATCCGGACTTGAAGTTTACAAAGAAAAGAAAAATGCCTGAGACGCTAAGACAGTTAGGTCCCTTCTGCTGGCTTAAGGGATGTCTACAAGGATGACAAGAGCGTTGGCAGCTCCAAATCGCTATCCCCCTATGGAGGCGCGAGCATGAACTGGAAGGAAGCAGGGAGGTATCGTGCTGCGTGAATCCGCTCGACGTAAGGATCCAGAAGGAAGGACATGGAACTCGGGGACATTTCTCATGTATATGCGGGGACATTTCTCATGTATATGCGGGGACATTTCCCATGTATATGCGGGGACATTTCCCATGTATATGCGGGGACATTTCTCATGTATATGCATTTCTATTTATACTCCCTATGCATTATATCTACATATTTTATGTAACTGTTATTTTGAAACTCTGCCTTGTATAAACAAAATATCTATTTTCAATACAAAAAAAAAAAAATCACTGAGAAGAAATGTGCCACAAATAAAAGAGAAGAAAGAGTGGGAATGCAGAGTCTCAAATGGTTGAGTTTGGCTTTTTTTTTTTTCTAAAAGAAAAATAATTAAAAAATAAAATAAAATAAAAACCTTCCCTAAAACTGGATCCGATCACAGGTTTGGAGAATCTCTCAAAAGATTTCCCCGTGAGAAGCAACAAGTGGCAGGGTATGGCCCACGGGTGCCTGGCACACACACTGTCTCTTTCCCTGCACTGTTCTTTCTTTTTTTAATTAACATTTATTTACAAAATCGGGGCCTCATGCCACCTCCTCATTTTATAGATGAGGAAGCTGAGGTCTCTGGAGGTTGACTTGCCCAAGGTCACACGGCTCAGTTAGTGTGGGGCTGGGCAACACTTAGGAAGGGCGATGGGGCAGGAGAGGCGCAGCCCCAGCCAGAACCCAGCCGGGGGCGGCGGCATGGTCAGGCCACCTTCACGGGCCTATGGAAAGTGGGACCCCGGCTCGGCGACCATCCACGGGCCGCCAGCAGGCTCAGCTCGCCAAGGGCCATTCCCTACTAACTTCTTCACATCACCAATCTCTACGGTTTCATCAAAATTGAAGGAAGGGTACGAATTTCACGCGGCCGGTGTTGGGCATTTAGAACGACGCCCACTTTCCCAGCCTGCAAATTCTTGCCCAACGAGAGGAAACTCATTGCTGACACATGAGCGGAGCCGCTGTATTTGTGGGTTTAATCACTCCGCTATCCTGAACCTGCCTGATGAGCTAAATGTTTTGCTTCTCTCTTCAGCTGTTTGCTCCTACGTTTCTTGAGTTTACCATTAACTGGATCCATTTTGTTCTTTGTACGTTTTAAAAGTTTGACCCTTGTGATTTCCAAAACTAATTTCACAGAAGACACAACTCGGCACACACACACACACAAATGCATCCAGTAAAACCAGAAGTTTGCAAGGCTTCTCCTGGGGGTCAAAGTGTTAAGTCATAGGCGTACTTCACGGACTCGGGCTTCTGGTTCACCATCATCTTTGGAAAACTAATATGACGACCTCGGTGAGGGGGGCGGCCCATTTCGGGGCTGCCTTGACAATTCCAAGCACTACCTCGCATTCGGTCCCCATTTTACCTGAAAATAGTACTTGCTGATGCCAGAGGGTCTTGTTGGTGGGGGGTGGGGGGGGGGGACACAGGGACCAGAAGTGAGGAGGAGGGCGCGGAGAGCAGGGACAAGCCCCAGGAGGAAGGTGGGTGTGAGTTCCACGGGCAGCGAGCAGCAGGCAGGGGGGAGGGGGGAGGCACCCGGCTCCTGCTGCACCCCGGCCCCTTCCTAGTCCCTCCCGTCTCCCCGCTCTCAGGAGGCTGCACGCCAGAGTTTTCCGAATCACCACCTTCCCCTCTCCTACCTGAAAGCCTCTGATTCTTCAGCCTGGGGCAGGGTCCTGCCGACTGAGCTGGAACGACACTCCTTGCTCTAGTTACCTGCTGCTGCAGACCCCACCAGAAAGACACCAAAAAGACAAAGAGCAATCCCCAAAATGGGAGAAGGAGGATGCAAAATGGGGGAAGAAGCTGGAAACCCCACTGTTGAGGGTCTCGGCGGGCCAGCGGGGCTCAGCCAGGCGGCTGTGTCTTATCTGGCAGCAAACAGGCGCTGGGCTGAGCCGGAAGGTCTGAGGTTTCCCCGGCTCTTCCCACGGTTCAGCAGTCTCTGAGCGAGCCTGGGCTTCCCGACAGCATGGCGGCTCGGACGCATCCGAAGAAACTGCCAGGCCCCTTGAAGGCTAGGGGAGGGACCGCCACATGTCACTTCTGTTGCATTTGCTTGGTCAGTGCAAGTCCCCAGGCAGCCAGATAAGGGGAGGGGGAGCAACAAAAGGCATCAGTGGAATCTATCTTTGGAGACTCTCTACCGCAATACTTTCTGGGGCCATCAGAGACACGGAATCTGGGTTCCGATCTTTGGCACTCGGTACATGCCAATAAAGTCCCGACAGCTGAATGATCCAGGGGTGCCTGCGGGGGGGACTGGGTCCATCTTTTTATTTTTTTGGTGGAAGAGGATTTGAAAGTTCTTCAACGGACACACCTTTAGCCCGCATCTGTCAACTGGCTGAGAGCTCCGTAATTCAGTTTTCTCCACTTTCGTTTCCTGTCGTCCGCAACATCTGCCACAGAGAAAACGGATCGCTCTTTGTCTTTTTGGTCTGCTTTTTTCCTTGCCTCATAAGTAACAATTATCGTCTTCTTTTTCAATCTTTCGGACATTAGGAAAGGAGCAGACACCAAAGAGACGCATTTAAGGGTCTCTCCGTGTTTCTAACCATCCAATCCATTTTCGTCCTCAAGGAAGGACCTTTTACTATTAGCCTCAGCATGTCGAGAATGTAACAGAGAATCCCGAGTTTGTTTGTTTTCCCACAAACCTATGCTCCTTGAAGACCAGGCCAGATTCAAACCGTACAGGAATTCAACGGGCAGCTCTTTTCCTAGAATTTATAAAGTTACAACACTCCCTTTATAGGGAATTCTGGCTCCTTTCTCCCCCGAGAGCCGGTCTGTAAATCCAGCCATTCTGCTCGCTCGTTATTTTTAGCTCCCCAGAATGCAGCGTCCTTCTTCTCCCATTTTGGGGACCTACTGTGGCGCTGGATTGCCTCAGTGCCCCCTCACCTAGAAAGGCAGATATCCCCTCTCCTGCTCCCAGCCGGGTCTGGGGCCCTGACCGGGGCCCGTCAGATACCCTCACCCAGTTAGAACTCAGAAGCTATGCGGACCTGCTACGGCGGCAGCCAGCAATGCTTCAAGACCATCAGAAGCTCGCCGTACTGTTTCTTGGCTCTGGTTTGTCTCCGTCATCCACACCGAATCCTCCAACTTCCCACGATTCTGTGAGCTCCCAACATTCTTTCAGAATAGTTTCTTTTTTCCTTAGAACAGACCCAGTTTCCATTACTTGTCGCTGAAAAGTTCCCAACTGGCAGGGACTCTGGAGCGAGAGCATATTGCAATGAGAGAAGGAGAGAAATGGGGACGAGTCGTGACAGGCTGAGGGAGAGGGTAGGAAGCAGTGACAGTCCCCCTAATACTCCGAGATGCGAACCCAGCAGCCCACGGCAGGCAGGGAATTAGTTCCCGAACGTCACCGGGAACGGCACGCCCACTGTGAGGGCCCAGCTCTGGGGGACAGCACTGAGCCATCCTGAAAGACCACGGGGTCAGGAAAGTCCAGGCCGTAGATGGTGGCTGCTGTTAGCGGCAGGGAACAATTGAGAAAACAGAGTAACAAGCTCAAATCCTGAAGGTCTCCATTCGAGCCACAGATGGAAGCCTAGAGACTTCTAAGCCCAGGGTGGATCTCATCCTTCGGAGAGCAGAGCCAGGAGGGCTGCAAACCCAGACTGAGAGTCTGCGTCCTCCTGCTGTTGAGTCACGTTAGCGAGTTCACAGCCTGCCAGGTTTCGTAGCTGATGCGGACCGGGCAATATTGGAATGAAGATCCGGGGTAAGTGTGCAGGGCTCCCAAGGACCCCCTCTCCCGCATTTACCCCACCTGGTCCTCAGAATCAGCCCCCAGTTTTGTCTGGCAACGCAGCTCCTCACTTCGAGGTAATACTATTTCCTGGGCTCAGGAGTAATCTCGCAAGAGGAAGCCTGTTCTCCTGGTGACCCACCTCCGGACTCGGGGTCCACAAGGGAAGAAAGAGACTCGGCTCCCACAGAGGCCGTCCGGAGCCTCGCTCCGTGCTGCCACCCTCACTGCGCTTGCCTTTGCCGCCCGGGAACTGTCCTGTTGTCTTCTGCGGGCCAGGCACGTTGCTCCTGATCAGCTCATGGTCATTCCTGGGCCATCCTCTCCACACCCAGTCTACTCTCCAAGAGGCAGCCTGGTTTCTACCTTCTCTGGGCGGCCTTCAGTAACTATTCCAAAGTACAAAATCCTCTGGCTCTGAGCTCCCAGAACATTCGCTGTGCGCCCTGGAACTGTGGCATTTGCTTGCGACTACTTTTGTGCAGCGGAAGGAGCGCAGGACTTAGAAGACCTGGGAAAGCTTAGAAGCTTTCCTTCTGGCCTCGTCAGCTTGGAAGAATCCCTGAAGTCACACACCCTGGTATTCCGTCTTTAAAGAGGAAGTGACAGATGGACGGTCCCTCCCACCGAGGTGAGGAACAAGAGGGATACTTGAAAGTGCTCCGTGACTGGCATGTGTCTCTCCTCTCTCTCTAGGCACTGGAGATGCGGAAACTGAAGACCTGGGACTTATCCTTGAGGTGCTTACAGCCCGGCCAAAAAAAGAACCTTCAAAACAAAGAGCTCTTAAGACCAGTCTAGTCAATACCAATGCCACCGGCGTCATGAACAAAGGAATGTCGCAGAAGTGCAGGAAAGGAGGAAAGAAACCGCTAAACGGCCTAGATACGTGGGGAGTCCTTTCTGATGTGGTGGGACTTATGAAGAAGCATGGCTGAGATCGAAGCAAACAGAAACAGGCAGGGGGGGGGTTCTCCAAGGGCCAATGATAGAGGTGGGGACACAGAGAGAAGAGTAAGGCAGATGGCACCTGTGAACCGGGGCCCCAGCATGACTGCTGGGTAACCACATGTCGAACAGATCAAAATGAGCGAGACTTCAAGAGCAAAGGTCTCACAGGAACTGGTCCTAGGGTCTTCCCTGGCTCCAACCAACAGCCCGGTAGATGCCATCACCACGAACCGAGATGGTCACCTTTCCAGGGCTCTTTCTTCAGTCCTTGGGCAGAGGACCAAAAGCACGAAGTACAAAAGAAGCATGTCATTCATTCTTCAAAATCCCCTTTGAGAGAAAGGGGATCTAGAAGGCACGCAAGTGGCTCTGCACCCAGTGGTCCGGGGCCGCCTGGCTGTACGTGGCGGTCCATGTTGCCAGCGTGTTGCGAGAAGCCTTCGCTCCCAGAAGCGCCTTGGGTGCTATCCAGGGTGGGGAGCTGAGAAGGCTCTCTAGTTGCTGCCCTGAGTCCTGACTAATTAGAGCTGCCTCGCTCTTGTATTAGGAGTCATGTCTGAAGAATGTCATGGCTAAGAACATCTGAAAGCCTTGTATGCACTCAGTTCCTAAAAAATGCTGTTGTTTTTTGTTTATTTGCAGAGTCGTTGTTCCAAGGGTTTCCATGGGGGCAGTGCAAATACCGTGGGTTTGGAGATGGCATGGGAGGTGGAGTCCGAGCTCTGATCTATGTGCTGCTGAGCACAGTGGCCTGGGCCCACCACTCTAGAGCCTTCTACTACCTGCTTTTCCAGCTTTGTTGGGGGAACCACATGGAGTAAGGGACATGAAGTCCTAAGTGTGTCTACTGTGTAGGAGGATTTTCCAAAATGAGATCTGTTTATATGCTGGAGAATCAGCCACCGGCAGCTACCTAACCCTCCCCTTCCTTCTCAAACAAGTCCCAACATTTGGGTGTTTCTTCTCTTCCACACAGCCATGCACATCAGAGAAGTGGACAACCCAAGCTCCAGGAAAGGAGACCCTGAGTAACTGAACCCATGCCCTCACCAGCGCCTGGCTTAGGAATGGACAGATGACCATCACCAGGAGATGACATCTCATCTCATGACCATAGATGATGACAGATGATTGTCACCATGGAGGTGGGGAAGCTTCTAGGAAAGTGTCCTGGCCACAGAAGACGGGCTTCTCACTGCCACTGCGCGTCTGGATGCCCTGCCCCAAACCTCTGCAAACAGCCTGTAGCAGGGAAGTCAGCCCAGGCAAAGGGCAGAGGCAAAAGAACCCAGCTTCTCCACAGCAGTGCTGAGCGGCTTCTGTCACGGCCCTACACTCTGTCCCCCTCTGCACTCGTAGGGGAAATCATAGCGTTTATCGTTCAATGCCCTTTGGAGTTTTTGTTTTGGGTTATGGCCAAAAAAGTGATACAAAATCTGATGCTGAATTTGTTAAGAGAAAATGGGAGACATCCTAACAGACCCTAAAATGGGGAACTGGCTGCGCAGAGGCAGTAGAACAGAGGGCAGGGCAAGGTCCCTACTACTTTTGGCTAAGAAGCCAGGGCCCCTCTATTATGTGGTCATAAAGCAACGGATTAAAATGTCACCTGTTTTACTGGGGGCCCAGATTAGGAAAACATACTGTGAGGAAAGTGATGACTTAAAAAGATCCAGAACCGCTGAGCTGGACATTTAGGAAGGGAACCACGAAACTGGGGTGCTGATATTGTGTTGGGTACTTCTCGGGCCTTCAGTGAGGCCCTTAAAACATGAGCTTCAGTTGAAGGTAGACCAGACGTCTTTTCTGCCCGAGGTGCAAGTTTGAAAGAAGCCCCAGGGGGTTTTAAGCAGGAGGCTGACGAAACTTCACCTTCATTGCAAGAAGACCCTGTGTGCTTCCTTCGTGGACAGCAGAAGATGAATCGGCAAAAGCACAGAGCGGCCACAGGCCGGGCCCGACGGGAGCACCGGTTCAAGAGCGCAGGTGATGGAGAGAAATGCAGGGACTTGAGATTCATGGGAGGTCAGGTCAAAAGGATTTGCGCGTTGGTTCTTTCCTGACGTGGGGAAGGGCGCAGGGAGGAGCCAGCCGGGCGGGGGAGGAAATCAAGAGCTGCCTTTGGATGTTTGAGACAGAACCAAACCGTCCCATGGAGTCCGCAGGCCAAGGCAGTTAGGGTTGAAACTCCTCTCTCCACCTCTCAGTCCAAACCGCTAGGAACGGGAAACACATGGAATCACGGGTGGTGGGGAATGTGGGGCCAACACCACCGGGCTCACTCGGGAGAATCTGCAATTAAGCAGCCCAGGGAGGAAGGCAGCTCCCTCCAGAGGCTCCGAAGGCCCTCGCAGCCTAAGGGGAAGGCCTTTATGGAAAGACCTCAGGTGAGGTCTTCATCTGTTGGGGGCAGGGTCTGGAGGGACTCCAGCCACCTCATTTGGGGTTGGTTCTACCGCACCCATTCGCTGGCAATGCAAAGCAGTCGGCTCGCAGCCCCCTCCCCTCAGTGTACCCCGCATTCCTCAAGCCCAGCGGGGCAGGGGGGTTGGGAAGGATGGGTGGCAAAGACCCGGCTGGAGGAAAAGCATCAGACAGCAAGGGGTCTCAAGGGGCATCCAAGCCCCTTCCCATGCAGGCGGCCGGCCCAGAGGCAGACCGGTCCCACCACAGGACAGCAGGGCCGGCCACACAGGCTACGGATGGGGCTTTCGCACAGGGGGAGCCCGCCCACCCCCACCACCCCCGCCCCAGGCCCTGGTACTGGTGTGTTCAGGGCCTAGTAACTGCGTGTGGGCCTAACCCTTGGCCTTCTCTGCGGTCGCACAGGCAGCTGGGGAAGGGTACGCAGCCACTAGAAGCGTGGTGTTGAGGTCGAGCCGTGCAGTCCACCTCCGCGTGTCACCCCCACATCAGCCTCAAACCTTCCACACTCTCTGGGGGACCCGCATGGCGACTTCAGGACAAACATGCTAAGATGACTGAGTGACAGCACCTGAAACTTCCTCCTTAGCCATTAGAGGGGCTTTCCGGTCTCCCTCCAACCCCGCCCTCCCCGCCCCCCCAGCCGCCCCCTGCCGGGGTCCTCCCTCCACCGGCCCCTCTGCGATCTCCCACCCAACACGGAGGCGCGCTCACGAGTTTCGCACTTTCGAGACGACCTGCCCTGATGCCACGTCACCCTCATCCACCGTCCTCCCGTTCCCAGCCTCCCTGGAGCCCCGTCTATGTGCACAGTGTCTGGCTTTCACTTCCCGCCCCTACTCTAAAGGTCGGTCATACGGGCAGAGTCCACGCCAATCGCGACATGAGAGACCTTTCGGGAAAGGCACCCCCCCGCGGGGAGGACGCTGTTTGAGAATCTCTGAGCTGATGTCTGCTGTGTGTCCTGCATCTCTAGATAAGCCCTGAGTGACATCTACTTCCATTTCTCCGTTCCAGGCACGGTAGCCAACGTCCTACAGCGGAAGCTGAAGGTCAAACACACCCCCCTCTGAACCCCGGCTCCCCACCTTGGACCCCCGCGGAGGCGAAGAAGCCTATGCAAACACACGCCTGTGCTAGTGCGCCAGGCAGTGAACGACCTGCCTTCCTTATTCCCGTCTACACAGCCTGCTGCTTTAGTTATTAGAGTTAATCGTGTCCTTGCTCCTCTGCCCCACAGGCTTAGTTTTCTGTCCCTTTCTGTGAAGTACTTCCCAAGGTTCCAGAACAGGAGGGGTGCCCTCCGCTCCCTTTCGCCTCCGATGGCTTGTTTCCTGGAGGGGAGCCCTCCTCCTGCTTGGTTTGCTCTTGACGTTGTACAATTCAATCTTCTAGAAGCTTCTTGGTAGACAAAATGTCTGTGCCGACGTGCCTCTATGCTGCTGCTCATTTGGCTCGGTTCAGAATTCTGGGCTGGAAATGGTTTCTCCTCAGTTGTGCGGGGTGAGCTCCGTGTGCTGCTGGCCGTGCAATCGGAAGACATTGGATTTGCAGATGACTTTTTTCTTTCTGGGAGCTTGGAGGATCTTTGCCTCTGCTGTTCCTAAAATCTCACTATAACAAACTCACTGTAGGTCTGTTTTTCATCCATTTTGGCGACCATTTACTGAGCACGTGAATCTGGAAACTCGTGTATTTGGCTGTGGGCAATTTTGATGATTTTTAAAAAAATTTCCCAACCTCTGTCTCTTTCTTCCTGAAACTTCTATTATTCACATGCTCAACTGCTTCAACTGGTTCTGACTACGTATTTCCTGTTTTTTTCAGTTTGTTTTTGCTCTGCTTTCTGGATATTTTCTCTATCTTTCCAACAGTTCTATTGGGGTTTTTTACACTTTCAATGATGTTCAAATATTCACAGATGTCTGTGTATGTGTGTGTGTGTGTATATATATATATCTTGAGCCTATTATTTCATGGTTGCACGGTCTTCTTTTATTCTCTAAATACACTTACGAAATTTAGCTGGTTCCTTTTCCCTGCATGGGCTGTTTTCTCCAAGCTGATTCAGCTTGCTGTGATATGAAAGTTGGATATCAAAACAAACTAAATGCAACCTTCACCTTAGAAGTTTTCAGATGTCTGGCAAGTCTTGGTTTATTACTATATGAGTGAGACACTAAAAAATGTGTTTGAAGATCTGAGGACTTGGGTGGTTCGAAGACCATATGCTCTTGGCACTGGGTAATCTGGCTGGCCAATGTCCTTAGGGAGCCCTGATGTCACCGTCAGCATCTCTGCTCAAGCGGGTTACACGCCCCAGCGAAGGAACCGGCCCCCTCCCACGGAGCCTAGGTGTGCCCGCACGTGTGTGTGTAAACTTCCTATGTTGAGATTCTAACCCCAAAGGGGATGGTATTAGGAGCTGGGAGGTCATTAGGTCATGATGGCGGGGCCCTCGCGAACGGGGTTAGTATTTATAAGAGACCCCGGAGAGCGCCCTTGCCCCTCCCACCAGATGAGGGCACAGCAAGAAGATGGACGTCTGTGAACCAAGAAGCAGGAGGTCACCAGACCTGGGATCTGCTGACACCTTGATCTCGGACCTCCAGCCTCCAGAACCCTGAGGAATACGCGTCTGTTCATGAGCCTCCCACGAGGGCCTCCTGCTATCGGAGCCCCAGCACAGTCAGGCAACGGCCTTGTCTTCACTCTGGCCCTGCCCTCAGCTACTCCGAGTCTCTTACGTGACAACCGTCCACCCAGAGGTGAAGCCTCTGCCCTTCTGCTACGGTCGAGCATGAAAAGCTGCCCAGAAATCTGAGGCCCTAAACTATTTTTATTTCTTTTCCTTTTCTTCTTCTTTTTTAAAAAATGAGGCTCCATTCCCAGAGTAGAGCCCTACACAGGACTCTAACCTATGACCCTGAGATCAAGACCTGAGCTGAGATCAAGAGTTGGACACTTAACCAACTGAGCCACCCAGGTGCCCCTTAGCTGGCTTTTAGAAATTCTTTTTTAAAAGACTTTTTATTATTTGAGAGACAGCACGAGTGGGGGGAGGAGGAGAAGGAGAGGGAGAAGCAGACTCCGTGCTGAGCAGGGAGCCCCACACAGGGCTCGGTCCCAGGACCCTGGGATCATGATCTGAGCCGAAGGCAGATGCTTAACCGCCTGAGCCACCCAGGTGAACTTAAATAAACTTTCCTACCAGTCTTCCTGGTTTTCGCTCCACCTTTATCCTCTCCTTCCAGAAACACCCAGCGCCATCAGTGCCCATCAGTGCCCATCAGTGCCCACAACTTCTGAGAGTTCTTGGGCTTAGGACTCCGTTTACTCGATGAGCTAATAAGTCAGTCACCACTCACTTACCTCTTTCCAACTGCCAAAATTGTATAACTTTTATAAAATGTTATAATTTTACCTCCTTTTTGTTTTCTTTGCCCTTACAGGTTTATGCCTTTAAAAAATATATATATCCTTTTACTGCCACTTTGGTGTGGTTTCAGAAGACATGTCTTGTCCACCCAGTCCCCTGGAGTCCCCCCCACCCCCGACCGCCCGGTGGCTTCTGGCCTCACTGAACCAGCGCACGCTAAGCGGCCGCGGACTTCACTCGACCTTCGCCTGACCTTCACTTGACCGCGCACTTCCGTTTAAGCGCCGTCCTGGCCTCCTCGTGGTAACTCGGTCTCCGGGAACCAGGTGTCACTCGCTTCACGAGTCCTCCCCCTTACCTCACCCCAAGTCTGGGCTTCCGGCGCCATTCTGCTGGAATAAGCACAAGACCCTTAAACTGAACGACCTTCACCGCCACTTACAAACTCGCAACCCTAAGACCTCTATTTCCAGCCCGAAGCGGCGTGCTCAAGTATGGATCCGTTTCGCGAATAGCCTCCGGGACAAATCTACTTGGAATTAAGTGCCTCAAATTCAACACGCCACACTGACACCCCACATTCAACATGCTAAACACTGAGGTCATCCCTGCGTTCACAAGTCTATGAAATCTCCCCTGGTCTGCCTCCGTGGAGGGTGTCCTCACCCACCCTGCAGGAAGCCAGACGACAGAGGCCCCATGCAGACCCTGTAGCCGATAAGCCACACGACCGGGGGTCCCGCTGAGACCCTGCCACTGTCCACCCTCATCTCAGCACTTTCACGGTCCCGTTGGTTCCACCTTCTTAACATCAAGAACAGGAGTTCTCAAAATTTTTGCGTGCCACGGGATCGCTTGTGGGGCTTGTCAAACACCAACGGCTGGGCCTAGATGTCAGTGTGCGACCCAGGCTGAGAATCTGCATTTCTGACAAGTTCCCAGGTGACGTCGGTGCTGCTCATCTGGGGACCACACTCCGAGAACCACTTGTCTAGTCACCAGCGCTCCTAACAGTCCACTGCAGTTTCCCTGGTCCAGCAACACACCCTCTGTGCAGAGCTACACCCCCTGCATAGTTGGAAGGACGTGACTGCCATGCTCTCTTTCCCAAAAGACAATCTGAGGTCTTAAAATCTTCAGTGATTCCTCAGAGTTTTTCCAAATCACATTCAGATCCCTGGCCTGCTGTTCGAGGCCCTAGAAGGCCGGCCTGGCCCCCTGCGAGCCCGCGGCTACTGTGCGCGCACTGGACCCCAGCCACACACCCCAGCCACACACGTCCCACGGCCTCACACCTTCAGTGGGCACATCCAGCTGTTGGTATGATGTGATATTTGAAAACACCTATCAAGAGGTGTTATAGGTTGCCCCAATACCATCACCTCATTATCTTCTTAGAAATTTAAAATCTGATTTATGTCTTGAGAGTAATTACAAGAAGGAACAAATTAACGCCCAGTCTAGGATACACTGAGGTATCTCGACACTTACACTGCAAGAATAATTTTTATTTTATTTCAAATATCTTCCACACATGACAGCATTCGTGTTTATATCGGCAACTGCATCAGAATCTCTATACACACACACACACACACACACACACACACACGGTCAACACAGAGAAGGTGGAGATCAATCGGAAGCTTTCTTTGAAATGAAAAGCCAGAGCTGGCTAGCAATAGACTGAAAATTCTTGAAGAACCAAAAAGATCTCCCCGAGTATCAAATAAAAGAAATTAATAAAAAGTAATGAGCCAAAATAAAAATTCAGAACTAGCTTTTAACTATTTTCTTACTCTTCCCCCAGTTATTGTGGGTCAACAATTAAAAAAAAAAAAGACTACCGAAAACCTTGCACAAAAAACCATTCACAACTCAATAAAATCATGAAAGCCTCTTATTTTAAAGACTCACTTTTAAAGAGACTGAATATATTTTCATTTTCATGTGGTGTTTATGTTTTTGAGTAATGCATTTATTTTTCTCATCCAATCGCTCCTATTAAAATGATGATGGATATTTAACTTATTTTTTAAACTTATATTTTTACTGCCATGTAAAAATTCTTTTTCTATTTGAAACACACCAAATATTTAGCTTCACTTCTTTTTAAAAAATTCTTAACACTTGAGAAGCACCTGGGTGGCACAGTCACTTGAGCGTCTGACTCTTGATTTCGGCTCAGGTCATGATCTCAAGATCATGAGATCGAGGCCTGTAATGGGGCTCCACACTCAGCAGGCAGCCTGCTTAGGATCCTCTCTCCCCTTCCCACTGCCCCTCCCCCCTCCACGCTCAGGCACTCTCTCAAAACAAACAAACAAACAACACTTGAAAAATGAAATCATCAGTATTAATATTCCTAGATTCTGTTATTTTTTGAAACTAGTGCCAAAATGCTAGTCCTGACACGGTGTCCCGGCCGCGCCGTCCGTCTGTCCTTCCTGCTGTCCCTTCCTCCTAGAAAAGCTTCCCAGTCTCGAACAGCCAGCTAGCTGCCTGTCCTGTTGTTAAACGCAGCTCCAGCATCACTCGGGTCGGCAGCCCTCTGACCTGCCCTGTGGCTTGCACGCCGGCCGGTGCAGCCCTCCCCCCGCAGCCGGTTCATCTCCGCTACCATTGCACTTGCACTTGCGTCTCTGGGAGCGGCGCCACACGCAGCGCGTGCCCCGCCGCCGGCGCTCCGGGACGGTTCGGAGACTTGATGATTCTCCAACAAAGGCACGGCTAACCCTCTGGCAGGCACAACTTCATTTCCAGAAAACACGTGGGTGAACTCTTGCTGACTGTCCCTCCCCCCACGCCCGCTCTGGAAGGACAGTGAAAACTGTGACCGACCCAGATCCACAGTCCTCCCACGCGCTCTCTTACTCTGGGTCACCCGCCGAGCATTACGTAAGGCGAGGCCGGGAATCCGGGCCGAGCGGACGCAACAGCCCCGTCCCACGGCCATTCAAGTCTCCCACGTCTGCCTTCGGATTCCCATCGTGTGAACGCTCCTCACTCCTCGATGTGCGGACCTGAACTTGGCCTTCGCCCTTGAGAGCACCCCTGGGCCCCCCCGACAGCGCCGCTCTACTCACCGGCCGGCACTGAGCTCCACCAGCTGGAGGCGGCTAAAGGGAGGCTGTGACCATGGCAGCTACGAGGCCCGCTCCAGACGCCTCGTGGTGGGCTCAGGGCCTAGGTGTGCCGAGCTCTTTGGGCAAGGCCGCGCCAACTCCCCCACCTGCCATCTGCGTCCCTGACGTGCCATGTGGCAAAAACGTACAAATACCAGATCCATGTACATCTGGACGATGGCAGTTCTGTCACCAGTTTCTGTAAGAACCGTCTTACTACCTGCGCCCGGCGTCCCCAGGCAGCGAACCAGGTACAAAGGCCCCGTGTCTCCCTAGGCCCCACCCACCCCCACAGGGGCCAGACAGCTCCACTTCTCTGTCAAGCATTTCTGACCCCCAGTTCTACGGCTGGGAAACACAGAAGTCTGGCTCCTGTCACTCTGCACTTGTCATCTCGTGTACTATGCTGCTCCCCCATTGAGACTGTGCCCCCCGTGTAACGAGGAAGGCACACGCTATGTCTCTTCATGTGTGATTCCCCACGGCACAAAACCCCCTTGTGTTTCCAGCCGTCGCTCATGGCCCGGCCGTGAAGTCTCACACTCTGCTTGGTGCGCCACGTGAGCAGGGACCCAGGTGTGGGAGAGTGAGCAGGAAAGACAGAAAGTCGGAGAAGGTTCAAAAACCACAGGGCTGCGGCCAGGGGTCACACAGAGGTACGCCAGTGCTACAGTGCCTGTTTAATTGAAACCTTGTAATAAAAGTTTAAATACATAAAATGTTTTTTTTTATCAAAAGAACATCCCCCGTGCCCCAGCCTGATGTGCAGAGAGCAGGGGCAGCAGAAACTGGCTACCTACAGGGAATGGAGAAACGGCACGTCCAGCTCTCGTTGGCTTCGTCCTCCTCCGAAGATGCCCTGTGCGTGAATTCAGAGTCCCGGGTGAGTGACGACCCTACCCCGCACGGGCTTTCTTCAGGCAACTCGAGTCCACACAAGGCATTCGGTACCAGGGAGAAAGCGCCTCTCGGCTGTCAGAAGACCAGGAAGAGCAGGGCTTCGTGTCTGGGAAGCACTATGTTCTCGACGGTGCGTTCCATGGCGTGCACCTGCTCGGGGGAGGCCGTCAGGAAGGCCAAGGGCCCGACGCGCTGCTCCGCACACGAGTGGCAGAGGTAGCCTCCCTTGTTTTCCTTCCTGTTGCTCTGCAGGGGGGAAGAGAAAGAGGTCAGGTGGACGATCAGACAGCGGAACTCTCGAGACCCCAAGAGACAAAGCGTTAGCGTTCTGATGTTCGCAGACATGCAACACGGCCATGCAGGGTCACCTCGACTCTATCGGATTCCCGGGGGGGGGGGGGGCAGCAAGCTGAACTGATCGGGGCCCTCCAGGGAAACTGTGGTCCTGTAAGCGCCGGGCCACAGCCCAACCCGCCAGGCCATGCTCGCGCCTAAGACGCCGCCCACGACCAAATGGAACGCGACAGAAAGCCCAGGCTGCCGAGGCCACGTACGTAAGTGATGGGGAGCTTCCTCAGGGTGAGCACGGTGTCCACGGGGATGGCGTTGTTGCACTGGCCCACGCAGCAGCGCACCACTCCGGTCTTCAAAACGGCGCTGGTCAGCTCCGCCTGCAGGAAGTACTCCTGCGCACAAACGGGGAGCGGGGGAAGAGGGTCACCGCGGACCCTGCGCTCCGAGGGGGACGAGGGTCCCCGCCACGTCTCCACTGCGCTCAGCTCGGAAACCCCGCCGCTGCCGGAGCAGAAAACGCTCTTTGGACATGGCAGAGTCCTCACGGGAGACAAGCACCGACTGTCCGAGCGCCCTCGGCTCTTTGGCGGCCCCCCTGCCAGTCAGGCCGTCAGCAAGACAGGATGCTTAGAGCGGCTCGGCCAGAGTCTTGACAGAATGGGCAGTTTGAAAAAAAGGGCTTAATGGGCAAACAGGAAATAATGATATTTCAGGACTGCGTCTGGATTTTTATCTCACGCCCACCTGTCCCAGAACCATTAAAAATCATCCGCATGCTGCCTTTTCAAGCCAGGTGAGCTGAACCGGCGGCCTTGAAAGATGTGCCCACATGGACCAGCCTGTCCCCTCCTCCCGGGCTTGTGGCTAAGCAAGTGAGCAAACGCTTGGGCTACTCGAGCCTCAGTCTCTTCACCCGTCAGATGCGACAGCAGCGCCCGGTTGGTCTGACTGTTGGGAAGAGGAGACACTCACACACGCTAAGTGCTCTGAGCCCGGCACGCAGGGAACACCAAGCCAAACGCTAACAACCTCCCAGACTAGAAAAGTCAGAGGCACAGGGACCAGTGTCTGGTCTGCTGTGCCCGGAATTTAACACAGCTGTGGCAGACGAGTAAAATCACAAATACCTGCTGACCGAGGAATTATGATTTCCTGTTTTCTGGATCACAACGGGCTATGGATCTAATTGTGGCAAAACCTGTATCTAGTATCTGGACTGATCTGGCTTTCTCTCTTACAGGATCTGTCTGCCTACAGCAGAACCGAACAGAAAATACATAAGCACTCGTGTTCCCACCAATAACTGAGGGACAATGAAACCAGGAAATCCTTCCAAAATAGGACGGGGTCTTGCTGCAATCCCCTTCGTCTGTCGTCTCTACTCCCCTCCCCGGGGGAGCCAGTGCACCCTTTCTGATCCGTCCTAAAAGGGCTTTAAGTTTACACATACGACCCAGAAGGCTAGGTATCATTTTACAGGTATTTGTTGACATAAATGTTGTACTTTGGGCTGCTTCCCATCTAGTTCACGGAAGTGCCACACTGGGTAGGACCGCATTGCTCTTTTCACGTCTGATTCAAGCCGTTCCCTCCAAGCGGACACTCAGGTTGTTTCCAAATTACTGTCCACAAAGCAGCGACAAACCTGCTTGTACACAGCTTCCCACCCACACATGCAAGGGTTTCTGCGTTTACAAACTTTCTGAGCCTTCGCGTTACAATTCTAGACGCACGTACGTGCGTACATCAAAGGCTCAAAGAACGGTTTCATAAAACAGTATTTAACCGTAAGTGCAGTGTCGTCTTTCTCTTTCAGATTTTATTTCTACCTTGGGAAGAGGAGACACTCACACACGCTAAGTGCTCTACCTTGCTTTTTAACAAAAACTTGTCATAGCCCACTAAATTCGTTTCATTAATCATGAATGGCTTGAGACTGACACATGGAAAAGCACAGCTCCAAAGCAGCGGTTCTCAAACACGTTGGTCTTGGAACCCCTTGACACTACTAAACATGACAGGTTCCAAAGGAGGTTTGTTTACGTCTTATCTGTTACTATTTACTACATAAGAAAGGGGCACCTGGGTGGCTCAGTGGGTTAAAACCTCTGCCTTCGGCTCAGGTCATGATCTCAGGGTCGTGGGATCGAGCCCCGCATCAGGCTCTCTGCTCAGCGGCGAGCCTGCTTCCTCCTCTCTCTCTGCCTACCTGTGATCTCTATCTGTCAAATAAGTAAATAAAATCTTTAAAAAAAAAAAAAAAAGAAATTTAAGCCAAGAAATTCTAGAATGCTTCTTTTTTTTATTGTTATGTTAGTCACCATACAGTAGCAGACCACTAGTTTCTGATGTAGTGTTCTATGATTCATTGTGTGTATATAACATCCAGTGGTCATTACTACATGTGCCCTACTTAATACCCATTACCAGGTACCTCATCCCCCCTCCCCCTCCCCTCTGAAACCCTCAGATTCTTTCCCGGAGTCTGTAGTCTCTCGTGGTTCATCTCCCCCTCCAATTTCCCCTTCAGTTCTCCCCTCCTTCTCCCAGTGTCCTCCGTGCTATTCCTCATGCTCCACATATGACCGAAACCATATAATAATTGCCACTCTCTACTTGACTTCTTTCACTCAGCACAATCCCCTCCAGTTCCATCCATGTTGACGCATCATCTTTTCTGATGGTTGCGTAATATTCCATTGTATATATGGACCATATCTTCTTTAGCCATTTGTCTGTTGAAGGGCATCTTAGCTACTTCCAGTTTGGCTACTGGGGACACTGCTGCTCTGAACATTGGGATGCACTTGACCCCTCTTTTCACTACATCTGTATCTTTGGGGTAAATACCCAGCAGTGCAATTATAGGGTCATAGGGAAGCTCTATTTTTAATTTCTTAAGGAATCTCCACACTGTTTTCCAAAGTGGCTGCACCAACTTGGATTCCCACCAACAGTGTGAGAGGGTCCCCTTTCTCCACATCCTCCCTAAACATGTTGTTTACTGTCTTGTTGATTTTGGCCATTCTGCCTGGTGTAAGTTGGTATCTCAATGTGGTTTTGATTTGAATCTTCCTGATGGCTAGTGATGATGAACATTTTTTCATGTGTCTGTTAGCCATTTGTATGTGTTCTTTGGAGAAGTGTCTGTTCATATCATCTGCCCATTTTTTGACTTATTTGTTTTTTGGGTGTTGAGTTTGAGAAGTTCTTTACAAATCTTGGGTATCAGCCTTTTATCCGTAGTGTCATTTGCAACTATCTTCTCCCTATAAAGCAGGTGCATCTTGCTTGGGTCGTGGTTAATACTTTGGCATCTGTACATTCCCTCAACCACCCCTCAATAGATTGACTAAGAGGAAGAACCCCCAACAAAGGGAACAATCAGAGACAAGGCCTCTGACACAGACCTAAGGGGATATGGATATAAGCAGGATGAAAGAGGTAGACTTTAGAATAGCAATTATGAAGCTGATCTCTAGACTTAAGAAAAATATTAGTGACAATAAAGAGTCTCTAAGGGCAGAAATGAGATCAAATCAGGCCGAACTTAAAAATGGTATCAACGAAATGCAGTCTAAACTAGATACTGCCAGGGTAAAGGAGGCAGGAGAACAAATTAGTGAGAGAGAAGACAACAGAAAAGAAGGAAACCGAGGAGGCATGGGAAAAACAGCTTACAGCCCAAGAGCTCAGACTGAGAGAGAGAAATGATTCCATGAAATATTCCAATGTCTGAATTATTGGGATCCCTGAGGGGGTGGGGGGGCGTCTAGAAGATATAGTTGAGCAATTCATGGCTGAGAACTTCCCTATCTGGGAAAGGAAACACATTCGTGTCCAAGAGGCAGAGAGGACCCCTCCCAAGATCAATGACAACAGACTGATGCCCTGACATATAATAGGACAACTCAACAAATCTTAGAACTAAAACACTTACTCTTCTTAATAACAATTAAACCTATCACATGTTAATGTTTTTATCAAAAACAACTGTATTTTCAGAAAAAAAAAAAAAAACTTGGAAGAGTAACATTGCTTTCATGTCTGGCTTAATGGAAGACAACCGATTCTGTGTTCAGTCTGTGGTGAGAACACATGTCCCGTGGCCTCTGGAAAACTCCCTCCCCTGTGCGCTTGTCAGAGCACTGAGTGAGAAGGGCGGACGACACCCTGTTGTCCTACACAGACAGCGCACGGCAGCCAAGGTCTTACCAGGACTCATAAACACAGCTGCAACTCTTTACCCAGGCTTTTTTCATGTACCCTTCAATTGGTCTGACTCTCCTCCTTCCGGGAGGTGGATCTGAGGCTTGCCCCCAACAAACCCTTTCCTTGTAGCATAAACTTGATCATACTTGATGTCTTGGTCTTCGCTGCGCACTGGGCAGACGAGCTCGGTTCGGCTTCAGATCTGGTGAGCCAGCCAGGGGTTCCTTCCTGAGGGCTTGTCGTCAGTCCCAACCAGCGGCCCCATGAGTCCAAACAGCTGCCTGGGCTCTCTGTCCTAGGGTCTGTCCCTGGAGCCCCTTTCTGCTTGGGTGCGGCCAACCTTCGGGGCTTAATTTTACTCCGGTGGCAGGAAACAGTTTTAGGGTTCGATTGGGGCAGACGTCTCTTGGTGAGTACCTAGCTGATGGCACAAGAGCTCGTTTCTTCCTCCCATTTGGTTTGGCTCTTAGATTTCTTCCTCCTGTTCAGCTGCCTCTTAGCCTCTTTTCCTGCTTCAGAAAAGGCTGGCAAGGAAGCAGTTTGGTTCAGTCAGTGGGGCTCTGACTTACGGAGGAACTAGAAACAAGGAAGCTGTTTGGTTCAGTTGTGAAGCAACCCCACCCCCACCCCCACAACTCCCCGCCCTGACTTCCAGGGAGGAACCAATGGTCACAGAGTCACTCTTGGCTTAGTTTGGTTTGTCTGTTGTTATAGCTTTTGATATCTTTGAATAAAACCAGACATGTTCTACTTAGAAACTGGGAAATGACACTTTGATTCTCCCACATGCAACCTTCTGGGCCATTCTCCAAACCTGGGCAATCAGTTTTGGCAACACGGCTTGGCCACAACAGTCAACAGACTCTGGACAGAAATGACCAACTAACAAATCGATAAATTAGACAATACCATCTTGCAATTGGGTTTTGTAAAAGGGGGAATCTTTGGAAGTTGGGCATTTAAGATTTTGTCTCCATCTTGTTTGTGTGGTATTGCTAAAGTTAATTTATAAAAGAGCTCTAGTTTAAAGGCAAGAACTTGTAAAAACTGGGCATTCTAAAACTCAGAAAGATAGGGTGCCTGGGTGGCTCAGTTGGTTAAGCGTCTTCTTTGGCTCAGGTCATGATCCCGGGGTCCTGGGATCGAGCCCCTCTACCCACCCACCACTTGTGATCTCTCACTCACTTTGTCTCACAAATACATAAAATCTTTTACAAAGGTAAAATTCAGAAAGATAGGAATCCAAATGTTTAAGTTCCTGTGACCTTGGAAAATACTTGGAATTAAAAGCTAATTGAGGCTGTTGGTTTACTAGAAATAAGGGAACCGAGTCTGTAAAGCTGTAGAAGTTTTGTGAGAAGGGAATCTTCAGAAAGGAGTTTTGTGCGTGGTCAGGACTAAGATTACGAAGACATACTATATAAAGAGTCTTACTATATAGAGTGCGCAGGATCAGACACGAGTTGAACAGTGACTCAGTATCAACAGGAACCTCAGCTGGTTCTCTAAGGAGTTCCAAAAGTTGGATTACTCTTCAGGGAATGCTACACGGGGGCAAGAGTCCTGGTTTGGGGCCATGAGCGTCGAGGGCATGCCCCTGGCAAGGCAGCTGTCTTTGGTCAAGGCAATCCCTGATGGTTGCAGGACCATGGGCAGTGCTCCTGCCGCTGGGAGTCCCTCATTCCTGATGAAGACTTTCAACGAAGGCGAAGCGTGCATTCCAACAGATTCTTGCTTGAACCATCCCTGGTTCTCTGTTTGCTCTTCCAGATTTAAGGCTATGACTTAGAGAAATTTGGTAAAATATTCCTTTGGAAACAAATATGGAACACGTACCTTCTTCTCCCAATCTGATCCCTCCAGAATTCAGAAACTCTGACTATTCTTATTTTTATAGATATGTATGTATTTGTGTAAGTTTGATGAGAATCTGGTCTTCTACAGAACACAACTGGAAACAGTGGTTATATTACCAAGGCTTTGACAGGATCAGACACGAGTCTGTCCTATTTGAGGGACACGTGCATAGGCTCAGATATGACCAGACAGTTTTAAGGAACTAAGGATGACTTTATGGATCCGATGAAACCCCTTGGAAAAATCGGTCTGGTCCCTTGCTTGTAGGGTTCCCAGCAGCCTTACCAGAGGAGTAAAGAGGATCACCTCCCAGCACGTGCAGGAACCTCAAGATATTTGGGGGACCTCGAAGATAGGAATTCACCGAAATCTATAGTATTGTAGGTAATGTCTGATGCCAAGTGTTTGGTTTGTCTTCTTAGCCTTAAGAGGCTGTTAGAAGTTGAATGTGAAATTCCTTATGAAAAGTTCCAGCAGAGCAAATTTATCCAAAAAAAGGCGGTGGGGGTGGAGGGGGCAATTACTACTCTTGCCATGCTTATGCGAACAAGTAGGCCAACTTTGTTAAAACTGGCCTTATTTTACAAACAAAGGAGTCTTCATTTGGCTACCTTTGAAAATGATTTTAGAAAAACTGTTCCAGTAACACACCTTCCTGGGTGTTAGATTCTAGTTCTGAATGAACAGTCTTTGAGCGGATCAGTTTGCCTGTTCAGCCGGACTGAAGCTGTGCCAGCCGCTCTGCCTCCGGTAAGAGTGGCCCTTGGAGGGGCTCTGCTTAAGGCCCCGTGCTATAACTAGGATCTTTAAGATGCGGACGGATTCCCACTGGGCAAATGAATCATTTCACGGTCTAACAGTTTCTGAAAGCTAAAAACAAACCAACTAACCACACCTTTAAAACCCCAAACATCGTGGGAAAAATAAGTTTTCCTTTACAATTAGCTTGAAGACAATCAGGCACTGTACAGTGAGAGAACAGTGCCCCGGCCATCAAGACGACCAGCCCCCTGGCCCAAGGCACAGTTATACAGCACGTGTCAAAGTGGCAGACTCTCCCCGTCCCCAAAACCCTACCGGTGGATCCAAAACTGCCACACAGCTTCTCCCCTAGACTCTAAATTCCACAAGGCCATGGAGTGTGTTACTTGTCTAGTCACCTGTACTCCCTAGTGCGAACTACAGTGCTAGGCACGGCACAGGGGCTGCCAACGGAGGGAACAGTCAATTAATCAAGCCACCTCCACTCTTCCCTGACATCCTGGGGGTCTGCTAGTGCCGCAGGTGTGAAGACAGCAGCCGCTGGGAAACACCATCGTCCAGGGAACTGCCAAGGGGCTCATGTCATAGTCAAGTGCGAGCAGGAGGACCCGCATAGCCGCGGCAAATGCTATCCAAAGGAAGGAAAACAAAACCTACCCCAAAGCTTCGCTTGAACCCTCAGGCTTCAGGAACCCAAAGGCACCTGATACCACTACCTCCGCATCCCTTCCTTAAATCTTTCCAGGCTGCTTTGGTCCTCACTAGCCATTGGGCCGCCAGCTGCTAAGTCCTCACCCACTACCTCCTGGGGGCGGTTCTGTCCTCGCCCCCGTTGTAGAGACGAGGGCACAGGAGTTGAGAAAGGAGGTCACTTATGCAAACGGAGAGATGGGACCACAGGAGATACGGGCTCCAACCTGGGTCTAAGTCCAGAACCTGTGCTCTCTCACCGCCAAGCAACAGTGAGGCTCCCTCTCTCCCGCGATCTGCAGACACAAAGCTCCAGGACAAGGAGGCACATGACGACAGAGCTTCGCCACCAGAGCTGCTGAATGAATGAGTGCATGCGAGCCAAGACCTCCACATCTTCCTCGGATGCCAGTCCCCCTCCCCCATACCTTCCTTCTGGAGCCAAACGTCTCGACGACCAGTAACCTGGAGATCAGTAACCACCTCAGAGGACCCCCAGCCCGCACTCTCCCGAAGCACCGACAGTCACCCCGTCAAGCCACCCGGACCCTTCCCTAACACCCTCCTCTCGGTGCAGGTGCAGCCCTGGGCCAGCTTCACAGATGAGGACACAGGCGCACAGAGTGATGAGTGACCTGTCCACAGACTGTCCGGCCAGGAGAACTGAGCTGAGAATCGGGCCTGGCCCAGCCCCAGGCTGGAACAGGGGCTGCCCTCATCCAGGGACAAACCCTTCCCGAGCGCCCACAGTGTGCCAGGCGCCATGCTGAGGATACACCTGTGCCAAGTGGATTAAGACTCGCGGATTCTGGGAGGCCGAGAAGCTATCTCTGAGAAACCACATGACTTCCCCACGCTGCATTCAACAATGTGGTGATTCTCCTCACTTCCTCAAAACTTAAGGAAACAAAGGAACCAAAGGGCTTCTGGGGATTCGCTAGATGTTCTAAGGGGGTGAGAGAGAAGGAGGCTGCCTGAGCTGCTCCTGGTCACAGACACCACGGTGGCTTCTCACTCTGGGTCGCAGGAACAATGGCTTCCTTTTGTTCGAAAGCCTCGCATGCAGGGCTGCCCCGTTCACGTGTTTTCATGTTCTCCACTTCATTATCCTAGTCCCCTGCCCGGAGCCTTCAACACCCCACAGCCTTCCTCTCCGAGCGGAGCGGGGGCTTGGCCACTTCCAAAGAGGATGTCTCCAAACAGAGGCCTCGGCCGTGACAAAAAGCAGAAGTATTTCCTCTCACGCAAGGGCGTTCGGACCCAAACTTCAGCTCACAGGGACGGGCCACGTTTCCGGGGCTCCCTCAGGGCCTTCTGGGAGCAACAGATGTTTTCCAACCCAGCCTCAGCAAGGCGGAAGTATTTCTCTTGATTCCATAACCCTTTCTACATGGGGGAAAATTCACGTTCCCCATAAAATGTAGGTGATCACCAACTGACGAGCTTCCGACTAGCTTTAAAAAGCCTTTCAGACGCTTCTGTGTAACTGGTGGGCTGTGACTCTCAGGTAGACAATCTCTGTGGAAAACCTGGCAGCATCTAGAAAGATCACGCACCCATTTATCCTCTACCTAGGAACTAAGATTCGCACTGGCAAACCAGAAAACGATTTGTGCCTTGTGATGCCTTGTGGCATTACTCCTCAAGGCAAGAGACTGGAGAGAAGCCAGTGGCCATCAGCGAGGGGCTACACCAGCCATGATACACAGACCCAGTGACGACTCCACAGCGGTCCCAAGGGTTGAGAAAGAGCTGCACGTGAGACTAACAGTGAGCGATCTCCACACACATTTCCCAGCGACAAAGCGAGGTTCAGAACGCTAGCTCGGGGAATGTCACCTTTCACGAAAAAGGAAAATAGGAAAATTTATATGTATCTGCTGATACTTGCAAAAAGAAATACCAAAGGATACACTGAACACAAATTTTTAAAAAATAGTTATCAATGGTGCAGGGAGAGAGTCTGAAGGGGACAATGACAGAATGAGATACAAAGTTCTGATGTTGAGAACATAAATGTCTTATACATTCAAAAAAGATAATTAAGTCACAAAGAAGCAAAGCAATCCCTGTAGAGACAGCAAACAAACAGATCTATCTTCTTGTAATTACACTGGCGGATCTAACCCCAGAGGAAAAAGAACTGACTTCAAGAGCCCTCAGAACATGGTACTCGTACAACACAGCCGAGTGGAATATGGAGAAACGGGGCTGTCAGGAAATCTCAAATTGCACTCAGTACTCTGCTGACAGGAATACTGGTACTGCTTTGTAACTGCTTCTTCAGTAGGAGAGTGTAAATAAGTGAGCAATAAGCACCGTTAGGAACCGAGATCTACACACCCACGTAAGAAAGCAGATCTAGCGTGGCGCATTCTGTAGCACACTCACTCCACCACGAGCCGCATTCGAGGGAAGGGGTGGGGGGTCTTACACTGCTCTCTATTAAGAAACTTACAAGACTTCACAACTCCAAATTCTGTTTGGACCCTGACTTAAACAAAACAACTCAAAAAAGGCATTTTTGAGACAATCACAAAAGTACGAATATGGACTGGGTAGCAGAGGCCACATGGAACTATCATAAATTTTACAATGTAATGGCACTATAACTATGGGGGGGCACTTTTTTTTTAGAGATATATATTTCAACTGTATATAGGTATGATTTGTATATAGTAATTCAATTTATTATTTTCTTGACTTTTAAATATCTCAGAATTTTCCTAAGTTAGAAAAAATCTCCTTGAGCCGGCGTCGTGAAGTGGAATGCTGCTTCGCAATACCCCGGCTACAAGTCACCAACGTGGCAGCTCGGTTCTGTGATGAATCCAGCCTCCAGAGCACCACCAAGTCTCCAGAGCACCACCACACTCCAGCTTCTAAAAAGATATTGGCGGTCCAAGTTTATACAAAACTCATGTAATCTCTACCTAGAGATTGTTCGTACATAAAAATTATAGTTGACCCTCAAATAATTTTGAAATGCACGGGTCTACTTAAACACGGATTTTTTATTTTTTAATAGTGCAATGCTGTAAATGTATTTTCTCTTACTTATGATTTTCCCTTTCTAGCTTACTTTATCATAAGAATACCGTATAGAGTACATCCAACATACGGAACACGTGTTAATCGACTGTTTATGCTATCCGTGAGGCTTCTGGTCAACAGTCAGCTACTACTTAAGTTTTAGGGGAGTCAAGAGCTACCAGCTGTCAATGGTGAGGGGTATGGGTGGAGGGGAGTGTGGTTCTGTGCCCCTCACCCCCTGAAGTTCAACGGTCAACTGTATTTCTACTTCCCCCGCCCCGGGGTCCTAGCTCAGAGGTTAAGAACAGATGCTCTTATCTCTAAACCCCGGGGCCAAGTTCAGACCAGCCCCTGCCGCCTTCAGTAAAGTTTTATAGGGACACCGCCACACTGATGCATTAAGGACTTGCCTGCCGCTGCTCTCGCACTCTTGGGGCAGAGTTAAGCCAATGCACCAGGGGCCATATGGCCTGCAACAGAGACCTGACACATTTACTGTCTGGCCCTTTCAAGAAAAAGTGTGCAAAGCTCTGCTCTAAGTCCTCTCTGGAAACCGCTGGTGACCCAGGTGCCAGTAAGGACACAACCCAAAGAAGGGCTCTGGCTCTGGGATCTGACACACAAGCCATCACCCACGGTGAGGCCCCAGCAAAGCAAAGAATCCTGGCGAAACATGCAGCTGATTTCAAATTCCAGAAACAATCTATGGCCAGATGGGCCCGTCTAAGAGAAGCACAGAAGAAAAAAGTGCTACCAACACGTAAGGGAGTCAGTCTCATGCAAGAAGCTTTTGCTTTGGGACGGGTCCTGGAGTACTGGTCTGCAAAGCTTCCTCCTGGGAGGCTCTCACACCATCTTCCTCAAACACGGGAAGAGAAATCCTGTGTGTTGTCTTGGTCATCGTCCAGCTCTGTGCCTGGAATGCAGGCTGGGGGAGGGCAGGCGTTCTCTGGCCACCAAGTCACCTCTGGGGCCTAGGAACAGGCGCTGTTCTGTTCTGAGCATCAGGGTTCTGTGTCACCACCACTGACAATGCTAGGACTTCCAGACCATGTACTAAAAACCGATTACTGCCCCACACCACCGGCCCGCCCCGAGGTGCAAGGCTGTTGGCGTTCACGGCTCAGACTCCACAGCTCCCAATAGTCCCAGCTCCTTGAGAGAGCATAAAATATGGCGCTTCGGCTGCACAGTTTTTTCTGTGCTCGAGACAACAAAGAAAGTAAGAGTATTTACAGTAACTTTTACACTGACGTTTTTGGTTTTTGGCTTAAGTATTTTTGGTTCAGGGAAAGATGGACCAAGTAGCCACTGTGAGCTCAGACTTCTGTTCTCGTTTTCAACAAAACTGAAAAGACTAACCAGCTTACACCCCGACCTGTGAAGGGCAGGAGAGGACTGGATATAAGGGGGGAGCAGGTTGGTTTGTAGGGGATGAAGCGTGAGCACCGACACTTCCCTATATCTTAGCTCTTGACCAGAGGCCTGGTGCCTGAATATTCCTTCTCCCCTCCCCAAGGACATTTTCCTTGGAAGAAGTCTGTTGGCGGTAGCAGCAGCTGCCGGTTCAAATGACCTGGGGAAAGGGAGGGAGGAAAGCAGACGCAGGACACATTCCGGCTGGTGTCTCCCCAGACTGCTCAGCACAAAGTGAGCAATTAAGAACCACATCAACAGTGGAGATTTCTAAAAGAACTTGTAAAACTGAATCAGGAAAGAATGAAGAGAACCCACATTTTTGTCTCTCTGATTACAGCAGCCATAAGCCCCAAAAGAAGCCCTTCTCTGCCAGCCGGGGATCCTGAACCAAAGGCCTTCCCAGGTCGCAGACTGATCCCTTACTCAAACCCAGCGAACTCTGAATGTTGCCGAAGTAACTTGTGCTACTGATTCCTCTTACCCCAGCTAAAGTCAGAATGTTCTCCAAGGATTTGGTCATGATGAGACGCTTCTTGGCACGGGTTACTGCAACATACAGTAAATTCCATTCATCCTCAGAAAACGACTCTAAAGAATGTGAAGGGAAGAAAGGTGTCAGCTCAGAGCCTGCTGAACATGTGTGTTCGCCTCTACACGCTCACTACCCCTCCCGCCCCCCCCCCCCCACCAAGACCTGCTGGCTGCACACACAAACTCTTCCTCCAAACACCAACTCCAAAAACATACGAAACCCAACAGACTAGTGGCATGAAATACTGAGTTTTAACCTTTGCTGTGACTGGTACATCCCGGGAGCCCGTTCACAGGTTGTCTGACACCTGGGACGGTCTCGTTCATCCCCCAGATCTCCTCATGACAGCTGTGGGGGACTGACAGGGACACTGAGGCTCACAGAGGCCAAGTCACAAGGACACATGGGCCGAGGCTGAGCAAGGGTCTGTGAGCAGAAGCCAAGGCTACTTGCCTCCAAAGCCACGTTCTTCCCTTTCCCTGACACTGTCTCTGTCTCTCTCTCTCTGGAAATGTCTTGGGCTGTCATATGACAAGCAGAAAAAACAAACACGTCCCTCTACTGTGTCCTGGAAGCCTGGCCCCGAGAGTCACCACACCCAGCATGGCCGGGAGAACATGGCCCTGAGCCACTCATCGGTGACCACGGTAAAAGCCACCAGACTGTGCACTTTAAATGGACAGATTTTATGGTATGTGAATCAGACCCTGATGAAATGGTTATAAAACAAAATATAAAAATATGTAAACATGCAATGGCGAGCAAGGAAAAAAAAAGGGTAGTAATATATTAAATAAACCTTTCTTCTCCAATATGGAGCTGCTGTTGCCTTGGGCCACTCCGCTGCCCCACTTGGCTCTAACCTACCTTCAGCACCACGTCTCTCTCTGTTAGGAATACATTCATCAGAGACCAGGAGTTTGTACCATTTCTACTCACAGCCTACCAATGTAGGCTACACCCCAAATTCTGAGTCCATAGTCAGCAGAATGTTTGTTTATTTGCAGAAAAACTTTACATGGTTTAATTCTAAGATTCAAAACCAAAATGACTACACAGATGCTCAGAACATAACTTGCCTTAAGTATAAACTTACATAAAAGCAAACAAATGACACAAAGTGCTTACTTTTTTATGAATTTCTGGCCTCTTTAAGTAAAAAGGAGATTTAATTTTAAAAAACTATACTTTGGGGGGGCGCACCTGGGCGCCTCAGTGGGTTAAAGCCTCTGCCTTCGGCTCAGGTCATGATCTCAGGGTCCTGCGATCGAGCCTCGCACCGGGCTCTCTGCTCAGCGGGGGGCCTGCTTCCCCACCACCCCCCCCCCCAGTTATGATCTCTGTCAAATAAATAAAATCTTTTAAAAATTAATTAATTAAATTTTTTTTTTTTTTTTTTTAAAGATTTTATTTATTTATTTGACAGAGAGAAATCACAAGTAGATGGAGAGGCAGGCAGAGAGAGAGAGAGGGAAGCAGGCTCCCCGCTGAGCAGAGAGCCCGATGCGGGACTCGATCCCAGGACCCTGAGATCATGACCTGAGCCGAAGGCAGCGGCTTAACCCACTGAGCCACCCAGGCGCCCTAATTAATTAATTTAAAACTACACTTTGGGGACGCCTGGGTAGCTCAGTCGGTTAAACGTCTGATTCTTAATTTCAGTTCACGTCACAATCTCAGGGTCCTGGGGTCGAGTCCCGAGGCAGGGGCTGTGCTCAGCGGGGAGTCTGCTCGAGCTTCTGTCCCTGCACTCCTACCCGCCCCCACATGTGCCGGCACACTCCCTGTCTGTCTCTCTCTCAGATAAATAAAGTCTGGACAGCAACACCTGTGGGGAGCAGGTGAATTGTTTCAAAGCTCCGTGAGGCTGGGCAGCCAGCATCTGTGGTGAAAAACCCGGAGCTGAAACAGGACCGCCGCACCCGCACCCTGGGAGGAGCGGACCCAGAAGACTCGCTTTCCTCAAACACACAGTGTGACGATAAAAAACTGGGAGCTAGGAGGTGTCTTTGCTCTCCTTCTAGAAGGGTCATGCCAAGAAGCCACCACACCAGGCAGAAAGCAGACAACAAGGGAGCCCCGCGGGCAGGCGGCGCACGGACGTGTCTCACCGACTCGGAAGTGGGGCAGCTGCGCGAGGTTGTGCCTGGCACACGGCACTTTCACAAAATCATCCAACACGTGCACGGTGTCAAACTCCAAGCCTTTGGCCTTGTGCACAGTGCCCAAAATGTACTCTGGGTTCAAAAGAGAGCGCACAGTTAGGTGGGGGCGTGGCAGGGGAGGGAAGGAGAGGGGGAGCTCCTAAAAGCAACGGTGCTGCCAGGACCCTTCCTTGCCCACGTGTTGCTCAGGGGACAGCGGTGGGGGTAGGGAGACAGGAAACGACAGGAGACCAGAAAAAGAGAGGGAGACGAACATGAAAAGACGGGGAAGGAGCAACTTCGGCGTAGACGGGCCACTACCTGGGAATCACGTTCCAGAGCTGGTGGGGACTGGCCCAGCCCTGCAGTCTGCAGGCAAAGGGACAGAGCCACGGGAGCCCTGAGCCACTTGCCCGCAGTCCCACCCGGAGCAGACCCCACGACAGAACGGAAGGCGCGTAAGGAAGAGCACCAGCTCTGCTCCCCGTCCCCCAGGCTCTGAGGCGGGGGTGCCACAGAGCCCCGCTGGGCCCCCCGGACACCCAGGAAGAGGACCGTCGGACCGCCCTCCCGCCGGGAGGTGAGGAACCCCTGTCCTCCTCACCTGCGAAGTCCAGGTCTTCTATGTGGCACCTCTCGATCCTTCGCACGAGGTCTGGGATCCTGGTGTTGTATTTCTCCACGACCGCAATCTTGGCCTCCAGCTCCTTGTCCTCGGCCGCCGTCACATACCTCTTGAAACCACTAAAGCCTTCTTTGTGCACCCATCTTCTAATGAATCTGTCCTTAATAACGAGGTTCTCTGAGGAGAACACACACTCGGGTTAACACAACAGGCCACACTAGGCTACGCGGCAGCAGCTCCACATTCCTAGCCAACAGCAGCACAAACCCGGGGGGGATCCAGGTTCTAGGCCCAACTGCATCACTAACCTGCTGTGTGACCCTGGGCAAGTCAGAAAGGACCTGTGCTTTAGCCTCTCCGTCTCCAAACAGGATCGAGGGCCCAATACTCGACAGCCTCCCCTACTTCACAGGGATGTGAAACAGCGCAGTGTGGAAAAGAACTATGCTACAGGATGTTAGGAATGACCGTCTGAGCCCATGCGGAGGTTTCGGCGGGTAAAGGTGCCCAGGCAGACAGAAAGATGGTGAGGGAAGACAGCCTAAGGGACCGACAATAGGAAGAGGCGCAGACTCCGGAGAGAAGCGTCTGGAAAGTGCTCTCAGGATCTCTGTGAGAGGCAGCCTCGGGCATCCCACTCTTGATGGGAAGAGAGCCGCCCTGGCCCCCCTCCTCCAGGAGGAAAGTAAGATCGCTGACGCAGGGCGAGCCCGAGCCTTCTCCCATCCCTGTCACCAGCACTTCTGCCCACTGCATCGGCCAGGAGGCTACTCACGTTTCTTCCGCTCTTCCTCCGGCTGAAGAAGGATCCAGATATCAATGATTCTGTCCAATCCAAATGATTTAATCCCCTGAAAAAGTTTTTTGGTGGGATTTTTGGTTTTTTTTTTTGTTTTTTGTTTTCCATTTTGTTTTGTTACTGTTGTTTTAACAAAACAAAGTAAAGCAAACATAGAGATGGAATTCTGAAATGAGGTGTTTTCGTGGAAACGGACCTCAATCGCACCCAAAGCACACAGCGGGCGACCTCCTCGAGCACGAAAGCACTAGCCACCACGTGGCCTGAGCACTCAGGAACCTCAGACGCTAAGTCAGGAACCTCAAACTCTTCTTCCATTTAAACGTTTCTTTTCTTTTCTTTTTAATTTATTTGACACACAGAGAGCACAAATGGGCAGAGAGACAAGCAGAGAGAGGGGGGAAGCAGGTTCCCCACTGAGCAGAGAGCCCAATGTGGGGCTCGATCCCAGAACCCTGAGATCATGACCTGAGCCGAACGCAGAGGTTTAACCCACTGAGCCACCCAGGCACCCCCTTCCTCTATTTAAAAGAAAGGGGAGGGCAAGAACCCGCTGCACGCTGCTTTCTTGCCCGAAAGGGGCAACTGAAACCATCCACCTTCCAGAGACAGAAAGATGGCCACGATGGAGGCCATGGGGACACCTGAACACAACATGCGGCACGTGACACTTACCGCTGTGTCCCTGGAGGAAAGGACTGCGCTAAAAAATGTCTACAGGTCCAGACTGTTGTCTGTTCTGGAAGGTTAACTCCTGCAGGAGGGGGCCCGCCTGGGTCACAGTGTAGCCCTTTCTACCCAGAAGCACACGTGAACACGGCCCGGGGCCACGGTGCCACACTCCAAGGATTTGTCCTCATTTGGGCAAGAGACACGTAAACCGTTAACATGAAACAGAGACCAAAATGAGCCCACACGTGTTAGTGCTGGAAAGCAGAAGTGATCCTGAGTGTGGACACATGCTTCAGATGACACGTGGGCGTGACGGAGGGACAACTGCCTACTGTGCCATGCCTGGCGCAGGCCATACCCAAGAGTGCTATCTTCTTACAATGACAAAGGTCCCCGCATTACACTACGGTCACTACATGAAATACTGCAGTCATTAATGCAGCGAAAGGGAAGACGCTTACATGTTGAGTAAAAATTGCACAAGTGTGTGTGTGCCCTGTTACTGCGATGATGCAGAAATGTGTGTCTGTAAGAACACAGATATAAATAGCAAAAGGGAAAATTATTATCTGAAATCCTGAGATTAAGGGTGATTTTTTTTTCCTTTTAATTTCCAGAACTTCGGGAACTCGGCTGTAGAATCTCTATCGGTAAGAAAAAGAAAACCCCGACTGCCTTCTGATTCCAGTTCACTGGCTGTGCTCACTGGGTGCCCACACAGAGCGAGCCCCCAGAGCCCACTGTTTTTCATAAAAGGAGTGATTGTCTTTTGGTCGTGTCGCTTTGCTCTGAAGAGTTAGAAGTGTCATACACATGTCACTTCCTCCTAACTTCCCCGTGAACCAGGTAAAGGAAAGGCATTATTTTTGTCTTAGAGATGGAGAGAATGAGGCACACGGAAGCTGTGACTTGCCGCAAGCCACACAAAGTTAGTGACAGAACCAGATCTAGAACCCAGGTGTGCACACCCTGCATGCGAGCAGCTCCCTCGTCCCTACGCTAACGAGCACCGCACACCACCACACTCGCAGGCAGCCAGCCAGCAGCCTCGCGGGGAGAGCCAAAGAGGAGAAGGGCGCTAGTGCTTTTGAAGAGTGGAAGAAGATCCTCAGTCCTCGCTGGGTCTTTGTAGGGACGTTGGGCTAACGTCAACAGAACGGCCGGGACAACGCCTTCAGCCACGGAGCAGATGGCGCCCAAGACCCCAAACGCTTGCTTGCGTCACAACCCGAATGCAGCCGACTATGGTCACCGGCTAGGTCTGTGTCTGTGCGGGAAGCAGCCGACAGAAATGTGCTCTTACCCCGATCAGATGGATCCTCGCTGGGACTTCCCCTTCCGTCACCCGCACAGCCTCATCAAACACGTTGGCATTGGTCCGGGACAACAGGGCCACCTGACCCTTGGCATCACCTCTAATGCCACCTTTTGGGAGAGAGCGCACACTCTGAGGCCAATCCCAATAAACAGGAGAACTAATTTTGGAACAAATAATTGAAGAGGAACCGAAAGCCTTACTCTGATGGTTTCCTCCAACCAAAGTCTTTTTCCTCACTCGCTTGCAGACATCCAAGATGGTAGCTCCCACGTACGCTATTTCCACGCCAAATCGGAAACTCTGTGGGAAAACGACAAAACAAATGGAGTCAGCAACCCCTCCCTGAAGCAGGTTAGCACGTTTCTGCCCCCACGAGGTCCCAGCCTTGCCAAACCCCACTGCTGATCCCTGACTCACCCTACCTGGAGAGGGGGTTTGCAAAGTCCCCACTGTAAACCTGCTCACAATCCAATGACCACTGGCTTGACTCCTAAGCTTTCGAAACTGCAGCTGCCTTCCCGGAACCTTCGGGATACCTACCTTTACCCCTTACCCCAGATCCCAACCTGGGCAATTCTCCCACCACGGGACCTAGACTGGTTTTCTCACCGCTGCTACCAGCCCAGCTCAGCAACCCGAACTCCACGCCTCACCCACTCGGTCTCCCCCTCCCACTGCCAGATGCGTCTCTGCGCCTCTGTCCGACTCTTTCCCACAAAACTTTCATGGGGCCGCACCCTTGCTACAAGACAGGAAGAGCAGCACAGGGGAAAAAGGTGACACATGCCCTCCAAACAGGCCTCACAGCCCGGACAGCTTTGTTTCCTCTCCTGCCCCAAGACCAACGGAAGACTTCTGTTTTAAGCAAAGCTACCCTTCCTTCTCAATCAAACCTAATGAAAAAGTGTAAATTATACAAGGGGGAGGCGCGCCTGGGGTTTTCTTCCCTCACCTCAGAGACCTCCCTCAACATTAATTTAAAACCGCTGCCCACACGGCCAGCCCCAAGCATCCTTCCTGAACATTCCCCGCCCTCTTCTGCCTCGGCACAGGGCCAGTCTCCTACCCTTCACAGCATGGCCCCACACCCTACTTCTTTGATCAGTGCAGCTGGAAAGACACCATTTGTCTCCAAACTCATGGTACTTACTGCCCTTTCCATGCATTTATGACTTAAAGTAATAAACTACCATGTGCTTTGGTGAACATCAATAAAATTCAGGAAAACACAAGACTTTGGATGAACAGTACTGTGAGGTTATAGCATCACTCCGAGTGAGCCGTAACCCAAACATAAAATAAAATATCCGTGAGTCCACACTGATATAAACAAATGGTTGAGTAAGTAAGTAAGTGGGAGAGAAGATACAAATCTTCTTTGCAGAGGATTTCTCCATAATTTATGCAGCTACCCCGGCAGCCTCCCACAGACAGGTACTGGGAAAGGGAGGACCGTGACAGCTTTCTCAGACAGCCGAGGACGCCCCGAGCTGTCACGCTCCTAGTGGCAGACACAAGTTTTCCAAATTCTCGTTTCACTTGAAAGCAAGAATTTTATCTTTGGCAACAAACATTTGTCGGTTGTTTTCCTTGAAGTCACAGCTCACTCCCTTCATTTTTGAGAAAATGCCAAAGACCGGAGCCTGTCAGCTGTTCCTTCACGTACCAACAGGAACGACACACAAGCGCAGCGGGCTGAGCTCCCAGCTCAAACCCAAGAGCGCCCTGGGTCCGGGAGCCCACACGCTTCCGTGCGCAGCCGGGTTCCGCCACTCTGGCCGCTTGCTCACAAGGATCCCAGAGACGCACCCAAGGGCCAGCAGTCCATGCTGTCCGAATGCTGTCACCGCAGGACGTCCCAGAGCAAACCGCCCTTGTCTGTCTATCTGACCCCGCGTGGGTCGCAGGAAGAGCACGATGACGGCCACACCACGTGGTGCCACGGCCCCCACCCCTGGGAAGGCGTCAGCGGTGCAAAGGCGAGCACAGGGAGGACGGCACACGCAGGCGTGGTGAACACAGAGGTGACTCTGCAGACCCCGAGAACCACAGAGAACCAGTGCTTAGAAGCAAGGATCTGCTCCGCACTGGGCGCCTGGCACAGGGGACCCGCGGGAAAGCGAGGGCGGGGAAGCGCAAAGCTTGCTTCTACGGTTCTGGGGACTCGGAAGCAGAGGGAGCTCTTACCTGTGTGAGATAGAAGACGTGCGTGTGAGGGACTGTAAACAGAGCATTGACTGCACCACGGAAGGTATAGATCTGCTGATGTGGGTCCCCTACAAAGATTTTCCCACATGGCTGAGACAGAACTATGTTCATGATAGCTGCAACCAATAAGAGGGACAGTGAAAGAGCTGAAGGAACGCCGACTCAGAGCACAAAGAACCCATATTTACGACCGAAAAAGATGAAAATGCTTCATGAAACGAAGCCAGGGCACGCTGGACAACGCGCTTGTCCTTCCCTGCGGCATACGCAGGCAACGCAAAGAAACAACTGTATAAGGGACAAGAGAAACCACTTGTGAGCCTAGGAATGCAGATCATTTTTAGTCCCAGATAAATGATGGAGTCTTTAAAAAAAAAAACCACATAAGCAAATAAAAAATGAGGCGAATTGTCTTCTCTAACATTGTAACTCAAAGCTGAAAAGGGACCCCCGAGAGGCACGCTAGTTTCTAACAGCCACTTCGAAAACACGCACACACTGTCCACTCTAAGTTGACTAGCTGTTCCCACTCAGCCTGAGTCCAGGGCCCAGTCGCCGGATGGACTGTGCTTAGTCAACATTTTAAGAGTAACCGAAGCAAAACACTAACAGAAAAATAAATCTGCTTTGAGTTGAGGGGCGGGGTGAGGACAACTGCTAAAATCCACAGTCGAGTAACAACGGATTTCTGTGTCACTAAATTATCATCTGTGCCTCTTCCTTACGACCAGTAAGAGTCACCAGCTCATGTCACATGTGTGTCCTCTTCCATAATCATGGTGCTGCTTCTACGTGTCTGAGACTACGGATGTCCGGAAGAGCTTATCACCTGGGGTACAGTCTTGGGCCTCGTCCACAAAGATGGCGTCAAAAGAGGCAAGCAGAGGCTTGCTCAGCTGCCAGAGTTTCAAGTAGCCTAAAAGAGGGGAGCGGCAAGTCAGAACTCGCAGGCAGAGCAGCCACACTGAACGGGAGTCAAGCAGGGGGCACGGGCATACCATCGTGAGTCATTTGGTAAGCCTCTTCTTTGCATTCCCCCAACTTCCGCATGTTGTCCCAGAGTCGGCTGGCTTCAAGGACACCGTTCTAGAAAGCAAGTGATACGGCAAGTCACAGTTTAAGACCCTGGATAAGACCCCTCCTCAAATCATGTTCATTCTCACATACAGACGTCCGAACAAAGGCACCATCACAACACGGTGAGGCGCAGTCACCTCCCTAACCTTCCTCCGGCTCCACGACAGCCTTAGCACAATGTCAAGTGCAGAGATGAGTAAGAAGCTGGGGCCGTACCAAGCCCAGGGACAGACCATCGCTCAAAGAGTACAAGATCTGGGGCGGGGGTGGGGAGGGCGGGGAGGAGAGGGGGGAAAAGCACAAGATATGATGAGCCAGAAAAGCTGGATTAGCTCTCTAGACTTGCGACTGACGACTAAGCCATACAAAGAATGGCCAATGACTGAAAAGACAAGAAAAATCCACAAAGAGATTCCTTATTTTTAGATTCGAACCCAATGACAAGCTCCGATAAGCCTTGGGTAGGAGGAGCCTCATCTGTTGAATTAGGAGGACCAGCGTGCAAATTAAGTAGAAGGTCTGTGAGTCCGCTTCACAGAAAACACGCCAGCTCACAGCCAGCACGACGGGCCTGCGGTCCGGGAGTCCGACGTGCCGGCAGTTTGGAGGAAGGCAAGGCGAGCAGGACAGAGGATCACGCCAGCTCTCCTCCAGCCTCCATCCCTGGCCGTGAGGAGACTTAGATACTCACCAGCTTTTCACTCTGTTCAACCATGACTCTCTGTCCTTGGCTGTTCCTGCACCAGATCGGCACGTGATCGATAGTGAGCTCTTCGTCGGCCGAGGCGAAGAAGTTCTCTAAGGTCTTACAGACGAGCTTGGCCCGTATGAATCCGCCTTTCCCTTCAGCAAGGACAGAATTGACCATGAAGGGGGTCAACTTGAAGAGATTCAGTTTCTTCTTTAATTGGTACCTGTAACACGCAGCCCAAACGAACGGTATTTGACTGTCAGCACGGGGTATTTCAGTCTCCCCCAACTGGAACCCCGTTCCCTACAGTGACACCACCTGGCCACGTTAAATGTCACAACAGGTTAGGGGAAAACAAAAGCCAGACAGGTTGAGCAAGGTCCATGCAGGATGTAAAACGGCTTCATCCGGCTTTCAGGGACTCTCAGACAACAGCCCAGAAGAGGAAGTGGCTCACGGCAGATGCCACTGCTCCACGGTGTGGACTAGACTCCAAGAGGTCCCTGAGGGGACACTCGAGTTCCCTGAAGCCCTCCCATCCCAGGGACCTCCCATCCCAGGCAAGTGCACGACCGCCGAGTCTCCCCCCCCTCGTCCCAGGGAAGCCCATCCGTCAGACTGCGGAGAGCCTGTGCGCCAGACCAGTCCTTCGGACTCTCTGCGCCTCAGTTCCGGAGAAATGAGAACGCCCCCTCAGTGCGACACTACCATCTGCAAACAGCGCATCTTTACAGGGTGGAAGTGCAAATCACTACGCATCTTTCCGTTCCCTGCCTGTAAGCGGAGCGGGAAGCACTCCACATTCCCAGCGTTGCTGTGTCTGAGTTCCTATGGAATCGTGACGCTCACGACGGGAAAACCAGGAACTGGACAAAGACGGCGGCAGCACAATGCTCACTTCCGCCCGACGTGCCCATAGGCCATGGAATGGAAGGTCTTGCAGATGACGTTGGCGGGAAAGACGAGCTCGGCCTGCTTTGCGATGCTCTTGTTGAACGTCACGTACAGAAACCTGCTCTGGGACCACTTTTCAGCATACTTGACCAGCGTAGAGGTCTTCCCGGTGCCTGGGGAAGCCAAGAGGAAAGGAGGTGACCCTCTGCCCGGGAAAAGCTGTTCCAAAGGATGCCCTAATGAGGTCTTACCCGTGTTTATCTTATCTTCCGCTAGAGACCAGACCAGTGACAGGTTTCTCAATGCTGATAAGGGGCTGTGAAAAGAGCAGGAGATTCTAAGCCCGAATAACCTGGGCTTGGCTCTCGGCTCTAGCCAGCTCCGGCTGAGCAGGGAAGGACGGGCCTCGGGACCTCACTGACCATGGGTGTGCCCCTCAGCCATGCCTGGGTAACGCTGACCTTGCAGGTCTGGCAGGATAAAGCAATCATCGAGGCACCCTGCAGGGGAACTCAGTAAGAGCAGCTGCCGCTGTCCTACACATCAGTCGCGATCCAAAGGCAAGAGCGTGCAGGTGAGATTCAAGGATGCTTCTGGTCCATTCTGAGCTCTCCGGCACGCCCTGCCTCTCCACCGCTCATTTCCTCAGTTACCATTCACTGAACAAATACTCACGAGCACCTACTCCATGCTCAGCTGGATGCTAACTAAGCACTGGGAGTATGCTAAAAACAAACAAAAAAATAAAAACAAAACAAAAAACCCCATAAAGCAAGATTCCTTTACTACAATCTCCTCGGGAATACAATGCCAACACAGCTGAAACAATGAGAGCACAACGAGAGTATAATGAAAACGCAGAAAACCAAAAAAAGAATATGAAGTTTGGAAACAAAAAAATCACCTGTAAAAGTAGAAAAATGGTACCTCTTTCCCTCCCTAACAGGGCTACTGTGAAGTCTAATGACACAGTGCGGAAGTGTTTATGAAATGTGTGTGTTGTCTATACTTATTAAATAATCAGATGCCAAAGAGTTAGTATAAACGATCAGTTACAGCGAGAGTTCAGAGGTCATATAGGGCTCTAAGGGCTCAAGAAGCCTCCACTAGGAAAAAGTCGCAGCGATGCGAGTCGGGGACAGCATGGCGAGGAGGGGGATGGGGTTGGGGGGCTGCTCTTGGAGAGACAGACTCAGCTGTGAATTCTACCTCCTCCACTTCTCCTCCTCCACTTCTGTGCTTATCTAACCTGGGCAAGTCATCGCAACTTCTCTGAGCGTCAAATCCTTATCCATAAAACAGAGATAACCAACCAACCTTCCAGAATGTCCTTAGGACTCAGCACCGCGCGGTACTGAACAAATCCTTGTTGTTGTTTATAGCAGGATATTTAGGCAGAAAAGAAACAGGAAGGAATTCCAGGTAGGAAAGAGTATGAGCAAAGGCTCAGACAAAAGGATAACCAAGTGCTTTGGGAGGCTCCAAGTGCAATGAGCTGACTGAGGCAGGAGAACTACAGCTGGCCTCATGGAGGAATGTAGGTTAGAACCCAGTGCTGGGAGAGACTCCCAGACTTTACGCAACAGAAATCAGAGAGCTACGGAAACCTGGCCCGCCCCTCTGTAAGCGATCCGTGCCTGAGCATTTACAATGATAAATGACCGGCTAGGTCAGTCCTGGTATCATCCCACAAATAAATGCCTAAGAACCATCTGTCCAACCAGGAACGCCATGTGGAAGCTCCCTGGAGTGGCAAAAAACAAACAAGCAAACAAACAAAAAAACAAGCATTCCTTAACTGCTTTTAAAATCATTTAACTGGAATGCCTGGGTAGCTCAGTCGGTTAAGTATCTGCCGCCTTCCGCCCAGGTCATGATCCCAGGTCCAGGGATCACGTCCCGCATGGGGCTCCCTGCTCAGCGGGGATCTGGTTTCCCTCTGCTGCTCCCCCTCCTTGTGCTCTCTCTCTCTCTCTGACCAATAAATAAAAATAAAATCTTTAAAAAAAAATAAAAATAAATTATTTAACTACAGTAGTTGGACAATAGACCAAGGTAAAGAAATTCTGGCAGGGAGCAGGGAAAAGGGAAGCAGGGGTGAGAGGCACGAACCCGACGCCCCAGTGCAGGAACGGAGAGCTCCCTCACCTGCAAACGCCATGATCTTTACCACCTGGAGAGGTTCCATCTTGTGGCTCAGAATCAGCTGCTGTTCATGTGTAAGCTGGATGGTTTTCTTGCTGTAATCATTATAGAAGAGAAATCAGAAAAAACAAAGGAATTCCAAAGACCAGGTGACGGACTGTCACAAAGCAAACAGGCAGACTGGAGGAAATTAACCCAACAAAAGGCCTCGCCTTGGGGTGATAAACATATTCCAAAGCTAGTTTATGACGTTGGTTGCACATGCAATAAATGTACCAAAAATCACTGGACTGTACAATTAAAATGGGTGAATTTTATGTCATGTAAATTATACCTCAATGAACTGTTAAGACAAAACACCCCTCCTCTGTAAGTAATAAGGAGGAACTGAGAATAGAAGACAAAACACACACACACACACACACACAAGTCCCTATACACATACCCTGGCCAAACCGATGGTTCCTCTTTAACTTCTCTGGCCTGAGGACAGGAATTCTCCTGAAGATACAGGCAATAGAAAATGTTGTAGTGGATCCTAATAGGGAAAAAGCAGATTTAGAGATTTTCAAATTAATTAACAATCTCTATCCTGTTTTCTCTCAGATGTATTTGGACTCCTTACCATTTCTAAAAAGAAAATAGCTACCACCATTTTATAGGGGAAAAAGAAAAAAAGAAAGAAAGAAAAGATGTTAAATACACCTAGAGCTGACCAAAGCCCTCTCGGAAAGCCCAGCTCTGGGAAGGTGCCTGGCTCCAGTGTGTAATGGCGAAGGAGAGAGACCAGGACATGCTGTCTGGCGACCAAAGCACTAACTGTAACCCTAAGAGACAAACAATCACAAAAGCAGCAAGACCGGCTGAAAACAACTGCAAATTCTACTCAGAGCAGTGCGATCCTTGTTCGAAATCACCTTAATGTCACCGTGTCTTTCTCAGACTTCTTTGCTCTGCTCCCTGCTTCCTGTAAGGTGATGACTGGAGTAGAGGCATGAAGAACATTCAGTCTTTAAAGGTCCCAAAGGAAGGATGTTACACAGAGAGCAAGATGCGATTACCAAGGACTGGAAACAGAATGGCCTCCAAGCCACCAAGAGGGGCCCATGACGACACGAAGCACTCAGCAGCGGCCCTGGAAATGGGCAAGCAGCCCGCTACATGCCACTTCGAAGCTCTCTGTGTTCACACTGACCCCAAACTCTTCCCCCTCCATCACCAATCACCATCACCCTCCATCACCAACCGCCCAAATTTAGCGCACCGCTTCCCATCCCCAGAGGGAAAGTGATCTCTGAGCACCATCAAATATCTTTAATGACACAACACTTTTGTCTCTGGTCATATTACCTCCCAGGTAAAGCAGGAAGAAATTCATAAACACAATAAAACCCAATAGATCGTGCCCTCCACTCCTCTTCTCTGGATGGAGAGAATCTGCAGGTTCGGAATCTGCACGTAAGAACGTTATTCACCACGTGTGTACTGTGTTGTACCAGTTAATCCTAAATCTCCTTGTCCTGTGCCTCAATGCCACAGTAGGGATACAATGTGACTGGCATTTAATAAACTGAAACGTAACTCAGAAACACAGCAAATACTCTGACATTTCTGGAGCACGTGTGTTCCACCCTTGAACTCCAGCAAGGATGCCTCGGCCACAGCTCATGGGGTCTCCCCAGCCATGCATCCCCCTCCAGGGCTTACGGATTCCAGAGAAAGGAAATCTCCCCGGGACTTCTGCTTCCCAGGACCGGCTGCAGTAGCACACCGCCCATCTCCAGGCGGGGGATTAGGGCGCCCTGACAGCTGCCCTCCACAGCCTGGACTTCATGCTGACCTCTCCCCAAGGTCCACGTCAGCTTTCCTCGTCTGGCCGCTGCCGGCCTCACCTAACTGTGGATCGTCTCCCTCTTCTTCACCAGTCTCGCCACAACAGACCGCTTCTCCTCCTTGGATATATTACATTCATCCCCGTCTTTGGACCCTGAAATTATCTACTCCTTCTGCTAAAATGCTCTCCCCTCAAATCTTAAAATGTCATTTTAATTTTAAGATTTTATTTATTTGAGAGAGAGCGACAGACAGCACAAGTGAGCACGAGGGAGGAGCCAAGCAGGGAGCCCGACGTGGGATCACAACCTGAGCCACCCAGGTGCCCTTCCTCCCCCAATCTAACGCCGTGCTCCCCACCTCCCTTGCCCACTTCCCCCTTCTTTCTCTCTGAACCACTTGTCACTCACTACAATGTTCTTTTGAATTTTTTTTTTAAGATTTTATTCATTTATTTGACAGAGAAAGATCACAAGTAGACAGAGAGGCAGGCAGAGAGAGAGGAGGAAACAGGCTCCCCGCTGAGCAGAAAGCCCGATGCGGGGCTCAATCCCAGGACCCTGAGATCATAACCTGACCTGAAGGCAGAGGCTTAACCCACTGAGCCACCCAGGCGCCCCACTCACTAGAATGTTCTTATTCAGCGTGCTCACTCTCGCAGTCCCTGTCTGCTCTCTCTGGAACACAGTGCCCGAGGCCTGGACCAGCGGCTGACACGCAACCTCAGATCTGAACCTCCGCCAGCTGCCCTGTGCACACACACAGGCGAGTGAAACCACGACGGTCACTCTGAATGAACCACCTCCGTCTTAGAGACGGTGAGGCAGGCGAGACTCAGCCATAGTGCTTAGCTCCCCCCCAAAACAGAAATGGAGGAACCGAATCTTAACGCTTCCCTAGGAAACTGAGGCCACACAGCAAGGCAGAAGGCTCCTTTTAGCCAGGGAACTTCACGTCAGGCTTCAATAGCCTCGAGCGTCCACGGGCCGCAGCGCTATTTCCCAGCGGGGTGGCACTTCGTATCCGCAGAGCATGTCCGACCCTCCCAGCACCTGCCGTTCACCGTGTGGACTTGGGGTGGGGGGCCCTGGGAGAGCCACGGCGTGCCCGGGGCTAGAGCTGGGCGGCGCAGACAGCGCGGGCCGTTGCCGCGCCCGGGCCTGGCTCTTCCTCCCCCCGCTTTACCGGTTGCTGATGTTGATCCCCTTCTCCCTCATGGCGTAGAGGAGCACGGCGAGGCAGTACAGCGTCTCCGTGATGTCCGGCACCGTCACGGTGGAGCTGGGTCTCCGGAGGCAGAAGAGCAGCTGCCGGATGTCGTTCACGCTGCTGGACAGGAGGACGATGGCCGCCACCAGAGCCCACACGTTGACACCCTATGGAGGGCGGCAGACCGGGCAGGGAGAAAAGAACACGGTGAATGAAAACCCATCGGACAACCAGCGAGAAAGCCCAGGCTCGGGCGGCCTGGGCCGAGTGCCAACTGCCCACGCGACCTTCAGAAACGTCAGCCTTTCCCTTCACCCTGGATTCCTTTCTTTCATCGCTTCTGGAGTCCTTCGTGTCTTCAGTTAAAAAACATCAATGAAGGATCTAACAGAGCACCGGCCTAGAGGAACACCTAGCTCCCAACGTTCGTCTCTGAGTCGGAGTGAGCTTTCCTGTCCAAAGCGACTCGACGGGGTCCGAGAAGCTCACTGCGCAACTGTGCCGGCCCGGGAGGCCAACAGAGGGGCAACACAAAAGACGACAGTGGTCTTTCAGGGACAAAACCAAGACTGACAATTCCCTGGCATTAAGACATTAATCTACTACTTACTTCGTGTTATTATTTGTTAATTATGTTTTAATTAATACAAATTCGATGTTTTAACTAACATTATGTAAATGACTGAAAATGTCTTATTATGGATCTGTTTAGCATACTCCGTTTAGCAGTATCTAAGAAAATGTTCAGGAGCACAGAAATAGTCCAATACTGGAAAAGTATCTTTCTCATTCTTCACTTTACTACAAGCATCCCGGTTATAATTTCAGGGTCCTCTCACTCCAACCATCCTGTGAAAGAAATGACTCCCCACCACCACCAGCAATCACGTCACTAAAGGCAGAAAGAGCAGAACACACGGCTGGATTGCCAGCTTTCTGCAGGCTGCAGCCGGGCAGAGGGTGTATGGAGCTTCCAAGACAAAACGGAAGAATCCCTGATCTAGATAAGAAGCCACAAGTCCCAGTGAGGTACAACTGACGAGTCACTGAACCTTACCTCTGAAGCTATTATCACACTGTTAATTAATTGAATCTAAATAAAATAAAATTTAATTTAAAATAAATAAATAAAACTTTAAAAGAATAAAAGGTCATCTGTCATATCAACACCCAAAGATACAGAAATGGTGAGCATTTCAGCGTCTTTTCATCCTATTATATATAAGTGGTAAATTTTGTAAAAAAAAAAAAGGAGGCTGAGTCAGGAAACTGAAGACTATTTCTAGCTTCCCACTGACTCATGAGTGTCTGCAGGAGAACCTTCATTTCTCTGATTCTTTCCAATAACCCACCTATTGACAATGGAATGGGCTCCCGTATAAAGAAATCCTTATTAATCAAAGCTTTTAGAGACCAGACAACCATCCTCTGTTGAAGATTCCTCCACAGAATGGGAAATTGGATTAAATGCTTTTTAAAATCCCTTGCACACTGAAGAATCTATAACAACATGGCCTGTTATTTCCATAACGGGACCAATGACGAGATTAAGGCTTCAAAGCAGAGATTAAAGGAAGACTTTGAGGAGAGCCTGATGGCACAGTCCGTTAAGCCTCCAGACTTTTGATTTTGGCTCAGGTCGGGACTTCAGGGCGGGGAGATGGAGGCTGGCGTCCAGCTCTCTGCTGGGCATGGAGCCTGGTTAAGATTCTCTCCCTCTCAAAAAAAAGGGAAAGAATTTGAAAATAGATCTAAAATGACCTTCAGCCAGACTTCATCTCCACTAGTCTTTCTGGAAGAGAAAGGGAGTGGCGTTGGCCTGCAGTCACTCACCGTGGCCGCCACGTAGAGATCCGGGAGGTGCTGACGCACGCAGGCCTCTGCCTCAGGAAGGAGGAGGTGATCCCTCAGACTCCACAGGGCCCGTCCAGGGTCCACACTGGGGGAGCATTTACTGGTGGCTGCATAGCTGTACAACAGTCACAGCAGAGTCCGTGAGAAAGCTGACCCCGAGGGCTAACAGGCGGGAAAGGACTGGAAACTCCGTCTTCCGCCCCGGAGAAAAGCCACTCACCGAATGAGGTTCAGCACACACAAGTCGGACTCTTTCTCTATCCCGTAGCTCAGCAGGATGCCGTCCACTTTGCTCACAGCTTGTTCCTCATTCATCAGGTAGCGATGATACAGCTTTTTCCAAGGAATGAACTGAAGGGGTTTTAAAAAAAAAAACCAGAATAACATGCAGGCAGCGGCTGTGAGAGCAGATTAAGCCACTACTTATGGACGACCTTCTGACACTTGAAACGCACTTACAGCTCACAATTCCAAAGCTGAGCAAGGAGGGTAGAAACATTACACACGTTTTGGCTGGAAATGAGGAGAACTGGGTCTTGGTTTTGGTTCCAACACTAACTTGACACAGAATCTGGGAAAAACTAGTGCGATTTCCCTGGTCAGGACACTGACAGCTCAGCATTTCAATGAAGATCAAATAATAGGAGAACCGTAGCTGGGACACCTGGGGGGCTCAGTCAGTTAATTGTCTGCCTTTGGCTCAGGTCACGATCTTGGGGTCCTGGGATCAAGCCCCACATCAGAAGGGGCAGAGGGAGAGGGAGAAGCAGGGAGTCTGCTTCTCCCTCTCCCTCTGCCCCTCCCCGCTGGTTTAGGCTCTCTTCTCGCTTTCAAAAAAAAAAAAAAAAAAAAAAAAACAACCCTGTGGCTATACTAGCATCAGACAAAAAAAGGCTCTACTTTGAAAACTATTCCAAGAGAAAGAAGATTATATAATAATAAACGGGCCAACGCACCAAGAAGGTCTAATAATCATAAGTATAAATGTACCAAGTATCAGAGCTCCTCAATGAGGGAAGCAGACACGAAACCAAACGGAGGAACAGACAGAAACATGAAGTCCCAGGAGATTTCAGCGCTCCACTTTGAAGAATGAACAGAGCCATCAGACAGAAGATCAATAAGGAAGCAGAGGATATAAACAACAGTGGACCAAGGGGACCTAACAGACAGATCCGGAACATTTCACCGCACAGCAGCAGCATATACAGCCTTCTCCAGTAAACATGGAACACCCTCCAGGACAGATAACATGCTAGGCCACAAAAACAAGATGAAATCAGAGGGAGACAAACCGTAAGAGACTCTTGACTCTAGGAAACAAACTGAGGGCGGCTGGAGGGGAAGTCGTTGGGGAGACGGGATAACTGGGGGAGGCGCATGTGCTGGAGTGAGCACTGGCTAGTACATAAGACTGATGAGTCACTGACCTCCACCTCTGAGACCAATAATGCATCATATGTCAACTGAATTTAAGTAAAATTTTTTTAAAAGAAAAAAACAAATTTTAAGACATTAAAATTGTAGAAAGTATCCTTTTTGATCACTATCCCACAAGTATGTGGAAATTAAATAATGCTCTTAAAACCAGTGGGTCAAAAACGAAATTAGAAAAGACCATGAAACAAATGAAAACAAAAAACACAGCATACCAAAACTTAATGGGATGAAGTGAAAGCCATGCTCAGAGACAAGTTTATAGTTGTAAACACCTACATTAAAGAAGAAGAAAGACCACAAATCAACAGCCTAACTTTGTTAGGTCCCTAGGTCTTAACTAGGTCCCTAACTAGTTAGGGACTAGAAAAAAAAGCTAGCAGAAGGAAAGAAATAATAAAGACCAGAGCAGAGATAAATGAAATCAAGAAGAGAGAAGCAGAAAGAAAAAAACAATGAAACTAAGAGTTGGTTTTCTTAAAAGATCAACGAAACTGACAACCCTTTTGGTAGACTAAGAAAAAAACAAGGAGATTCAAATAACTGAAATCAGAAATGAAAGGTGGGACATTACAACTGATAGCAGAAATAAAAGGACATGAACCAATTGGACAACCTAGAAGAAAAGACAACCTACCAAGGCTGACTCACGAAGAAACAGAAAATCTGAACACACCAATAATAAGTGACTTGAGTTGGTAACCAAAGGCCTCCCAACCAAGGAAAGTCCAGGACCAGACGGCTTCACTGGAGAATTCCACTGAGCATTAATTCTTTCAGAAGAATGAATATCATTCCTTCTTAAACACTCCAAAAAAAACTGAAGAGGATGGAGGACCTCCAAACTGATTCTAGGAAGCCAGCATAACCTTAGACCAAAGTTCGAGAAAGATACTAGAGCAACCGAAGGGAAAGGAGAGCTACAACAGATCACCGGAAATACGTACGAAGCATCCTTGTTAAGCGATGATGAAAAACAGCCTCAGTCTAACATTTCAGGAGGTAAATATGAGCTGGAAAAACTTGCCCCAGATCTTCTCAAGCAGAATGGAGAAAACTCACTATCCCCATCTGTGACTACTCAGGTCACACAGGATGCATCTCAGTTCGGTGGGTAGAAATACTATGACACAAAACAGAGGTCACACCCAAAGGCAGAAAGGCAGTTCTCAGAAAGTACAAAACAAGACCTCAAGCAAAGAATGAAGCAAGAGTGATATGAAATTTCATCCAAAACCCTTCATTTTTGTAAGAAAAATGTATTGTCTTCATATGTCCATCTTGCCCTCCATCCCTAAATTTTTTTAAAAGATTTTATTTATTTGAGAAAGAAAGAGCATGTAAGAGAGGAGCAGAGCGGGAAGGAGCAAGAGAGAGAAGACTCTGTGCTGAGTGCAGAGCCCAGTGTGCGGCTAGATCCCATGACTTCGAAACCACAATCTGAGCCAGAACCAGGAGTCTCAGACACCCAACCAACCAAGCCACCGAGGCGCCCGTCCATCCCTAAATTTCTAAACTTCACCATATCTGAAGGGAGAGTTTATCTTCATTTCTAGGGTTTATCCCCAGTGGCTAGTTTAAGGGATATCGTAAGCCAAGCAGAACATGCTCCCAGCCCATGGGTTTACCCTTGAGCCCACAGCTGGGAGGGAAGATATGTAATCGAAGACCAGCAGAAGGGCAGGGTGCCAGAGCAGTGAGGGAATGGACTCAGCACCAGGAAGTCTCTCTCTCTTTTTTTTTTTTGGAAGATTTTGTTTTTTTAATGGACAGAGGGAAAGAAACAGTGAGAGAAGGAACACAAGCAAAGGGAGTGGGAGAAGGAGAAACAGTGCTAAGCAGGGAGCCCAATGCAGGGCTTGATCCCAGGACCCTGAGATCATGACCTGAGCCAAAGACAGTCCGTGCTTTGGCTCAGGTCATGAGACTCAGGAAGTCTCTTCCAAGAGCATGGGCTGCCCACTGTATCAACGGCCAAGAGGGACACTTAGGGTGATTCCATGCAAGACTCATTTATGCATCACCTACTGTATATAAAAGACCATGAGGCACAATGGAGAGCTTGAAAACAAATAGGATCGGCAGCCTTCTATCCATGAGCCAGTAATTTCAAAGGAGAAGGAAGGTGGGCACCTGGATGGCTCAGTCAGCTAAGGGTCCAACTCTCGGTTTCAGCTCAGGTCATGATCTCAGGGCCATGAAATCAAGATCCTGCTCGAGATTCTTTCCTCTTCCCTCCAACACACACTGTCTCCCTTTCTCTCTCTCAAATAAATAAAACCTTTAAAAGGAGGCGGAAGGTTCTCCAAACTGTAATACGGAATGGGATAAGCTTCAAACAGAGGGAGAAATTGCTACAAAAGCACAAGGAAGAGAAAGGGAGAGATTCTACTTCACTGCCCAAGGAACAGAGCGAAGCCTTGAAGACATGAGATGTCAAGAGAGATATGGAGGGCCCTTTACATGGGGTGGGCCGGGGAGCGGGCTAGGCCAGCCTAGACAAGGGGTATGCGGCCTACGGTCAGGACACAGAAAATCCCTTGTGGTGGGCAGAGTACAGGGATATGCTGGGGAGTGGGCAGTGAGGCTCTCAGCAAATCCTCAGGCAAACACGGAAAGCCGTAAGGGCCTCCAGGGAACTCAGGTATTATTCCCGAGGCGAACGGAAACTACCATTTCTGGAGGAACGTTAAGGCCTGTTGTGAGCAAAGCTAACCTGTGTGCTTTCCGAGAAAGCACCGCGGAGCCACGAGCGGTCTACGTACCAGTGGGTCACTGATGATATCTCTCCAAAGGTGGCACACGAGGCTCACGTTCCAGTAGAGATCCTCCACGGGGAGGAAGGCGAAGATGTGCCGGAGGACCTCATTGGGCAGGCTCCAAATGTGGCTCTGGGCTTCCTGGCCAGGCAAGGTCCCCAGAAGCCCATAGTAAGAGTCAGGAATGGGATCAGGCCCAACGTCCTCCACTTCCTGGCTGGGTTCTCCGGACTCCGCAGAGCGCCATGACAGAGAGTCCTCAGTTTCTTGCCTGGCTTCCCTGGGTCTTGCGCCTAACAGGGACAAACGATGCCGTGCAGTCTTTCTAGAAACCCCGTCCCACTGACTGGCCCCTGTAGCTTGATTCCTGTCGTCCTCAAAGGACCGAGACCGCTTCCTTGCAGGCAGAGCGGACCCTGCCACGCCCAGTCTTGCTTCTCCATCTTCCTCCTGAGGCAGGGCACAGTGGTTCTCTGCAGCAAAGATCATGTCCCCCTCCGAGTCCTTAGAGGTGTCCTGGCCCACAGAACTGCTTTTGGCCATGTCATTGATGCACCGCTGCCGGGCGGCTGGGAAGAACTCAGTGTTGTACCCTTGACATCCTTGGCCTGCACGGAGAACCCAAACACAGTGAACAAGATAGGAAGGACCGCGGACCCACCGCTGAGCCACAGGAGGGACGCTGATTTTAATTATGTACATTAACAGAGAACAGAGACAAGGACATAGCTACCAGTCAACTAATTTCATATACAGATCTTAATCCAAAAAGTATTTATATCTGGCTCTATCACGTACTCAGACACGTGCATGAAGAGACAGACACCAGTCTCCAGATGGCCCGAGGAGCACGGTCTACTTTGCAGTATGTACAAACTGAACACCCAGACGGACAGACAGAAGGTCAACAACTCCTCACACAGACACACCCACTTACAAGAACTCACTTCTCCTGCCTCACTCGTACAACACAAAATCTAAACCCGACAATGCTTCGGGTTCTCAGGATTCAGGAAAACCTACTCTTTGCCTCAGTTAAAACCCTTGTGACTTATTTTTATCTCCTCCTGTGAAGCTGACACAGTCACTGATTTTAAAATAAGAAGAAGGGAGTCAGAATTCTCTTCATAGGATGCAGGTGGTACCTAACCTGTCCACACGTTGCTTCAATGGGCCTTCCTTCGGCACCCGGGATTCTGAGACAAACTGAAAGTGAAACGGCCTGTGCGGTCCCTGATCTCAGACTTCCAAGCACTTAAGGGAGTTCAAGTGGTGATTTCACACAACACCACTGTATTCTTACACCCTATTGTACAATGCCAGTCAAGTGTTTAAGCGCCTTATCAATATATAACAAAAGACACGGCTCCTGCCCGAAGTGGCTACAGCTGGAATTCTTACTGTGGAAAATAAGAGAGGGGAACAAGACTAGGATTAGCCTCTAATAGAATTCATAGGATTCAGGATTTTTTCTATGTTAGAGGGAAAAACTGTAACTGGTTCTAGGGCAATCTGATAGAAACCAAGGGCTTGGAGGCAGGAGGCGGGGTGAGATCCTGATACTCTCTAACTGTGGCACTCGATGGCCCCGACACCCAGGGAGCCTGCATGTCCTCCGGGCCGGGACTCCACATGGAAACGTGCACACACTGACCAAGTCCTTGTCAACGAACTCACAACACAGAGAAGCTGCCTTCTACACACAGAACAAACAAAACACTACCACGGAGTTTAAAACTGCCTCATACATGGGTTACAGTAGTTCCAAAAAGTGACAAACACATATTACGATAATTACAGATGACTAGGTAAGATCTGAGTTGGATTCTGCAATTAAATATATCGAAGGGAACGAAGGCAATCGGGACTCTCCCGATGGGTATTACTAACAAAAGGAGGAATTCGTTTGGCACCTAAATGGGTAATAAGAAAAACCGAAGTCCCAGAAGTAGAATTTGCATGTAATTAATAATAAATACCACGTGACAGCAAGTCCAAGCTTGCGTCCCTAACGTAACAGGGAAACTTTTCACGGCACGTGCCTGAGTGATGGGTCAGAAAACGGAACTCAAGGATAGTAACGTGACGCTGGATGTTCCAGCTGGTTTGGAAGAAGTCACACCTGAAGGCAAGGAGAAGGGTTCCTGCAACAGGTGGGCACGAGGTGACACAGGGCACAGTCGGCCGTGAAAGCACGGCATGGGGGCATTCTGGAGAAAACTAACGGCACGGAAAACGAATGGGCTCAGTGACAGACCACGGGAGTAGGGGCATCACACAGCTCTAGGGCGGACCATGACACTGGTGCGGGTCTCCCAGCACACTGTGGTAAAGCCAGCCAATGCAACTCGTTCTGCCACGTTTCCCTGGGGCTTTGGCCAACCGCGATCAGGGATGCCATTTTCACGGAAACTCACACGTCATGAAAAACGTGTCCAACTATGGCAAGAGGACTAAAAATCACAGCAGCAATATTTACAAATACCAGGAGAGAGTCAAAGGTCACACACACTACAGATTCAGAAATGCAAGGTATTTTTGGAAGACATACCCCTAGTCCCTCTTTTTGTTCTGGGTCTAGGATAGAGACCATGGTTCGGGTCTCTGTTGGTCCATCTTTGACAGAAGGGCTGGGTCACAGCCAAGTGACTCCGAGCCAAATGCTGGCAGTCGATGGCTGTAAGGTGCTTCCGCTTAAACTGTCTCACTGTTTGGTACCAACGGGCAGAAGAAATGGGACACTCGTTAGTCATGACCAACTCTCCAAGGGAGCCAACAGCTTATACTTCATTTTCAGGAACCTACTGACCGTGGACCACCCCAGCCAGCCCTTGCCTTCTTCCCTAAATTCCTACCCACTTTTAGTCATTTCCTAGTCTCTTAGCATCTCCTTAGAATTTAAAAATCCTAAAATAAGATTCCAAAATGATTGTTTTTCTTTACTAAACCTCCTAGAAGCCCTGATCATGAATGTTTATTCAAAAAGGGTTACCACTAATGCTTAAGTTGGGATCTAAGATCTTTTCTCTGACTTTATCCAGGCCATTTATGTTCCCACAATAACCGTAAGTATTTCAGGGTTGGCTTAGCTTTGCAAAAATAAACTCATTCATCATCCCCGGTATATACTAGCTTCTCCAGGTCTCAGAAGCACAACGCAGTGACTAATGAACAGTCCCTATAAAATCCCAGAGGGCCCCCCCATGTACGCATCTCAGATTCCAGGGCATCTCTGTACTGGCACTGATGTAAGCGGACAGGACTGATGCCCCCAAGTAGAAGAGAATCAAATCCACTCTCGAGGATCTTCAAGAGGAGTAATTTTCATACCCTCCCTTGGCAACGCATTAGAGCAGCAACTGTACCTAGAATTCTGTCTCAAGAGTACCGACATATGTAGTTTTATATTCATCATTTTCTATCAGGTAATTCCTTTTCATATTTAACCAAGACTTCATGTTTCTGTATCTGGGAACACATGTACGATCTAGCTATCTCCTTATGGCATTAAACAGAACGGTTACACTACATGTTCAACATTCTGAACAGTCACACTTAAAAAAGAAAGCAAAAGTAAAGAAAGGACAAGAACAGCTATAACAGAATCCAAGTCATCCTTTACAGAAGGCGGTCAAGAAAGAATAAAATCCATTCCTGTCAGTACGACGTTTTCGCAAGTCCTAAAAATACCGGAGCCAACGCCAGTGTCAGATGCCGGAATCTCAAGCAACATTTCAGCACGAAAATGTCTAAAACCAAGTCATGGATGAACATAACCAGCACAATTTACTTTTTTTTCTTTTTTAAACCATGAACCCCCTCGGCCCTTAGTTTCTTCAGAAATGCTCCTTCCAAATTTCAGCTCATTCTTTCAAGGTTTAAACAGAAGTTGTAGAGAAAAAAAAAGTCTTCATGATATTTTAAGACTTTAAAATAATGATGCCTACATGCAAAAATAATTGTACAAGCCCCTCTAAAAGAATGCTAGAGACCCTTCTACTACGTGAATTCAGAAACTAGAGGCAGAGACAGAACCGTGCAGGGCCAGAGCTGTTTCTACAAACACGGCCAGAAGGATCAAGGCAGCAAGCGGAGCGAGAGGAAGGGGCCCTGGTGTGAGCCCTTCACCCGCCACCCGGCACCTGCTGTACCCACCAGCTCACTCACTTCTCCAAGACTCAGCGGCACTACAACGCTTAAGTGAGAAAATACACCCAACAGTCCCTGAACTATAGAACCCCACCCAAATACACCCCTCTGCCCACCCTGCTTAACAAAGTTTAGATATGACCAGTTTACGGAAAACACTAAAATAACTTTCAAATTATAAAGATGCCACCTAATGGGAAGACATGAAATGCGTCAGCAATCCAATCTCACAGCCACGTCTGTATTCCCGGGAACGTCTTTAAAAAAAAAAAAAAAAAAAAAAAAGTAATATATCTTAATTACTTACTATGAACTGAAAATATCCCCTCCAGTGTAACGGTTGGTAACTGATTTTTCTGTTGCTGTTGAACACATTCCTTGACCCTAAAAACGAAGTCTTATTCACACTTAAAGGGCAAAAAATGAATGTGCACTCTGTCTACACTAGAAAAATAAAATGTATTTGAAATTTTCTACATTGAAGAAAATAAGCTTAAACTCTATATAAAAGACACAACTTTACCACTTCTGCTCCAAACCCCTCGTATTACAAAGTCAACAACCTATTTTGCCTGAATGGGGACCGGCGGTCAGAATGGCAAAAAGTTATAAGGTAGAGCTACAGTGACCCTTCCAGAATACCAACAAATCCTGGCCCCTAATTCGGGTGCTCCAAGTGCACGCGGTTCAGCTTACAGCAGCAGCTGCAGGATTCCAACCAATAAACCCACTAACACTGTAGATCCCAAATACGTGCCTGGTCTTTGCTTCTCTGGCTCTTCAAATATCCCCAACTATTTCAGAACTGGCAAACAGAACATCTAGAATTAGAACAGGAGATAGGAGCAAAAAGCTACTAATAGGCACTTATTTAAGGAAGGTGAAGGTCTAGAGACCCCGAGTTGGGGCTCAGGTCATGACCCAGGCTCCTGAGATTGAGTCCCTCGTTGGGTTCCCTGCTCAGTGGGGAGCCTACTTCTCCCTCTCCTGCTTCTCCCTCTCCCGCTCCCCCTGCTTATGCTTTGTCAAATAAATAAATAAACTCTTTAAAAAAAAAAGAAAGAAAAGAAAAAAGGTGAAGGTCTATTGCCAAACTGGCCTGGAGAGGAAATCCCATCCTGGATAAAAATCACAAAGGAATAGCATTAACATCAAACCACTCAAATTCATACGATCCCAGGGCCTTGGAGCCAGGGCAGACCTGCTTAGCTTACTGGGATGAGTCAGGTAACACAAGACGTCTAAAAGGCAACAGAGACATAGAACCAATGGGAACACTGGGGTCAGTCAAGGTTTTAGATGCCCACCCAAATCTACAATATAGCTCTAAGTTTGGCTGTGGCAAACTGTTAAACAGGACAGTGGCTGACAGCAGATGTGTACAGAAGAAGTACTTCTTCATAGAGTTGCCACGCACCCTAGAACTTTTTCTGTGAAAAGTACGTAAGAATGGCTTTATCCCACCCAATCCCAGCCCTCCTCAGCCAACCATCCGTCAGGGCGATGCGTAATGCAAACGTGGGCGGCCCTGATAACGACCACCAACTGGGTGGGAATGTCTTGAGCCCGCGCCCGGCAGTCGGCCAGCCCGCGTCCTCCAAGCAGATAAGGTACTCTTCTGTCTTTCTGACTGGACCCTGTGAACACAGCACAGTACTGGACACAGGGCACCTGCGGAGCCAACACTAAGCGGAGAAGAGAGCAGGGAGTGTGGCAAGGCTGGGTGGCACGGGACCCCGAGCTCCAGACTGCTAGGAATTTGCTGTAGAACTCCTTTCAAGGGCAGACCACACGAGAGAGAACATCAAAAACACCCAAAGGAATTATTTTTGGAAAAGTAATTATATGGACAGGGTAGACTCTTAACTTACATATTTATTTTGCAAAATACATCAGAATCTTAAATCTCTGTTGAGAAGATGCAACGTTTGCAGAAATCTTACAAAGACACAAGAGCGGAAGAAAGGCATTACGGGAGTGAGCGGAACTCAGTACTCGGCTTCCAGAGAGTTCGAGTAAATTCCCACGGGTTCCAGCATGCAGCCATCCCGGAAGGAGCTAAGGGTAAGAGCGGAAGGAGGAGGGCCCCCAGGCTGAGCGATCTGGCTTCTGGGTATTGTCGCCTGAAGCGATGTCACCTCAGCCACCTGTGACTGCTGACCTGGGAGGCAAAGTTACCATTTTCAATGGACTTCCATATCAAAAATTACTCTTCCGACTTCAGCAAGAGATCAGAAAAACTAGACTGCATTTTATCTGACTCTCAGACCTGAGAGATGAAGTGCTTCGTTCACTCAACTGGGAGCCAGAGCCCTGTGTCCGTCTGCCTCCGGAGTCACACAAATCACGGAACTGTGGTTCGATTCGTTCTCTGCTCGGCAGGTGTATTCAACCCTTAAAGCCTTGATTCCCTTATCATTAAAGATGGGGACGACCATAACCCCCCACACTGAACTCACAGGACAGCCGAGGCTCAAATGAGACGATACAGAAGAAGATACTCTGTGACATCCGTATCGAGGCTGACAGAATCGCCGGGCTACGCTGTCAGAACGACACGTCCGCCCCACCAGGCTCGGTGTCTCCTTGAAGGCGTATGAGTTTTATCTTTTTTTTTTTTTAAGATTTTATTTATTTATTTTTCAGAGGGAGAGCGAGCACAGGCAGACAGAGTGGCAGGCAGAGTCAGAGGGAGAAGCAGACTCCCCGCGGAGCAAGGAGCCCGACGTGGGACTCGATCCCAGGACGCTGGGATCATGACCTGAGCTGAAGGCAGCTGCTTAACCAACTGAGCCACCCAGGCGTCCCATGAGTTTTATCTTAACAGCATGAATGTTCCGGTAAAATTTTTAAAAAATAGTACAGCAAAATGCTAACCACCCTTCTATTCTCATGAACATACTTTTAAACCAACAGTTCAAGTGTAATGTCATCGAAACAAAGATGCACAAATGCGAGGTCCTCCTCCCCAGTCACCCGGACCACGGACCACGCAGCATCCCTCCTTCCCCTAAATGCCAAGTGCACGGAGTCTCACGGGCACATCTGTCGCCGCTGGAAGCTCTCGGGATCCCTTCGGGGACAAAGCGGGCTCCGTGGTCAGTGTGCGGTTAAAGGGACGGCGAGAGAGCAGGGTCCCTCGTGTGCTGAGCCGCGCGAGGCCCGGAGGTGTGGATGTCCTCTGTACCCACGCAGGTGCTCTGTACCCTCTAAGAGACTGTCCCACGGTGACTAACAGAAATGTGTCATCCCCCTCATGTGTCAGGACTGGAAAAAACTGAGGACGCATGAAAGCCATTTGGCCAAGCAGAACTGTGCCCATTATCACACTGCTTTCCCCTTGACGGCTTTCTCACAGCAGGATGTCCCTGCGACCCCTTTCAAAAACCCATAGCTCGGCAGCCCAGCAGAGCCTCAGGTTCCCGCCCCGGGTTCCCGCCCTGTCTGACTTCAAGGGTTCCCGCCCTGTCTGACTTCAAATGGTGACCGCCTGCAGTGATCATTACCTGGGACCGCATCATCGAGTCTTCCCGCCTCCAGGCCACCCTGCCTTGGCAGGCCCTCGGGCCCAGGACTCCCCTGAGCCACAGCTATACTCAAGCGCTCCTGGACCAGAAGGCCCTAGAAGGCTGGGAATGTGTCTCACCACATTATCCCCCAAAGCTCTTAAGATAACACTTTGCAAGTCACAGAGCCTGAGGCACCTGTTGAGTGGGAAGCACAGTCAGGATTCCTTGACTCTGTTCTCACCAGTCAGCTTCATTCCAGAATCGTTACTGCAAAACAACTTACAAAACAAGTCACAGAAAGTGAAATGGAGCGCTCTAGGTTTTGTGGCAAAGACACACAGCAGGCCTACATGTCTCTGGAGGTCACTGACAGAGCTCGAGCCAGTGGCATGCGAACAAACAGACTACTGCCGCTTGCAGGACTGGCCCACACGTCCTCTCGGGCTTGTTCCTCCATCTGACCCCCTTCCAGTTAACAGGAACTTGACCCCCCCGGGCATCCTTAGAGGCCCCACATTCAAAAAGGAAGCACCTCCAGCTGCCTGGGTCCTTGGATTACTGCTTCAAAGAGGGTCACTCCCCCCCACCCACACACACACAACCTGGAGCCACCTTAGATTGTCCTGACCTGGAGACATGAACTTTGATGGTCGTTACATGTTTGACTCTATCTGCTACTGTAGCCAAGCCTTCTCCAAGCATTCCAGGATCACTGGAAATTGGTACCAAGTTAATGTCTTTCTTCCCCTCTCATTGCTAATCAGAATTTCTAACGAAACGTCCTCTAAAACTTACAGGTTACAGACCTAAACAGACAGGATGAAGACAGTAAGAACAAACAGTTCCTAGACAGAAAGACTGTTAAGTAACTGCTTAAAAAAAAAAAGAAATCGGGGCACCGGGGGGCTCAGTCCATTAAGCATCTTCCTTTGGCTCAGGTCATGATCCCAGGGTCCCGGGATGAGCCCCCCAGCAGGTTCCCTGCTCAGCTGGGGGTCTGCCTCTCCCCCCCGCCTGCCATTCCGCCTGCTTGTGCTAGCTCTCTCGCTCTCTCTGTGTCAAATAAATAAATCTTAAAAGGAAAGAAAGCAAGAAGGAAGAAATCAAGGTTAACTGTCTAGGACAAAGTACCTGACCAGACAGACTGCTCCTAGTAAGAACCTCAAAAGGCAGTTTTGCTAACTCCCTTCCTGAGTCACCTAACCTCATCTTGTTAGTTCTCCACAAGCCTCCCGCTGTTCTCGGAGGGGCTCTGCGAAGACAGATGGTGGGCACTTTCCCTCTAGGGTTTCCTATGGAGACAGCAGTGCGGGGCAATGTAGTCCAACACCGCAAGGATCCAGGTGCTTCACAGGCCGTAAGACCTAAGGGCCCAGTTTAACCAGTTAATGTGTTATTTCCCAACTTTAGCCCTGCAGAAAGTACTCATCAATCCGGGAAGCCCTCTGCGGTAATAAAACACCCTGCCTGGCTCTGAGATGCTTGTAAACAATTACCTGCAAAACTGTGTATTTAATATGCGTCGTATGCAAATTATATTCCTAGAGTGTATTTTGCTGTTATTATATTATCATCAACTGTCTGTGTGGGTATTCACATGTCTTCCGCTCTGGACTGAAAGCTCTGTCATCCGGCAGGAGTGAAGAACTCACTCAGCCCAGCACCCAACACACCCGGTCACTGGTGTTCAGACGGACAAGCGAGCGCCACACTGCTCCCCTGCTTCCCTCCACAGAAGCTGGGTTCTTCCATGGCCTCAAAACCCTACTGACAGCTCCTTAGTGCCTCATGGCTCCCGGAGCTCCTGCACACATCTTCCCCGGAACCTACTAGATCCCACGACTGGGCCATGTTAGAACCACGGCTCATCGGAGGTTTGCTTGGGGGTGATGGCACTCAGAGTTTCTGACTCCCCACAGGCAGAGTTCTTTCTCCTGGAACATTCCGCCTTCCATATCCAGAAAGCTTTAACGCAGCCTCTGAAAACGTCAGGCTTCATTTCTAGGTCACTTTTTCTCATTGCTGTGAAATGTCATAACCGAAGACTTAATAACAAGCCAGTATTTAGAAACTGTCACCGCGAGGAAAATCATCACTTACTCCAATAAGCTCAAAATGGAAAAACTTCAAAATATCGCGTCCCCATGAGCACTGCAAGAAATAAACGCAGAACAAAGATGCTGTGGTTCCAGCTCCCTTGATGGAGATGCCTCCCACGGCCACATCCTGCTTGTCTAAAAACCCCCAAGGCCTGGCCTCGCAGGCCTGATCTTCCTCAGATCGTCTAACCGCTGCAAACGCCCGCTCCTCCTGAAGACACAGCATTCGCTTAGAGCACACAAGGACGGAGGTGCGGGCTTCTCACAAGGATAAGAATGGTGAAAAGAAAGGAAAAACAAGAAAATGTTACTTACAACCTAGAGTATATTTTTATATATTTGAAAGGCTTGTCCTTCTGTCAATTCCACATTCCACTTTTAAGTTGTTACGATATCGCAGATTCATTATAAACACCATGAGGGCTTCCTCTCTTGGTATCTCTGATGTCATATGCTGAACACTCACTAGCACACCAAACGGCAAAGATTTTGCCTGCCCATGAGGCGGCAAGCAAAACATTCACAAATCACCAAAGATCAGGCAATCTATATGCTACACAGATACGCACAGAAAGTGCTGAGAGTAAAGACAACAGATTAGGGACGTTGAAAAAGACTTCATGAGGAGTTTAGCCTCAGAAGACGAGTAGGGTTCAGTAAGGCAAAAGAAACACTAAGTACAAAATACAGAGAACCAGCACAGCACTGGTGCACTGGAAAGTCGAATTTCATTAGAACAAGAGGTTCACAGATCGGGGACAAGGCTGGAAAAGGGATCTGAAGGCACAGATTGTAAAGGTCCTTAAACAGAGCACTACAGACACCGTGGGCTTTACCATGTAGGCGACTCGGGGCATCATCTAGCTTACCAGCAGTGCTGACACAGGAGTCAGACTCACTCCGCAGCGGTCTTCCTGGGAGCTGGGTAGGGGATGGGTAGACGCAGAGGCCGCGAGGAAAATCAGACAGAAAGTCACTTCCCAGACCAAAACAAGAGTTGGGAAAGGTCTGAGAGCCGCAGCAGCAGCAGAAATAGAGAGAAGGGAACAGGAAGATCAACACATCTTCTTCGACAAGACTGAAAAGGACGATGAAGAACAGTGACAAAGGTAAGTGACATTTCTTGCGGGAAGCCAGAGGTCACGTCATTAACCACATGAAGGAGTCAAAGACAGACAGCGTTTTTGTTTTACTTGCTCTTTCCTGGAAGGGGAAAATGAACACTTCCGTGTTTTGAAAGCAGTTGTTTGTTTTGCTTCATTTTAAATTTATCTGTGGGATGCCGGGTTAAGCTCCAAGAAGAACTCTGAAATAGGAGACTGGTCCTCAAAAAGCACATGAGTGACAGGTGAAGCTGTAAGATGCTGGGAGAATAAATTTCTAGGAGTCAGTGATTTCCATGCCAGAAGGGCCAAGACAGACTCCAATTCAGTTTTCAAATAAAATCCACCTACGAAGGGTAGAGGGATATGATAAGCAGAGAAAAGAGGACAGCAGCAAAACTGAACTCACAGTCCTATGACCGACAGTGTTCACACACTCCCAGACCACAAAACACACCAACAATCAAGACACCGACAACCATAGCTGAATGCTACAGGAACACAAAATACAGTGTATGAGAAAGGAGAGAACACAGCCACGTAGCAAATCTCAATGCCAATACTGACTACCCGAGCCATGAGACACTAAACGGCAGACCACAAATTCCAAAAGCCTGCAGAAAAGAAAGAAGCAGCCCAACTGGGAAATCAGCAAGACCCAAGCACAGCTCCATCTGTCAGCTCACTGTACAGATTCCTCCCCTCCACACCAAGCTTTTGATCTAGAAAAACCACAAGGGTCGTGGTCAGACGCGTATATGTTACCATCTAGTTATCTAAAAGGGGATACAGAAGCTACGTTCCTAAAGAACTCGGGAGAGGAGGATTTTCACGGAGGGTACCAGGTAAGTAACCAAGCACCTGGATTTGAAGTATCCTTATCGTGCACCCATGTGTCCCCGTTTTCTTTTTAAAAACAGGGAACTTGAGACATAAGGCAAAAAAAAAAAAAGGCGGGGTCTTTTGTAATTAGGATGGGGCTGGGGGCATGAGCCGTAAAAAAAAAAAAGAAAGAAAAAAGTTACAAGATGCTCAGCTTCCACTGGCACCAAACGAACAGCCACAGTAAGAGCAACGTTGGGCATGTTCTAAAACTCCACGCATTTCGAAATACCTTTATGCCTACCCTTCACTTAAGTGGCAAGATATAATGGAACAGTAACTCGGGCAAAGCTGTTACAGTTCTGTCTCCAGTGCCTACCTATATTACTCAGTAAATTGGCCAAATCCAGTCCGCTCATTAGTGAAATGAGCTTGTTTGCATGGGTCCACACCAGAGGCCTCCTTTCCTTTTATCTCCCCTAATTTAGGGGCGCGCAGTGCCAGGCCCCAGCAGGCACACACTGGGTGCCACCGTCCTTTGTTCCAGAGGACTCTATTACCTCTAGCTCCACGGGAAAATCCCTAACTTCTGGAGGCATCCATTTCCCTGCCGGTAATGATGCCTCGCAGGGCTGTTTGCAGATTAATGAACGACTCTGTAAACCGTACGGCGCAACACAAAACGTACAGCCCAACTGCTTCCCGGCCTGGTCAACTGTAGCAACTTCGGGACTGAAACCACCAGGGGGTCGGAACGACTCGCACCCGGTGAGACCCGGCTAAGAATTCAGCCCCTGCCCTGGTCCCTCCCGTCACCCCGTTCAGCTTGCTGAGATCTCAACGTTCTCTGCACAAGCCAAGCTCCAGGCCTTCCCACGTCGCCCTGATTTTCTGAATAGTCCGAGAAGGGGGGACTCCGATGAGGGAGTCGGGAGAGGACACGATCGAATGACTCGCCCAAGGTCAAGACACCGGGGCAGAGAAGGAAATGCCGGCTTGTCAGCCACCGGAGGCCACGTCCCCCGCGCCTCCTTCTGCAACCGACGGGGAACGAGCCGCTCCCCGCTTCCCCGGCCGCAGGACCCCCGTGCGGGGGCGACCCCCGCCCGCCTCCGTGCACGCCCCGCCGAGCCCCTCCCGCCCGGCCGCCCGCGGCGGACCCGAGCCCCCGCACTGCGGCGCTCGCCCCGGGCCCTCACGCCCCCCGCGGACCTGCTCCCGCCGCGCGAGCCGGACCCCCGCTCAGGACCCCGAGAGCGTAAGTGTCCACACGGCAGCGCCCCGCCCGCGCGCTCCCTGCCACGTCCGCGGCCTCACGCACTACGGCGCTCCGAACCGGGCCTCCCGCCGCCGCCGCCGCCGCCGCCGTCTCCGCCACCGCCGCCGCCGCCGCAGGGCCCGGGCCGCCCGGCCTCCCAGTCCCAGCGTCCCCAGGGCAGCGCCCGCCCGAGCAGGCCGCGGACTTCCTCCGCCAGCTCCGCCCTCGCCGCAGCCCCGGGAAGAGCCCGCCGCCAGGGCCGACGGACAGCTCGCACGTCCAATCGGAACGGCACGCGCAGGGGGCGTGCTGACGGACTGCCTCAGCGACCAATAGGAGCGCGCGCGCCCAGGGGGCGCGGCTACCGCCCGCGGACCGCGCCCCGCCCGTGGACCGCGCCCCGCCCGTGCTTCCGCTGGGGCCGAGGGGGCGAGTGGAAACTTTCCCAGAGTTCCTCCGAGCTCCCGCGGACCCGAGGAGGGGTCGCGGCCGGGCGGAGGGGCCGGCGGAGGTTGGGCGGGGGAGGGGCGGGGGGTGGGGACGCGCGGGGCCCCTCCCCCTCCCTGGGAGCCGGCGGCTGCCTGGAGACTTGACCCTCGGGTGCCGCCCGGCGCCGGCTCCCCTCCTCCTCGTCCTCCCCGCGGCGGGCGTCTGTCGGGGCCGGGCGGATCGTGCCGCCGCGCGGAGCGGACGCGGCCCGGGGCAGGCCGGGCGGCAGCACCCCTCCCCCCTGGTGTGGCGCCCGCAGACGCAGCCCGGGCCGGCGGCCGCCTGCGGACGAGCCTGGGGCGCGTGAGCACGGCCCGGCCCGGCCCGCGAGGCGAGTGGTCCGCCGGAGGGCCGCCCCCGCACGGGGCCGCGGGGGTCGGGGCGTCCCGGGGGCCGCGGGGGGCAGGGCTGGCGGCCCGCACGCCCCCGCCCCCCCACCCGCGCCCATGGCTGCGCGCGGGGCCCCGCGGCGGCTGCACCGGCTGGCGCAGGAGGGCCGGCTGTGCGCCCTGCGGGAGGAGCTGCGGGGAGCCGGGCGCGCGGGCTGCGCGGGGCCGGCCGGGGACACCCTGCTGCACTGCGCCGCCCGCCACGGGCACCGGGACGTGCTGGCCTATCTGGTCGAGACCTGGGACATGGACGTCGAGGCCGCCGACCGAGACTACAAGCGGCCGCTGCACGAGGCCGCCGCGCAGGGCCACCGGGACTGCGTGCTCTACCTGCTGGGCAGAGGAGCCGCGGTGGACTGCCTCAAGAAAGCCGACTGGTAGGTGGCCGGGTTCCCCAAAGACACCCCCCCCCCCCGTTCCCCGCAGAGTCACGGATCCCCGTGGGCTTTTCCGCCTTGACACCGGAGCGTCTGAACTTGGCCCTGGAGGACAGATCAGCCTCTGCGAACAGCGGGGTACCCTTGCGGGGTTAACTGTTCCCAGACCTGTCCAAACCCTTTCTTTCCCTTTAGGGAACACTCTGGAACGCGATCGCACCGCGAATCGTCTGTGCTGCCTGCAGCAGGGCGACACCGGGCTGGGTCATGACTCTGCCAGTAACGTTGTTCTCACTTGTCTCTCTGGAGCAGAGGCTCACAGAAGGTCGTGAAGAAATGTTCAGGGAAGCCCCGTGTGCCCCTTCCTCAGTCTCCCCCAAAGTTATGGTCTCACACTTCTGCAGTGCAGTACCAAGAGGAAGGAACCGACATCACCACGACCCGTGTATTTTACCGCTTCCAGGATGTGTATGGTTTTAGCTCACAGATAGCCTTGCGTGAGCAGGTCCACAGACCAGACGTTCCGCAGTCACCATCACGCACACCAACTGCTCTTTGTTAGACAGACATAGTTTCCAGTACCACTGTGGGGGGCTCCTGGAAGTTGATGACATCCTAAGAGTCGTAACCTAATGAAGTTCCTGCCTGCAGGTGATTTCTGATCTGATGTCACTATGAACCCCAGTGGCTACACGGATAGTTAAGTAATGTGCTGTCTTGCCTGCTGGAAATGGTGGGTCAGCCCGCTTGATTGAGCACAAGACTAGTTTTCTTCTGCTGCTGGCCAACTGGTCTAAAGACCATTCCAACAGACGGAAGACCTCATACATGGCTCAGAACAATTCTGTGGCTAGGGGACTGGCCTCTCTGCAAAAAACCATTAAAGAGGCAACGTTCATTGGAGTATGTATGTGGGAGGTGTAATTGCAGTGAGTTGTTTTTTTTTTTTTTTAAGATTTTATTTATTTATTTGACAGATCACAAGTAGGCGGGGGGGGGGGGCGGGGGGGGAGCAGGCTCCCTGCTGAGCAGAGAGCCGGATGTGGGGCTCGATTCCAGGACCCTGAGATCATGACCTGAGCCGAAGGCAGAGGCTTAACCCACTGAGCCACCCCGCGGTGAGATATTTTTGCCCGTTCTCACCTTTCTGGCTTTGCAATACCTTCCCTGCTTTTTTAACCATCGTGCCTTGCTCAGGATTTATTCCCTCTGTGAAGTCCTTCTGGAAGATTCCAGCCTTCATTTATCTGGGTTCCTCCCTCTTAATTTCGTATTCACTCTCCTTACTACATCCTCCTGCCAAAAATATTGGTAATTAGTTAATATCATAGAAATCTTAGAAGACAGATCCTAGATGCAGCCTGTGACGTATCCTAGGTATAGTGAGTTCCTGCTGTGTGCCTGACACAGGTCCTAACCCCAGGAATCAGGAGGTAAATAAGACCTGCCCTTGCTTTCTGGGAGTTATGTCTCCCATGTTTTGCATATGAGAAACCAGAAGCTCATGGTATAGAAATGTCTTACCCAAGATCATTTATGAAAAAAGGAAGGCTAGAGCCACTTTCCTTCTTATTAGTGTAGTTTATTCCCATAATTGTGGACACAAGACCGTTCAGAAACTTATTATAATCACACTGTTCCATTTGTGTCTCCAAAGTATGCTCCTCGTGGGTAGGCACTGTATCAAATGTTCTTTTTTAGCCTTTTTTCAGCACACTTTAACTAATAAACAATTACTGATTAAAGTGAATGGAGTAAGTGCAGCAGAGTACCTTTAACACAAATATTATTCAAGACGGGGCGCCTGGGGCCGCTCAGGTCATGTTCCCAGGGTCCTTGAATAGAGCCCCACCTTGGGCTCCCTGCTCAGCGGGGAGCCTGCTTCTCCCTCTACCCCTCCTTCTGCTTGTGCCTGCTTTCTCTTTCTCCCAAATAAATAAAATCTTTAAAAAAATATATTATTCTAGACAAACTGTCCATGGTTTTCATTAACTCAGTTTGTCTCTGTCTCAGTTTGGTCCCACAGTTTAAACTGGCCCGGAAGCAGGTTTGCCTCCTCAGTAATCCCCTCCTGCAGGCACACCTACATCCTAATTTCTTTCCCTTTCTATTTCTCCCAGAGCCTCACGGTGGCCAGAAAAGTTGCTGCTCCACACAGATTTGCTGCTTCTCAGACCCCTCTAGGTTTTCCACCTCTGCCAAGGGCGTGTGCCTTTCAGAACACCCAGCCGCGCCCTTGTAATGTCTCAGCTGCCCTTCCGTCTGACAGTTTCTCCTGATTGGCCTTAGGACTCCTTTGATGATGGCCTGCACAAGGAAGAATCTGGAGGTGATCCAGGACCTCGTGGAACATGGCGCCAACCCACTGCTGAAGAACAAAGATGGCTGGAACAGTCTCCACATTGCCAGCCGAGAGGGCGACCCTCTGATCCTCCAGTACCTGCTCTCCGTGTGCCCCACCGCTTGGGAGACGGAGAGCAAAATCGGGAGAACGCCTCTGCACACAGCAGGTATGGCCAGGAGCTCTGCAGGGGCGCAGGCACAGGGGCGCAGGCCGCTCCCCCAAGCCCGCAGAATGCCTTCTAGTTAGGGGCCCCCACAGAGCTACAGGGGTCTGTGAACTCGCGGGCCAGGAATAAGAGCAGCTTTGGGGTATTTCGGCACAGAGTTTGTTCCTGTGGCTGATGGAACGTGGCCCATAACATGCTCTTTCTCGTATTCGTGTGTATCTGTCCTGTCCACCCCAGTTTGTTGGAAAGCTCATTCTGTTCTTCACTGTCTTTGACCTTGGGCAGGGGACTGAGTCTCTTAAGCAAATTTCCTCATCCCCAAAATAATGATGATAATGATGCCCACGTCGCAGGGTTGCTGTAGAGGTTAAGGAACACGATGTATCTAAGTCCCTTGACACACACTGAGCGCAGAACACACAGGCATGGCTATTTTCAGGATTCTGTTTACGTTGTCACTGTTACCCGCAGGAGGAAAAGAGACAGTATTTCCCTATACCTTCATTGATACCTACCACAGTGCTAATCTGTTTAAATAAATCTAGGGACTTGTAATTGAGTGCCTGCCTGAGTGTCTTTGACTTATCTAGTGATGATGTCAATAAAGATGTGGGATACAACTAATTATCCTTAAATCTGAATTATCTAGTCATAGATCATTTTAAATTACTGGAAAGCAGAAAGTGCTGTGATGGAAGACTCCATAGATAAAGACCTCAGGAGTCCAGGTCAAGAAATATAAAAAATGATCTGTAGCCTTCTGGATAGTACGTTGAATTAGAGTACAGGGCCTTGGTTTCTCAAAGCATCACTACCTGTGACATGATATAGTTTAGGAAATATTGTAGCTTCAGGGAGCAGTTAGGGACCAAGGAATTCTTTTTAAATCTTGATGGGTCAGTAGAAGAACTTTTCTCTGCTACGAATTGTTTGACTAGTTCCCCAAGAAACGATCAGCCCCTAGCCATTCACGGAAGAGAGTGGAGAACAGATAGTTGAAATCTTTGTTACTGAGTGTCATTCTCTTTAGTAAGAGAATTACATTCCTCCTTATTTTCTCATGGATCATTATTAATATGTTTTACATTCCCTGGGCAAAAACTGACCGGCCCTAAGGATTTGCAGCACAACACTGGAGGAAAGTTTAGGACTGAGAATTCGCCATGGACGTGCTCACAAAGAGTGAGTGTTGGCTAAGTGCCTATTAAGTGAAAACATCGTCGTTACCAGTTACCTAGCTAAATTTTTCTTTTTCTAGGATGGTAACAGTGTCCTTGATTTAATTACTGTTTCCCATCAGTCCTAGCTAAAAGGCTGGGGCAGAGAGAGACGGAAGGAGGAGTTTATACCTGCTCTGAACGCTCTGACTCTCCGCTCTCTTCTCCCAGCGATGCATGGCTGTTTAGACGCGGTGAAGGTGCTTCTCCAGAGGTAAGAACAAAACAAAAAATGGAGGAAAGGATTCACTAATTGTAACAGTTAATGTCGATGCTACAGGAAAAGCTCAGAAAAATAGCTCAGAAAGAAACTCAAGCACCCAAAGAGAGATGAACAAAGGACATAACTCAAAGAATTTACAACAAAAATCGCTGAGTAACATGAGACAAGAAAAAATCACCCGTGTATCTGCTCTTTCGGCCAGTTTTCATAGGCTCAATGCCTCAGCACCCTCTAAGCACTGTGCCAGATGCACGGGCCGCAGGAGAGGCTGGCCGGCACAGGTCCCCTCGTGGAGCTCGCACGCTGGCAGACGGGAGTCCCCGTTCACACCCCGCGAGCCCGAGGAGAACAAGGAGTCACGGGCTCCCTCCAGGAACATATGCCAGGATGACCCAACTGGACTGGGAGGGAGGAATCTTGGCCCCAGGGATAGTCAAGCTATGATCTGAAGGAGGCTGAGAGGGGGAGGCAGGGCCCCTTTCCAGACAGAGGTCACAGTCCCCGTGAATGCTCGGAGCCAAGGGAAAGCCTGGTGCTGTAGCAAACTGAAGGTCCGCGTGTGCGGGCGCGTCCGGAGCAATGGGGCGAACAGGGCGCCGTGAGCAAAGGCTGGTGGAGGGCGGACCCGGACGATGCGAGGACTTGAGATTTTGTTGAGAGTACGCCGGGCCATGGAAGGGCTTTAAGCAGAGTGCAGAGCGGACAGTAATAAGTTTGCATTCTTCAGAGATCCTCGCGTTGGAAAAGAGGGAGTGGGTTGGGGGGGAGCGGGAGTGGGTGTCGCGAACGTCGGGAGGCCGCTGCAGTTCCCCGGGAGAGAGAGGGCGGCAGCTGGGCTAAGACACCGACTGCAGGGGTGAAGAGAAGGACACGGAGGTCCTTAGGAAACGGAATCAGTGGATTCAGGTGAATCATTGATCACGGGAATGAGGGAAGAGACGTCCAGGATGACAGGCTTCTCGTTGAGCCACTAGGGATGCCATTTGCTGGGACAGAGAGCACTGGAGGAGCAGCAGGTTTGCTGGGGGGATGAGTTGCGTGTCCCTGCGAGGCACCCACGTAGAGATGTCGAGTGCCCAGCTGCCGACAAGATCCAGAGCCCACGGGAGGGGTATGAGCTGAGAAGCAGATGCGGGCATCATCGACCTAGAAATGACGACTGAACTCACGAGAGCGGAAGAGGTTATCTGAGCAGTTACTGAGTAGTAAGAAGAGAACAGGACTTCACTGTGAGGTAGCAAAGGTCCTACTGTGGGTGGAGAGCAGACAGGCCTCCATGAGGGCATATCAAAGCTGTAATTGAAGTGAAGAAGGGAGAACCAGGGGCGCCTGGGTGGCTCAGTAGGTTAAAGCCTCTACCTTTGGCTCAGGTCATGATCTCTGGGTCCTGGGATCGAGCCCCGCATCGGGCTCTCTGCTCAGTGGAGAGCCTGCTTCCTCCTCTCTCTCTGTCTGCTCTCTGCTTACTTGTGATCTCTCTCTGTGTCCAATATAAAAAAAAAAAAAAAGGGAACCAGTGCTCCAAGCAAAGAGGACCAGCACATGCAAAGGCAGCAAAAAGCTGGGAAGCTGGAGGAGATGATAATGAGCAAAAAGAGGGTAGGAGACGTAGGATCATAACAAAGGTAGAACAGGTGGTAAGAGGGGCCCAGAAGGTTTGACGGACAGGACCCTGAAGGAAAGGACAGAAGAAGAGAGGAGAGGTAGGAGAGGCAGAAGGTAGGTCAGGTAGGAGGCAGGACCAAGAAGGAAGTCGGACAGATAGGCCCGCAGAGGAGGTCGGAGCGGAAGACGGTAGGTCCACGCGGAGCTGGGACTGAGAGCAGGACCAGGGAGGCGGCCGGAGGCGGGCAGGACGGGCGACTGTGCAGAGGGCGGGGACGGAGGGTGGTCCCACGGGAGACTGAAGTAGGAAAAGGACAGGGAGGAACAGGAAGGCCAGGACAGGGGAGCAGTAGGGAAAGAGAAAGGCAGGATGCAGGGGAAGGTGGGCGGTGGGACTGAGAAGGTGGGAAAAGCAGCCCTGGGAAGGCGGTGGGAGCAGGAGGACCGGGAAGGAGGCAGGTGGCCCAGAGGAGCGTGGGGAGACGGGTCGATGCTGCCTTATCCTGACCCCGGGTGGCGAGCGTTTAGATTTTCCTCTGTGATCGGGAGATAAAGGTTTCGGGGAGGACTGGCCATGCCCACGGTGGTCCGGTGGCTGTGAGAAGGGTTAGCAAGGCAGGAGCCACAGCGGGAGAAGGGGACCCAGACCTGAGTTTTGGTGACCGGTCACGAGGGGGAGAGGATGCGCACAAGCAGGGTGAGGAAGTCCGAGGAGGGGCTGAGTTTGGGAGCCGGGGACCGCGCTCCGGTCTCTGTGGCCTGCGTGTGCGGCGGGGACCCGTCTGACCTGCCGCTTTGGGTTCATGTGGCAGGTGCGCGTACGAAGCCGACCGTGCGGACAGGTGCGGGTGCACACCCTTCATGGACGCGATTCAGTGCGGCCACACGGCCGTGGCCAGGCTGCTGCTCGAACAGCACAAGGTACAGAAACGGTCCTTCCCGTGGGTCTCAGATCAGGGGTCAGTGTCACCGTGGGCGAGGAGGAGGCAGACGTCCTTGTCTGGGGCCCCTGCGAGGGTCCCGTGTCGGGTGTGCGGGGAGCAATTAGGAGGAGGAGGGCCCAGCACGCTGCTGGTGCGCAGGAGTGACTGCTGGCCGCCCGCCAAGGGTGCCGTGGCCGGAGCGTGGTATCCCCCATGATCGGCCAGAGAGGCCGCGGGGCTCCGCTGGAAGGTCCCCGCTCCTCACACACGGCCTCCTCTCTCCGGCCCCCCAGGCTTGCTGGGCCACGCGGGATGCCCTGGGGATGCAGGCCATCCACAGGGCAGCCGTCACCGGGCAGAACGAGGCCCTCCGCTTCCTGGTGTCCGAGCTGGGCGCCGATGTGGACGCCAGGGCCGTACCCAGCCGCCTGACGCCGCTGCATTTCGCCGCTAAGGTTTGTCTCTCCGGGAAGACCTTCCTCCGCATGACGCGCCAGCTTTAGTTTGCACACGCCCTTGTTCTGTGTTCAGGAATAACGTTGTTTGCAGCCCTACGAATCCCCCCACGTAAAGTCCTGCTGCTCTGTCCTTACAGTAGATTCCAGAAGGGAGCATTGCAGCCGCGGACGCTCGCTGCTTACAGCCCAGCTTGGAGCGTTAGGAGAGTTTGGTGGGTCATCTTCAGCCGCACTGGCTGGCTGCCCCGACTGGCTTTCCCAGCAGCAGGAATAGTTATTTCCCGTGAGTGGCACTCTCCTGTCCCCCAGGAAGGCAGTGGAGAGATGAGGGGACCCACACCTGGCCAAGGCCATTGGGGGGATGGATGGGCCTCGCAGCCGTGATTCCGTGTCTCTCCGGTCCTCGCAGCCTGGCCGGTTGGACAGGAATCCTGTCAGGTGACACGTGCTGGGATGTGTGCTGTGACGGGCGTCCAGGAGGGGTCACGGTCTCCCTGTTTATCTTCGCTTTGAAATTCCAGCAAAGAGCGTGTTTGCTGGGAGAGATTCTAGAGCACGTATTCGGATGTCTGCTGCCGACTGTAGTCATGTAATTTGGCCTATGGAGTAGATCCTTTGTGTTTTCATAACCAAATGTTCCCAAAATCTGGATTTAACAGTTTACACTGGAACCTGAGAGCCATGCAGGTCTTTCTGTAGTTGTGAAAATTCCATTGTAGCAGCTGAGTATTTTAGAAAAAGTACGTGACCCGCATTAGTTGGTGTTGAAGGGCTCGTCGGGGCCCTTGTCCCAGGATAACAAGTGTACCTCACCCTCAGGAAGGACACGTGAGCACAGTCCAGCAGCTCCTGTCCTTGGGTGCTGACATCAATTCCAGAGACGAAAGGAAGCGATCAGGTACGGCTTCGTGTCCCGTGCGGCTGGGGAGTGACTAGTGGTGGATGTAAATGACGCAGGGACCTGGCTGTGGAACACGCTGGCTTCAGACCATCCCTCCAGCGGCTCGGCAGCCCGTCTTTGAAACAACGCGTTTGCGAAGCTCTGGAAATGTCGCTGTTGCCATGGCAGTGGTGGGGCCTGTGCTGGTCACACCATGACCACGTGTGCGCCTGGAAGCACTGGCTGGTGGATTCAGTGGCCCCCAGTTCAGATTCTCCCGAGGCCATATCTCTTTGGAGTGCGTTTGAAAACTAGAATCACTATAATTTCTTTTCAGGATTTATTTATGTATTTTAGGTGGTGGGAGTGTGCAGAGGGAGAGAGAACCCCGAACAGGTTCCCCACTGAGCAGTGAGCCCAACGGGGGGCTCCATCCCAGGACTCTGAGATCATGACCGGGGCAGAAGGCAGACGCTTAACCAACTCAGCCGCCCAGCTGCCCCCCACAATAACCTTTTTTTTTTTAAAGATTTTATTTATTTATTTGACAGACAGAGATCACAAGTAGGCCAAGAGGCAGGCAGAGAGAGAGGAGGAAGCAGGCTCCCCGCTGAGCAAAGAGCCCAATGCGGGGCTCGATCCCAAGACCCTGGGATCATGACCTGAGCTGAAGGCAGAGGCTTTAACCCACTGAGCCACCCAGGTGCTCCCCACAATAACCTTTTAAACGTGAGGCTCAGAAAGCTTTTCAGAGCTAATTCTTTAGACTCGGGTTAGAATAAGCCTCTGCAAACGTTGGGTGCACCACGGCATCTGGCAAGTGTCTGTGATGCTCAGGAGCCGTGTCCAAGGCTACGAGGACGGTCCCTACGTGCAGGGACACGAGTCTGTCTGCAGGACACAGGATCCTAGGCCTCACAGCGCCAGGAACCTGGAGCCCTGATTCCCGAAGGGGAGCAAGTGTCCGTTTGTTCATCACGTCATTCTCATTCACGGCAGTGTTTTTCCTGACGCAGAGAATTCACAGAACCTTTAAAATGGCTTCTGGGCCATTTAAAGTTGCCTGTTCGTGAACCTGCTTCATTGCTTGAGACAGAAATCTCTTACGTTCTCTCACTGGGTGATTCTTATACAGCCATTGCCAACCCAGTCAGGTTAAGAAGGAAAATGCTCTGATCCCGAAGAGGCAGGGGCACCGGGAGGAGTCGCAGAAACGTGGGAGAAGGATTGCTTTGGGGATGTAGCCGCTCGCCGGGCGGGCACCGCTGCGGGGTCCTGCTCCAAGTCCGTGTGGCTTCTGTGTCCCCGCAGCCCTGCACCTGGCCTGCGCCGGCCAGCACGCAGCCTGTGTCAGGCTCCTGCTGCAGTCCGGGCTGAGCGACTGTCCGGACGCCTCGGGTGCCCTGGCTCGGCAGCTGGCTCGCCGCGCGGACGTCCTCCAGTGCTTCGAGCGCTGCCCTGAGACCTGACAGTGCTTCTGAGCGAGGACGACAGGCGTGGTGACCACGTCCTGCTGCTGCGGTCGTCAGGATCCCCAGCCAGCGGGCCGTGAGGACGCCGGCTCCCGAGCCCGTGACCCGCACGCAGAGACTTTTCGTGACCCGGATTCGGCTTTTTCTGCCCTTTGAGGGGAGGTAGGGGATGTTCTTGGAGTCGGTGTCTGGAGCCCTCAGGGAAGCAGGTGGCCCGTGTGACTGTAACACAGTATGAGTTCACGTAACTATGTCACGTGTTTTGTGGGTAATGTCGTGGGGGGAGGCCAGGGCGAGGATGTTGACGGTGCGGGGGCCGGAAGCACAGCTGGCCGCTGCTTCCTTCCCGCCTCGCTTCTTGGTTCATTACGGTGGTTTCGCTCTGGTTTGTAGCCTGAAAGGGACGCCTGCCCAGACATACGCAAGGAAATAATGGAAATATTTGTACTTTCTAAGCGCTGCTGGTTAAGCTATGTTTATTGTTTTGTGTTTTTAAAGATTTTATTTATTTGACAGAGGTCACAAGGAGGCAGAGGCAGTCAGAGAGGAGGAAGCAGGCTCCCTGCTGAGCAGAGAGTCCAAATGGGGCTCGATCCCAGGACCCTGAGATCATGACCAGAGCCCAAGGCAGAGGCAGAGCCCATGGAGCTACCCAGGCGCCCCGAGCTATGTTTTAATCTCGAGGTTACTTTTATTTAGTGGTTCTGCGTGGGCTGTCTTCAGATAACAAACACACCTAAGAGACGCAGGTGCGAGAGTCCCACTGGAAGAATGGCCTTTGTTCTGCAAGCGACTGGCCGCACTTCCTATCCGGAGCCCCTGCCCCCTGCAGCCTGGGGGCATTGAGGACACTTGACTCTGTAACCAAAAGTTCTGGAGCAGTTTAAACAGATCGAAGGGAGGCTGCATGCTCAGACCTTCGGATTCTTTTCCTTTTTCCTTTTGGGGGAAAGTGATAAAAATCATCTTCTCTGGGTCACAAAGAATAGTTAATCCAGGTTGGTCTTTGGAAATGACATGTGTCGGGCACAGGCCAGACTCGATCCTCTCTGCTGGTCGCGAGCTGGTCAGGACTGACTGCACGCTGGCCCGGCCTGATCGTCGTGCTGGCGGGGGAAGGAGTGAGACTTTCCAGTTCTCTGTCATCGCAGACAGCACAGGTTGGTTCCCAGTGTGACAGCCAGCATTTGCTGGCGTCATCTGTCTCATGACCTCTGAGTGGCCTCCGGTGCGACCCACGCCAGTCTGAGCTTTGGTTCCTGCTGCTTTGGAGATAACCCGTGTCGCTGCCCTTTGGGTCTGAAGATGGTCCTGCTACCTGCAGGGGGATCAGAGGGGCATTGGGGGCGCCGGCCGCCCTCCCCGCTCACACGCACGCAGCTTCCCATCGCGGCGGCTCGAGCGGGGTCCCCACACACCTCCAGCTGTGTGTCTGCCCCACCAACCAGCATGAGGCCGCGTTTTCGCTCCCCACACGTTCCCGACTCCATTCTGTGGTGTAGACCGTGGCTGCTGAAGCTTCTGGAGGACCAGAGACCACAGTGTCGACGCCAGTGGTGTTGATTGTGGCGAAGGGGGCCGGGATGGTCCAGAAACCACCTGCCCCTCGGGTCACCTCGTGGGAGCTTGAGTCCACCTCCAGGGAGGCCCCACCAGGCCACCCGATCTGAAACCCTGACCCCCCGTCCCCCGTCCCTGCTTGTTTGCTCCTTGTTAGTCCTGACTGGCCACACGTGTGGGTCCTGCTCTTCGTTTCCTCTGTCTCCGCGACGCGACAGGAGCGTGAGCTCCGGGGCAGGACTTTGTCTGCCTTATTCACTCGCTGTCTACACGGCCCGGACGGTGCCGGACACGGAGCGGGGTTTAAGTTATTATGTGGTCCATGTGTGAGTGGGGGTTTGTACTTCTGGAACACGTGCTGTGTCCTGGACACGGTGCTGAGTGCCGGACCCACATGCCCTCTCTGTGGCCCCCCACCCCGTTTCGACTCCACCTCGGGCACCCTTTCTCCGCCAGACTTGGGCACCAGCCCCCAACTCACACACACTGCCCCTCCGCGGGGTGACCAGGCCTCGCTACCCGACAGGTGGGTCAGTAGTCCTCGGTCACAGGCCTCTCACTTCAGGGGTCTGAGTCCTTCCTGTCCTCTAGAAGCCCGGCCCCCACCACGGCTGATGACACACACCTGGGTTTTTCTGGCTTTTCCTGAAGCTGGGGTGCCCCTGCTTGTGTGGCCCCTGGCCGTCTGGTCTGTTCTGGGGCCCACCTCTGCGGGGACACTCCACCCCTGTGACCCTGGCCTGTTCTAGACCTTGCCACACCCAGTTTATCCCAAACCGACTTTCTCCGTAGGCTGCTTGCACATGAACCCGACTGGCCACCACGTCGATGTCCCTGCAGTTCACTGTCTCTCTGTGACTCCCAGGTTCAAGCCCTCCGGCCATCATGCAGACCGTGGCGGTGTCGGCCTGCTGACGGTGCCCCCTACCCCCTGGGCCCACCCTCCTCGACCCCATCCCCCACACGACGGTCCCAGAGCTCTCACCAAGGTGATCTGGGCAGCTGACCACTGACGTGTTTTCCCACCCATCTCCTCAAGGGCTGTTGACTGGTCCTGCACGCCCCCCGACCCAGCGTGAGGGTTTGTTCCTAAGACCAATAGGGGCAGAAGCCTCTGGAAGGAGATAGAAATCAGTAAAAATTGTAATCCCTTGAAAATAGCCACAGCCTGATGTATATTACTGTGAAAAAATGTGTAAGAAAATATTCACAAGACAAAATAAAAAGGAGATCTCAAAACAGAAAAGAAAGTACACACGTCAGGCCAAAAATGGAGAATTCCATGCAGGGACCTCAGGTGCCCCCGGCTTGTGATTCCCACTCTGCCCCGCACTGCTGGAGGCCGCCAGCAGGGGGCAGACCTGAGAGCAGGCCGTGGGGTCCCTCCAGCTGGCAAGGCTCCCCAAAGGTTCCAGTGGTGACGGAGAAACAGAGATCACCTATTTCCCACCGCCCAGAAACAACCCTTACTTCCTCCTGCCTGTACTGTATGTTGGAGGTGAGGCTGTGCACAGTCTCCCCTAGCTTTAGGGCTAACCCTGCAAAACTCTGCACACCTTTTATTTTAATCACTAACGCTTCTCGGTGTTGCTGCCGTATCTATTCTGACACTGTCATCTTGTTTTGCTTTGGTAAGAGCGGAACTGGGACATCCGTGCAGCCCTGGGGCTCGGCAGGAGCAGAGACAGGGGTGTCAGAACTGACAATGGCTCAGGTCTGATCTCGGGTCAGGGCCGTGTGGGGCTGGGAGTTGGAGGGGCCGGTGGGGACAGGGGACTGCTGGGTCCAAGCAGGCCTCACTCTTGGAGCTGCTGAGTGGTGACAAGACAGGAAAGGTAGAAAGACCGTTGAACAGCACAGGTTTTCTCAGAAAGGGTGAGACCCCAGTGTTTCAGGCTCAGATAAGGGCTGAGTTCATTGGGTCCAGGCTCTGCGGGATGTGGGGAAGGAAGGGGAAGAGAGCCTGAAAGCCCCAGGGCTTGGGATGCCAGGGTCAGGGTCAGGATCGGGTGCACACGAGAAAGAAGAGGGATGGCGAGGGGGAAGTTTCCAGGGCAACTGCGTGCACGGCTCGTGTAGCATCAGTATTGGCGGGTGTGGGGTTGGCGGAGCACGTGTGTCGGTGGGAACTTACAGTCGGGGTATTTATGGACTTTTCAAAACTGCTTCCCGGAGCCAGCAAGGGTGTGGAAGGCGTCACTGCCTGGAGGCGAATGGGGTCCTTACGCAGAGGGGACAAGGTGGAAGTGAGGGCCCAGCGGTGGCGGGAAGGACTTGCTGGGTGTGCGGGATGGAAGCCGGTCACAGCCCGTCCAGAGGCTCGGTTCTAGGGACCGGCCCTGAGAAGAGCCCTGGAGAGAGATCACGTGCCTCTGCTGCTCGCTGGGCCTCTGCCCCATCTCTGAAGGGCCCCGTGGACTCTGGTGTGAGGGGCTCCCGGGCCCCTGAAGCCACATCTGGGGATACATCTGTCCCACCCCGTCCTGCCCCGTTCCGGGCGTTGTCACAGGGCGGGGAGACGGCGGAGCGTGGTTTGTGGGACGGGCCAGAACCAGGCTGCCGGGATTCAGATGCAGTCTGGTACCACCGTGTGACCTTGGGAAAGTCATCTGGAATTTCGAGGCCTGCTGTAGCAGGGGAGACAGACTGGACCCTGGCAACTAGTTACGGATGTGAAACGTCAGGGAGTGGGAGTTCTGGGAAGGAAAGTAGAGCAGAGAAGGGGCAGGGGCCGTGCGGGGGTCGCGGGGGGGGGGGGGGTCGCAGGGGAGGCCCGGAACAAAGTGTGTGGCCCTCTGGGGAGGACGCTCCGGGGGCAGCGAGACCAGCGTGCAAGACCGGCCCCTCCGCGTGCAGGGAGAGCGGGATGCCACCAGCTGTGGCCGCCAACAGGAAGCCGGGCAACCAGGCCATTCGGGGCCATTCTACCGTGGGAGGCCACAGGAGGGTGTGAGCCGCGGAGGGAGGAAACCCGCCTGAGCTGGACCGGGACCGTTCAGAATGCCAGCTGGGGGCAAGAGCCTGGCCAGAGGACATCACGCGAGCTCAGGGGAGGTGCGGCGGTGACAGGCGCCAGCCCACGGCCCTGTGTCCAGGGAGATCAGCAGCACTTACCCGTGACCCGGACGAGGAACGTGAGAGAAACAGGAGAGGTGCAGACCGGGCCTGAGCGAACCGAGAGTGGAATCGCCACACATCGGGCCGAGGAAGATGGACAGCGGGCGGGCAGGGGAGGAGTGTGGGAGTGCGCCTGGACGCTTGTTGGGCACGAGCTGCACGGTCCAGTGGGGCGTTAGACGGGAGCCGTGAGGTGTGGGTTTGCACCCTGGACAGGCTGCGGTGCTGGCATGGAGGCTGCCGGTCTGGCCAGCGGCGTGAGAGCCCCCGGCCCGGGAAATGCAGAAGGACATCGGCGTCCTGCTCTCTGCAGCCACATCAGCTGCTCAGCTGCGGGTGCAGAGAAGGCACAACATTGGGTTTTCTCAAGGTGGGCTAAGGGGGGATGCCGGGTGGGGGGGGGGGGCTCATGGGTTAAGTGTCTGCCTTCGGCTCGGGTCATGATCCCAAGGTCCTAGGATCGAGGCCCACATTGGGCTCTGCCCGACGGGGAATCTGCTTCTCCCTCTGCCTCTGCTCCCCCTGCTTGTGCTCCATCTCTCTCTCTCTGACAAATAAAATCTTTTAAAAGGGGGGGTAGTAAGTAGAGCAAAGGGTGATTCCGCGCAGTATCCAGTTCATGGGGTACACCTCCAGCCTGCCGGTGCCCGCAGCTGCCGGCCGTCGGATGCCCCCTGCCCTCAGGGAGAGGCCCCTCCCGGCCCTGCACACAGTGGTGAGGGCCCACGCCCCTGCCATGGCCTTGACCTCACTTCTTAGCTTCTCCAGACTCATTCCTTCTGCAAAATGAAGCAATAACATGCCAACTTCATGGAGTCATCGGAAACTTTAACCGAGTCTCTGCGTGTAACACTCCGCGCTCGCCAAGCCCAGGACGAACAGGAGACGTCCGAGGTCCTCGAAGGCCAGGGGAGGCCACGGGAGCTCCCAGAGTGATGGGTCCTTCCAGGCTCCGGACTCCCATCTCTCCTCCACGTCTCTGCTGCACACTTGGTAGCTACGATCGCGTGGTTTGCCGCGTGTGAGGCTGCGTGAGCTCTGCTCGGGCCTGCTGAAGTCGACCCTGGTGCCTATCTCACTCCTGCAGCCCAGGAGCACCGTGCCCCGTGCCTGACCCGTGTCACACCTTCAGGGAATTCTTTGTGGATTTGAAATAAGCTTATCCGATGTAACTCTCATGCACCTGATTTAATGAGTTTTTATGATAAGAGTAATAAGCCTCTTCCTGGTGAAAAAGAATCCAGACAACGCAAGTAAAAATCCCCCCTCCAGCCTGTTCACTGACCTGAAGGAACCGCTGTTGGGGGCTTCCCAACCAGCAGCGGACCGGCGCGTTCTGATTACCTACCAGACCCTGTGCTTAGTGACGTACCAGCGCACCCTGGACGGGGCTTCTCACTCGTCCCCGCAGACCTGCCGCCTCTCTCTCCCACCATGTCATTCACAGTGCTCCGTAATCTGCCCATAGACATTCAGGAGGCACCCAGGGTTTTTGAGAATCGCCGTTGTCAACAGCAGCACGGTGATCGCGGATCTCTGTGTCCTTCTGTGTAGAAGTGGAGGAGAAATTTCTAGACGCGGGTCAAGGACATGTTGTTAATGTGTGTGGCGGGGTGTAGCAGGGCCTGAGAGCAGCACGCGTTCCAGCCGGTGTGAGGAACCAGAGGTTTACTGCACTTGTGGGCTGCTGTGCAGAAACGTAGCAAGGTTCAAAGACAGGTTTTGGTCGAACATGAGGAATGACTTTCCAGAGCCAACCTGCAGACCTGGGCCTCGAGAAGTCCTACCTTCCTCGTCAGGCAAATCCCTGCTGGCTGGGCGGCTGCCCCTCGCCTGCCAGCTGCAGCAGCGTGCCGTCTAGGCTGAAGCGGAAGCGGTCAGGGAGTCTCCTGGAAACAAATCACTGATGACCGTCTGCCCCCAGGAGCGCCGGTTCCTCCCCAAACTCAAGCAGCAGAATCCAGCTCACATCCAGAAGTCCGGCTCTACCGGAGCCTAGGGGCCGTAGTTTATAACTCTCCTGCTTCTGTGATGTATGAGGTCACGTGAGAAGGAGGTTGGGGTGCGCCTGGAGTGCCACACACCCACCACGCTGGGTTTTGCCAAAATCCCTTCCAGAATGCCTCCACACGTGAAGGTGCCTGAGTCTAACATGCCACCAGCAAAGCTGGGTCACCACACCTGATTTCTACTAACCTGGCTTAATAGCTCATTATTTCAAGTTTGTGTTTAATTATGGGTCAGATCAAAGATTTTTAGATCTGCTTATTGACTTTTTGTGTTTTTTATCTGTTTTAGTTAGCTATTACCTGGTAACAAACTACCTCAAGGGGCTCCTGGGGGGCTCAGCTGGTTAAGCACCTGACTCTTGATCTCAGCTCAGGTCATCATCTCAGGGTTCTGAGTTCAAGCCCCACATTGGGCTCCGTGGCTTAAAGCAACAGCTGTTAATTATTTCTCAAGAGTCTGTAGGTGGGGTGCCTGGGTGCCTCAGTCAGTTCAGCGTCCCACTCTTGGTTTCTGCGCACGTAGTGATCTCAGGGTCACGAGATCCAGCCCCATGTGGGCTCTGCGCTGCGCTCAGCGGGGGTGTGCTTGGAATTCTCTCTGCCTCCCCTCCCCTCATCTCCGGCTGGCTCACCTGTGCTCTATTTCTCTCTCTCTCTCTAGTACCAAAAAAAAAAAAAAGAAAGAAAGAAAGAAAGAAAACAAACTCCACGGGTCATTGGGTGGTTTTGCTGACTCTGGCGGAACTCCACTGCGAGCTGGGCTCACTCGTGTGTCTCGGGTCAGCGGCCGGGCCGCGCCGGCTGGGACTCGCTGGCCTGATGGTCCTGACAGTGGCAGGGATCCAAGAGAGGAGGGAGGACGACTCAGTGCGTTCCCCGCATCTGCTGTGTGCGTGCAGACACCCCTGCCATGTCAGCCAAAGCGGGCCCCGCGGCCAGGCAGCCAAGGGCAGCCTGAGTGCGTGAGGCCACCAGCCCACGCGCGCGGCAGACCGGCTTTGAGGGGGCCGTTTATGGAAATCAGTCTTTTGCGTTATCTTTTGTCTCTTGTTTCGTGTCTTGCTGATTTGTAAGAGTCTATTTATGTGCAGTAGCTTCACACAAAACGCAGAGTGTGACGATAAAATGTGGGCTGGGTGTTTGGAAGTCAAGACAAATGATGGGATGTCTAAAACCAATCGTTCTCGTGGTGCGGACCCACGGAGCCTCGCTGGGTGGTGGCGGAGGGGGCCCAGCTGGGACACGAGGCGTTGTGCTTCCTCAGCCACATGCGGCCTCAGGGGAGCAACGCCCAGAGTTCTAGAGTTTCCCTCTGCGCGGCCCACGGCAGGCCCACGTTTCCCGAAAATCCACACTCAGCTAAGGTTCGGATGGACGCGGAAGGCCTTGGTGCCAATTCCAGCCTGGGGGCTGCTCCCTCCTGGGCTCAGAGCCCCGGGCCTCGTGCCCTTCCCTCCCCAGTGACCCTGTGGACGGAAATCTCCCTGCAAGCAGAGAAACACGCTCCACACGCCAAGAAAGCAAGCTCATTTCTCTCCCAGGTAGAGCTTGGGCCAGACCAAGCTCCGACGAGTCAGCTCAGCCCAGACTCGGGGTGTCGGTGACCCGCAGCCCCCTCCTGGGGCTGCTGCCATCCCGAGCACGCGGCCTGTGTGGGGTCCAGGCCGGCTTACCCGCCTATGACGGGGACAAGGACGAAGGGAGGTCACGCCCCTTTTTTAAGGTGGCGTGTGTGTCATTTCCACTCACACCCACAATCTGCCTCCACCCTCAGGAGTCTAAAATCTGAAAGCAGAACGACCCTTGGGGCATCTGGTGGTGCATCTGGGGAACCATCCGACTCTTGATTCGGGTCAGGGCAGGATCTCGGGCTGGTGGGCCCCGAGTCTGGCTCTACATTCAGCTGGGAGCTGGCCTGTGATTCTCTCTCTCTCTCCCTCTGCCCTCTCCCCAGTCACGCTCGGGCGCACTCTCTCTTCCTCTCTCACTCTCAAAATACATAAACAAATCTTTAATTAAAAAAAAAAAAAAAAGGGGGGACGCCTGGGTGGCTCAGTTGGTTAAGCAGCTGCCTTCGGCTCAGGTCATGATCCCAGCGTCCTGGGATCGAGTCCCACATCGGGCTCCTTGCTCCGCAGGCAGCCTGCTTCCCCCTCTGACTCTGCCTGCCATTCTGTGTGCCTGTGCTCGGTCTCGCTCGCTCTCTGACAAATAAATAAATAAATCTTAAAAAAAAAAAAAAAAAAAAAAGCAAGCCTTGTTAGAAATCTGCATGGCGGGCGCATGGGTGGCAGGGGCCACTCGGGAGCTGTGGGGACAGAGTGCGGGAGGCTGTCTCCAGGAAGCAGCGGCATCCGGGCCGGGACCGGATGTGGGGGTAATGTTGGCTCGTGGAGGTGACAGGAAGGCCTTTCCAAGCAGGGTCCACAGCAAGGATGTGATAGAATGAGATCCGGGGCGCCAGATGCGGTGCAGTACATTGGAATTTCAGGTAAATGAATTACTGTTGCGTGTTAGCGCGTCCCAAGTGTTGCACGGAGCACACTCACTAAAAATGGTATTTGTCGTGTGTTTGAAATTCAGACTGAACTGAGCATCTGCGTTTTCGTGTGCAGGGTTTGGCCACCCTGAATAAAATGCTAATTCATGTATCAACTTGGCCTCTTTCTATAAAGGGGGAAAACAACGTGTCCTTTAATCCGTTTTGTTGAACTTGACTTGTTAGCTGAACACGCAAAAAACCCGAGGTGAGCTGAATTTGGAGCCCAGCGTCTCCGCCATTGCTAAACGATCCACCTCAAAATCTCAGAAGCTTGACAGAAGAGAGGTGTGCTTCTCGCTGACAGACCGTCTGTGTGTTCTTGGCAGGTGCCCCCCCAACCCCGGGCAGTTTTCGCCGAAGCGGTGGCGCCACCTCCTGGAGTCCTTTGTGGTCTCACAAACCGGGAAGGGGCAGCCCAACAAGCCACGTGGCTCCCCCGTGGGTAGGTCTGCAAATGGCACACATCAACGCTGGCATCTTCCCAGTTGCAAAACCAGACGGGTGGCTCCACCCAGATCCAAGCGGGGCCAGGAAACGTCCTCTTCCTGTCGGCCCCGAGCTCGCTGCTGCCCAGACAAGTGCCCATAATTGAAGGGATGTGGTTCTGTTCAAATCACGGCCCTGCCTTTCTGTGTGCACGAGACTCGGGATCAAGTTCCAAAATTTTCTCACTGGTGGAAAGGCCACACGGCACCTCCCTTGCGGCAGTGGTGTCCAGGCCTGAGGCCCGGGTGCAGAAGCTCTGAGGGTAGAGTCGGTATATAGCATCGGCACTTTGTTTGCCCCCTGGTAAGTTATCTGCCCGGCTTGCTGCCGGGTGCTGGTTTCCCGAGAGCAACGCAGAACAGTCGTATCCAAGTGTTTCCTGTCTTAAACTTTTAAATCTGAGAAACCATCCAATCGAGTCAAGCCGAGGTTCAGTCACGTTGGTAACTCGGCCGAGTTCACACCGCCGAGCGTCTCAAACTCCAGCCGGCGCCACGCGCTCTCAGTAACCAGGGCGCGGCGCTCACCCGCGTCCACACGGTCACCTGCGGGCATATCCGCGTGCAGGAGTCCAGCTGCATTCGCTCCTTTCTTCCGGCAGTCGGGAGAGCTGGGTGCCTTCCCTTTCAGGTATCAGAGCTGGGTGCCGGCTGGAACCTGCTGGAAGGCCAGGTCCCTGCTCCGTGCGTCCGCGTTGCCTGTGTGGAATCTGGCGGAGAGCCTGGGAAACGCTCCGACCTCCTCTCGCTGGCTTCAGCCCCGCACCTGACGGCTGTGCCCAGCCCAGCCCAGCCCAGCCGTTCAGACGTTAGTCTCTGCGGAAAGTGAGTTGCTAATGACAACAGACCATGAAACAGCCCGACCACAGTTCCTCCCGCTTTCCTTTTTGGTTTTCAACCTGGTTTCATTTTGCCAGTGCAAGGGAACGTAGGAGACGGAACTTTCAGTGACCCAGCAGCAGAGCCTGAGATCTGCTCTTCCGAGCGCCACGCCTGGGCCACTTGGGCGGCCCAAAGTTCATCTTTGCCGTTTTCCCAGAGACAAGGCAGCGTGAGCGAGAGAGAATCATGAGTGCATGAGTTTCCCAGAAATCCCAGCTCTGTGACCTGTTGCCACGGCCTTGACCTGTTTGCTGGCCTGACCCTTCCATCTGCCAGTGTCCGAAGATGGGACAGCGGCGGAAACCAGACATTCTCCCAGCTCGCAGGGATACACAGTAACTGCCCCCGTGCTCTTAACCCAAAGAGGAGGAGGTTTGCTTCACAGGCCGATCACGTCCTTCAACATGGTTCGCCCACAAAACGTCTCAGACCCGGTCTTCTTCACAGGTTCCCTCCAGCAAGTAGCAAGATCCCCTTCTCTGGTCTGGACATTTTCACAGAGCAGACGCGGTAGGGGTGGTTCCCCCGGAAGACTGGCAAGTAGTACGCTCGAGGCTATGTGATGAATGAAATGCCTCGTTTCATAGAAAGGCTCAAAAAACACCTTTGACCCAAAAGTACGATGAGGTTTATGATTCAGAGCAAATATTTGACCGGGTGCTCCCTGAGAAATGACCAGCGCATCCTGTGTGCTCTGTCTCCCAGGAGGGAGGAACAGGCCCCCCCAAAGTGCGTGGTACCCTCTGGGGGACCCACCTGGGTCAGACAACTCCCAGGCCTCAAAACTGAGGGTTTCTTAGAGTGATCAGACTCACTATAGTTGACTTTTAATAAATAAACAAATAAATACACATTGAGAGAAGCTCCCGTAATAACTCTTTTTTTTTTAATTTTTAAAAGATTTTATTTATTTATTTGACAGACAGAGATCACAAGTAGGCAGAGAGGCAGGCAGAGAGAGAGAGAAGAGGAAGCAGGCTCCCCGCTGAGCAGAGACCCCCCCCCCCGATTCGGGGCTCCATCCCAGGACCCTGGGATCATGACCTGAGCCAAAGGCAGAGGCTTAACCCACTGAGCCACCCAGGCGCCCCTGTGATAACTCTTAATAGGTCAGCAACTAAGTCCAGCCCCCTCATGTGATCGTCCCCTCTGGACAGTATGCATCACTTCCCCCAATAAACAGGAGAAACAGAAGACGGAGGAGGCAGGTTACAGGACGGACGTCGGGACAGCAGCTGAAAATAGCTGGGTGATTGCACTGGTCACCGAGGGAGGCAGGAGGAGGGTTTGACCGAAGAGTGGCTCTTTGCATCGTGTGAAAGAAGGTCTGGAAAACTAACTGCGGTGCTGGTTTGAAATCGGGTGTGTGTAAGCCTCAGCTTGAGCCCCAGTTGCAAAAATCAGACTTTTTAAAATGAAATTACAAAAAAAATTGAGTGCAGCTTCAAGAATGATTCACGAAGTTAATATATGATCAAGTGAAGAAACGCCTAAAAATAGGTTTCAAGTGTTTATTAAAATAGAAATCTATACATGTAAATACGGCAAGTGATATAAAAACATGAACACAGAAGCCAAAGTTCCTGTTAGCCTTCTTCCCAGAAACAACCAGAGTTAATGGCTTAGTGGACAGCTTTCTAGACTTTTATCTGTATGCAAACAAATACATGGGGGGGGGGGCACTGCAAAAAAAAAAAAAGTTGTTCTTTAATACTTTATTTTATGAATTTATTAATACTTTCTCTTTAGCGTTCACTTTCTTTTCCCCCCACAGTATCTGGGACATCCCTCCGAGCCAGTCCTGTATAGACATGCTTTGTACTTTTTAACTGTTTTTTTTTTTTTCTTTTTAACTGCTGTGGAGGATTCTTGCAGGTGAATATTTTCACCCACTCTTTACTCAACAACATCATAATCCTACCGAAAGGCAGTTTTAGGGGATTCGCTCTAATCGTGCTCTCATTCTACAAATTCATGACTTTCACTTTTTCGTGTAGTCTCCCTGCCTGTGCCCATCTGCACACACACTTTTTTTTTTAATTGCTGAAACTAATTTTTAAAAAAGATTTTATTTATTTATTTGACAGACAGAGATCACAAGTAGGCAGAGAGGCAGGCAGAGAGAGAGAGAAGAGGAAGCAGGCTCCCCGCTGAGCAGAGACCCCCCCCCCCGATTCGGGGCTCCATCCCAGGACCCTGGGATCATGACCTGAGCCAAAGGCAGAGGCTTAACCCACTGAGCCACCCAGGCGCCCCTGTGATAACTCTTAATAGGTCAGCAACTAAGTCCAGCCCCCTCATGTGATCGTCCCCTCTGGACAGTATGCATCACTTCCCCCAATAAACAGGAGAAACAGAAGACGGAGGAGACAGGTTACAGGACGGACGTCGGGACAGCAGCTGAAAATAGCTGGGTGATTGCACTGGTCACCGAGGGAGGCAGGAGGAGGGTTTGACCGAAGAGTGGCTCTTTGCATCGTGTGAAAGAAGGTCTGGAAAACTAACTGCGGTGCTGGTTTGAAATCGGGTGTGTGTAAGCCTCAGCTTGAGCCCCAGTTGCAAAAATCAGACTTTTTAAAATGAAATTACAAAAAAAATTGAGTGCAGCTTCAAGAATGATTCACGAAGTTAATATATGATCAAGTGAAGAAACGCCTAAAAATAGGTTTCAAGTGTTTATTAAAATAGAAATCTATACATGTAAATACGGCAAGTGATATAAAAACATGAACACAGAAGCCAAAGTTCCTGTTAGCCTTCTTCCCAGAAACAACCAGAGTTAATGGCTTAGTGGACAGCTTTCTAGACTTTTATCTGTATGCAAACAAATACATGGGGGGGGGGGGCACTGCAAAAAAAAAAAAAAAGTTGTTCTTTAATACTTTATTTTATGAATTTATTAATACTTTCTCTTTAGCGTTCACTTTCTTTTCCCCCCACAGTATCTGGGACATCCCTCCGAGCCAGTCCTGTATAGACATGCTTTGTACTTTTTAACTGTTTTTTTTTTTTCTTTTTAACTGCTATGGAGGATTCTTGCAGGTGAATATTTTCACCCACTCTTTACTCAACAACATCATAATCCTACCGAAAGGCAGTTTTAGGGGATTCGCTCTAATCGTGCTCTCATTCTACAAATTCATGACTTTCACTTTTTCGTGTAGTCTCCCTGCCTGTGCCCATCTGCACACACACTTTTTTTTTTAATTGCTGAAACTAATTTTTAAAAAAGATTTTATTTATTTATTTGACAGACAGAGATCACAAGTAGCAGAGAGGCAGGCAGAGAGAGAGAGAGAGGAGGAAGCAGGCTCCCAGCTGAGCAGAGAACCCGATACGGGACTCAATCCCAGGACCCTGAGATCACGACCTGAGCCGAAGACAGAGGCTTAACCCACTGAGCCACCCAGGCGCCCTGTTTTCAAGGTTTCTAAATACATAAACTACCTAATTTCTTTCTTTTTTTTTTTTTAAACGCTGTAATTTCTTCACATAAGGCACACGGTACTCTCCTCTACGGGGAATGTAACGCCTCCGCTCTGTCCCCATCACAGCCCAGGTCCCAACTGCACCTGTAACGTCAGTGCCAAGGAGGAAGGACGTGTTTGGGGCCCCTTTTGTGTGGCGGCAGTAGCGGCTCGGAGAGTCTGTAGGTCACAGTTCGCTTCCTGCCTGGCCTCAGAGAAACAGAGAGAACAGCGGGGTTAGATCACCGGTCAGTGCCGCCCTAAACCCATGTGAACCAAGTCAGACCCAGGAGGGGCATAAAAGATTCTACCCTTGAAGAAAGCATCTGACAAAAATGAGAGTTTTTGAGTTTTAGCAAGGTATTTACGCCTTCTACAAAGACATCTATTCAAATTCAGCGGTAGATGACCAAGCAGCTGGAGGCTCGCAGGGGACATCTTGGCCTGGCCCTGGCTTATCTTGTCATTCTCGCACAAGACCAGCCGTGCCTGCTCCTAGCACCTGGCAGGCCCTAGCTCTTGGCAGGAGCAATTCCCAGAAGAGTTCCCGATTCACAGATCAAACGTGTGTGCAGGGCCTGGCTGGCTCAGTCGGTAGAACATCATCTTGATCTCAGGGTCGTGAGTTTGAGCCCCACAAAGGGCGTGGAGCCTACTTAGAAAAATAAATAAACAAAATCAGTTTCAGCGGGGCGCCTGGGTGGCTCAGTGGGTTAAAGCCTCTGCCTTCGGCTCAAGTCATGATCCCAGGGTCCTGGGATCGAGCCCCACATCAGGCTCTCTGCTCAGTGGAGAGCCTGCTTCCTCCTCTCTCTGCCTGCCTCTCTGCCTACTTGTGATCTGTCTGTCACATAAATAAATCTTTAAAAAAAATAAAATAAAATAAAAATAAAAATTGTGTCAGATATTTAAAAAACAAAACTCAAGTCATTAAGTTTAATATGAACCAAGAGGAGCTACAGGAAGGGACACGGTGCCTTCTAGAAACTGAGGAACAGAACAGTTCATGGATAACTCACATGCCATACGGGGAACGCGTGCAGTTCAGCAGCTTCTAGAATATTCATGGCGACGGGCCGCCACCACCACCACCGTCCATTCCGAAGCATCTTCATCATCGCAGGGGAACCCCGTGCCCCCCCTCCGGCTCCCCTGACAGCCCCTGCGGATCCACAGACACCACGGAATCTTTGGGCTTCTGGCACTTGGCACAACATGCTCACGGTTCATCTGTGTGTAGCACGTGTCAGAATTCCATCCCTTCCCGTGGCCAGACGACACCACCACACGCAGAGGCCACGCTCTGTGCCTGTGTCAGGATAGGCATCTGATGGGGTTGTTTTCGCCTGTGACTCGGCTTCATGCTGCCGTGAACATTCTTTTCCAGCTTTTTGTGCATCGAGTAGTTCCCATTCCTCTCGGGTACGGAACGGGAGTGGAATTTCTGCGGCATAGGGCAAGCCCCTGTGTACGTCTGATTGTTTGAGGAGCTGTTGGAGGGTTTCCTAAAAGGGCCGCTCCATGTCACACTCCCACCCACGCTGTCTGAGGGCTCGGATCTCTCCCCACGCTTGCCAACACTTGGGACTGTCTGTCTTCAGTTGCGGCCATCCTAGGGGGTGTGAAGTGGCATCTCATGGTTTGGGTTCGCGTTTCCCAGATGACTCCTGACGCCGGGTGCCCTCTCACGCGCTTGTTGGCCTTCCGTACGTCTTGCTTCGAGCAATGTCTGTTCGAGTCCCTGGACCATCTTCGAACTGGCTTGTCTTTCTACATCGAGTCGTAAAGCTGGAGGCTTGTATTTCTTCCCTCCCTCTTCCTGGTTGTCGCCCTCTCCCTCACTAAAAGGGCAGTAGACCTGACGACTGCTCCCATAGACACTGCTCGATAGGTCGCCGTCTACGGAGGGAATAGCACAGAAGGGGCAGCTCCTGGGGGTGGGGGTGGGGTCTGGGAGCTTCCGAGGACGGAGACTAGAGGCGAGTGCTGAAGAGCATTGCAGCCGGCCTGTGACCTCCGGAGAGTCTTGCTCTCGCTTCCGTGCCGCAGCGTGTACCCCCTCGGGGAAGGAGGCATCGCTCGGTCAGAGTCACCTGTGTGCCAGCTCAAGGTGGGATCCCGCGACTACACGAGAGTTCAGTGACAGTGATCGACAGCGGCCCTGGGAAATGTAGACAAAGCAGTCACGTGGTGTGGTTTGGGGGTTCCAGAAAGACCCCCCTAAAATATATATCCAACGACCTCCCATCTCGCTACAGATACGCCAGGACTACCTGGTAAACCTTATTTTTAGTCTGTTGAGACATGATGTCACGTGGGAGACAGAATGCCCCCAAGAACTAGTTTATGAGGGAGCGATGGGTTTATAGAACAGGGATCTTAGGGTTTGAATCCTCTCCCCGCATAGATAACAAATCCCAGTCTTCCTGGAATCTGTCTCCTTACGTGCACAGTAGACTTAGTAACCCACTTCGTGGGGCGATCGCAGGACTAAGGAACCAGCATCTGATAAACACGTCCTAGGGCCTGGCCAGAACAGGACCTCCAAACGGTAGTTTGGGGTTTTTTTTCTTTAAGATTTTATTAATTTATTTGTCGGAGAGAGAAAGCACACAAGTGGGGGGTGGAGAGAGGCAGAGGGAGAAGGAGGGAGCCCGACGGGGGGCTTGATCCCAGGACCCCGGGATCGTGACCTGAGCCAAAGGCAGATGCTTCACTGACGGAGCCCCCCAGGCGCCCCTCCAAACAGTAGCTTGAAATTGTGTCAGGTCTCGGAGAGAACGGAACACAGAACAGGAGGGATGGTGTTAGGGAAGCCGGGAGAGGTCTGGGTGGGGCATTGCAGTGGGGCCCCCAAACCCTGGGAGGGGGATGGGCACTGCCTCCTGTCCCACCGAGCCGGCGGCGGTGGCAGCAGCGTGACACCTTCCAGGGGAGGCACGCCCTGCACAGAATCGCAGGCTCTGCACATTCCATCAGCTTCTGTCTGGTTCTGTCAGTCACCGGGGATTTCCAGGGAGGCTGGGGATGAGGCCTCTGGGCCCGAACCCTTGGTAAACCTGACAGTGAGACCCAGAGCCACCCATGCCCCCTTGACCCCCGTTCTCCGACTCTGCAGGGCACGGCCCAGAGCTGAGCGGACACTCGCTCATGACCCCTCGGCACGGAACAAGGCGCTCTGTGAAATGGCAAGAGATGCTCCCCTGGCAGCTCTGCAGTCCTCCCCGCAGGAAAATGAACTGTGTAACAGCTTCGCCCGCACCACAAGGCCGCCTTTGTTGCTGGCCTGCAGGGATGCTGTGTGGGGCCGCGGTGACCGCGCAGGGAACACGCAGGCCTTTGATAATAATAGTCCTTTATCCCGGCCTCCCCCAAGAAGAGCAAACAAGAACGGCTCCGGCGAACACAGCCGAGACCCTGACGTGGAGACCCGACGTGAGGGTGAGGAGCTCCAGGCTCCATGCGACGGAGGAGGAAACGGGAACTTGGGGCCCCAGTGCACAGCCACTCGGAGGAAACCGGCCCCCAGAGAAAGCCCCTTCCCGGGAGAGGCTGTCCTGCGCCGCCCTGAGCTCGGTCACTCCCCCACCCCCTGCCAGGCAGCCTGGTCACATGCTCTCTGTAGCAGATGCACAGCATCAGAGGCTGCTGGGGTTTGGACGGGGGTGACCCTCACGTTGCAAAAGTCACCATTTCACAGCGAAGGACGCAGGAGCATTCCGGGCAGACACCACCTCTCCCCGGCTCTGAAACCGGTTCCTCGTCCTGGAACAAAACCGGTTCGAGCACGTGCTCCTCGTTCCTCTCCCCCCGTGCCTGCAACCACCCCCCTGCTTTCTGGTTTCGTGGATTTACTTCTTCTGGAGACTTCGTACTAACAGGATCACACAGGACGCGGCCTTCTGTGTACGGCATCTTTCACTTGCCATAAAGCCCCGGAGCACGAACCAGTCCTTTCCTTTTCCGGCTGAGTGTCTCACTGGACGTGCAGACCGGGCTTTGTTTATGTGTTCACCTCCTGAGGGACATCGGGGCGGTTTCGCCTCAGGCCACCGTGAGTAACGCTGCCAGCAGCAGTGGTGAGCCCATGTCCAGTACAGTCCCCGCTTGCAGTGCAGGCGACGTGGCCAGGAGTGGACTTGCTGGGTCAGAGGGTGATTCCGGGTAACTCTGGGAGGAGCTCTCGAGCTGTCTTCCACGGTGCCCGCACCATCTCACCATCTCACGTTCCTGCCAGGGATGGACGAGGCCTCCAAGGTCTCCAGCCCTCACGAACACCTGTTGTTACTGTTAACTACGATAGCCCTCTAGGGGGTGAGAGGTGGTGATTCGGTGGTTCTGCCCTGCATTCCCTCCTGACCAAGGACTCAGAATGTCTCTCCACTTCTGTCTTTTTTTTTTTTTTTTTAAAGATTTATTTATTTGACAGAGAGAAATCACAAGTAGACAGAGAGGCAGCCAGAGAGCGAGAGAGAGGGAAGCAGGCTCCCCGCTGAGCAGAGAGCCCGATGCGGGACTCGATCCCAGGACCCTGAGACCATGACCTGAGCCGAAGGCAGCGGCTTAATCCACTGAGCCACCCAGGCGCCCCTCCACTTCTGTCTTCACAGGAGTGTCCATTCAAGTTCCTTGCCCACTTCTTACCTGGTTGTCTTTTCATCACTGAGTTGTAAACATCCTTCACATATCCTGGATGAATTCATCTGCTTTTTTTCCCCTAAGGAGTTTATTTTTACATCTTAAGTAATCCCTGCATCCAGTGTGGGGCTTGGACTCACAACCCTGAAATCAAGAGTCCCACACCGTACCGACCAAGCCGGCCAGGCGCCCCAAGTCCAAGGGCTCTATCATTGCTGTTGACACACTGCTGTCCCGTACCTGTCTGTCCCCAGTGGGGGGCTCTTTAAGGGCAGCCCCTGTGCCTTCAAAAACAAAACCAAAGCACCTAGAGGCCCCGAGCCTGGAACGGGGCCCGGCCCAGCGGAGCGATCAGGGCGGGCCAAACCGTGTGTGGAATGAGCCCGTCGTGAGGTGGTCCCAGGAGAAAACCATGACTTGTCCCTACAGGTCACGCGATTCTCTTTCATGTGCACCGAGCCTTGGCGCTCTGGGCTCCCGGCTGCCGTGGGCAAGGGCCCGGCGTACGGCACGTGGGGAAGAGCCATGGCGGCGGGCATAGGTTTTCCCTGATCAGCAGCCCTTCCCTCTCCTCAGCCAACAGAAGAAGCCCTCCTTCCCGTGGGAGCCGACTCCACGTGCTTCCTCTGGGACTGTGGCCCACCCAAGGGCGGTCACAGGCCAGGCCTCACCCCCACCGGATCGGTGTAATGGTGAGCCTGGGACCAGAGAGCCAGGAAACCACAGAAGAAGCTCTTTCCACGGGGTGGCTGGCCCGGTCATGGAGTGTGGTGGCCATGAAGCCTGTCCAGTGTCAGGAGAGAAGGACAGACTCCCCCGCCCCCAACCCCCCCCACACACACCAGTGACCTTCTCTTAGCCTCTAGATCAGCCATGCTGAAAGCCCACGTTTAGACTTTTAACTTGTGTGACCCCAAACATTCTCTTCCTCAAGAGTCCCGTCTCGGCTTCCCTTGCTGGTTCTGTGTCCACCTTTCTCCAGGGGTCGGACCTGCAACCGCTGTCCCCTCCACCTGCCATCCGCACGCAGCAGCCACTCCAGATTTCCGGAACCGATGACGTCCCCGCTAACCGACCCTATGGCTTCAACACATCGCTGGCTCCCACGGCAGCCCAACCTCCGGCAGCCCCTGTCCATAAGGCTGTCATGCTCAGTAATGGGATCTGAAGTCCAGCTCTTCTCTGGGATGGGGGCTTAGGGACCCCCAGGTAACTGATAAAACATTGTCCCTGGGGCGTGTCCCCGAGGTTTCTGGAAGAGATGAGCGTTGGACTCAGTGGCCCTCCCCGGGGCATCATCTCGCCCGCTGAGGGCCTGAAAAGAACAAAAAGGCAGAGGAAGGGTGAGTCCGCTCTGTGCCTGGGCTGGGACATCCCTGTCCTCTTGCCCTCAGACGCCGGGGCTCCTGGCTCTTGGGACTCAGACTCAGACTCAGACTGGGTGACACCAGCCGGCCACCAGCAGATCGTGGGGCTTCTCGGCCACCGTAACCGCACCAACCCCTTCCTATAATAAATCTCTCCTCTGTATCTCTGTGTATCCTGTTGGGTCTGTTCTGAGGAGAATTCTGACACACAGAATCTGCTTCCTTCTCGCATTTGGTTCTCCCGCAATCCGCCAGTTTCCTGTCCTGCAGTGGGCCCGGCCCGTTTCTCCGCACTCCCTCTGGGGAGCAATGATCAGTGTCCTCTGAACTGCTGGACGACCCCTGAGCTGACTCTCCTTCCTGGCGGTCTCCTGGGGTCGCCCGCTCTCTGCCTGGCGGAGGTCCCTGCTGTCATGGCCGATCTTCCTCCGTGGAGGGCTGTCATCCATCCTGCCACCTCCCACCGTGATCGCTCAGCGCCCGGGTGCGGGCCTGGGGGCGGGTGAGAGGGAGGCTCCAGAGCAAATGTCCTGAGGTGCGAAGCACTTCAGAGCAGCCCTCCCCCTTTTAGATCACCAGTCCACGGATTCTTACACTGTTTCAGTCTGACCCCGCAAAGGGGGCATGTCCCCCGGCTTCAGTCTCGGGGAGAGTGCGTGCCCAGCTGAAGCCTGTTGCCTCTGTTTGCTAGAAGGGCTGATCGCTCTCAGAAGGCCCTCGCCCGGCCTGGGTGCTACCAGTCCACGTCCAGGCTAAGCGAAAGAAGGATGAGAGGGGTAGCCGGCTAGTGGATAGAGCCTGCAGGGTCCTCTTGGACACTTTTCCTTTTTTTTTTATTTTTATTTTTTAGGATTTTATTTATTTGGTGGGGGGGAGACAGCACAAGCAGGGGGAGTAGCAGAGGGAGAGGGAGCAGCAGACTCACTGCTGAGCAGGGAGCCTGACATGGGGCTTCATCCCAGGACCCTGGGATCATGACCTGAGCTGAAGGCAGACCCTTCACCCACCGAGCCCTTTTCCTTTTATCTGACGGCTTCAGCACAAAACCCCAGGAAGTAACCTCATGTCCCTCCCTCTCTCTGCAGCCTCATGTCCGGGCCTCTGCACTTCGGTGGTTAAAGGCACCTCATCGCTCACCTGGCCCCACACGGCTCCCGGCTGAGCAGCACCTAAAAGACTTGCAACACCTTTGGGTCATGACTTCGAACTAGCCAGGCGGGGAAGCCGACTGACCGCCTGGGCCAGGTCCGGATCCATCAGGTGCAGTTCTCGGAGGGATTGGGGGCAGCGGGAGGGGTGGGGCCGGGGGCACGCAGAGGCCGTGAGGGATCTACGCTCAGCAGAGCTTTGGACTTCTGACCCCGCCGCTGTGGGATGTGGGGACGGCATGAGAACGAGCTGGGCATCTCTACCTACTATTTCAGGGCTCAGGGCTTCTTGATTTGTTTTGTTCCCTTAATGTTACGTTTTTCAGAGTAGCCTCAAGGCCCGCTGTCCTGGTGGGTTAGCTGTGTTCTGAACGGCTAGAATGGTTGGAGAGCGTATCTGGCTGGGGATCAGCAGATCCGGCTAGCTCACCCGGACGCACATCACACCCAGCCTGGCCTGCAAGGAATTCATCTCAGTGAAGAACAAAAGGTCAGCACCGGCAGGCAGCAAGAGGGCTCACGGGCCCCGGGGCCCGGCTCTCCACAGCTAATTTACTGCGTCCTGGGCTGGCGATGGGGAGGGGTCTGCTGGCAGCAAGCGAGGGTCCCCCAGAGCCAGCACTCATCAGTGCCCCTGCCCAGCGGCCCTCCCTGCCCCTCCTGCCGTGGGGCTGTGCTCTTTGCCTGCCCCCCACACACGGTGCCGGTGGGCACCGCCGCTGTTTTCTAAAGGCGGCTTCCTCCTTCGTCTGGAGCCGGGGGCTTGACCCACGCCAGGCCAGTCAGAGCCCCTTCCTACACCAGTGCTCGGCGGGCAGAGACAGGATGCAGCCTGGTTTCTCTCTGCACGAGGCCACTAGGAGGCCGGTGTGGAGCAGGTCTCGGTGGAGCCCCCGATCCAGTGCGTTCCGGGGACTCTGGGCTGCTGCTCCGTGAATGGTTCGGTTATACAAGCCGGTAAGTTCCCTGCCCCTGTGGGGATGGCCACGGGGCGCGGCACGCAGGGGCGCCTCGGGGAGTCTCCGGGTGGCAACAGCTGCCGAAGGCTGGGGAGGGAAGCCGTGTGGGGCGAAGGGGAAGCTGCACCACCACGAGGCCACGAGGACAGACTTGGGAATCTCCCCGGGGTGCGGGAGTGCCAGGGCGGGCCTTCTGAGTCAGGGGGCAGGAGGGCGGGTCTCCGTCCCCCCCGGAGGACCCATCCCTGGATGTGGGCCTGGGAAGGGCATGGCCCTGGGCAAGGTGGCCCTCCAGTCCCCCGGGGGCCGCCAGGGGCACTCCTAGAATTTTGGGTGGTGATTTATTCACCTGTGAACGGGAACCGGGTGGCGCCTCGGAGCATCCATATGCCATATGGATGTCTGTCCATATCCGGATGTCCCCTTTTCCCTAAACGGCTTCGAATCCCATTTTGGTTACAAAAGGAGTCCTGACCCTGTGGGGGGAAGGTTGTTCCTTCCGGTGAGAGGAGTCAGTCCAGCTTTCACGGAAGAGCATCGGGTGCTCACAAGGACAGGAAGCACCCCCACGAGCGAGGAGAGAAACGCTGAGTTGTGGGAAGGGGCAGAGGCAGCCTGAGCTCACGTGATTCCAGCCTGGCTTGAACGAGGAGGCTGTCCTGCAGAGCCCGGAACGCGGTCACAGCCTGTTTCAGACCCTGTGGCCCAACCTTCTCCTTTTAAGACACGAAGAAAACCAAGACCCAGAACGAGTAGGGTTTGTGACATCTAGGACAGCGCCGTGAATCGGTTTCCTAGGGCTGCCTTAACAAGGGACCCCAAACTAGACACGTGTTCTCTCGCAATTTGGAGGCCAGAGTCCGAAATCAAGGTGTCAGAGCCACCTCGGGGCTTCCAAAGGCTCAGGGGAGAAACTGTCCCTCCAGCCTTCCAGGGAAGCTGCCCATTCCAGCTTCCAGGGACTCCCGCATTCACAGGCGTGGGGCTGTGACCCTCCTGTCTCTGCCTCCCTGGTCACATGGCCTCTCCCTCAGCTTTCCTCCCATAAGGACCCTCCATCCTAAATCAGGATGATCACATCTCAAAAATCCATAATCATACCTACAAAGACCTTTTTGCAAATAAGTTCACGTTCACAGGTTCCGGGGACATGGGGCTTTTGTGCGGGCACCATTTAACCCCTTGCATGTTCCTTGAGGGGAAATCCTGTGTCCTGCCACGAATCAGTACTTTGCCAAAGAGGTACAGCTTACTCCTTATTTGGTGCATGCACGAGTGTCCCCAAACTGCTTTCCGCCTTCTGTCTTCATAAAGTTTTCGAATATTGAAATATGACCTAACAAATAATAATAATGAAGCTGAATTACAGGATGTCTTGGAACTATTCGAGATGTAGATTTATATGTACAGAAATGAAACAACTTGTAGAATCTATTGTTTTGTTTATTTTTAATTTTTTTATATGAGAGAGAGAGGGAGAAACAGCATGAGCAGGGGGCAGGGAGAGGGAGAAGCAGGCTTCCCACCGAGCAAGGAGCCCAAGGCAGGACTCGATCCCAGGACCCTGAGATCCTGACCTGACCTGACACTCTACCGACTGAGCCACCCAGTCGCCCCTAGAACGTGTTGTTGAGTGCAGAGAGGAAGGAACAGAAAAAGTGCGTTGCCATCTGTGTTACCGAATGTGTGTGCACATGTGCACGTGTGCACGGACAGTTTCTGGAATGAGCATAAGAAATTTAACAGAGAGACTGGAGGTCTGTGCATGGAGCTCGTGTATTTTCCACGTTGTACCCTTAAATATCACTTGACTACTTTGTCCCAGCTACGTGTGTCACTTTAAAATCAGACATTAAGTAATAGAGATAGATGATCTTGGCTCTTTTTTCATGTTGGCTTTTTAAGGGCAAAATGTGCAGCGCCTGTTTGCTGACAGCGTAGAAATGTCAGGCTCAGAGGTCATGAGTCCCCATCACAGCATCTCCGTCCTGCCGACCGGGCAAAGCCACGGTCACTTAAGGTGACCTTCGTGGATCTCGTGACGGGAGGGAGGGCCCTGCACACTCTAGTCCTTCCCAAGGAGGAGCCAGGGCCAGGTGACCCCAACACCAGAGGGAAGTGCTGGACCAAGAGGCCAACCTTCAGGCTGTTCCCCAGAAGGAACTTCGGAGCCAGACGTCCCCACGGACCCGCATCCCGCATCCCAGGGCACTGTCACTCTGCACGTGGCCCCCATGCACCGGGGGTGGAAACGACTGTGTCACGCCGCCTCTCCCGGCCCTGGTTTGGCGAAGTGTCAAGGTGGCACACGAGAAGAAAGATCTGAGAGAGGGAGAAGGTAGGCCCGAGAAATCGAGGAGCAGGAGAAGAGGGGGCGTGGGAAATACCTGACGGTAGAGAGCAGAGGAGGTTCAGAGCAAAGTAGGCCGCCAGCAGGCCTGTCCCGAGGCCCTCACCACGGCTCCCGCCCAGGGGCTGCTGCTTCAGAGCTGGGGAGGAAGAGAGAGTCCTAGGAAAACAGGAGTGCTGTCCAGTTCTCGCCCTGAGGACCAGGCGGCTCCTGCGGGAAGCACACGGGGGTGAGCCAGGCTCACTGTCAGCTATCAGCTTTGTGGCTCTGAAGGCAGAGGGCTGGAGCTGGAAGAAATTCTCTGGGTTTACATCTTTTTTTAAGATTTTATTTCTTGATTTGAAAAAGAGAGAGAGCACAGGCAGCGGGAGGGACAGAGGGAGAGAGAGAAGCAGACTCCCCACTGAGCAGGGAGCCTGACGTGGGGCTCGATCCCAGGACCCTGGGATCATGATCTGAGCTGAAGGCAGAGGCTTCACCAACTGAGCCCCCCAGGAGCCCCTCTGGGTCTTCATTTAAATCTTCACAGCATAAAGCAAGGCTTAAGTAAAACACACAATTTTGGCTGGATTCCACGGAAGAGAAATTTAATTCCCTGAGAGATGACGGTTAAGGGTACAAGCTGTGTAAAGTTCCTCAGCCAGAGAGTCCCTCACCCATAAAATCCATACAACGGGGCGATGAAGGCCTCTGAGGTGTTTTCCAGTCCATCCTAGAATCCGGCAGCTCTAGAGGCTGTGAAGACGGGTGGAGGGGAACCGGCACCAGCGAGTCTCTCGACGAGAGGCTCAGGAGACCCACCACCTTCTGACAAAGGAAAATCCAAACGGGAACATGAGCATCCGTTCCCCTGAACGGAGGGTGGCAAGAACCGATTGGCTCCAGCCTCGCTCTGATGCAGACAGGTTGCTTCCACTTCCACAGAAGAGGAGGGTCCCCTTGTTCCCAGATGCTCCCCTGAGTAGCCAGGTGTGTGCCTGTGGCCTTAAGGAGCCCGAGGTGTCTGTGAGGCGGGCCCAGAGCGCCCGAGGCACCTCAGGCGCTTTGTCCCTGGGTTCTCACCTCCGACCATGGGGCGTCCTTTTATTCTCTCAAAGTGAAAATGCTCCGTGTTGTTTTCTTAAAATGAGATTCTATCCCAGAACATTTCTTTAAAACTTTTAGCTGCTTTTTTGTTTGTTTGTTTGTTGAAGTAATTACTATACCCACCATGGGGCTCGAACTCACCACCCTGAAATCAAAGATCACATGCTGTACTGACGGAGCCAGCCAGGAGCCCCCTTTTGGTTGTTTTTCTTTAAATGTACCCTGTTTTTTTCATTTAAAAAAAAATATTTTAAAAATCTTTTAATCTGTTAAAAGAGCATGGGGGGGGGGCAGAGGGCAAGAGAAGGAATCTGTAGCCGACTCTGCTGCGTGCAGAGCCCAATGCGGGGCTCAATCTCACGACCCCGAGACCATGACCTGAGCTGAAACCAAGAGTCACGCCCTCAACCAACTGAGCCACCCAGGCGCCCCTAAAACATACTTTGTTTTTAAGAACAATTTTAGGTTCACAGCAAAATCGAGTGAAGGTACAGAGATTTCCCTATGCCCCCTGCTTCCCACACTGTCCGAATCCCACAGCGGAAGCCCGTCTGCTTGGGGATGGCGCGCTTTTTCTTCCCAGGCTCATCTGACTCCACTGTCCACAGTCAACCCCCCGCCTTTCACTGGGGGCGCGGGGGCGGTGGCAGCATGGGATCCAGGAACCCACTGCTCCTTTGTAGGCACCTTCAACCGGTGCCCTCGTCCTCACCGCACTTCCCCGCCTGGGCTCCGAGGCACCTGCCCCCTTAACTCCTGTGGTCTTCTCTGGAACCTTCTAGCTGGAGTGAGCTTGCTTCTCAACGCCTTGCCTCTATGACAGCTCAGCTTTCTCTGGGCTATTAGGTCATGGACTTGACGGTGTGCTGTCTTCCAGCAGCTGACTCCCTTTCCGCTCTCTCTGAACGCAAAGCTTCAGACCCTTTTTCTTCCTTTTGTGCCATTTCAGCAGACCCTGGGGCGGGAACAGTGCTCAGTCTGCACCATGCTGTCTCGAGTTCTGTCCTAGATTGTGGTCCCCCAGCCCCTACTCTCTGACGAATGCCGTGGCTGCTACCCGCACACTCCGGCACTCACACGAGTGTGCTTGAACAGCGTGTGACATTGTAAAAGTTTATACTAGTGGACGGGTTGGAAATCTCCTCTTGTCTCAACTAGTTTCAGCCTCCTCCCCTTCATTACCTTGAGGCTGATTCCTTCTGATCGCTGCTGGAGCTTACCTCCCACTCTTGGCTCCCCTGTATTAGAATTTGATGAACATTTTAGCGCTGCTTTTTATATCCCAGAAAACGTTTTTTCCGTGCGTCCCCAGGAATAGAGCTGAGACGTAGGGTTTGGCAGATTCCTCTCCATAATGACTGTGGCAGTGGAAACGTCTCAGAGACCTTGCCCCGTCTCCACTGTGACTCTCCCAAAGGAGGTCATAATGGGGAAAATTTCCCAAACTTACATGACAGATTGAAGAGAATCTGGAGGGAGATTTTGACAGACCACACAGAAACTGCAAGAGCAGCACGCAGTGTTGGGAACTGGGCAGAGAGGAAACACGGCAAACCTAGTTAATTTTTAATTAACCTAGTTAATTAAAACTTAATTTAATTTAACCTAGTTAATTTTTAACTAATTTTAAGTCCTTCTATATAACTTTCATGAACAGTGAATTCTTACTTGCCAGCTAACATAAGAACTTATTTTTCTGTTATCTGAGAAAAGACAAGATGTTCCTCCTAATGCTTTGTTATTTATTTCTGGTAGGAGTCAAGACTAACCTTGGAATTCTTTTTTTTTTTTTTTTTTTGAGAGTCGTGGGCAACTGAGTTTCAGTGGTCAAAACCGACTGTTCTATTAACATATGGGCATGGGGGCACGAATAGCAACACTAACAATTCTGACAGGCAGATAACGCCACACTGAAATAAAGAAGACAACTGATTTAAAAACTTTAAAATGAAAAATAATAATTAGATAGGGGGCGCCTGGGTGGCTCAGTCAGTTAAGTTAGCTAGGGTCACAATCTCAAGGTGATGGGATCGAGCCCCATGTGGGGCTCCGGTTCAGCAGGGGGTCTCCTTAAAGATTCAGTCCTTCTGCCCTTCCTCCCCTTCTCTCTCTAAAAATAAATAAAAAGCGACGCCTGGGTGGCTCAGTGGGTCGGGCCTCTGCCTTTGGCTCAGGTCATGATCCCAGGGTCCTGGGATCGAGCCCCACATCGGGCTCTCTGCTCAGGGGGGAGCCTGCTTCCTCCTCTCTCGCTGCCTGCCTCTCTGCCTACTTGTGATCTCTCTCTCTCTCTCTCTCTCTGTGTTAAATAAATAAATAAAATCTTAAAAAAAAATAGTGATTAGATATCAAAGGTAAAAAGGCTTTGAAATGAAAAAGGGTAACCCAAAGTGGGTTAGCTATCACAACCATTAAATCACTCTGGAGGTAAAATGCGCAAACAGGACTCAATGTGCTTAGCTCACCACGGCCTAGCCCAATTCCTGGCACAGGGGAAACACAGTAAATAATTGCTTAAGAGATAAATGAAACAAGCCAGTTATTTTTATTTCAAAAGCCTTATAGTGGGAGATATGAAGCTAAAAATTTAAAGGTATGTGGATACCACAAACCTCTCCCTGAGGAAGTGTCCCCCCAAACCACACATAAATCGAGTCAGTAGAGTCAGGCTAGAGCGCCTCACTTCTAGGGTGAAGGAAATGTCACAGACACCTACCAGAGGATCTGTCCATGCCTCTTTTCCGGGATCCGGCCACCACCCCCGTGGATGTGGACTCGTGGTAACCATATTTCCACCACGCACTCTATGCCCCGCTGCTTGAGTTAATTGGATCAAGTTAGACACAAGACCCCAAGCTCGCCCAACCCGACTCTCTGCCTGGAAATCTGACGTTGGTTATGGAAACCTGGGGAGTCCAGGCCAGGGGGTCTCACCTCATCCCAGCCACTGGGATGCTGGTGCTGTCTGGAGACGTTTCGGTTGTCACAGCTGGGGCCAGGGGAGGGTGGGTGTTGGCTTCTCGTGGGAGGAGGTCCGGGGATGCTGCTACACACCCCACAGTGCCCGGGACGGGCCCCCCACGGAGGAGTGCTCTGGCCTGAAGTGTTGGTGTGAGGCTGAGGAACCCTATCGAGAGCGTCTGGACAGACGGGGTGTAGCTCAGTTGAACGGGGCTGCCGGCCGTCCCCTGCCCTCCACGTCTAAGGAAAGCAGTGTCAGGTTGTAGAGAGAAAACAAAGAGGAAGCCATACAGAGAGGAGCTGGGCTAAGAGACATTTTTCCAATTCCTGACTCCAATTCCTTCCAGAAACCTGACTACACTTATGCTTCCTTTATCCTTCTCATAAATCCCCCTTTATACTTGAGATAGCCCGACATGGGTTTGGTTACTTGAAAGAAAAGTAACTTAAACTAATACAAGAAACATTCCAGTCAAATGATTTTCAAGTGACCTAAGACACATTAAGGCTTGGGCAGTTTAGTCTAGGAACAAATAAACCGTCATTTCAGTCAACTGTACTGCTTTCCCTTGACAGCCACACTCTTTTCCCACCACTTCCCGACAGTTAGAGGTTAGAGTATGCTCAAGGTTTCTGAGGGGAAGGGACCCAGAACATGCTTGCCCTACACTTACGACGCTTTTGGAAATTGGGACATCTGACTCATCGTTTGGCCACCACATCTGAAACCCCACCCAGTTCTACTAACTCGTCATTATATTAAAAGCACTCCATAGATCTGTTACTAATTGCACTTGCAAGTGGTTTATATTTTGCATATGATTTTGTATTTGTAGGTACCTCATCAGTCTCGCCACTGATTTCATTTCTCTACATACAGAAATTCAATAAAAGTTGTAATGTAGGGTAAGCCACTGACATGGTCTTTGATACTCGGTTTCTTCCCGGAACTTATACTTTTCTTTACCCAACTCTTAGGAATATTGAGTTCATTCCTCATCCTTACATAGAATTTCTTGATCGTTTAGGAGTTGCAGAGCCCTTTGAGAATCTCAGGGTGGGTCCTCTCTTTGGAAAAATATACACATGCATTGTTTTCCATACAAATCTGAAAGTTCACAGACCATTTAGAGGCCATCATAATTATCCCTAAGGTTATGAGCCCTTGCATTAAATATTTATTGAGTGCCTTGTATGACCTAGGTGGTAAAGAAAAAAGGATGAAAATGTAGAGGCACCTGGGTGGCTCAGTGGGTTAAGCCGCTGCCTTTGGCTCAGGTCATGATCTCAGGGTCCTGGGATCGAGCCCCGCATCAGGCTCTCTGCTCGGCAGGGAGCCTGCTTCCTCCTCTCTCTCTCTGCCTGCCTCTCTGCCTACTTGGGATCTCTGTCTGTGTGTCAAATAAATAAATAAAATCTTAAAAAAAAAAAAGGATGAATATGTAGAGTTCTACCCTTGAGAGGAACACAACTCCATAGGGCTAGCAAACAGTAAGTGCCCAGTTACAACCCAGGTGCCATGTGCTAAGAGAAGGGTCGTAGAGAGCACACACTAACCCAGAATAGAGGAATTTAATCTGGGGGGGGGGGGGGAGTAAGGATAGATTTGTGGAAGAAGTGACATCTGCACTGAGAATTCTTACAAGCAGAAGAAAGCAGGGTCCATAGAAGGATAGGGGAAGAATGCTCCAGACTGAGGGAAAGGGTGTCTAGAAGGAAAAGAGCATGGCAAGTTTGTGGAACAGAAAATGTTTGGAGCAGCTCTGCTCCTCATCTGTCTGTCCATCCTCAGCTCCATCCCTGCTTTTTATGGATCACAGGGGCTGAGTCAGCAAACCACCCCTTCCACAGCCCTCTGCCAACTGGCTTCTGGTGAGTTCTGCCAATGGAAAGTGCTCGGGGAAGACAGGAGGCAGGAGAAGCCACAGTCCCCTGCTGTTGGTTATATCAGGAGCAGCCAGGAAGGGGACTCCAGGATTCCAGCGGCCACAGAGGCAGTCACGGCTCTAGACCAGCCTGATGGGGATCGGGACGGCCAGGTGGCACCATTTTCCCTCTTGCTCCAGAGTTTCAGGCAGTTCCTAACCTCTGGGGAAACTTCTCTGTTTCGCCTCTCCAGCCCTGTCAAGCTTTGAAACCAGTTCCCTATATTATAGTGCCTCTACTTAAAATACCTACAGTGGCTTGCATTCTTCTGGCTGGACACGGACTAATGCGGCGAGGAATGGGAAACTGGCGAGGCGTGGAGGAGGGCTGTGCTGAGGGTAATATCCACTGGGTAACTGAGGGCCAAATCACTGAAGCTCATCTTCGGAAATAATCTGTGTTTGGACTTGATCCGAAGAGCAGTGGAGGCCTAGGAAAGATTTTGAAGATGTGCTCAGCTTGGTCACTTTTGATTTTGGAAAAGATCACTTAGACTAGAATACAGAGAACAAGTTTGAAGGCCGAAGGCCAATTAAGAAAGCTTTTGCACTCATGTAGGAGAGAACTTGATGGTGGTCTATTCTACTGTAGACGAGGTGAGGTTGGAGATTCTGGAGGGATAGGCAGGATTTTTATGAGGTGGAATGGCCAGAGTGTAATGGGGTATTGTGGCAAGCTGAAGATGACTACACATTCATTGGCAAGTCTTTGCACTGATAGGTGGGCTTTATGGCACTTCCTTTTGAATCTGGGCGTGCTCTGTAACTGCTCTGACAAGTAGAATATGATAGAAGAGACCCTGTGCCAGCCTGTGGGCCCACGCCTTAAGAGCTCAGCAGCTTTCATTTCTTGTTTCTTGGAACTTATGCTCTTGGAACACATCTACCATATTTTGAGAAGCACAAGCCAAGTGGAGAGGATACACCCACACAGCTGCTCTTGTTGACAGCCCCAGCCAAGCTCCCAGCTGTCAGCCATGGAGTGCACCATGTTGAATGTCCAGTCTAGTCTGGTCTACAGGCTTCCTGCCCAACCGTTGACTACAACTGCATTGTAGACACAGGCAATTCCCACACAGCGGAGCCCATTCAACCCGCCGAACCATTAGAGATAATAATACATGGTTAAGTCACTACATTTTGGGGTGGTTGGTTATACAGCAAAGGAAAATAGGAATAGATGTGGAAGGAGAGAAAGAAGACAGAATCAAGGATGATACCTAGAATTCTGCTTTGGACCCAGGGTGGAGCTGTCTCTACTCAGGTGGAGACTGTGAGCAGACGAGCACTTTGTGGGGGTGGGCGGGGGGCGGAGTGTGTTGGGTGGGTGGGTAAATGAATCTATCATAAACTAGGAAATACTTATTTTGGCGATTTATTTTTTTCCTAGATATTTTAATATGTTTTATCTTCAGCATTAGATTTCCAGATGTTAGAGATTTGTATTTGATAGATTCCTATCTTTAAGACCCCCTAAATCTTAGCATCTTCTGCAGTAAGAAAAACTGCCTTCTCAAAAGTATCAAGAGGAACTGGTATCTGTTTCATCACATGTCATCCTTGTTGGTCTAGGGATCAACTTCCAGGTCATTTATTCATTCATCAAATATTTACTCATCACGTGTCAGGCTTTCAGCATTGTTCCAGAGCCATAATTCTGCACAAGACAGATACTGTCCCTGCCCTCATGGACTTTACATTCTGGTTGGCAGGCAGACAAAAAACAAGAATGTACCTGCCAATTTGATAAAAATCAATGAAAGAAATGAGCAGGGGGTGATCAGAGAATCAAAGTTGAGGGGAACCTACTTTAGATAACGTGGTCAGGGAAGACTTTCTTTTCTTTTTCTTTCTCTCTCTCTCTTTTAAGATTTTATTTATTTGAGAGACAGAGTGAGCAAGAGAGAGAGCACATGCACAAGGACAGGGGCAGAGGGAGAGGGAGAAACAGTCTCCCCACTGGGGAGCATGATGCAGGGCTCGATCCTAGGACCCTGGGATCATGACCAGAGCTGAGGGAAGACACTTAACGGACAGAGCCAGCCACCCAGGCGCCCCAAGGGGAGATTTTCACATGGAAACTTAAGGAAGTGGAAAGAGCCAGCTGTGAGAAGAGGTATAGGAGGGGAAGTGAGGGTTAGTAGCTATGGGACGCACCAGGGTGCAGAGGCCCTTGGGTGGTTAAAAGCTTGACCAGATTCTAGGAACTGAAAGACTAGTGTGTTTGGGGTGCAGTGAGCCAGAAGTATACAAGATGAAGTGGGAGAGAGACACAAAGGTTAGGGCCAGCTATACCTTTAGGCCATAGTAAGGAGTTTGAATTTCATTCTAAATGCAAAAGATAGGCAGAAGCATGACCATGATCTGATTCACATTTTAGGAAGATAACGGCCAGCAGAGACAGAAGGGTTGACACCGGGTAAGAAACTATTGCAGTGGTTCCGGACAGAAGGACAGCCAGGACTAAGATTCATTCTGATATTCTTTTCCTTGGACTGTCTCCCTCCATAAAGTGTGGGTGCGGGCTCAGTGCAAACAGATCAGCGACGATTCCCGAGCACCTGCGTATACATAACACTCACCCGGGCCTCTTGCTTTGTAAGACGATTTGAAATATCTTTCAGAGGGATGGTATTTTCCATCCTTTCCACCAATCACCCACTTCCCCCGAACCTCAGGTTTCACTCAGTTTGGAACTGAGGCCTCTTCTGCACAGAACCAATGAGTGGCTTTCAAGCCACTTTACCATAAACAGTATTTGTGTTGTCTGCCACATTCCTCGGCAACTTGAATAGATGATGAGGCTCCTAGAGCAGGTATAGAATTTTGGATTAAACCAGTTGGTTGTTTTCTTTTTTTGGTCCTTCCAAAGGGCCATGGGACTTGTAAGGCCAACAAAACTAAATTTCAGTGTAAGGGATCAGATTGAGGAGACTCATTAGCCTTCAACTCAGATCCCTTATCCAATGCCTTGAAGTTGCTCATTAACTCCATCTGAATATTGATAAAATAAATACCCTTCACTTTAAACATGGTAACAACTCAGCAGATATGCTTAAAAGCCTCAACATTCAGAGGTTGAAAAAAAAAATTCAGAGGTTGATGGCAATACATGAAAAATGCTCTTGGTTGTTATTGCCAGTTTTTAATTTAATTTTTTAAAATTTTTATTATTATTATTTTTTAAGTAGGCTCCACACCCAATGTGGGACTTAAACTCATGACCCTGAGATCAAGAGTCAAATGTTCTACCCAGCCAGCCAGGCGCCTGGAATGTGTATGTGTGTGTGTGTGTGTGTGTGTGTGTGTGTGTATTTTTTTTTTTTTTTAAAGTATTCTCAGTGACCAAGGTGTGGCTCAAACTCATAAGCCCTAGATCAAGAGTCACATGGCCTACTGACTGAGCCAGCTAGGTTCATTATTGTTAGTTTAAAAAAAAGAGGGGTCAATATTTCAAATCAGTTCAAAAATATAGGTAACATCGTGAAAGTAGCCCTAGAGATCCCTTTCCCCTTCAACTACTTGAGGGCTAGTGAAGACAGCTTGAACCAGGAAGTGGACCTCAGCAGACACAACTTGATCTTGTACTTTGTAGCCTGCAGAACCGTGAGAGGTAAGTTTCTGTTGTTTACAGGTTTGTGCGTGTATATATATGTGCACGTCCTTGGGAGACCGACCTTCTTGAAGCATCATGTTTAGCCAACAGAAAAAGCAGTCACACCCACTGGTACGTTAGGGTTCAGTAGACAACTTGGCACTTGATTTTTGTCTACCCAGAAATTCATTTGGTCACTGATGTATACAATCCCAGTTAAGGCATGTAAATGTAACCCCCACCCCCACCCCACCCCCAGGTCCAGAGTCCGATAGAACACACCTTCTTAAACTCTTTCTGGGGTGAAGAAACATGGTACCACACTGTTACATTATTTCCGGCATCCGAGTGATTTAAATATGCAGGAAGTTCTGGCTACGGAGATTCACTTCGAATAGTCCTTCTCTAGCTGTTTCAGGGTCACTCCAGAAGGAATCGCCAACTCTGGTCTGAGCGCGGCGCACCTTACAGGCTGCAGACCCGGCTGCCCGGGGCTCTGCCGGGACCCCTTGCCCAGACCGCCTCTACAGGGTCCCCGGTCTTTGGCTGAGAACACAAGCCTCTCCTTACATCCATCTCTTTACGCAGAGTGGAGATTCCAGTAGGAATCCTAAAAAGGCTGGGGGGTGGGTGGGAGCGGGCCGGAGCCGGGGCGACCGAAGGCGCGCACCGCTGCTCCCACCTGCGGCCTAACCGCACGCCTGCGGCCAGCCACGACGTCTCGAGCCGCCGAGCTGCGGCCCTCGGGAGGCGCAGACCTGCTTCCACATCAGATCAGCCTTCCCTTCCGTTTGCGCGAAGGGGTAGTTTTTTACAAGTTTTTTTTTTTTTTTCTCCTTCTTATTAAATTCATTCGGGCCGCACAGGGGGCGAGGCGGCAAGCACGACCGCTCGGACCCAGGGCGGGAAATACGGTGGAGCCTGCGACCTCCGGCCGGGCCCGCGGGCGGCGGGGCTCCCCGCGCTCCGAAAAAGGAGGCCGGATGGGAGGGAACACAAAGCCAGCCGCCAGCGACAGGGGCGGGCGCGGTCGGACGCCGGCCCCGGCCTGCTCGGCGCTCGGGCCGCAGCCGGAGTCGGGCCACGAGACGAGCCCCGCGGCTGCGACGCGCGCAGTGCGGGGCCCGAGGCGGCCGCCCGCGTCCCCAGCGCACCCCGCGCCGGCGGCTCGGGCGCACGTGGCCGCCTCGGGCTCAAAGTCCAAGGGCGGCGGGAGGTCCCGGGGCCCCGGGCGCGCCTCGGTCCCCCACCACGGCGGGAGGGACGAAGCCGGCCGCCGTGCTCCGGCCAGCCGCGCGCTTCCACCCCAAGGAAGGCCCTCAGGGGCCCGCGCCCGGCCGCCTCCTCCGCCCCCAACCACGGTGGCAGCGAGCCGGGCGGGCAACCGGAACCGGAACCGCCGGCGGGACGGCCCGCCCTCCTCTCGCGAGAGGCGGCAGAGGACGCAGGTTGGTCGGGCGACGGGGGCGCAGCCAATGAGCGGGCGGGAAGGCTGTGACAGACGGCGCCGTCTCTAAGCCCCGCCCCGGCTGCGGAGGCCCGGGTCGCCGCCCGCCTGTCCCTGCCCTCCGCGTCTTCCCTCCCCTCCCCGCCCCGCTCTTCTCTTCCCGTCTGAGGCGGCGGCCGGCCTCCCTCCTCTGCAGCTCGTTCCGGCTCCAGCCCTGGCTCCGCGTTCCCGTCGGGCCCCGACACCGGCCTGAGCGCTTCCCCCGTGGCTCCAGGGCGGCCGCCTCGCCGCCGGCCCCGCGAGTCCCCGCGCTTGTGCTCTCCCTGGGCCTCGGTCCTCGCCGCCCCCCGCCATGAATGAGGAGTACGACGTGATCGTGCTGGGCACCGGCCTTACGGTGAGTCCCCTCCCCCCGCCGCGCGCCGCGGGAGGCCTGGGCCGCCGCGCGGGGCCGCTCCGTGCCGGCCGGCGTCCGTGCGCGCGGGCGGGTGTCGTCGTGGGGCGGGGGGCGCGACCCGGGGCGCCGGGGGCCTGCGGCGGAGCGGGGCCGGCCGCGCGGGCGGCGGCTGGGGGCCCCGGCTCGGCCCCGGACGTGCCAGGACAGACCCGGGGCCGGCGAGCCCGGTCCGGGGGGCGGCCTGCCGCCGGCGACGGGGAAGCAGAAGTGGGTGCGGAGCGAGGGCGGCCGCCCGCTGGGCGTGGGGGGCCCGTCCGCCGCCGCTGCGGCTGCACGGCCTCTCCCGGTGGGAAACGGAAAAGCACCCGGCGGGGTGGGGGCGGCGCGACCGCTCGCAGCTGCGCTTCCTCCTGCGGCCCCGGCCGCGGCGCGTGGGGCTCGGCCTGCAGAGCGGGGCGCGGGGTTTTCTGACAAGTGCTTGGAGAATCCGCGTCCTGGAACTGCTGCAGGCCAGTGAACTTAGAGAAAATGAGCTTTTTACGCGCCCCCCCCCCCGCAACCCCGACTTCAGAGGAGGAGCTTGCACATTCCTCGGAACGCGCCCATCCACTTCCTGAGCATCTGGAGGGAATTGGGGATGAGTGTCCTCGGAGCCTGTCCTTCCGCGGCCTTCTCCGCGGGCCGTTGCCACCCTCTGCTCCCTGCGTCCATCGCCCCCCCCCCCCGGGGGGGGGGGCTTTCCCCTGAGAACTGGACCGCTGCTGGGTCGCTGGAGGCCGGGTTCCCTCCTACGGACCAGTCCGAAGCCGGCCTGTGCCTGGCTAGGAAGTAGTACCGAACGCATGAGGTCACTCACCTAGAAAACTAGTCGTTTTGCATGCAAGGGATTTGGTCGAATTTCTTTTTTAGGTGCTGAGTTGGCAAACGGTTGGGTGCCTAAATGAACCGGCCTGCCAGCTGCGGGGCTGGTTTCCCTCAGTGAGTGTTCTTAATTAAGGTGTGTGATTGGGGTTCTGAGCTTCGCAGTCTGTGCAGGGTCGCGCCCGTTGAAACGGGCCCGGTTGCTGCCAGGGTGTTGGAAGAGTCAGTTCTGTGTTTTCTATGGTTCTTGTTGGTCTTTCAGATTTGCTCTTGCTTAGGTCAGTTGGACGTGGACAAAGGAGCGCAAATCTGTCCTGCAGGTTTCTACAGGGCTGGTACAGAAGCATCGCTTTGTGTCGAACATCAGCATGCTCTTGCTCTGTAACAACCAAGTGAAGAAAATGCACTTTATTTAAGTATTCATTTGGGTTAATTGTGACCTTTTTGATGAGCAGTAGGCACATAACTGGAAATCAGACCAGTTTCTGCTCTCACTTTGCAGCTGTGATAACTTTAATCCCTATGAGCCTTCTCATAAAGCTGTTCTTTGGGAATTCTGTCCATGCAGAGCATTCACAGTCTTCCCATCATTGATAGGAGTAGTGATGGCAGGAGGATTGGGTAGTGCTGAATGTGTACCCTCATTTCTCGTGACGCAGACTGCTTACCGTTAAGATCAGCAAGGTTAAAAACCTTCAAATCAGAATCTACTATTTCAAGTGAATATACTACTTCATTTTCTTAATGTTTGACTTACAAATACCTAGTGCCAGAGAGTCAAGAACCTAAAAACAGGCACACTCTACCAGTTATGGGTGCAAACTGTTAGGCGATGGCTGTGTGTCAGGTACTTGTAGTGCTATTAACTTGTTACTTTTAAAGAAGTGTACTGTCAGAGTTACTCTGTTGCCTAAAGTGGACACTGTTCTGTATCAGTTGTTTCTTCTAAAATGAAGGTCGAGGTGATCCACAAATGTTACTTGTAATTTTAATAAATAAAACATAAAACGTGTAACCTGGAACAAAATCATTCTGTATCCGGGAGAAATGGAATATTCTGTATAATTGAATTTTCTAAGGAATTGAGGATTATCACTTTAAAGAACCACCAGTTTCTGGGGGGAAAAAAAAAAACAACCCTTTCCTATTGACATCACAACTTCTTTACCAAACTAAGTAACATAATTTGCTTGATTAGTAAGACTTCACTTCAGGAGGAGTAGGTATTGTGTTGATGCTGTAACAGTGAAACTGCTGAGATACCTGGTAAATACTCTCAGCCTGTGCCCTTTGTGAGTTACTTCTTCCATCTGCTCATTTCCTCCTCCTCTTGCTGTTAGGCTGGTGATTTTACTTTTCTTTGATTTCAGCTTGAACAGACAACATCTGACCACCTAATACACTGCTTCTAATTGACTTTGGGATTGGCAATAAATTCTTCAATCTTCTTAAAAGTAGTGTTAAAAAAAAGGGTAACTATTTCCACAGCTTATTTGTGGCTAGCAGGTATTTGTGTTGTTTTGTTCTACATAGTAATTCTGGTCTGGAATTACAAATAGAAACATGTACTTTAGTGAGAGTTAACCGGTATTCCCAGTATTAAGATGTTTGGAAATTATTTTACATCCCAGACATAAAATTTTACCCTTTTTCTTTATTAAAACTTTGGATTTTAAAGGGTTTTTAATATCTGATTTAAAAATCCTAAATTGCCTCTCAGATTTGCTCTTTGAAAATCCTGGCCATTGCTATGCTAGAGTTTTGTAGGTGAAGGACTTTCTATCCACCGCAGTAGTGATCATAGGGCCAATATGTACAAATGTCTTATTTTTGGAAGGTATAAATGTCTTGTTGGCAGTCTGTATTTTAAATCAATTTCAAGCATCCTGGCCCCTTAGGATAGAAGTAAAATCAGACACATTTTAGCATCTAGAAGTAGTAGTGAGATAGTTGGTTTGAAAAACCACTAACTAAATGTGTTTGCTCACATCCATGAAAATTAGCAATCCCCCTTATACCTGATTAAAGGCTCTTCCTGGACTACTGGCTTACCCAGTTTGAGTTCTTTAAACTGTGACTGTTGTGATCAGTTGTGGGCATTACATCTGCATGAAGGATGGAGCTCGTGAGTACCTCGTGAGGAGGTACTAGGTGCTGTCGTAGGGCTGCCCGCACGAGAATTCAGACAGGGCAAGCAGGGAACCCTTCACAAAGAAGGTATGTAAGCTGGATTTTAAAAATATTGGTAAGCTTTGAGCAGGAGGCACGATTTTCTGGGCAGAGTGAGCAGGGTGGATTGGTATTGAGAACAGGATGTACATAATGGGGAGTTTTTGCCTGAAACAGAAGGGGTGAAGAGGCAGATTGGGAAATTGGGTTGGAGAGAGGCTTTCACTAATGTTGAATGTATTAGGCTGAGAAATGTTAACTTTATCTTTCAGGCAGTGGGAAAGGATTTTGAGCAGGAAAGATAGAATTAGAGCCAATTTCAAGAAAAATGATCTTTTGACAGCATTTAATCACATGCATTCAAGGGACAGATACTTAAAGGAACATTCTGCTGAAAACAATTATTTTTACTGTGTTGTTGCTGACATATAAAACAGATTAACTGATTTAAAAATGTTTTAGTTAATGTATTTTCCCCATAGTTCTAGGTAAGTAGCTTTCAAAAGTCATTTTTCTTTAGTATTAGTGTTCAGGTACCTTGTTTTGTTTATCACATTTTTGTGGGCATTTATTTACTGTTTGAGTTTTTTGTTGTTGTTGTCATTTATATTTTGTTTTTCCTTGTAACTTTGAAATTCAGTTGGATTTAGAGTTCCGGTGGGTGCTTAGTTTGGTCACTTGGAGGCTCTATCGGAACACTGTACTCAGGCTCTGTTCTCTTCAGTTTCTGCTCTCTAAGGAATCTCTAAGACCAGGGGTCTCGTACCACTGACCTGGGAAGTACTGTGTAGGTTGATCACGGTTTACACACATAAAGGAACACCGTGCACGCCCCTTCGGGACATTAGAGGTATTTTGCCTTAATGTGTTTAGGTGCTTTCCAAGTAAGTTACGCTGATTATTGCAACTCTGGTGATCCGTGCAGGGTGCTAAAGGGAAGGGACCTTCACACCACTGATAGGGCCCTTCCCTCACTCCCACATGTGTATCCTTGCTAGGACTTGGCTGCCACTGACCTTTAAACTATTTGATCTGGTTACCTCTTTTTATGTAGGAGAACATGAAATGCCAGGTGAGTGGCAGATGCCATTATCATAAAGAAGTTGTATTCTGAAGATGGTTTTATCAGTTACTCTGGGTATGAGTTTGTGTTCTCTCCTCCTCAGGTCATTTGTGGGTGAGTTTGAATTAAATGTGGAGTACTCTAATCTGGTAGATGTAAAACTAATATGTTGGTTAATATTCACTAATAAATAGATTTTTTTCTGGTCAAAGTTATCAGTATTATTGATATATATGATGGGTGGACAGGGTTTTCTAGTGCAAAAAAAGGAAATTCATTTAGAGTATTTTTTCTGGCTTTAATGTGCTTTGCTTGTTATTCTTTATTCATCAGATAGGTAGCAGTACTGGATTTTAATTTCGAGTTAATTTTGTAAGATATTAAAATTTAAGAATCATTAATATGTACCCGATGCCCAGATATGATTGACAGATTTTATCAGCAAATTAGTTCATCCCATGCTTTAAAGCAAAATGTAAAGTATTACACTGTGCTACTATGTATTTTATTCTTTTGGCAATGGAAAAGCAATCTTTTATAGATGGGCTTAGGAGAAGCCATGAACCTGCAGATTTAACTAGCTTTTCTCAACATTTGTTCCAAACCGTGCCTCTAAAGGTGGTTTTGTTAGCAGCTCTTTGGACTTCAGTGAATCTTTAAATTACTGAGCCTTTCACTTTAGGCCTCCATCTTTATTACTTGCTTTAGAGCTGTGGTCCATTGAGTGGATCATGCTTATTTGCAGGGAAGCGTGGAAAGTTATATATAGAAGATACGCAACACTCAGAGTTGCTTGCTGTGATTTTGCTTCCAAAAGTTAAACTCTGGAGTCTGCCTTTGTTGGCTGGACCCAGGACTGTTTCATCTTTCTCTCTTTATGTCCTAATTTGTTTTTTATGAAGGCAGATTTTTTTTTTTTACCTGTGCATAATATGTTGAACCATATATGTTGGTGCTTCTTTGGATTTTTTTTTTTGACAAGTGAATTGCTTTTGAAAAGATTAGGGTTGGTTTTTGTAATTATAAAATGCCTTCAGTTCTCTTTATCAAGACACTGTTAAGAAAGTGGACAGGCAAGTAAGCCACGGAATGGAAGAAGTTTGCAGTGCACAGAACCAGTAAGGCACTTTACTCTATCCAGCATATAAAAAGAACTTTAATATAGCTATAAGAAAAAGAAACCCATTTACTTATTTATTATTCATTTATTTATTTATTTAGAAACCCATTTTTTAAAAAGGGCAAATAATTTGAATAGGCACTTATCAAAAGAAGATACCATAATTATCAGTGGACTATAAACTAAACAAGTGCTCAACCTCTTCAGTTGTCAGGAAATGCAAATTAAACCACATCCTAACTACAGAATGGCTAAAATTAAAAAGACACAAGTGTTGGGCAAGGATTTGAAACAACAGGAACTTTCATACCCTTCTGGGACGGAAGTATAAATTCGTACACGCCCTTTGGAAAGCAGTTTGGGAGTTACCTGCTGAAGTTGAACATAATGGTGCTTTCCTTGATATATATCCAACAAACGCATAATAAAAGCAAGTTGAGAATATTCATAGAGCTTTGTTTATAAGAGTCAAAAACTGGCAACTGATCCAGATGACCATTAATAGTAGGAGGGATAAATGATTGTGTAGTCATGTGGTATAGTCATTCAAGTAAAGCCTCCACCACTTTGTTACACAAACCGTGGTTCTTGAGTCAACTGCTTTGAAGCAACACCTGAGAACTTACTAGAACTGCAGAAGGTTAGGGCTCACGCTGAGTATACTGAATCAAAATCAGATCCCCAGTTTTTTATTTTGTTTTAAAGTAGGCTCTGAGTTCAGTGTGGAGCCTGAACTCACATGATCCAGTGATCACGAGTGCCGTGCTCTAGCAACAGAGCCAGCCACGCACCCCTAGCATGACCCCCAGTTGATTCTTAGTAACGTTGGAGCAGTGCTGCTTTAGTAGTGATTCTTGAAATTGGTCCTGGACCAGCCTCATTAACATCACGTGGGAAATCATGAGAAAAACGAATTCTCAGCCCCAATCCGGTTCTGTGGGTGGGAGTTCCACAGTCTGTTTTAAGGAGACCTCTGGGTGATGGGGATGCAGAGTGAAGTTTGAGAATCTGCTCAGAATTGACATTTCAAACACGCTCACAGGTGGTACTGAATTGGGAAGTACCCCTTGAGATCCAGCCACTGCTTGAGGGTCAGACAGACCTTCTAGAAAGGTCCATGTAGGAAATAGGTCATGCAGGCGGTACAGCCCCTGTCACAACTGTCCTTCCACTATGAAAACGAATGTGGACGATATGTAAACGGACGGGGATGGGCGTTTACCAATAAATCTGTATTTGTGAAATCGCATGTCCACTGCAGTTGACCCCTGTACTTTGGGGACCCCTGCTCTGTAGCAGTAAGAAGAAGTACATCTCAGGAATACACAAAACAGAATTTGGATGAGTCTTGTAAACATAATGTTGAATAAACATGATATGTAAACAGGATATAGTGCCTGATGCCATTTATTCAGAGTTTAAAAACAGCAGATCTGCACTTTTAGAAATCAGGAGGGGGGGCATTGGGGGTGTAGTTAGGACTGGGATAGGCCATGAAGTGGCCTCCTGGAGCGTTCCTGGTGTTTGGTGTCTTGATATAAATAAGAAAGACACATCTTCCTAGAGTAAAATTTGACGTTTATACTAAAATGAGTAGATACATTTTGGAGTAAGATTAGAAATAATGAATTTTAAAAATAAAGGTATCAAGTCAGACTTCTAAGGGGAGTGAGATTGTTCTCTGCTACCTGGGGTCTTTGGGATAAATTTGAAAACCCCTAAGGATTAATGAGGATACGTTTTCTTTTAAAAACAATAAAGCCTTGATCACCAAAACCCTGTTTGAGTTTTGAATGAATGTGTATCCCATCTCTGTGATAATTCTTACATAAAAGAATACTCATATTCTTTTTTGATTTTCCTCCCTCTGTCTTGATAGAGTATATCTTAGTATATACATGTTTTATCTACCTTTTTCCTGAGACTGGACATTTATAATCTATTTATGTTGTCCTGGATGCTTCCTTTAGAGCTCTCGTTCTCAGACTCTTTGGCTTTGGGATATATTCTTAAAAAGTAAGGACCTTGAAGAGTTTTGTTTGGAGGGTTTATATATATATGTATATTTATCATTAGAAATCACTGAAAAATTTTAAAAATTACTAATTCACTTAATGATAAACCCATTATATGTTAACATGAATAAGCTTTACAAAGTGTAATTGTATCTTCCAAAGTGAAAATATTGTGAGAAGAGTATCATTGTTTTACATTTTTAAAAAGATTTATTTTTAAAGATTTTATTTAATCTAGAAAGTGGGCGTGTGCAGGTGGGGGCGGACAGAGGAGAGGGACAGTCTTTTTTTTTTTTTTTTTTCCTTAAAGATTTTATTTATTTGAGAGGCAGAGTGAAGGGGGGAAAGAGAGAGAGAGAACCCAAGCAGGAGGGAGAGGGAGAAGCAGACTCCCCGCGGAGCAGGCGGCCTGACGGAGGGCCAAAGGCAGACGCATCACCCACGGAGCCAGCCGGGCACTCTGAGGGAGAGTCTTAGCTAAGCAGACTCCTTGCTGAGCGCGGACCATGCCACAGAGCTCGATCTCACAGCCCTGGGATCACAACTTGAGCCAGAACCGAGAGTGTGATGCTGAAGGGACTGAGCCGCCCAGGTGCCCTTAAGAGGGGCTTTGAAACATGTGGTAATACTTCACTTCTTTTGAAAATGCTTATGCTTTCCCTGTAGGAATGTATCCTGTCAGGTATAATGTCGGTGAACGGGAAGAAAGTTCTTCACATGGATAGAAACCCATATTATGGAGGAGAAAGTGCATCTATAACACCTCTGGAAGATGTAAGTATTAGAGCAAATTAGGATGCCTTGCATTCTTTGAAACTTTTACTTGTGAATCTCAACTCTACTCCTTGTAGATAGGTTTAATTTTGTTTTATTAACTAGATTATCTCTAGCATCCTGTGTTTTCCGACTCTGTGGGTTTTAGGGCGTGTGGACATTCAAGTTGTGACGGTACTGCCCTCTGGAGCAATTACCTGTGACCTTTCCATGGGAAAGGTGTAGACTTGACGGAGGTCTAACATAGGCCAAGCGCAGGCCGGCACTGCCCAGCTGGTTTCGCTCAGTTACTCAGAGTTTTATCCCCATTTTTCAGATGACAAAATAGTCTGTTATTAAAATCACAGGATTGTGAACCTAGATTGTGGGACTCTACAGCTTTGGTTCTTTTTTTTGCTCTACTCCCTTGCTTCCTGCTTTTTTAGACTAGACACACGAAGCATTTCCAATATATCAGTATTTATCATTTTGCTGTTTTGCTGAATCTTTCTCTGAGGTTTGTTCAGCATCCAGATGCTTGGCCGCGAGCTGTGCTGTGTTACTGGGGATACACGGGCATCTTCAATTGCTGTCCATCGTGCCTGCTTAAATGGACTTCATCATTTTTCCAAATTTGTTTTGTATTCAGGCCTGTAGAAAAGTTGAAAGAATAATACCAGTGGGTCAACCTTCCATCTGGATTTAGCAGTTAACATTTTGCAATACTTGCTTTATGTCTTTTTTTGTTACTGGTTTGAATCCTTGAAAGTAACAGACATCATGATACTGGACCCAAATATTTCAGCATCCACTGGCTAAGAATAACATTCTCCTACGTGATCATAGTATCATTTTTAACACATTTAAGGAAATTAACAGTAATATCCAGACCACAGTCAAATTTCCCAGTGATGCCAAGAATGTCTTACATTGTGTGCGGCGGAAGCGTTTTTCTTTTCTTTCCTTTCTTTTTTTTTTTTAACTACTTTAAACATTGTCTTTGGTGTTTCTCTTTATTCTTATAATCTACAGAAATCTCCCCACTTTTTTTTCTTTTGAAAAGTCCAAGTTAGCTTCTAATAAGAAAGCATCGTTGTGTAGTTCATACTGCATCACGTCAGGAAGCATATTCCCAAATTTTAGACCATAAGGTTCTTTTTATCCAGAGCTCCTGCTCGATTTACATAAATTTTAAATTAGCTGGAGCTAACTTTTTTTTCATTTGAAGAATCCAGAATTTATTTTTGACTCCTTATATAAGTACGGAAGCAAAATTACTTTAGCTAGTAAAGTTAGCTTTTTACCCAGGAGAGAGTGAGTTTAAATGATTTCTACAAATGGTGTATCTGCAGAGTAGTGTATCATTGACAAATTGTTATATATTCTTGCTTATCTGTTAGCAAAAAATACTACCTCTGTAATACTTACTTTAGCATTCATTAGTCTAGTAGTGCATTTAACTTAGATGTGTATTGGAATTTCTCTAAAAATTATATCTAATAAAAAATGAAATGTCGCTGTTATGCTTTACCTCATCTGCTGGTGGTCAGTGACTACGCCAGCACCATGTCATGGACGAATAGTTGCGTAGCGTAACGAAAAGTAGATTTTGTTACATTATGGTAATTTTTGTTTTGGTCTTAGTTATACAAAAGATTTAAAATACCAGGAGCACCACCAGCATCCATGGGAAGAGGAAGAGACTGGAATGTGGACTTAATCCCTAAGTTCCTCATGGCCAACGGTAAAGCCTTCTCACATTTTTGGTGGTACATTGAATCCGATTTAAAAGTAGACTCTAGCTCTTGACACAGTGTTACTCCAGGGATGTGAAAGATTTTGTTGATGGCAACGGTTTGGTGAGTAGACTGTGGCCATTAGAGGTGTCTGGAGTCAGTAAGAATGGAGGTGGGGTGCCTCCTTCCTAATTGGTTCTGGAGACACAAAGCTAGGACATGGCACAGTGTGTATGGAAACTGGAAATGTCTACAACCTCTTCTCGGGGCTTCCCTGACAGTCTGATATCTGGGTCTTTAGAAGGAGCGTTTTCCCTAGTTTGGAGGCTTTTAAATTTATTTCTTCACATTTTTCTCCTTTTTAATTAGGGGGGCTAAACTGCTGTGATATTAATGCCCTTTTCTGAAATTACATTAAAAATTAGGTTGTTGGTATGAAGTCTGTTTATGTCCCATCAATTAAAGTATGAACTACCCTTTGCCATTTTTGAGTTTTGTTTGTTTCTTGGTTTTGAGTTTATATTCTAGTTTCTTTTAGTGGAAAGATCTTATTTGCATTTTCTCTGAAATTTGTTTATTTAAAAAGATTTTATTTATGTGAGAGAGAGAGCACAAACGGGGAGCAGTAGGCAGAGGGAGAAGCGGACTCCATGCTGAGCAGGGAGCCTGATGTGGGACTGCATCCCTGGAACCCGGGATCATGACCCGAACCGAAGACCGATGCTTAACCGACTGAGCCACCCAGGCTAGGCTGTGTGTGTGTTGAATCTCACCACACCCCCCCGGACATGTATTGAGGGGAGAGAGGCAGTGAGTTTTTAAGGCTTTTGTTTTCTATTGCCTGATCTGACTCTTGCCAATAGCCTGTGGGTCTGCCCCTTTCACACCGCCTTTACTAAATCTGAGTATTCTTCATTTTAATTAGAAAACAAATTTATTTATTTGAGAGAAAGAGGGTGCCTGCACACAAGCTGGGAGAGCAGCGGAGGAGGAGGGAGAGAGGATCTGAAGCAGACCCCCCCTCAGCTGAGCACAGAACGGTTGCAAGGCTTGATCTCATGACTCTGGGATCATAACTTGAGCCAAAACCGAGAGTTGGATGCTTAACCTACGGAGGCACCCCGGCACCCCATCTTCATTTTAATTTTTGTCTCTTTGCCATACCTGAAGCCAAAATAATGGATTGATTATTTTTAAGTTGGCTCCATGCTCAACGTGGGGCTTGGACTCGTGAGCCAAGATCAAGAGTCACGTGCTGCAAGCACTGAGCCAGCCTGTGCCCCGTGGAGTTTGTATCTGTTTGTTAGAGAGAGAAATGATTTCAGGATGTTCATTGCCTTTCGTATTGGCCAACCTTAGGCTTTATACGTTTTTCTTTTGAGGTTTCTACATTTTCCCTTATTGATATGAAAGAGTTCTTTATAAAGACTGTGAAATAAATACTCTTAATGTATTTGAAGTTACCTTTTCCAGTCTGTGATTGGCTTTATAAGTAGCTGTGCTGTATTTTTCTTTCAAACATAAGCTTTTACTTTTCATGTAGCTATATAGATTGATTTTTCTTCTTTTTATTGTTTTTGATTTGGAAGGCTATGCTTAATTTTCATCTTTACCTCAAGGTTATAAAAATACTAATATTTGCTGTTAATGGTTTTATAGTTTAATTTTTTTATTGTAAAAATAAATTCACCTGTTTTACTGTGTAAGTTGATTTATTTGTTATCCTGTCTGAGGCTAAATATCTTTAGTTTTTTTGTTTGTTTGTTGTTTTTAAGATTTTATTTATTTAATAGAGATCACAAGTAGGCAGAGAGGCAGGCAGAGAGTGGGGGTGGGAAGCAGGCTCTCACCTGAGCAGAGAGCCCGATGCGGGGCTCAATCCCAGGACCTGAGATCATGACCTGAGCTGAAGGCAGAGGCTTTAACCCAGTGAGCAGCCCAGGCGTCCTGTTGTTTTTAAAGTAATCTCTGCACCCAGCATGGGGCTCAAATTTAGGACCTGTGATCGAGAGTCACAAGCTCTTTCGACTGTGTCAGCCAGGTGCCCCCTCTGTTAACCTGTTTGAGAAGTACACATTGAGATTTAATTTTTCAGAATGGTTAATCAGTTGTCCCTCAACACCATTTATCTTTTCCACTTTGGTTTGAGCTTTTATAAATATATTAAGTTCTTAGACATGGGTCTCTTTTTTTCCCCACTAATTTAGTTGATTAATCAGTATAACTGTATAATTTAGTACCTGGCTGGGTAAAGCTCTCTTCATTATATTTTGTTTTCAAAACAAAAAGTTGTTTCTAAAAAAGGTGCCTGGGTGGCTCAGTCGATTTAAGTGTCTGACTTTAGCTGACGTCATGATCTCAGGGTCCTGGGACCAAGCTCCACATCGGGCTCTGAGTTTAGTGGGGGTAGTGGGGAGCCTGCTTGTCCTTCTCCCTCTGCCCCCCACCCACTTGCTTGTGTGTGCGATCTCTCACTCTAAGTAAAGAAATCTTCACAATATATGTATATTCTTAATTTTGCCCTAGTGTTTCTGTCCTTTCAAATGAGCTTGAAAGTAATTTTGTTTAGTTGCTCAAAAAGTTTTCTATTAAAAAAAAAAAGTTTCCCAGGGCGCCTGGGTGGCTCAGTGGTTTGGGCTGCTGCCTTCGGCTCGGGTCATGGTCCCAGGGTCCTGGGATCGAGCCCCGCATCGGGCTCTCTGCTCCGCAGGAAGCCTGCTTCCCTCTCCCTCTCTCTGCCTGCCTCTCTGCCTACTTGTGATCTCTGTCTGTCAAATAAATAAATAAAATCTTAAAAAAAAAAAAGTTTCCCATTTTAGTATACCAAATTTCTTGGCTTATAGGCAGATAATATTTTTAATTATATACCTGAAATTCATCTGAAATTAATGCCCGTTTTATTTTTAATTTATTTTTAAAAAGATTTATTTATTTATTTTAGGGAGGGAGGGGGTGGGGGAGAGGTAAAGAGAGAATCCCAGGCAGGCTCCATGCACAGCTTGGATCCTGTGGTGGGGCTTGATCTCATGACCCTGAGATCATGACCTGAGCTGAAATCAAGAGTCAGATGCTCGAGTGAGCGAGCCACCCAGGCTCCCATGAAATTAATATTCATTTTAATTAGTACAGGTTGAATAATATAAACTGAATAGCACAAATTCTGGAAAATTTTTGCTATTAGTTGCTTCTCTTTACAATAGTAACTTAACGGAAACTCAAGCCCATTTTCAATAGTACTATAATTCTAAACTTCATACCTCTAATAATAATTAACATAGATTTTACAAAAGCAAGTTGATAAAGTTATTACTCTTGAAGTTGTAACATTAAAAAAGCGCTTCTAAAGATGTTCCGCAGTAGGTGTGCATTCTGATTGTGCCATTTAGAACATAGGATTCAAGAGTTTTTGGAAGGGGTTGGACAATCTTAGAAAAAACTGGGAAATGATGAGTACAAGCCGACAATGAATGTACTTGTATTTCTGCTGGTTTTTGAAGATACTAAGACTTAAGTTTCAGTTTGGAGTGTTGGACTTTTTTAGGTCAGCTGGTGAAGATGCTGCTTTATACAGAGGTCACTCGCTATCTGGATTTCAAAGTGACTGAAGGGAGCTTTGTCTATAAGGGTGGAAAGATCTACAAGGTTCCGTCCACTGAAGCAGAAGCTCTGGCATCTAGTAAGTCATTTTATTTTATTTTCTCAGAACCCTGAGATTTCATAACGGAAGGGAATCTTAGAGACCACATTTAATGTCTCTGTCCTGCCAGCCGTCACTCCTCCAGTCGGCAGTATTTACTGAGTGTCTGTTGCTTGCCAGACCCCGAGAGGACATCAGTGAAGAGAAGGTTCAAAAACCCCTGCCTCTGAAGCTGGGAGAGGCTTCAGGTGGCTTGCCCCCCCCCCCCCCCCCCCCCATGGAACTTGGTGCTGGTGTGGGTCAGGCAGTGCTCTTCGTGTACTAGTAAGAATTCGTAAGAGCTGTTCTTCGGCCGGGGGATGGGGGTTCCTGTGTGCTAGGCTCTGTGCAAAACACTTCACGTTCATTGTCTTATTTGACATTAGAAACAGCTTTACAGGGTAGGATTTCCATTTTATAGATGAGGGAACTCTGGCCTGAAGTCTCGTAGGTAAGTGGCAAGACGGGTGGAAAATGGTATTACTGTAGCGCCTGTGGATGTAAGCCGTGTGCTGAGCGGGCCGCTGACCCAGCTTAGCCATCCTGCCAAAGAAGAAACTCTGTTCTGGCGAAACCTTCTCTTTTAATTGATGCTGTTGTCATTGTCTGCAGTCTCTGATTTTAGGAATTTCTGGTGAGTAGGGAGTGATTTTATTCTTTGCCCCAAAAGATTTCCTTTCTTGGCTCACGCTAAGGTTCCTGGTTAACATTTTTTTTTTTTTTAAAGCTTTTATTTATTTATTTGACAGAGATCACAAGTAGGCAGAGAGGCAGGCAGAGAGAGGGAGAGGGAAGCAGGCTCCCTGCTGAGCAGAGAGCCCGATGCGGGACTCGATCCCAGGATCCCTGAGATCATGACCTGAGCCGGAGGCAGAGGCGTAACCCACTGAGCCATCCAGGCGCCCCTGCTTAGCATTTTCTATTCCTACCTCTTTTCAAGAGCAAACATCCCTGAAAAAGACCTTCTGTCCTTGAAGGTGTTTGAGTTATCGCGCAGAGCAGTTTGAGAAAGGGTGAATTTGGAGTGCTCACCAGTGGATGAGTTTTCCGCAGTACAGGCTCCAGGAGGAGCTTAGGAGAGGGAGCTGTTTGGATTGGGCCCAGAGACGTGCCAGTAGATTCTCAGGATTCTTTTGGTGGGAGAGTGGGAAAGTTCCCTCACCTTAAAATGTAATTTGAATTACTTTGGCGGCTTCTTTAACTCCATTTATTTCCTTCTTGCTATGGGGAGAAAACGTTGAAGGCACTCTAGCCAGAAAGAAAGAAGTCAGCACAGAGATTTGTGGCTAAGTTAGGATTAACAACCAGAAAGGGAATGGAATGGTTCATACTTAAATTGAGGGCGTTAGTGGTATAATCATGGGTTAGAAATTACTTTAAATGACAACATAAATTTTATTCCAAAGAAATAAGAGTTCAGCAGTTTGAAGACCATCTTTTACAGCAGAGTTTGTGTTCTAAACTTTGGTTTATACTCTGCACTCTTACCTATGTTAGTAGCTTCGCTTCCTGCCTCCATTAAACAAAAATTTAAGGATGTACCTCGTAGCAGTTTTATTTTCCCTTTCTGATTTAATTTTTTCAAATATGTAGAACATTTACATGACTGGAAAGTCAGCATTGTATCAAAAGACGCGTTTAGAGTCTCGTCCTCATTCTCGTGTCACTTGATTGTGTTTGTTTCCGGTTTGTCCTTCTCATGGCCCCCTGCCCCCAAATAAGCAAGTATGTTCATGTATCTGTTGGTATGGTTAGGTTTATTGAGGTATAATTTAGACGGAGTAGAATTTACCTGTTTTAGTACACAGTTGTATGAATTTTTACCAGATCCTTACCTTCTCAGCAGCTGTTTTTCTGTTAATGAATAGGATCTTGAAGTCAGAACGGCAGGCAGGAAAACCCTCGGCAGCATGAACGGGATAAGGGAAGGTGTAGAAGTGGAGAAGTTCATGTGCAACCTCAGGGTTCCAGTAAATATTTGTTGATTGGTCAAGTGTTACTTGAATCACATCAGTGAGAAATGTCTTTGGCCTCTAAAGTCATGTTGAACATAGATAAGTTCAGAAATGTTTCGAGACGTTTTCATGAATGGCTTGGAAGTGGGTCCAGCAAAATCTTCTGTCTTAATTTAAATCTCTCGCTTGTGTGTTTGTTCTGACTCCGAACTGCTGCGAGCCCCATGTTCCCACAGGCCACCTCGGCCATCAGCCCTTTCCTGGTGCAGAGCGGCGAGACGTCGGGGCCGCGGCGGCCCGGAGCAGGCGGAGTGAGGTCGGGGCGCACCGGCAGCGGGGGTGCGGCGTGCTCGCCTTCACGAGTGTGCTCTGACATGGGTCTCCGCTCTCACTCTTTTTTCTTTTTTTATGCTGCGGTCAAAAGTTTGTTCTGGTCTTTTCCCCTTAATTGAAGCATGGTTGACACACACGGTTGTATTAGTTTCGGGCGTGTAACACGGTGATTCAGCACGTCTCTGCCCTCCGCGCTGCCAAGTGGGGCTGCCGTCTGCCGCCGCCCCGCGCTGGTGCAGCTCTCCCACCGCACTCAGAGTCGTCCCTGTGCCGGGGTCCCGGCGCCACCGAGGCCCGCCCCTCCCGCTGCCCTTCACCGATTTTCCCAGCCTCCACCCCGGCGCCCGTCCGTTTGTGTCTGTGTCTGTGGGTCTGCTGCTGCTTTTTTAGGTTTGTTCATCCATTTAGTCTGTTTTTATGTTCTACCTGTAAGTGAAATCCTATTTTTTTTCTCTCACTTCACTTAACATAATACCCTCTGGGTCCCTCCGCGTTGCCACAAACGGCACGATGGCACTGCGGTCTGGATTCGCATTTCCCCGATGACGGCGTGATTGGGGCAGCTTCTCTTGTGTCTGTCTGTCTTCTGAAGTAGAAGTAGAAGTTCTGTCGAGTTCCTCTGCCCATTTTTGATCAGATTATTACTTTTTGTGTGTGCTGAGTTGTGTAAGTTTAGTTCTTTATGTATTTTGGATTTAGCCCCTTATCAAAGACATCATTTGCACATACTTTCTCTCATTCCGTAGCTGCCTTTTTGCTTCGTTAATGGTTTCCTTTCCTGGGCAGAAGCTGTCTGTGTTGGTGTGGCCCAACATGTAGAGGACTGTTGCTACGGCCAGTGTCCGAGAAGTCCCTGCCTGTCTTTTCTTCTAGATGTTCTGTGGTTTCCTGTGTACATTTAGATCTTTAGTCCGTTGTGAGTTAATTTTTGTGTGTGGTGTGCATGTGGCTGTCCAGTGTTCCCAGAAGCATGTGTTGAAGAGACTGTCTTTTTCCCCACCGGATACCCTTGCCTCCGTTGTCACGGATTAATTGCTTGCACGGGTGTGGCTTTATTTCGGGGCTCTCTGTGCGGATGCGCCGATCTGTGGGTCTCTTCGTGCCAGTACCAGACTGTTTTAATCTTTACAATTTTGTCATAAATCTTGAAATCTGGAATTGTGTGATAGTGTCAGCTTTCTTCTTTCTCAAGGTTGCTCTGGCTGTTCAGGGTCTTTGTGGTTCCGTACCAATTTTAGTATTTTATTCTAGTTCTGTGAAAAATGTGGTTGGTATTTTGATAGGGATCACATTGAACCTGTGGATTGTTTTGCGTAAGTATGGACATTTTAACAGTGTTCTTCCATTCTCTGGTCAGGTCTTAAACCTGTTGAAAACTTTCATTGATTCTCTCCATGAAACTGCTCTGGATTTTGTCACTTTTAATGTTTTAAATGTCTTGACCTAAGGTTTTTGTTTCTGTTTTTGTTCTGTAAATAAACCTCAGTGTGCAAGTGAGTGAAGGAAAGTAAAATATTTGAAATGATGTTAAGGTCCGACTCAGGAAACCAAGTAACTTGGAAAAAGATTTTTTTCTAACCCTTTTATGATACAGTTGAACATTTTTCTTTCCAAATTGTATATCCAGTACGTGAATAATTCGACCTCTCTTACATTTGCTTGCATCAGACCGTACGCGAGTTGAATACGGAGCCCATGTTACGTGCCACGCACCCTTCTAGGTTTGGGGCAGGGCGGCTTCAGCAGAAGGGGAAAGCAAACAACCAGCCTCAGTTAGTGGGAGACAGGCCACGAAAAAGGAAGAGTTCATCAGCTGGTGATAATGCTGTGCGGACAGAGGGAGGAAGGGGCACAGCTCACATAGGGTGATCGGGAAGGCATCATCGGAGAGCAGTAGCTGAAAATTGAACTGTTTTCTCTCGGCGATCTTATTTTTACCCTGACAACTAAATGTAAGTTGGTGTTTGTGAGGTCATAGAATATATTTTTTTAGCCTTCTACTATTACTGTGTATGCATTCTGTCCCATTTTTTTGTTTTTTAATTTTTTTTAAGTTATTTTTTCATTCATCTAAAGTAAGCTCCGTACCCAGTGTGGGGCTTGAACTTAAGACCCTGAGATCAAGAGTCCCAGGCTCTACTGACTGCACCCAGGGGCCCCGTCCCATTTTTTAAAATTAGGTTGTAAATACAGCTTAAACATGTTAAATGTAGTCAGCTCTCATTAATGGCCTCATGATCAATTTAATTTTGAGTTTTGTTGATTTCATCTGTGGTCTTGGGGGAAGTAATATCCAAAATACCAGAACAGTGCACTGTTCGGTGAGAGGGTTGTTCTAAAGCCGTCGTACGGTTCGGGGAAGGAGAAGAAGCCAGAACGCTGTTTCCTTTGGCCTGTCTCCCTAGCAGCTGTACACTCCGGGGACTCCTGACTCAAGAGAACGGAGCGTTTATAAAGTAGTTTAGACCTGTCTACTCCGCTTTTTTGAGTATGAAGAGCGGCCAGCTGATTAGCTAGAACTTTATTAAAGTAAGCGGCAGGCGGCATACGCGGCCTTTCCCGAAACGCCGGAGTGGACGTTAGCATACAGAGAAGGGAGGAGCGTTCAGAATTTTCGGCAGTTGGCGGGTACAGATCAGACTTGTCAGAAGAACGTCAGCTGGGTGTCTTGCAGCTCAGTCTTCCAAGGTCACGTTCTCCTTGTATCACGTGGTTGGTGTGGAAGCGCGGGGACGGCAGGAGCGCGGGAGAGGGGCGGCGGGAGAGGGCCGCGAGCCGGCCTGCGTGTTGAACCTGGCCTCTCGCTCTCTTTTCCTCGGTGTCCTCGTGTGAATGTTTGCTTTCTGACCAATTCTTTAGGCTTAATGGGCCTGTTTGAAAAACGTCGCTTCAGAAAATTCCTAGTGTACGTTGCCAACTTCGATGAAAACGATGCCCGAACTTTTGAGGGCATCGATCCTAAGAAGACCGCCATGCGAGAGGTGTACAAGAAATTCGACTTGGGACAAGATGTCATAGACTTTACCGGCCATGCCCTGGCTCTCTACAGAACCGATGAGTAAGTCTTCCGCGGTGCAGATTTCTGTTTTTCTTGGGACCGTCACTGAATTTCTCAGTTCTCTAAAAAGGAAGTTCTGACAAAATGAGTAGATAGCCATGTTATATTATGGAAGGTTCCAGCTGTAAATTAGTGTTAGGACCTTTTAGGTAAAATACGAAAGTAGTGAAATAAAATGATTTCAGAAAAACATTTAAATACTTATTTTCTAATATTTATTTCCTTTATTTTAGCTACCTAGATCAGCCATGTTGTGAAACCATTAATAGGATCAAACTTTACAGTGAGTCTCTGGCAAGATATGGCAAAAGCCCGTACCTTTACCCCCTCTATGGCCTTGGAGAGCTGCCCCAGGGATTTGCAAGGTCAGTGCCCGTCGCTAACGTGGTCCCCTCTTCTGCAGGAAGACGGGTGCGCGGTCGGGAGGGATGAGAGGTCTGTGAGCTGTGAGGTGCTTTTCTTTTTATTGGAATAAACTTTATATAACGAAACCACAGAGGTACTGTAAGAAGTTCAGTTTGGGTGTACAGACATGTGTGACCAACATGACACTCAAGAAAGCGTGGAGTCCGGGAAGCTCGCGTGTGCCCCCCCTCCCCCGCGGCTGCTCTGTCTGTGACTTCTTTCTCCTCGGTCCCCACCATTCCTGAAAAGACTTTTCCAGTTGTGTTGGTGCCTTTGTGGCGAGTCATTTGGCCACAGATACGTACAGAGCTGTTTTGTTCCATCACTTTTCTTAAGATTTTATTTATTTAGTTGAGAGAGGGAGCATGAGCCGGGGTGGGGGTGTAGGGTGTGGGGGGCAGAGAGAGAGGGAGAAGCAGACTCACTGCTGAGCAGGGAGCCCGCCGCAGGGCTCGATCCCAGATCTGAGCCGAACGAAGGCAGGTGCTTCACCCACTCAGCCACCCAGGTGCCGCTTAAAGACTATTTTTATTTTTAAGTAATCTCTACACCCAGCCTGGGGCTCCAACTCCAATCCCGCAGATCAGGAGTCCCCTGCTGCACCGACGGAGCCAGTCAGGCTCCCCCTGATTATTCTAGTTTTACATTAAGTTGTAAAAGCAAGTAATGAAAATTCACTCCAATTTTTTTTTTTTTTTTTTTTTCAAAATTGTTTTGGCTCTTCTAGGTCCTTTGCATTTCCCTATACATTTTGGGACAGTTTGTCAATTTCTAGGAAAACAATGCTGGGATTTTAGTGGGATTGAATTTAAATGTACAGGCCAGCTGGGGCTGACATTAGCTTACTACCGGTTTTCCAACCCCTGAAGGTGCTGCTCTCTCTGTGGACTTAGGTGTTGTCTCAGCAGTGTTCTGAGGCTTTCATTGTAGGGATCTAGCACCTAGTTCACATTGGTTCATAAGTATTTTATGTTACTTAAATGCTGCTGTTAATGAAAGTGTCTCAATTTTATTGTAAAGTTGTTTGCTGTTGAGAATGAACATTCCTGCTTTATTACTAAATTTTTTTATAGGGTTTTTGTCGATGGCTTTGTCAGAATGAATTCCTTCTTACTCTTGGCTGGCTGGGAGTTTTCTTAAGAATAGGTGCTGACATTAAGTTAATAATGCACATTTTCTTTATGCATTGCTGTGGTGAATTGTGGATTGATTTTGGGATGTTAAACTGGCCTTGCATTCTCAGGGTAAACAACACTTACTCATGATGTATTTTCCTTTTAATTTATCTTTGGATGTAATTTGCGTGCATGTGCGTACACACACATGAATTAGAAATCGGGCTACTCAGATGTCCCATTTAGTTCATCTCTTGTGTTTTACAAGAAATTTGACCATTTCAGGGCGCCGGGATGGCTCAGTGGGTTAAGCCTCTGCCTTCGACTCAGGTCATGATCTCAGGATCCTGGGATTGAGCCCCGCATCGGGCTCTCTGCTCAGCGGGTAGCCTGCTCCCCTGCCCCCCGCCTGCCTCTCTGCCTACTTGTGATCTCTGTCTCTCTGTCAAATAAAAAATCTTAAAAAAAGAAATTTGACCATTTCACATAAGTTCTTGAATTTTCTGTTGTCCATAATATATGTATGTATTTTAAAGATTTTATTTGAGAACAGGAACACACAGGCATGGGGAGGGGCAGAGGCAGAGGGAGAAGCAGGCTTCCGACTTAGGAAGGAGCCTGACACCACGCCAGACTCGATCCCACAACCCTGGAATCATGACTTGGGCTGAAGACAGACATTTAACTCACTGAGCCACCCAGCCACCCCATAATATATTTTAAATTATCCTTTCAGTGTCTAGGATCTGTAGTGAAGTTCCCACCTTCCATTGTTGTGATCGGTCATTTGTATTTTCTTCTTTTTTGGTAGGATTTTATCAGCTATGAATCCTTTCAAAGTACCAGATTCTTAGTTTTATTTATTTCCTCTGTGGCTTATTTTTGATTTTATTTTGTTCTTAATTTCTTTTCCCTTCATGGGTTTAATTTTCTTTTAGTTTTCTAGAGTTGAAACATGTCATTGGTTATACTTAGTCTCTAACATGAGGATTTAAAAGGTCTAAAATTTCTCTCTAAATATGTATCATTCATTATGGTACCCTGTTTCTTCTTCTTCTTCTTTTTTTTTTGCTTTAATCCTTGGGTTTTTTTGAAGGTGTAGTGTTTAATTGCTAAACATTTGGAGATGTTTCTAAATATCATATTATTACGGACATCTAATTTTAATTCCATGATGATCAGAGAACAAACTTGTAAGATTTTAATTTTTGAAATCAAGGCATAATTTATGGTCAGTTTTTGTTTTTTTTTTTTAATTTTATTTATTTATCTGACAGAGATCACAAGTAGCAGAGAGAGAGCAGGGAAGCAGGCTCCCTGCTGAGGGAGACCGATGTGGGGCTCCATCCCATGATTCTGAGATCATGACCTGAGCTGAAGGCAGAGGCTTAACCCACTGAGCACCCAGGCGCCCCTATGGTCAGATTTTTAAAAATGGTTTTTAAAAGATTATTTTAGAGAATGTGTGCGGAGATGGGCAAGGGCAGAGAGGGATAGCGCGGACTCGCACAGACTCCCCGTTGAACGTGGAGCCCACTGCAGGGTTTGCTCTCGCAACCCTCGTAACCAGCTGAGCCATCCGGGGGCCCCAGAGTCGGCGGTCACGTCAGTGACATTTTGGGGAGTGAATGAGCCGTTGAGGAGAGCTCGCAGCCTGCACGTGTCGCGCTGCGTGTAGTAGCAGGAGCCCATGGAGCAGCTCCTGTGTGTCCGCGCTGATGGTATGTCCTGTTTCTGTGGGTGTGTCTCCCGCCTCGGTGCAGGCCCATCCATGCAAAGCTTTTTTGCCAGCTGATACTCCTTTCCACTGTTAGACGGTAAATACCACCTTACCTGTTTGCTTTTCCTTTTGTATTTACTTTCGGAAGGTTGTCTAGTTAAGTGAGTCTCTTGTAGAAGCAGATAGTTGAATATTGCTTTGTTACCCGGTGCGACAACTCTGGCCTTTAACGGGATTGTTTAGCTCATTTATGTTTAGTACAATTACTGATATTGTTGGGATTAGATCTGTTGTCTTGTTCGTTGTCTTTTTCTCCCCCCATTTCTGTTCCTCTTTCTTCGGATTCATCACATATTTTTTACGATTCTAGACTAACTCCTCTAGTGGCTTTGTGGCCTTGCCTTTTTATTTGTCATAGTTCAGTGCTGCGCACACTGTGGCGTGCATCCTGTCAGCTTCTTTGCAGTTAACGCTGTGCTCAGCACCGTACGCGCAGTCGAAGCAGGCTGCGGCCTTCTCGCTCTCTGCGCTGTCACGGCTGCGGTCGCATCTCCGCAGTCACGTCTCTGCGCTCGGATCACTGGCACGGCTCAGCCCCTGGTCCAGCGGTGCCGTTTCTGCCCTGAAAGTCAGTTTAAGGAAGCGACGAGGGAAGGAAAAGGAACCATTTTCCCACGGTACCGTGTTCGCTGCTCTTCTTTCTTAGAAATCCTTACTTCTGCCTCGTGACATTTGTCTTCAGCGCGCTGTGGCGTTCTTGTAGTCGAGGGGCTGCTGGTGCCGGGTTCCGTCACCTTCACTTCTGCAGGACTTTGCTTGGCCTGAGAGGTTTCCAGGCAGCACCTCCCAGCCACCGCCCGACACTGGCGTCCCGCGCGGGCGCACTGTCCCGTGCGTGGTGACGCTGCGGCTGTCCCTCCCGCTGCTCTCCGGGAACCCCTTCCCTCTTGGGCAGTGGCCCGAGGGCCCGCCTCTCTGGTTTTGCTCGGGCCTTGCTGAGCTGCTCAGGTGTGTGCGTTCGTGTCAGATCGGGAATTTGAAAATCCACTATCCGCCTCCGACGTTTCTCTCCATTTCCTGTCCTCGCCGTCTGGGACGGTTGCGTCCTGCGGGAAGCCGGGTGGCATCCGGCGTCGCTGCAGAGCTTTTCTTTCTTATTTCGTCTTTGGATTTCTCCAGGCTTCATATCGGATAATGCCTGTTGATTAGTCTTCAAGTTCACGGGCTCCTTTCTCTGTTTCCCAAGATTTAATCCCATTCAGTGAGTTTTAACTTTTTTTTTCTGGTACTGGACTTTATGCATGTAGAACTTCAAGTTTTTAAAACATATTGTTTTTGAGATTGTTTACTTACTTTGGCCCCACTGAGTATATTTGTAATAATGTGTTCTTGAACGCGGGTGTCTGTCTGTCCTCGAAGAGATCTGTAGTAGTTGCCGTTAGTCCCCTCGGAACATAGCATCGCGAATCTGGGTACCGGTTTGTCCTGACAGCTTTTCCCGAATCTACTTTGAATCACGTTTCTTGCTTCCTCACTTGGCTAGTGTCGTGTGTGTACGTGTGTGTACATGTGTGTACAGGGCCTGGTGACTGGCACACTCTAGAGAGGCCGGGCTCGCTCTCTGGGGGGTGACTTTGTTGGAGTCCGCGGGGAAGTCCTCGGCCCCTCACCTGGGAAGTTTAACCTGAGCCCTCGCTGGGCGGAGAGGGCAGTGTCCGTGCCGGGAGGCGTCTGTCGGGAGGCGTCCGTCGGGAGCGAGCTGGGCGGCTCCTGGGCCGGAGGGGCCGCTCCCGGCGGGAACCGGTGTCCGGCGCTGCAGCGCGCACTTCCGAGCCGGCAGCACTTCGGAGCCGGCAGCGCGCGGGCCCTGGGCTCGCCCGTGCCCAGCAGCGGCCCCGCTCAGCTGCTGTTCTTGCTGCGCTCCTTGCGCTCTGGCTCACGTATGGGCCCTTCTGCAGTTAGTCACGGATTTGAAGAGATTTGCTAGATTTGGTTGCTCCCCTTTCTGTGCCCCCCGCCCCCCCGCTAGCGTCTCCTGTCCTGCGGCACCTTGCATCCGCAGGCCCGCGGCTTCCTGCCCCGGCTAGAGGCGCTCCTGCTGCAGGGACTGCGGTGGTTCCTTCGGGGCAGGCGCCACAGAGGCCACGCACCCAGCTGCCTCGTGCCTTTGGTCATTTCTCCGGTGTCTGCTGCTTTTACTCCCTCTCCACGGACTCCGCATTGGTGTTATTTTATTATTTTATTTCTGTGCAGGAAGATAAGACCGACACGAGCTGTTTCCCCATCGCTGGTCAATGCTTTTTTTGGACGTGGTATTCTGAACTGTGAATGAGAGACTTCGTTTCTGGTTCTCATGCTCTCCTGTAATCGTAGCTTTAATGACTTTTAAATGAACACCTTCTGGAAGGAAATTGAGCAAATATACATTGGCTATAACTCAAGATCTAAGAAAAACTTTAGTAGTTGACACAGTTATAAATGGTCATCTCTAACATTTTTTTAGGCTAAGTGCCATTTATGGTGGTACATACATGCTCAATAAACCCATTGAAGAAATCATCGTGCAGGATGGAAAAGTGATTGGTGTGAAATCTGAAGGAGAGGTAAGTAGCGTTTTCACAATTTAAAAAATACTATGTTCTTGTGAAGAAAATGTGGGCTGATGTAGTGTGATTTGGGCGTCAACGCCGGATTTCACTTTTTATGGTTTCTTATACTAAGGACGAGCTAAAGATGCGTGTTTGTTTTTTTTTTTTTTTTTTTATTACTGTTTTCTATAATGTTGATTATTGCTTAAGACTGAGAAATACATTATGGATAGTCTTAGTGGTACGTGTTCTGTGTTTATGTAGTGTGGGTTGGTGCCTGTCTCCTGGATTTTCATTTAAATTTAGCTTTATTTATACCATTTAAAATTTATTGGTTGAATTTGGACTTGATGGTTACTGAGCATTTTATTATTTAATAAGGGCTTTAGGGGCACCTGGGTGGCTCAGTGGGCTAAAGCCTCTGCCTTCAGCTCAGGTCATGATCCCAAAGTCCTGGGATCGAGCCCCGCATCGGGCTCTCTGCTCAGTGGGGAGCCTGCTTCCTCCTCTCTCTGCCCGCCTCTCTGCCTACTTGTGATCTCTGTCTGTTAAATAAATAGATAAATAAAATCTTTAATAAGGGTTTTAGCTGTGGGGCCGGCCAGGTGGAGTTTCAAGTAGCATTTCCCAGATGCAAAGTGAATATTGATGAACTCACAACTCTTACAGATAGTTAGAGCTGCTCCAGAGCTATGGATAGAAAAATAGTGGTGTCCCTGAAGAGTATTCCATGGGTTAGGTCCACGTAGTCTGTAGTCACTGGTCGGCCCTCTGAGCGAACCTTCATCACTGCGATCTTTGGTAACTCCCTTGTGCGTCCCCAGGATGGGTGTCAGGGAACAGGGGCCAGTTGGGAGGAGTTCATCTGTCCCGGAGGGCGTCTCAGTGCAGCGCCATCCATTTTGTTTCCCACAGCTCTTCCTCTCAGGCGATCAAAGAATTTTTTTACTGGGCGCAGTCACGTATGACAATGGCCCTTAAATAGAGTATTTCATTGAATCCTAACAATGACGTTTGAGGTTAGGGACAGCTGGGATTTGAAAGCTGTCTGCCTGATTCTGAAACCTGTAACTTGGTAACACTGTGCACGGTTCCCTCACACCTGAGCAGGGCTCCGAATCCATGGATCTTTCCCAGGAGAGTTTGTTGGGATTGTTGGCAAAACTAGTTTTAAGTTACCTGTAGTTCAGGAATAACTTCTGGTTAACCTTATGAAGGTGACAGATGGTATTCTATCTAGAAACTTTGGACACTGATTATTGTCAATGGGACCTCAACGTTTCGGTACAGGTTGCTCGCTGTAAGCAGCTCATCTGTGACCCCAGCTACGTCAAAGACCGGGTCGAGAAGGTGGGCCAGGTGATCAGAGTCATCTGCATCCTCAGCCACCCGATCAAGAACACCAACGACGCCAACTCCTGCCAGATCATCATTCCCCAGAACCAGGTCAATCGGAAGTCAGGTGAGTTTTGAAGAGCAGCAGATGTTTGTAGGAGTTTGTTAGAATTTGCTGTGTGTTTCATCCCGGATTTTTAATTTTGTTTGCTCTGTGAAGAGACCCGTGGGAAACAAGATGTGATGGATTTAGCTCAGAGAGATCCTAAGTCCTCCCCGTGAAAGGCACACGAGTCCTGGAGCCCTGCCTCGCCCTCCCTGGTCCCCCGTCGTGGACCTCCAGTCTCTCGTTCTAGAAGGATGAACTGAGAGGCTGAACTGGATGAGCTCGCAGTGTCTCCTGGCTCGAGCACTGGCCTGCGGGGGTTTCTGGCTTATGAGGTGACCCAAACCCACTGTGGTTTTGAGCCAGTGACCGTGCTGTTAGGTCGTTATTTGTCGAGCTCATACTTAAATTTGATTTTAGCAGTGTGCCGGAAAACAGCTTCCTCTGGTTAGGATCGGGACTGACTTCTAAAACTGTATTTCCTCATCTCTTTGCGTCGAGCAGTTATTTTGATCTCCCCTACCTTTTCCCACCATTCTTTCAGGCGGAAGCCTAACTTTATTTATTGAAAATTAAACTAAAAAGGGTTATCAGCTTTTAAACAGAGCTGTCTGTATTTATTTTTCCATGTAAGAAACATAGTCACCTAAGATTAGGATTGCAATGAAGGGATGTTCAGGGGCCCAGGCAGACCCCAGGGTGAGGAGAAGCCTCGAGACAGGAGGAGCTGGCGGCGCCCTTCCGATGGGGGGAGGGGGGTGAGGCACTTACTGAGCTGCGCGCGGACAGGGAGAACCCGTGGGACCGAAGAACAGCCTGTGCTGATCTGCGGGTTGCTTGAGAAACTTGGTCCTTTATGTAAATCCTTTCTTAGCTGCTGGAAAGCCTTTCTAGATGCTGGCCTTGGGGAGGAAGACTGCAGAGCAGTCAGGTTTGGGCGGCCTCTGGGTAGGGGTCCAGGCCCAGCAGCTCCTGGCTTGGGAGAGCCGTGGCCCGCAGTCGGCGAGAAGTAGCTGGATCCGGGCATACTTCCCGGAGGGCCCCGCCGGCCTCCGCGTGTCCCTGAAGCTGAAGGCTCGGCTCGATGGAATCGGGTGGCCAGGAGGCTGGGGCCGGGCGGTGAGGTGGCCTTTCTCGCCCGCAGATATCTACGTCTGCATGATCTCCTCCGCGCACAACGTGGCTGCACAGGGCAAGTACATCGCCATAGTCAGCACCACCGTGGAGACCAAGGAGCCCGAGAAGGAAATCAGACCAGCTTTGGAGCTTTTGGAACCAATCGAACAGAAGTGAGTGACGGGTTTCTGGAGATGAGCTCCGACGCAACACGAGTTCCGACTCGGCGGCAGTGTGAGCCCCGGCGGCTGCTGGGCCGCCGGCAGCATGCTGGGAGTTGGGATTGCGGACGGAGCCGAGGGTGGACTTGGTCGGCTCACGCACGGCCTCCGTTTCCTCCCTCCAGGTTTGTGAGCATCAGTGACCTCCTCGTACCCAAAGACCTGGGGACGGAGAGCCAGGTGAGTGCGCGGGCTGGGGCGGGCGCTGGGCACGGCTGTCGCTGGGGCCGTCGTCGCCAAGTCCGTGTCTCTGATGTCACTTCAGATCTTTATTTCCCGCACCTACGACGCGACCACTCACTTCGAGACCACCTGCGACGACATCAAAGACATCTACAAGAGGATGACCGGCTCTGAGTTCGACTTCGAGGAGATGAAGCGCAAGAAAAACGACATCTACGGGGAAGACTAAGCGATGCGCGCGCCCGTCTCGGACAGACGCAGCTGGCACAGGCCGCGCACCGTCCGCAGTCGCTGTTGTAACCCCCGCGGCGCCCGCGGAGCGATGTCCCAGTCCGTACTCCTCCCCTTCCTAATATCATGTATTAACTCGTTCTCACGGCGTGGCTCCTCCGAATTGGCAGGTTACCACATTCTGTTCAGTTTAACCGATACTGGCTTTTCTCCTTAGTGAAGGATCAGTTTGAAGACGACCCTGTGATCCTGACACAGAGCACCGATACAGTATTTGTATCTTTTAATCAGTGTAGCCTCCGCGGTCATGTGCTTCTGCCGCTTGAGAGCCGGAGCGGCACCATTCGCGTGCCATCTGTCCCACTGGCATTGAGATTCCCACCGAATAGTCCATGCCTTGGGACAGCATCCCCGCGTGGGCCCCGCCCCTCTACATCTGTGTCCCGTGAGCTGTTAGGGCCATGGAACACAGCCACAGGTTGGGGTCACGCGGGCCCACAATTCTAACCCAACTCCAGACCCGAGCGTCATTCCGGGGGAAGCCTGTGTGCAGTGTTTTCACCTGGTAAAATTGGTAAGAGCAAAGGGGAAAGAAAGCTGTGGTACAGCGGGTAAATGTAGAAGCTTCTTTTGTACCCCAGGTGTGGCTTCCTCAACGGACCAAGCTGCGACGCAGTATTGATTTGACAGAGCCTCCACTTCAGGGATGTCTGTCTCAGATGGCTCCAGATGATTTCTGTACTGCAAAATAAAGCCAAACTCTGGAAACCACTTCCTTCTCGGGTGCTCTGTTTGCGTCCTGGCGTTAAGAACTAGTGAGTATCGTCCTGGCCCTGGCCTGGTGGCTCGTGGCCCCCGATCCCGCCCCACGTGGCTGACGGACACCACATGGGCGGCTGCGCTCCATCACCGACCACAGGGGTAGGCACAAGTCTAGACGGATCCGAACAGCCTTGCCTGCTGTCTGGCTTTGCTGTGAGTAGACCCCAAATGACATTCTTGACACAGCTCTTGAGGCACCGAGCGGCCCCAGTGGAGAAACCTCTGCTTTTACTGACAGGATCTAGAACCCCAGCAAGCCTCTCTTCCCCTTAATTCTTCAAGCTGTCAGCCTGGGATGTAGGCAGAGGCGCGCGCCGGGCTACAAGTACAAAGAATAAATAGCAGGATCTCTCCAGTCCTGTCCCACGCGTCTTGAACACCTGTTCTACTCAGGTACCAGGCCGTGGGAACAGGGATGGCGGGCGCGTCGGGAAGAGCAGACGGTGCAGAGAGCTACACTCGCTGGCGTGGTTCGTGTAAAAGCTAGAAAAGGTGCTGTGGACACAGAGCCGTGGGGCTTGCTGGAGGGTCTTTGGCGAGAGGGAGAGTAGACCTGAGGCGCCCTCAAAAGATGAGCCAGCAGCAGGTGCTTACGTCACTTGTCCATCATTTCCGGTTTAGCACGCCCCGTTCGGTCACCGTCCTCTCCTCAGATGAAGTGACCGGGCTTCCAAGCCAGAAACAGTCACGTGGGCACCACTTGGCTAGCGGGTAGAGAGCCGGCGAAGGGCTAGCCAACACCTGTATGTCCCGGCTCAGCGCTCCTGCTCCTAGAGGAAGCAGTCCGTTCCGTTACGTGGCCTACAGAGGGCCACAGCATTCCCCACAAACTCAAATTTTGCTTTAAAGGAATCCCAGAGAGTTGATTTTTTTTTAGTTGTCTTTATTTAAAAAAATGAAACAAATTAGTTACAAAAATTTGTTCCAAATAGATACTATGTATCTACATTTTGCTTGGTTTTGAGTTAAAAGATTACGGTAGAAATTATTTAATACCATAAATAAAAGATTTTCTTCCTTAGAGGGTTGATTTTTGTAGTGCAGTATTTACAAAACGTAAGTGGAAACTGACAATTTATAGATCTGTAACAGAACTTACTGTAGTGTTGCTAGAACACCCGCGTGTGCACTGCGCGAGATCCCAGCTTGTCCGAGGGCGGTGAAGCTTGGAACACAAACTGTAACATGCACTACCTACGCCTTTCAGACAGGAACATGCAAAAACAAAGCTATCTGTTAAAATAGACTTATTTTTGCTACAACTAAGTAAACGTGTTTGTAAAATTCTTTTTAATAGTGAGCTTAATAGTTTTGAAGGCTCTCTGTAAAAATGGAAAATAATTTAAACCAGTATGACCACTGCAGCCGAACGCTCATGGACAGCTGGCGTCCCGCTGTGAACAAAGGCCAAGATTTTACAAGGTATAAAGAAACGAAGGAAAACTCTCAAGTTGGAGAACAGTGATTTTTCAAATATGAGAAAACTGCTGTTTATCGAAAAGGTTTTCAAGTAAAAGGAAACGGAATTGGTTGGTGGCGGCGGCATGGTCTAGGCCCGCTGATCACCTGGACAAACACAAAATTGATGGTTTCATCTTTAAACAGAACAATCAAGAAAGGTTTTTAGAAACAGGAGGCCGTCTCACGGGGACTTATGCATGTTCTCTTCCGTCCTGGGAACAAGGTGAACTGCAGGCGACGACTGGTGTCCTTCAGAAAAAACGGGCTCCTCTGAAGCAGGTGGCTCCTTCCGAAATTCCCACTTAGGCCAAACTGACAGCAATTCCGCCCCTAACACAGACTGAAAATTTACAGCATGATGTGGAAGGTGAAGAGCAGTTCGCCAACAGCAGCTTTCCTCAGACACAAATGTCAGCGTCTGTCATGCCCCGTAAATAGGAGTGTTCTGGAAGGCATCCTTACCAATAGCTGCTCTTAAACGGAGCTGCTATTTTTGGTACGTTTTCAATGAAGTTCTTTACATCTGTAACAAGGATGCCACTATTTTCAAGGACTTCTCTGGAGACAGTTGGCTTTTCTGTGAAGAGAAGAAGAAAACCTTTATAGAGGTTCTGGTGAAAAATTCTTTGATGTCGAACTTTCATGGAACTTCATTTAACTGGGGGAGGGAGAGGGGGGAGGAGCGGCCCCAGGGAGGAAGGTGTGCGGCCTTGCGAGCAGGCACCGGGGTGGGGCCGGGGAGGCCGAGCAGCTGCGGAACCGCCGCCTTCCGGAGCGGAGAAGCTGGGTCACCCTCCCCGGGAACCGTCTGTACGCGCGTGGGGGGCTGCACGCTGCGCCGCTCCACCGCAGCCCGGGCCTGGGCCGCAGCGTCTACGAGAACACAGCAGGCAAACACCGGGTGGGCACGGATCTCCGGCCTCCGAGCTCCGTGTGCAGATGATTCTAGAGGAGCCAGCCGAAGGCCGTGCGTCTACCTGTTAGGAAGACCGCGAACCGGGTGTGGACGTGCTGGATTTGCAGGTTTAGCAGGCATTTTGAATGTTCGGCTTTTGTGGGTGCTCGGGAGTCACACTGGTGGTAAGGAAGCGGTTCGATGAGACTTGCACTCTGACAGGATTTCAGGATCAAGTTCTTCCTGCGTGCGACCGGGTCCACTCTGCAACAGACCCGGAAATGCAAACCAAAGTCAGGTTCAGTGTGAACTTGCGGTTTACTTTTCCCCGTATCTTAATTTTTAGCTGTTTTACTCCTCCACTTCCTGCCTTCACCGTACTTAACAGTTCGACCGATTCCCTTAAAGCCCTCAGAACTCCTGCGCTGCTGCTAACCTCTGTTCTTCCCCACGACACACTTGGCCTCACAGACGTCACCGTCGTCCTGTCCGCTTCCCTCAGAACACTGTATGCTTGCTGACTCCCTCTGGCGACGCAGGTTTTTACAGAGTACAAGCCTCGTGCCAAGCAAGAGGGACGTGGACCTGTTCGTGCAGCCACGCGGCTTGGCCAGCCTTGGGCCATTCCTAGTGGGCCTCCGGCCACACGCCGTACCCTACGCCAATGCCTCCAGACCCTGCTCTGCGGTCGCCGCGCTCTTAGATCAACAGCTTCACTAAGGAAATTCCCGCTGCTACATAATTGTCATTTCTCACCTCCCTTAACATCTTTTTTTTAAGATTCTTTTTAGAACTCGTGCATGCATGGGCCGGTGCAAGGGGCAGCGGGAGGGAGAGAGAAACTTGAACAGAATCTGTGCTCAGCACAGACCACAAGGTGGGGCTCGATCTCCAGACCCTGAGATCACAAACAGACCTGAAATCGAGTCAGACGTTAACCAACTGAGCCGCGCAGATGCCCTATGACCTCCCTTAGAATGTTGCAACTACCTCTTTTCGTGGAAAATACTTAACCTGTAAATGTCTCTCCATCTGCTCTCCTGTCCTCTGTCGGCCTCTCCTGCCCACTGAAGGAAAGCAAACTCCCCCAGGTCCCAGCACTCCAGGGACAAGCACTGTCTGGGTCACTGGGCTGCATTTTCCCCTTCGTACACGCACATTTATGTGACTGGCATCACACCGCATGCTTTTATACATATATTTTGCATTTGTTTTAAAATTATATACATATGGAATCCATGTATCTGTCGTATTTGCCTAGAAATAGATCTGAGGATGGTTTTACAGTTATTGATAATAACCCATGGCTATAAATATCTTTTAGAAACAGTAGTTTCTAAAAGCTAGGGGTGTTTTTGGTTTTAAGTTTTAGATAAATGTCTCCAGAGGCCACAGGACATGATGTTTTCGGACGAGTTCCTACTACACTCGCTCTCAAAGAGGAGTCTGGTACCACCTGGAGGGCCTGTTAACGGGGCCGGCAGCAGCATACCTATTCGTTTACCTAAAGTCCTCTGAATGTGAAATTAATGGATACTTGCCAGTTTTATAGGTGTACCGTGGTACCTCGGAGCTTTATTCGTGAACTTGAACCTTTCCTCTGAAGTGCTGGCTAGCCACCACCTCAGAAACTCCCAGTTGGCCTCTGCCATCCTCTGCACCACCCCCCAGCTCAACCCGGGCAAATCCCTCCCAGACGTGACAGCATCAGCTCTGAGGTCCACTCAGACCTCCTGGCTTGCTTTTTCTCCCACACTGGTTCTAGGTATTGCCTCTCCCAGACCTCTGTTCTTGGCTACGTCCCTTTTGAGATCTCAGGGTCCAGCTTACATTTGTCCTTGGGAGGGAGGTAGGAGAGAGCAGTCATGTTAGAGGTGAACATTCTGGGCTCAGAACCCAGCGTCACGACTCCTTGTCTGACCTGGATTGCATTTGTTTTAAAATTATATTTGTCCCGAAACTTCAACTTCCCCATCGTGACAGCGGGTTTTTACTGTCCGTCTCCGCTGTAGGTGGCCAGGCGGGGGCTGCCGGACAGGGGCTGCCACTCACGTCACGGCGGGGCTTGTCGATCTCGCGGCCCCACACCGTGTCCGCGCCCGTCATCGCCTCACTGCAGCCCGGGCACCCACACACCCCGGGTCTCTACAGCCAGGCAATCGATTAAAAATCACTTAGGCAAAATCCAGCTGTACATTGCTTCCTGAGGGGTAAAACATTCTCCTCTCAACGTTTCCATCCCTGTGACGATGGCAACCTGGTACCCGCACAAGCCAGCCGCAGCCGCAGGGCTAGTGTCGCGTTCCCTCGGTTCGCGCCAGGAGAGCCAGAGCGTCCGCGGACCGACACGGTGGGACTCGGCAAGGGCCTCAGACTGGCAGGGGCAGCTCCAGCCCACACGCCTTCCCCGTCCGCCCTGCGGCAGCGAAGGCTGGACCCCACCTGTGCACCTGCCCCCGGGGGAAGCACGAAGGCAGCCCCACGCCCCGAGGCCTCACCTGGTGGCTTCTCTTAGCTTCTTGTTTTCCCTGTGGTGAAGCAGCCACTTCCACCTCCCGTTTCCGTTCAGCTTCTCCAGGGTCCTGACCACGTCCTTCAGCTGAGCTGCAGACAGAAGAGACGAGGTCTGGTCGGAGGCCGGGAATAGGGACTCGTGGGGAGGCAGAGCGCACCTGCTGCCCGTCCGCCGCCCCAACCCCGGGACACCTGTCGCGTTCATGTGACCAGCGGGAAGTCCAGCGGCAACAGAAGACACTGGTCTAGCCTGCAAAACCTGTCAACTCTGGTCTCCACACGGAACTCACGCTTGTGGGGTCCACACGCCTTCTCTGAGCCAGGAGCGGCGTGTGCAGGGGCCGCCTGTGTCGTCAGCGCGGCAGGTGTCGCTCACCCGCCCAGGGCTGCGCTACCCTCCTTGCCTAACCGCCGCCGGAGTGTTCGGCACATAACTGAGACTTTTAAGAGCCTTGTTTCTGATTTGCAGAACATCACCAAGACGGCAGCGGAGAGGGCTGCGGGGCAGGCGCGCGAGCGGAGGAACAGAGGAGTGGGTGGGAGCCGCAGGCGATCCCGGGACACCCGGGAGGCTCAGGGCACGTGCCTGGGGATGAGCGACACCATCCTGACGCAAACTGCTTAGCAGGGCACGCAGCAAAAATGAAGGCCTCAAAAGGTGGTTGATACTACTTTTGAGTTCATTTCTTTTTGAGAGGAAGTAGTGTTTGGGCCACTGGGTGAAGGATGTACTAGATTTCAGAGACAGAAACAAGGAAGGGAAATAAAAGACCGACCTAATGTCATGGTTTCTAGGATCTTGTCGTCTGAGACCACGAAGCCGCCCGTCTGGAGGAGCTCCTGGTAGGTGTGCTTGAGCACGTCCTCGGGGCCGTCCACTCCCGCGAAGAGGACGCTGGGGAAGTGTTTCAGCTTCAGCAGGAAGGGGATCTGCAAACACGACAGGACCCGTGGGGAGGGGGCTTGGTGGGGTCCCTTTTAGCCAAGGGGTCCAAGATTCAGTTAACTGGGATGACTGCAGATTCTGTGACCCCTGTCCAGAGCCCACCAGCACCTCAAGGAACCTGGACTCCGCAAACTCCCTAGAACTCGGGCGTTACCAGCGGCCTCTCGAACCCAGGCTGGAGACCCTGAGTGAGGGCAGAACGCGGCTCAGCCGTGGGGCCCGTGACACGGCGAAGCAGGCGACAGGCTCCGCTCCTGCCCCGCCGGCGCCGGCATGGGCCTCAGGGGAGGCGTCTCCTTTTATTCAACATAACTATCCTCACGCCAACTTCAGAAAACCTTCACTAGGCCTTTTAAAGCAAGATTTGCTAGCGTTAGGTGTGAAGAGCTGCAGGTTTGTATCTGGGCCGAGGAAATGGCCCCGACTCCCTCTCTTCGTGGCTCGTCCCTAGCTCGGAGCCGTGATGTGCCCCACAAATGCCTCGCTGTGTACACTGCGGGACGCCCCCTCGGGACACCCCAGAAAATGCCGGGGACACCCTTCTTCGTAAGAAACAGATGGCCGGACGTACCTGGTGCAGGCGCGACGCCACGTCCTCGTTTCTGATGATGACCAGGAGCGTGTCATTCTCTCTGTGGACGGCCTGACAGAAATGCTGAGGTTCAACTTCCGTGTGGCCTCCTTTCCGCAGGACGCTCTGGAAGAGGTGCGGACGGCGTTACTGCGGGAGGCGCCGCCAGTCCCCCCCAGTCCCCTCGGCGCCTCGGCTAGCACATCCCGTTTGCTCTACGGTCCCAGCGGGCGGCGGCGGCGGCAGCCAGTCCTGCTTCCAAGTGAGCTTTCACGTGTTGAACACGTGGCTCCTGGCACTGCCACCAGCTGACTGAGCGGTCGTGTCAAAGGCAAAGCACTTTGTAACCGACCCTGTATGCCCATGAAGTGGCCGAGGCGGACTCCCCAAGGCACAGACACGGGGCGCTCGGCCAGCCTGTGGCAGCGAGGTACCTGCGGATGCACATTCACTCTAAAAACGCCACCTCCGGTCAAAAAGTTTCTAGCACTTTTGGAATCCAAGTGACAGCTCTGTGTCACGTGGAGTGCCATGACAGCTGTGGCGCGAGCCCCTGGGGGCGGCGGGGAGAGGTGGCTGGCCGCCCACCTGTCGCCGGCCTGACTGGTGGCCTCAGCACGTCTGCTGACAGACAGTCCTTCCCTCTGTCCCCCTTCGCGATGCCGCCGCTGCTTCTGTCTGAAGGGTTCTGGACGTTTCCACCACACTCTCTGATGTTCCTCCTTGCCGGGGGAACATGGACTCAGACCACACTTGTCACTCCCTTTGTGGAAGTACTGTGTCACCTCCCCTGGACTCAACATGACTCAAACTTGATTATTTCGCTTCTTCGCTCAAAACACATGGCAACGTATCGTCAAAGAAACTCCTCCAGATTTTTTAACAAAGAGCCCGCTGAAACATTTTAAGTATAAATCTTCAGCTCTGACTTAATTTAGCAATAAACTACGTGAATGAGTACATTTTCTGAGACGGTCAACACCCTCGCCACGTGCCTCAGGGTCCAGGCTAGTCTGTCACCACCTGGCAGGCCTGCAGTCACAGTGGCAGAGTTGCACAGACCACCCGCAGCGTCATCTCAAGGAGCGGTGGGGCCTGACTTCCCGTCTCCCTTGAAGGCCTCTGGCTTCTCCGGGACGCAAAACTTCTCCAGGGTGGTTTTCTAGATTACCTGGCTAGTACTTTATTCCGAAGCTGATTTTATACTGGGTCCCCTTCTCACTTGAAGATTACTTTTTTTTTTTTTTTAAGATTTTATTTATTTGACAGACAAAGGTCACAAATAGGCAGAAAGAGGGGGAAGCGGGCTCCCCGCTGAGCAGAGCCCGATGCGGGGCTCGATCCCAGGACCCTGAGATCATGACCCAAGCAGAAGGCAGAGCCTTAACCCACTGAGCCCCCAGGCATCCCCTGAAGTGACTTTCATCTTTGCACACACTTTGTTATTTTCTGTCGTAAGCAGCAGCCACAGGATAAACAGGGTCGTGAGGCACGTGTGCGCTGGAAGGTCGTGCGGCACCCCAGGTCCCGCCACTGTGCGAACGGAGCCCGGCGACCCTGCTCCCTGTCCCGCGCGGGAGCCCGCACCCCCTGGCTCTGTCGGGGCGTGAACGGCTCCGAAACACCGGGTGTTTCACTCACTGTGGCTTGATGCTACGGAGTCGGCCCCGGACGTATTTTAGCACCAGTCAAGGCACAGTACATGTCATCAGCCAAACAAAATTAACTTCAGTTCAAGGCAAAAAAAAAAAAAAAAAAAAAACCAATTCATTTTTAAGTTACTTTCAGAGGCCAAGCACCTAAAAACATGCTTCATTGTTTGCAACTACACGGCGCACCACAGTGACACGGAGACTGGAACAAAGACCAACCTTGGAAAACCGAAAGATCCTTGATGGGGAGTACGAATCTGACTTTAAATAATCTAAAATCATTTAAATGGCACAAAATAGGAGCCACGGGCCATCTCCGAGTAGACGACGTGCTTGGCTGCAGCGTCCCGCGCCTCCCCGGCAGCGGCCACGTTTCCAGTCCCTTCCCCACACTGCAGCCAGAGCTCGCTCTCCAACACGAACAGGACGTTATTGTCCTGTAACAAGTATTGTTCGGGGCCTCCCCACCGACCTTAGGCGAGGCTCAGGGCCTCGGGACCTGCAGCCCATACACACCTCCAGCCATAGCCCTGGACAGCGGTCGTGATGCCCCCCGCACCCCTGGCCGCGCGCCATCTACTGCCCCCCGCCTGCCCCACAAAGGCCCACAGGGCCACCAGGCAGCTGCCACCAGGTCGCCTTCCAGAGCCTCACACCCACAGAACGGGCCTCCCCTACTGCGCCCTGCCACAGTGACGGTCACCAACACCTTCCGATGTTTACTATTAGTAATGCAACATGCGTGGGTTTGCCAAGCGACACTTACGACAAGACAAGACACTCCAGACTCCCTGGAGGTGCTGACATAAGCGAACTCTGAAACAAATCCAGGCAAATGTTTAGAACGACACTTCGGGAGTCTGGCTGTCCACACCTGGTACCAAAGGCCAGCATCGCCTCCTTAAGAAAAAGGCCCTGACCTTCCTGACGAGGCCTGTGCCCCCACATCAGCGCCTGAGCCCCCGCCATGGCCGAGGCCCGTCCCGGCCTGCGGATCGGGCATTGATTTGGCTGCCTTTTTTTTTTTTTTTTAAAGATTTTATTTATTTATTTGACAGAGAGAGATCACAAGTAGGCAGAGAGGCAGGCAGAGAGAGAGGAGGAAGCAGGCTCCCAGTTGAGCAGAGAGCCCGATGCGGGACTCGATTCCAGGACGCTGAGATCATGACCTGAGCCGAAGGCAGCGGCTTAGCCCACTGAACCACCCAGGCACCCTGATTTGGCTGCTTTTATCTGTGCTTGGCAGTTTTCCTTAGTTTACACGACGGTTTACATTGGCCGCAGCGATCACGACGGGAACGTGCGGATTTCCCTCCCCCGCACGCTGGGACTCGAGAGTGTGTACGAAGGTTTCTGCCGTCCGTTGAACCAGCTTCTGCTGCGAGTGAGGAGGGCTGAGGGAGGCGGTGTGTTTGGGGACCGCATTGGGTGGGTGCCCCAGGCCGTGAAGAGGGGGAGAGGTGCAGGTCAGCGGGGGGAGTCGCCGCAGGGTGGCGGACGTGTCTGGGATGACGGGAGCGGCTTTCGGACGCGGGGGGAGAGCTGCTCCTCGGCAAAGGGAGCCAGGACAAGCCTCCTGGAGCGGGACTGGCCCCGGGGATGCAGGTGCGCGCGTTTCAGTTTTGTGAACACATCCACAGCTTTCCTGCTGCTGCGAGGGCCGAGAGGCAGTGACACCCGGTGCCACGGGGTTCCCCCAGGGCCCAGCTACTGACTCCGGGTGCTGTTCCTCCTGTAAAAGAATCCACACTCCGTAGGGAAGTGGCAGACGTTAAGGCTGGGGCAAGGCAGGCAGGAGGGCGATCTGAACATGGAGCCGTACCACAAAGGAAGAAAGGATGAAGATCCAAACAATGATGGGGACTTGCCAGAAGGACACAGAAGTCCCTGTGAAGGGCTCCCAATGGCTGGGTCTGGGGCAATCTGGCATTACCATAAACAGTGAAGGACCCAAACAAATACTGTTAAAATGTCCATACGACCTAAAGCCATCTACACATTTAATTCAATCCTTATCAAAATACCAACCGCATTGCTCCCAGAACTCCAACCAAGAACCATGGAGCCACAGAAGACCCGGAACAGCCAAAAGCGATCTTGAAAAGGAAAAACAAAGCTGGAGGCATCAAAATTCCAGATTTCAAGTTATATTACCAAACAGCAGTGATTAAAACAACAGAGCACTGGCACAAAAACAGACACACAGATCAACGGAATAGAATAGAAAACCCAGAAATAAACCTACAACTATATTATCAATCAATCTTTGACGAAGCAGGAAAGAATATTTCGTGGGAAAAAGTCTCTTCAACAAATAGTGCTGGGAAAACTGGACAGCCACATGCAGAAGAATGAACCAGACCACTTTCTTACACCACACACACGAAAACATATTCCAAATGGATTAAAGACCTAAATGTGAGACCTAAATGTGAGAAAAAAGAGAAAAAGAAAACCTAGAAGCAAGCACAGGCAGTAACCTTTTTCACATCAGTCTAACAACTTCATAGACAAATCTCCTGAGTCACGGGAAACAAAAGCAAAAACAAACTATTTTGACTACCTCAAGATAAAAAGCTTCTGGACAATGAAAGAAACAATCAACAAAACTAAAAGGCAACCTACTCAATGGGAGAAAATACTTGCAAATGACATCTCTGACAAAGGGTTAGTATCCAAAATATATAAAGAACTTATCAAACTCAACACTCCAAAAACACAAATAATCCAAGTATAAAATGGTCATAAAGTAAAAACAGTAATTTCCCCAAAGACACACACAGAGCCGGCAGACCCATGAAAAGATGCTCAACATCACCCACCAGCAGGGAAGGGCAAATCAGAATGACAAGGAGATACCACCTCACACGTCAGAATGGCTTGAACTCAACAACACAAGAGGGGTGACTGGCTGGCTCAGCAGGAGGACTGTGCAACTCTTGACCTTGGGGTTGTGAGTTTGAACCCCATACTGGGTGTTGAGATTAATGAAATTAATAATAAAAACCTTAAAAAATAACCCCACAAGAAAAAAGTGCTGGCAAGGATGTAGAGAAAGGGGAGTCGTCATGGCCTGCCGGTGGGAACGCAAACTGGTGGAGCAGCCACTCTGGAAGACAGTAAGGAGGCTCCGTAGAAAGTTCGAGCTAGGACTGCCCTCCGATCCAGCAATCTCACTACTGGGCATTAACCTACAGAACACAAAACCACTAAATCAAAAGGACACGTGCACCCTATGTTTACTGCACCATCATCTCCAACAGCCAAATTACAAAGCCGTGCAAGCATCCGGGGACGGGTGAGCGGGTGTGTGGACACACGTGCACACGGGGTACGACTCTGCCATGAAATCTGGTCACGGTCCTGACGCGGGGGAGCCTGAGGGTATTACGCTGAGTGAAGCAAATCCGTCCTAGGAGAAGCAGCTCAGGATCTCACTCATATGTGGGTTTAAGAAACAAAACAAACACGGAAAGGAGAAAAAAGAAACAAACCAGCTAACAGACTCTGAGCTGCAGGGAACACACTCCTGGTCGCCGGCGGGGAAGGCTGGGAGGCGGGGTTAGGGAGCACACCTGCGACACCTGCGACACCGGCGATGAACACACACAAGGGCCTAAATGGTAACTCCGAGTAAACCAACATGGAGCGCGGGTCCACGGGGTATAAATAAGCAAGTGGGGGAGACGGGAAAGCTCTCCCCTGCACACCGCCCACTAATAAACGTGCGAGGAAGATGGAATTCGACCCCCCACCATATTAGCAGCTGCTTTAGGCAAGAATCTTCAATGGATATTAACCCGGGGCGGGAGTCTGATAAAGAATAGGGTATTTATGGGGCGCCTGGGTGGCTCAGTGGGTTAAAGCCTCTGCCTTCGGCTCAGGTCATGATCCCAGGGGCTCTCTGCTCGGCGGGGAGCCTGCTTCCTCCTCTTTCTACCTGCCTCTCTGTCTACTTGTGATCTGTCAAATAAATAAATAAAATCTTAAAAAAAAAAAAAAAAAAGAATAGGGTATTTATATATATCCTAGTCTACCTCCCCACCCGCAAATAATCATTAATAATTATGAATAATGATACATTTATATTATATCATTAGTATATTATGAATAATTCCTTTATAATAATAAGTTAATTAATGTAAAGTTATTTATGAACTTTACACTGGAGGCGCAGGAACCTGGCAGAAACCATCTCCACACAAAGGACACGACTACGCCGCGATGGGACGAGTCAGCGGCCTGTGCCGCCTCCTACGATGCCCCGAGGAGAACAGCGGACGTGGCTGTTTTCACCCAAAATGCATAAATCCCGCGGCAACAGGAGATGCCCATGAACCGAAGCCACCCTCACGTCACTGGCCTACACTCTTCCTCGCTGTCCAGGGCAGCAAAGATCACAAGGAAAACGGAGACACACGACAAGCACAGGTGACGCGGGCACGGGCCAACGCGGGGCCCGTGACCTCCGCGGCGGAGCAGCCAGTGCGCGGGTGAAGACGGGGCCATCAGACCCCGAGGCCCCTTCCTGTCACGTCTCTGGAGCCAAGCACGCTGCCCCGTGAGCTCAGAGACCGCGTCGGACGGCGGCGGGCACCGTACCTTTGCTCTCACAGAGAACGACGGGTCCTCGGTCTCCGCGAGGTAGAAGAGGCAGGGGCTCCGACAGGCCTCCTTGACCACGCTCATCAGTCTGACGTGCAGGCTGGCGCACAGGTCCGTGACCAGGTCCTCGTAGGAGGCCGCCCGCGGGAAGGCGGCGCGCGGCTCGCGAGGGGCGGCCTCCCCGGGGGCCCCGCCGCGCTCCCTGTCCGGGCGAAGCGCCGGCTTGCTGCTCGCCACCACCTTGGTGAATTCGGCGTATTCGCGGAGGAGAAGTGAAATATCGTTCCGGGATTCTCTGAAACTGGTGGTGTACCTCAGCCTGTTGAGGTGGAACGCAGCCGCCTGGTTTCTCTCGGAATCCGCCCGCGGATTTCTACCGGGGCCGCCGCTCTCCCTCCACAAGGAAGAAGCGTCCCAACTGCCGGGCGCGTGGCCTCTCCCGCGCGGGCTCGGCTGCCGGGCGCCCGAGTGCACCACCGTGACCACAAGGGGACTCCGGCTCCGGGACGCGAGCTGCAGAGCCGGGGACTCGGGGACTCTTGTCAGAGGGAAAGCTCCAGCAGCCGTCTGGAGAGGGGCCTCCTTTGCAAAGACACTGGTGGAGGAGGCAGAAGGCTGAGAATCTCCCTTCTTCACAGTTTGTTTTAGCTTATGTGCGAAACGCAGATACTCCAGATCCAAAGTGTTCTGGGTGAGGTCATCGGCCACCTGCCAGGTGTTTGTCCAGGAGCTGAGCAAGCCACACTTTGCAGTGAAATTGGGGTGCCGCCTCAGGCTGTGCAAAGTTCTCGTGGTATCTGTCAGCTCTTTCGTTACGGTGAAATTAGCGTAAGTCCTGGGGATGCCGTGGAGGTCTCGGATCTGGATATACGGGGGCACATACCTGTCTTCTTTCTTGAACCCAACGAGCCAGTGTCTGGGAGCAGTGCCCGTCTCCAGCCCTGGGGCAGGGGGAGAGTAGCCCCACTCTTCGTTATCACTGTTATTCAGGCTCGGGAAAGAGTCGTAATCATCTTTCGAAGTATCTTCTTCTTTCTTGGTTTGACTACACCTCAAAGGGCAGGAACTCTCTACCTCTGATTTGGGATTTCTACAGCCCCCGCAAGAGTCCTGATCAGACTCTCCAGAAAGCGGCTCATACTGGATCTCAGAATTCACACTGACATGCACGTCTCTACCTACGGTCCCCGAGTCCTCCTCGGCTCTGAGCCCCTCACCAGAGGCCTGACTTGCTGTCTGCTCCTCAGAGACTCCACAAACAAGAGAGGCACAAGTTGGGGGAACAACGGAAGCACAAGGCTCTCTACTGGTATTTTCACCAGTGATGGCTGTTTTATGGTATGAATCCGCAGGTACACACATGGGGAAAAGCCCAGCGTCCAGCAGATCTTTTGTTTCACACACTGCCCGATCTTGCAGCACATGAACTGTGTCTGGTTTGTCTTCCGGAGATGTGGTGCTTGACTGGGAGTCAATACCTCCCAGATCTGTGGCTTCTTCATGGAAACTGGCCTCAGCATCACTATTCTTAAGCAAACTGGCCATTTTGACCACTGAGATTTCCTGTGTCTGGACCCCAGTCTCTGTGTCCATGGGTCTGGGACAGCGGGGTAAGGCAGCCCCATCGGAGGGAAAAGCCAGTCTGGGGCTCTCTGAGTGCCCACGCGTCTGTGTATCAGCCACGCCAGCTGAGCAAGAGCTCAAGGACCGAGCCTGCAGGTAAAGGCCTTCATCTGTCTTCACACCACCGCTGAAGAGATGATTGCCGATACTTTCAGGGCTGGTCTGCTCTTTTAGTGCCACATTCACTGTACCACTTGGAGCAGTTGTAGAAACAAATGTGTCTGCCAAAGACTTATTTTCAATCATCTTTGTAGGACTCCATGGAGGCTCATTGGTCTCCAAGACAAGAGAACTGAAATTCCTGTTTTGGATGCTCACTGGCTGTAGTGGGTTTCCTGATGGCACCAGTTGTTCTAGAGAAAGCTTGACATCCTCTCCGTATCTGGCAGCCACGGCAGGCTGGCCCAGCTCCGCAGCACGGAACGGCAGCTTTTCTGAGACAGAGAAGCCCTCGCCATGCTCCCCTGGGCCAATCTCCTCAGTTAGCTCACCAGGCAGGGTCAGACAGCCGTCTCTTCTTTCTGGATGCTTACTTCTTACGATAGGCATCTCGGCACAGAGCTGCATCTGTTGTACTCCACCTAAGTTATCTTGTTCCACCGGATAAGTAGGACCAACAAAAGAATGTTCTTTCTCCGTCAAGGCCAAGTTTACAGACCCCATCCGGGAGAATCTGTCATTTCCCTCACCCAGTGTACTGGCCAGCTGCAGACCACACAGAGACAAGGCCTGAGGTGGATGTGCTGCTTCGACCGGATCCTGGCGGTCAGGACTGGAAGCTGGTGACACTTCTTCAATTAAAGAAGCAAAAGGAAAGTCTGAGGTGACATTCACTTCCTCTGCGATCTCAAGGGCGCAAGTTTCTTTAGAAAGTATTAAGGTAACGGTTTGTAAACTGTCACCTTTCCTCTCCTTACTTTCTAACGACTTCTCAGGCATCGTAGGGAACATGGAGGTATAATTCACAGAATCTACCTCTGGGTCTTCTAGGAGAGTCACCTCTTCTGGCTCAATGATCTCTTCAGTCACGTCCTGAAGTTCCAAATTTGCCCCGGGGGCCTCCCCCGGTGCCCCCGCCGGCGCCCCTTCTCTGGGGCTGGTGGGCGGCGATATGAGTGTGAGGTCGAGGTCGGAACCCTCCTCCGAGAACTCCAGGCTGGCCTCCTCTCTGCTCTCTGAGAGGCCGGTTTGTTTGGTACAAGCGGTAGGAAAGGACTCCAAGTTCCTCTGCTCACTCTTCAGCCCGCGCCCATCCCGCACGGGCTCCGAGGAGCCGACTGTGGCGCCACCCGCCGGCGGAGCGCGGTCACGCGCGGAACCGTGTCCCAGGGCGGCAGAGGCGGCCAGCGAGACCGCGTCTTGCACCTGGGATGGCTCTATGACCTCTTCCGCAGATATGCCAAGGAGGCTCGGGGTGTGCAGGAAAAGCTCTTGAGAGGGCTTCGTCTCTTCTCCGGGTGCCGGATAATTAGAACCTTCAAAGGACGACAACGCCTCCGCCACCACCAAGCTGCCGGATGGAACCGGAATCCCTTTTCGCAGCGAACACATTTCCTCTTCGCTGAGTGAGGAGGCGCAAAGGTATTTAGTACCTTTCTGCTTGGACACTGTGGGAGAGGGACCGTCCCTAAGGCCCTGTGTTTGTGCCTTTTCAAAAGCAGATGCAGGACGCCTCAGACTCCCGGTAGGTGACACCGGTGTAATCCACTCCGGATGAAAGGCTGTCGGTTCCCGGCCTGTATTTACAACGTCTGTCTGCACTGGGACGTCTGTCTGTACTGGGACGTAGGTATTTTTTTCAAAAGTGAAGGTAACTGGTTCCAGATTAATCATCACATACTCTGGATCACCCTTCCTCTCCAGGGCAGGCTGACAGTCTCCGCTCAGGGGGCCGCTCTGCCGGATGAGGCCCTGGAGAGCACTGGGTTCTGTTTGCGCTGCTGCGTGGAAGACATCCCCCGCGCTGTCAAGAGCACCGCATGCAGATTTCTGACAGATCACCAGCGGATCGCCGAGCCCATCGTAAGTCCTGCTGAATGTGGTCTGTGCGACAGTATCGTTGTAAGTCGCTCCTGTGCTATCAAGTGGCTCAAAGGTTTTGTCTGCGCCGGGAATGTCGGGTCCATTAGCTTGGATACTTCCAATAGTAGCAAGAACAAGACCGGAAGTCTCCAGCTTATCTGATGGGCCTCGTTCAGCTGCTTCCCCAATGATCTGAAATGACAAAAAGAAAAATCAAGAGTCAAACACTCTTTTTCACGTTTACGTGTGGAGAAGAACAGAGTGGACGAGAATCAGTGTCAGTTTGTTCTTTCGAATCTTCTAATTTTAAAGACTATCACAGGGTAGAAATCAAGCAAACTGCTCTTTTTTTAGATACTTACAACAGCCCCAAATAGGAATTTTTCTCTAAATAAATATACACACAAATGAGAGCTTCAAACCTTCAACTGCATAGCCTTCCGTCTTCCTTTTTTTTTTTTTTTTTTAATTGCCTTTTGGGAAGAAAAGCGGCCAGACCAATGACAAGTACAAAGACCTGAAAGTGCAGCCTGTTTGCTAACCTCACTGCCTGATGCAGAAATGCAGTACTAGAGAAAAAAGGACTCAGTTTTAAGTGCTTCTTTTTAAGATTAAAAGATAGTTTTTAAAGCCAAGAACAACTTAAACACCAGCTTTCAATCAGAATAAAATACACTGCCATCTGGAACTTTCCCACGAGGAAAGGTAACTTAGGATCCCTTGTATGAAGTAGGACTGATCGGCAGTTCTTCCGAGTTGTCAACCTCTGTTCTGGTAAATAAAGATCTACTCTTTAGCCTTCTTCTTTGCTTGTAACTGGAGGTCAGGTCTCGTTTTAGTGCCTCCTACTCAACAGAACAACAGAAAACAATGCAGCCTGCATTGCCGAACTGAACCAAAAGGACTGCAGGAAGGAATTAGGTTAAATATCAGCAGAAAATCTCTGGACATTCCGATGACCTCATCGGAATGGGTCTGTTTTAAGGCTGAAGCATGGTCTTGTCCAGAATATGGTAAAATGGACTGATCATCACTGTCCATATACCTGTAATTTTTGGAACATTATTAGTCACAGATTTCCTGCCACACCTTCAGGCGATCATGCTGAAAGTCAAGACCTGGGCTTCAAGTCTGTTAAAAAGACCTTCTGTCTTACAGAAAGGCACTGACCCACATCCATGGCAGGGTAGAGCGAAGACTCCATTTTTAAGAGGAACTGACTGACCAGACACAAAGCACGGGAAAGTCTTGATGGTAAAAGTCATTCTGAAACCTTCCAGTGACCCTTCAAGTCACAACGTGGTTGCCAATCCCACCGTGCCTGCATATTTAGTGAAATGCAAATTGTCACCAGCTTCCTGTGTGTGTGCGGACACTATTTTAAAAGATTTTATTTATTTATTTGACAAAGATCACAAGGAGGCAGAGAGGCAGGCAGAGAGAGAGAGGAGGAAGCGGACTCCCTGTTGAGCAGAGAACCCAATGCAGGGCTCAATCCCAGGACCCTGAGATCATGACCTGAGCTGAAGCCAGAGGCTCAACCCACTGAGGCATCCAGGTGCCCCGATACTTCCTTTTTTTAACTACTGGTGAAGTATAATGTGTTTAAACATAAAGAACTTTTTATTTTATTTGGTTCTTTTTATTCACACACAAAATCAAACACATGACTATGAGCAACATGTCAACGGTTTCTCACGCCTGTGGTGCTGGGGTGTTTGACACACCTAGTGCGCCCACGTGGGGAAGGTGCAGGGGGTAGTGCCTGTGCACACACCCTTCAAGTACAGGCGTAGCAGCCAAGGAGATGATGGGAAAAAACTCAAGTATATGCCACAGAAATGAATTTTAATGCTCTCTCTACTTCTTAATTCTTGGTTTCACATTTGCAAAAACACCATTTTTAGAATTAGTAATGATGATAGCTAATTACAGATTAAAACAACAAAAAATACTTTATCGGGTAGTAAACAGTCTTCTAAACTTTATTTTCTTATTCTAAGGTAGAGATTCTTTTATTTTTTTAAAAGATTTTATTTATTTATTTATTTATTTATTTATTTGACAGAGAGAGAGAGAAAGAGAGATCACAAGCAGGCAGAGAAAGAGCGGGAAGCAGGCTCCCCACAGAGCAGGTAGCCTGACCTGGGGCTCAAGCCCAGGACCCTGGGATCATGACCTGAGCCCAAGGCAGAAGCTTAACCCACTGAGCCACCCAGGCGCCCCAAGATTCTTTTTTTAAAAAGATATATTTACTTATTCATTTCAGAGAGCGAGCACAAGTGGAGGAAGGGGCAGGGGGAGAGAGAGCAGCAGACTTAGGCTCCTTGATCTGGGAGAAAGGAGCGCGGTCCTTTTGCATCAGGCTGTGGGAGACTGAGCTCACGTGAGCAGAAGGCGCAGACCAGTGTGTGGCGCGCAGCATGCCACTCGTTTCATTTCCATACAGACAAGCATGGCTCTCTGAGGCTTGCCCCTGGACCCGCAATTCCCCAAGTCATCCCAAGGACAGAAATGCTGTCGACTCAATGTTAAACCAGGCACTGCAGGGCCCAAACCACGGCAAAAATATTCTGGAAGAGAGGGACACTGAGACCTTAAAGAGGCCCATGTTTTGTCAGTCCGTTTCCTTACAGACTTTTGATACAACTCTTTTATATCTGTTCCAGTTAAAATGTGACGATCTGCTGCTGCTGAACTTTAGCTGAGAACACTGTAGGAAACAAAATATATTTTCCATATTTATAAATAGTTACTGACAGACCTAGCGGAGCCTGGCATTGTACTTTCTGTTCCAGCATTTGTTTTCACAAATAATTTTTAAATATTCCATTTCAAAGACTTCTAATATTTATTATTGCATTTGATCCTTAAAAACTATTCTATAGTGTCTGAGTGGTGCAGTCGGTGAAGTGTCTGCCTTTGGCTCACATTATGATGTCACGATGTCACGGTCCTGGTATCAAGCCCTGTGTTAGGCTCCCTGCTCAGTAGGGAGTTTGCTTCTCCCTCTCTCCCGCACCCCCCACCCTGCTCCTACTCTCTCAAACAAAAAACAAACAAAAAAACTATTCTAAGTAACAACAGGTATTATTTAACCTCTTTTAAAGGATAAGACAGTATGCTCAGAGAGAACAAGTAATTTGTCCCAAATTATACAGCTAAGAAGTGATACCATTATGGCTGGCCCCACACCCATGTGACTTCCATGGTTTGTTTTTACGTCTGCTTCTTCAGTCAGGATGGAGAAAATCTCCACCTGCAGACAATCCAGAGCAATATTTATGGAAACTAAGTTTTTGGTATTATTTATCCTTTACATAGATATAGAGAATGCACCTTCCTAAAAGAAACCAATGGTATGTTTTGAATGTGATTTTACATCAAGGAGAAAAAAGAAATTTCTTAAAAAATGTGAGCACGTAGAGTGCTGGGTTTTACTTACCTCGTTATGACAAGAATAAATGAAATTCTGGCTTCCTGGGAGATCTGGATGACCTTCTCTGGCAAACGTGTCTTTCTGTTCATTCTGTACCCAGAACTCCAAGCCTCCTGCGGGCGGCTGTTTCATGGAGGGAGGCAAGGAGTCCGTGTCAGGGAAGGAAACAGCGGCAGCATGACCTCCGGGAGGTTTGCTGGTCCCCAGCAGAGGGGCTACAGAACATCTTTCCACGCTGGAGGACTCCTCGATTTCACTGAATTCAAAAGATTCTAATGTGCTATTGATAGACACGTATTTTGCTGGGTTGCTGTGTTCCACCACTTTTCGGGATGACCGGAGGACTTTGTTTTGATTGCTGTAGAACAGAGCTACCCACATGTGCAGTAAAAGCTTCACTTCTTCCACATTATCAGGCAAGTCAGTGTTCCAGGGCCTGAGATTTTAAAGAGAAAACATGCAAAAAAATCACTGAAACCGGTGATTTTAATCTTAGTTTTAAAGGTGCTCATTTTTATATTAAAAATACAGGAACATGAAATAATGAATAAGATAGAAATGAGGTTAATGTAACAAATAATGACAGTGAATCTAATTCCCTCACTTAACAGAGGCAGAAGAGGGAACTGGAAATCAGAGCTTTGAAAGGTAACTTCTTTTAGATCATAAAACCCTTATGCAGCAGAGCCACGAATGGAGCACAGGTCTCCAGGGTCCTGGTCTAGGATTTTTCTTCTACTCCACTCTAGCCCTGTCTGGACACAATATACCTATTATGTGAAGCATGGCTCCAGCAACCACCCAAATCCTCATTTCTGGCAAGCCTGGCCAAATCATTTCTTTCCTATTTCTGTGTGTCTCTTCTCATAACTGGAAAGTCTAAAAATTAAAATATCTCTATAGGCAATTCAGCAGAACTACACTATTTTCACATGATAGTCCTGGAAAATCTCCTGAAACCACACAGCGAGAAAGCGTCTCTGGCCACTGGCCCGGGGAAATTGTTAGCAGAGAGCGCCCATGAGAAGAGTCAGAGGGTCGCAGAGCTGGGCTTCAGTTAAGCAGGATGAAGGTTAAGGAAAGACCCCAAGTAGATGGGAACGATAAGTGTGTGCTCCCGTGAGTGCGAGCTGGTAACCAGTGCGCGGAGAGGAGTCTGATATGACTTAGTCGCTCCTCGGGAACACTCCACAGAGAGGTAACCGAGTGCCATTCCCAGCCACGAGGCTCCTTGTGAACAGTGACGACTAGCACTTACTAACAGGTGCCAGTCACCGCGCAAAACCCTCAGGCACACAGCAGCCTGACCTGTAGCTATTACTAACCCGTCCGTACTCAAAGGGTTCCCCGCGGACGTCCATCCTCCACTGGCATCCCCTGGAAATGTTAGAAATGCAGACTCACAGGCCCTGTCCCAAACAGACTTGAGTCACAATCTGCACCTCAGTGAGGTCCCTAGATAAGCTGCATCGAGAAGCACAGGAACCTCTTCCAGGTCACAGAAGCCAGGTGAGTGGGAGAACCTATGCTAAGCCCCGCGTCAGCCCACACTCCAAAGCCTGTGCTTCCAGTCCCTCTGCTGTCCCTGCCTCGGCCCCTTTAGGCTTTACAGAACAACCCTATGTAAACCTGCTCACTCAGAACAACCTGACCAGCTTAACAAACCAGAAGTAAATCTTGAAATGTTTCTTCCAGAATTTAGTCTGTAAAGCATTATTTCTCTATCTCACGATTTTACATTAAGATCTCACTTAAATACTGTAATTCAAAGACCACAAAGGCTTATGTAGGAACATCTCAAAATGGAAAGCTGTTCACAGGGCCCATGTCAGCTTGCAAAAGGTCTCCATGGGACCACTGACAGCGGCAAAAACAGCGTCATTTTCTCGGTTGTCAGTAGCCACGCCTGCCTGATACCACTAAGTTACCGGAGTCACCACAGTACTTCTCTTTCCCCAACGTCTGACGCGAGGGCTCCTCCCCACTGTGCTCATCTCAACACCAACGTCACGTCCACTTCATGGAGCGTCCCCCTACTCACCCATGCAGTGCTCTGATGATAGTCTTCTCCAGGGGGTTGTTGGTATATTTGCTGTCCCAGCTGAATACATATTCCGTGTCACATTTGAAAGTGACCTTATAGGAGCCGTCACAGCTGAACACGGTATGAGAGCAACGGGAGTCCCTCAGGCTGGAGGACAGCAGCCTACCCCTGAGCTTGAGCGCCGGGTCCTCGCACAGCTTCTGCAGCGGGGAGGTGCTCTGCTGGTGCCGGAACGGCATCACTTTCCCCACGGGGGTTCCCGCTTCAGGGCCTTTGGGGCCGTTCTTGGCGAAAGCGGGGCTGGGGATCCCTCTCTGCTGTAGATATCTCTTCGAATGCTCCGCAAGGAGCAGGGCATAGGAATGTTCCACGGCAACAAAAGAGCTTTGGCTTGCATCATGGGTTTCCATTGTCTCCTCGGGAAGGGCTGATGGGACTGCCACGGGGGCCGGACTGGCGGGAGCCAAGCTCTCCTTCTCTTGGCTGACGGGGCAGTGGGACGCCGGACTACTCTTTTTCTGAGAGGCGGGCTTAGGTAACAGTCCACCTTTTTGATTTTTAACTCCTCTGTGATATTCATGGTCAGACGTACCACGTACAGAATGTTCTTTAGAAAGCAAAGCATCATTTTGCGGTGATTCAGAGGAACAGGGCAAGTGTCTGGGTTCAGACGGCGGCGTGGCAGAAGTAGCGGCACTCAGTGCTAGGTCAGCTAGCATATTCAGGGCTTGGGAGTCACAGGTGACCATGGAGTTCTCAGGCAGATCTCTCGGAGCCACCGAGCTGTCTTCTGTCGGAGCTGCCTCAGTGCTAATAACATCCTCCCGGCCAACCGATGAGATTTCTGATGGAAGTTGTGAACCAGCTTCTCCTTTTGCTTCAGTATAAAAGGAAAAGACATGTAACATTTGATGGCCATATACTTTCTCCACTATATTATTACTATGGCTTAGCGAAAATCAGGGTTAAGTCAATATATTCAAGAACCTCTGGACAGGTTACACAGATTATTTGTTGAGATTTTACTATCAGACAGGTTTGTTCCAACTACCAGTTCTAATGTAATATATTTACCATGGGAACAAATCTTAAGGACTGTGCATATTGATTTAAGAAGAAATCACCTTCAGAAAGGCAGGTGCTGAACTACATACAAGGTACACTGCTCAGCTAGAGAAATATACAGAGGGGGGAAAAAAGAATAAAAAACAAGAGGCCTGTCCTTAGAGAGCTTACAGTGTAATGAGAACATAAGAATTTCTAAGTTTGAACTGGATAATATCGTACGTTAACACGCTTTCAGAAATTGTGCCCCTTAACAAGTGCTTTGTTAGAGAAATCACCTAAGTTCAACCTAGAAACAACTTTTCACCACACTGATGTTTCATTAGAGCATGTAATGACACAAATAAAAAAATCAGAAGAGTCGTAGGATCATTCATTCAGAATCACTGATTTCATCACCTAAAACTAATTTCTGTCCTGAAGATATTTCCTCTCCTGTCTGCAAATAGCGAATCTCCTTGTCTGTCGAGAATTCTCCTTCCTGCAGGGGATCCAATCCACCCACCTGCCTTTGAGCAGAAAGCCAGCCTTCTACCGTGGCCTACTTGCATTCTCAGGAAGTCAGTCCGGCCTCCTGAGACGCTGCTATCATGAAGGACAAAGTTCACAACAACACTTGGCATCGATTCCCTGCAGCACGTGCACGAACAGAAAAGCCAACTGTGTTCTTTATAACATCGGCAGCAAGTCTGAAATGAATTATTAACCTGCCTGCAAAGACCAGTGATGAATCCATTTAAAGAGAAAACCCTGGCCTGTGCGGCCATCATGCAGAATGAGAAGGTGTGTGCGTGTGGTGGGAAGGATAAAAGTAACCAACCACTGCCCGCTTATGTGAAACAGCAAAACTCAACGGGATTACGTAGAAGAGAATGACCCAAAGCAAAGAATCACCTCACCGGCCCCACGGATCTACTGGAAACATCACTGAATTACTGACTTCTCAATCAGTTAAAAACAGAATACTGATAATCTCTTTTAAAAAATACAAGACAACACCAAATAAAATATATAAAAAATTCAGAGTTCAATAAAGAAAAGCTATGCTGAAAACTTTAAAAGGGGCAGAAAACCATTCGTTTCAGTATCAAAAATGAGCTTTCTCTAAATTCTGTACTTGGAAGTATCAGAAATGATTAAACAGATTAGTACAGGTGACTAAGAAATAAAAGAAAAATTAAGATATTTAAAAGGTGGCAATCTTAACATTTTAACTCGGAATGTGGCTGCCCAATAAATATAGAAGTTTATAATACAAACCAGCCTGATTCAGACACATATTTTAAAAACTTTTCATTTTCTGGGCGCACTTTTCTGCCAATACCCAACTGCATTCCTCCCATGGATCCATGAGTCTACAAATATCTACAAATATTTATACCAATTTGGTACAAATAATTCGAATGATACGGCTAAGCACACAGGCATTTATATGTGTATCTATGCTCATAATGTTTATAAACTCCTTCATAATGTTTACAATTTCATTTGAAATCAAATTACAAATTCCATGGAAAGACAGGACGAAGACACATCCAATGATTAGGGAGGAGTATGGACTTGGTTCCACAGTGTTGTCAAAAACCCAGAAGGAACGAAAGAAACAGAGAGCTGAGGGAAGATCAGAAAATCGGGAAAGGCCTCCGGAGGGCCTCACTGTGCAGAATGTGGTGCACAGAGCAGAAATCGGGCGACGCCTGAAGGGAAGTGCAGAGTATGTGGCAGGGCAGGGCCACACCCTGCGAGCGAGAAACAGCAGGAGGGAGGAGGGGAGGTGTGGGCAAGGCCTCCTTATGAACCGCCCACGAGACGAGTGGAGTTTGCATTTGGTAGGTGTGTGTCTCAAAACCGCAATCACTGGGTTTTCAAATCACAGGACAAGCTCTTAAAAAAAAACTGTCACTCATCGAAAACCAAACAAAACGCACAAAAAATCCTTCTGTCATAAAACAATATGAAAGATACAGAAAAAAACACAGTTATCCTTAATACCCAAACCAGCAAAACAATGTTTTCTCAATTCCCACTATCCGTGAGTTTTTTTAAAAAAATCTAAAAATAGGTGAGGGAGAAAGCAGAATTAGAAAATTGATAGGTATACAAAGGTATAAGGACATTACATTTTGTTAAAACAAGAAAAACCACACACATGCACCCAGCAGGCCTCAATACGGAAGATGAAGTAGAGTTAGAGACGCCGCAGGCTGGAAGCAACACGCTGCGCGGCCACACAGATGTGGGGGAGATAGGACAGGGACGCCACGTGCATCTGCGTGGGAGGGGAAGTCTACGGGGACAGCGGGGCTTTCTGTCTGGCAGTTGAAAATACGGAACTGGAGCAGTCAGGCATTTATTCATACAACTAAAACTTTACTATTCACTGAAGCAAAACTAGGAAAGTAAAACTGCTTTTAAAATTAATCTAATGCCTTTTAAAACCAAACACAGGGTTCTGGATCACTGAGTGTCTTCAATAATCTCTACCTCCCTTTGGACACATAAACTCAACACCTTCTACTTTTTTAACTGATTATGGCCCAGAAAAGTATTGTCAGCTACTGCCTGTGTGCATTTAGTTATAAGAAAGCCTCTCTACCCTGACCACTCACATTCAGGCTTTATGCAAGCCAAAAAGCAGGGTCTATTTTGTGAAGGCCTGAACCTGCATGTAACAGATTCATTTACAACAGGAAGCCCACCTACTTAGCCCATTTAGCTTCCGAACTCAAGGAAATAGCAGGAACTGTTGGTAAATTTCAGCTGTTCTTAGATTATGTCAATACACTATCTGGTGATCTCAATTAGTCCGCATTGCGGTGTTTAAGTCCAAGGAAGAGTGTTTCTTACCAGGTTGTGGCTGCTTCCTGATTCTGGGATTCTGATTGCCTTTTACTAGGTTTACCCTCTGCTTTTGTGGAGATTTCTTCACGGGAGGCTTAGGCCTTGGAACAGTTTCGACTGGCGATTTCTCTTGTTTCCTTGCCCTCTTAGCATTCGTTGCCACTGGAGCATCATTAGAAATGGGAGCGTCTTGGTTTTTCCTATCCAATTGGGTTGTCTGTACAAAGTGTGCAGCCAGCACGTCAGCACCTTATGTAGAAAACATAGCGTGTTTTAAGGGGTACGGGCTCCAATATTTATCAGCAATAGCTTCTCCTTTGACTTCTTTTGTTTTCACAGGGAGGGGGTAACTTTAGCAATAGAGAAGAAAATATAAATTTGGGGTATTTCATTAAAAAAAATTTTTTTTAACAAAGCATGAGTTAAAAGAGCTCAGATAAATGGAAGAATAGGATTTTTCTAAGCGTCCAACTATATATATAAGCCTGTCAGGTGAAGAAGAATGTCAAAGTATTAATTTTATAAAAACAAGGCATGACTTAACTAAAGGAAAAAAGTTCTCCATAATCTTTCCTGACTGCTGGGGCAGGTGAAGGCTGAAGAAGGTAGCTCGCCGCACTGGAGATCAGAGAATTCAATTTATAGAAAACAACACAGCTCCCACAAGGTAATGTAGATGAAACTGCGATTGCACTGCAGAGAAGGGACTATATATATTCATAAAGAACCAACTTCCAGACTTCACTTGATTATTCCTAAATACCCAAGTCTTAGCACCACTGGAAAAATCATCTTTACGGAGCAGACAGAGGAAGCTCCACTAAAGAATCCGTCACCTGATTTTTAACTCCCTATAAGTCTCTTATGATGGCTCATCTCTCTTACAAGGTGCTTCGCTTTGCTTCTCACACGGAAGGGAACAGCTAGGAGGCAAGTACCAAAAAAAGCCTTGTAACTACCTGCTAACTGAACAACAGAAAGTGTTTCAACCTTTTAAGAGTTAAAAAAAAAAAAAAAAGGTATGTTCCCTTTGAAAACTTTTCTTACTTTCAGCTGTTGCCACCAAAAAATTTAGTCCCAAAGGTATCAATAAAAATATCACACAAGTGTTGGTAAATATTTTAAAATTACGTTGTACAGAAAACACTGCAGTTGACCCTTGAACAACAAGGTTTGAATGGATTCCTTTTTAATAAATCTAAGTACACTGCTATAAATGTACTATCTTTCGAGTTTCTTTTTAAAGATGTATTATTCGAGAGAGTGCACACGCATGTGTGCAGGGATGCGACGGGAGGCAGAGGGGAAACGGAGAGAGTCTCACGCAAACTCCACACTAAATGCAGAGCCCATCGTGGGGCTCAATCCCATGACCACGATCATGACCTGAGCCAAAATTAAGGGTCACGTGCTTAATCGACTGCACCATCCAGGCGCCCCCCCCCCCTTATGATTTTTTTTTTTTTTGAAGATTTTATTTATTTATTTGAGAGACAGAGAGAGTGCAAGTGAGAGCGAGGGGGCGTGGTGCAGAGGAAGGAGAGAGAGAATCTCAAGCGGACTCCCGCTGAGCGGGGCTTGATCTCTGGACCCTGAGATCACCACCTGAGCTGGATGTTTCACTGGCTGAGCCATCCCAGGGGCAACCCGTCTTATAATTTTCTTATAGCACTTTCTTTTTTCCAGTTTACATAATTTTAAGAATACCATGTATAATATATAAGACATACAAAGTACATGTCAACCAGTGACTTGTATTATCAGTGAGCTCCTGGTCAACAGGAATTAAGTTTGGGGACACAAAAGCAATAGAGATCTTTCCACTGCATGGGAGGTCGGTTGGTGCCCCTGAAGTCCATGTTGTTCAAGGATCAACTGTATTTCTAATTGAGAAAAGGGAACATGATACTAGTTTAGTAAGGTGTGATGACTGTTAGTGAAATGTAGAAAAAAGAGACCAATTTCATTTCATTCCTTTGGAAACTGAGAAAGGAGTGTTTTTAAAAATAAATAAATAAATAAATGTGGTACACTTCCCCGGGTCAAGTTCCTGTCCTCCCTACTCAACTATTACAAGTAAAAAAGCAACATGTGTTTCATTTTCAAGACTTCTCATTCTACTCCAGCTATTTTCTAAAAATTTTAGCACAAAAAAGGCAAAATATAAATCAAGTAGGGAAACAGTTGAGAATAAAATGAGAAGAGAAAGAAAACAGGATGAGAGGGCCGAGCGCTAGGGGAGGCGCCCAGCAGCTGCACAGGCGGGAAGACCGCACACAACCCAGGTCTGGGCGGGAAAGAGAAACACGGCACGAGGTGACCCTACAGGGACCATTTGCATCAGTCAATGCCATGTTTCTCAAACTTGCAGGGACAATTCATTGGTGGACTATAAAATAAGTTTAATGGGTTGCAACCAGAATCCGTTCTTAAATGAAACAGAAGAGAAAATGCTAAATTGCACTAAGAGAAAATGCTAGATTGGGGTGAATGTTCTTTGAAATTTTTGTTTCAGTGAATCATGTACGTATTTGCACGCACTAGACTGTATGACATAAAACACTTCTTACAGGGATGAAATTAAAAACACTAGAGAGACAGTGACAACATGTACGCTGGTGACAGACTATCTGGCAGCTCGGAGGAAACTGGTTCGTGCACCGCGGAAACCCAGCACGGCGGCCGGGAGCGCACTCGGAGCAGCTGTACAGTCCGAGTCACTGCTTTATGCCGCCGTGCCTGCCGTCGTCCTCACACACGCCTCATCTCTCAAGCTACAGTAAGCCAGAAATAACTGTCTGTTAAACCGCAGGGCACAGCCTGGATTATCTAGAATCCTGAGGATTTAGATAGCTCTGATGTTTTCCTCTTTAGTCACCAACATTTCTAAACCCAAACATTATGCGTCCAGTTAGCACGCCTTCTCTGCGGAGGGCCGCCAGCACGCACTTTCAGCTTTGGTCTCAGTCACAGCTGCTCGTGTGTGCCAGCAGGTGTGCAGTGGCCAGAGACAACAGGTAAACACTTGGGGGGCCGGTGCCACAGTGGGTTGACCCCTTCTGTAAGGGGCTACGAAGCATGTGGTTCCCTGCTTTTAAGCAAACTATACTGCACAGAACTAAGCCAACTCTGAGCCAGAATCACATGGTTTGCTGTGCTGTTTGCCTCGGCGCATCTGACTAGACACTAAGTGGCTCTAGACGCTGGTTCTCGCCCGACTGACGGGGGGAACAAGCCACTTGTAGGATTGTGTCAACATACAGGTCTCTAGGCCTGTTTTAGCTGACTATTTTTAAAAGTCTGATACACAACACACTAAGGACAGGATATCTTGCCCCAGGCTGCTTTAGGTTTGGAGAGTCCAGCATGCAATTTCCCTCTTGACACAAGCGCAAACTACTGGTTATCAAGTCCCGCCGCGCTCGAGGAGCCTGGTCTGTGAAGACCCTCTCCTTCCACCAGTATCCCTCTTCCCAGGACAGCTCGGACACGGAGCCGCCACAGCCTAGAATGCAGCGGAAACCAGTGAGTGAAGGCTGGAACCACTTCACAAATGAAACACGAGCCTTCGGTGAGGGCGCTTTCAAGGTATCTAACAGTTTTTCTTGATCTTCATCTGCCATCTAGATCGGTGCTACTCAAGTACACAAATCCCCCAGAGAGAAATGTTGGTGTTTCCACCAAACTTCTACCCGCTACTGCCCAGCTGGGGGCGCGCCATCAGACAGCCCGTGCTGAAAGCACCATAGCTACTACTCATGCTCATTTCATAGCCCACAGAAACCGTACTGACCTCTTTTTCTTTTCGGAAGCAACGGTCCTTTAACTAACTTGAGAGTTGTTGCAGAGCTCGAACCCTTGCTCGCTCCGGCGGGATTTCTTTTGGGGAAGGGACGGCACAAGTGCACCCTTTTGCTCGGCACAGCTGGCGGCGTGCTTGCCTTTCTCTTAGGCTGAACTCTCAGGCTGGATGCTGCACTTAACGGAACCAGAGATCCCCGCCTGGCTTTAGACATTTCTTCAGGGTTTTTTTTGGTTTCAGTTTCTTTTCTTACTTCCACCTCGGAGTCCAGAAGTTCAGGATCTGGAGTCATAACTAAAGAGAACCCGGCATCACAAACTCCATCTGAGATGCAAGGGGACTGAGGACGCTCTGCCAAGAAATCTAACGCAGCAGACACTTCCAAAACGTACCCACTGGGATCTGAAAAATAAGACTTCAACTGAGTTAAAGACTGTAAAGGGCACTTTTCTGCTGGAGGAGCCAAGTCAAAGCCATTGGACAGTTGGCCAAAGAATGTAGACTCTTGAATTCCATCTTGGGAAGTAGCAGTCAACGCAAGGCCTTTGTCTGCCTTGCACAGTTCTTGGAAACTATGCTTTATTAATGTGTTTGGACAGACTCCTTCTTCAGTAAATGACTTCTTTGCTTCTAGCAGGGCACAATTAAGGGCAGGTATAATAGATGTCACCTTCGATGAGATGTCATCTTCACCTTTCAATTCTTTCAGCCCTAGAACATATACACATACATTCAAGCCTCAAGTTTTATCTTTTTTTTTTCCCCCAATTTTACAAAAGCATGCAGGAAGAAGATGCTTTAGTTTACAAGACTATGGGATGGTTAAATATGGTAGTGTTTCAGATGGGAACTTAACTGACAATTAACAGAAGACCTATGGGTACATTTAATGAATATATGTATCTATTTACATGAAATCACTCTCACACACGCACGCATGCTCGCGAATCAAAAATGAGTGATTCCAGTGCGACCACTGGGTTAGACTGAGGAAAGCAGCTCCATTTCATCTGACCAGGAGGCTAGCATGAGCTCAGGGGCCATTGCAGATTTGCTTTAAAGTACTTCCAATGCTCATTTCCTGCTTTTAAAATCGGTCCTACCTATTTAGCTTACTTCAAATTCTTTTTAAAAAGTTACAATGCAAACTTACTGACCTACAGAAAATAAAATCTTTAAGTAACCCCAAAATATCATGGTTACTACTGGCATTAAAATGAAATAAGCATTTTTAAAAAAATAAGTTAACTAAATTGACTAGTCTTGTGTTCCACTCTCTTTCCTTGGCTCACTCTGACTGAAATGTTACTTTTTCAGCAAATCACTAACCTAAAGGAAAATAAACAGTAAGAGGGGGAAAAAGGGAAAAGGTCAGATCACTGGGGAAGTGGCTCATCAAGTCCTAGAAAAGGTAAGACATCAGTAACTCTTAGATTAAAAACCAAAAACAAAAACCAGAGATGGGGTGCCTTGGTGGCTCACTCAGTTAAGCTTATGCCTTCAGCTCAGGTCATGATCCCAGGGTTCTGGGATTGAGTCCAGCACTGGCTCCCTGCTGAGCAAGGGTACCTGTTTCTCCCCACCCTCCGCCTGCTGCTGTGCCTACTGTGCTCTTTGTCTCTGTCAAATAAATAAAATCTTTTTTTTAATTGTATTTATTTATTTGATAGAGAAATCACAAGTAGGTAGAGAGGCAGGCAGAGAAAGAGGGGGAAGCAGGCTCCCTGATGAGCAGAGAGCCCAATGTGGGGCTCTATCCCAGGACCCTGAGATCATGACCTGAGCCGAAGGCAGAGGCTTAACCCACTGAGCCACCCAGGTGCCCCAAATAAATAAAATCTTAAGGAAAAAAAATCTTAAGGCAACAAAGGCCTCGTGTTAGTTAATTGAGTCATGCCACTCTTTTTAAAGAAAAAGTAACTGCAAAATTAAGAAACACCAAGTTAGTCCTAGCTGAATATACTTGACCTTGAGCCTGTATTATGAAAAGGAAAAGAAGAGCAAATAAGAATAAACAGGAAAATGTAGCTAGACATTAAAATAAAAACCCCTTTCTTTGAGTAGTTCATCATTTAAAAAGTAACAAGTGAAGGAAACATAAAAAAGTTCTTACATGGAGCTGACAGTTCAAAGTCAAGTAGTATTTTTCTAGACAACTTCATTATTTCAAGAAGGAAACAAAGTAATCTGTAATAAACTTGACAAGTCTACGAAAAGGAACTTTTAAAGTCTGCTAGGCAAAGTGTGCATTTAAAACCACCACAGGGTTGGGGCGCCTGGGTGGCTCAGTGGGCTAAGCCTCTGCCTTCAGCTCAGGTCATGCTCTCAGGGTCCTGGGATCATCGAGCCCCACATCGGGCTCTCTGCTCAGCGGGGAGTCTGCTTCCTCCTCTCTCTGCCTGCTTGTGAATTCTCTCTGTCAAATAAATAAAATCTTAAAAAAGACAAAAACAACAACAACAAAAACCCACCACAGGGGCCGCCTGGGTGACTCAGTCTTTGAGCATCTGCGTTCAGCTTGGGTCATGATGCTGAGGTCCTGGAATCAAGCCCTGCATCAGGCTCCCTGGTCAGCGGGGAGCCTGCTTCTCCCTCTCCCTCTGCAACTCCCCCCTGCTTGTGTTCCCTCTCTCGCTGTGTCTCTGTCAAATAAATCAATAAAAAATCTTTGAACCTCTGAATGCTCCCACATATCTCAAGGACCACAGAGGAGGATGTGAGCAGAGCAGTGCAGCCATCCACTGTGCACCGTCAGGAGCCCTGTGCTGCGCCACTGCTGGTGGCGTGGGGACCAGTGTTCCTCATTTGGCTGGAAGTATGTTTAAAAATAAGGTTGGGGGCGCCTGGGTGGTTCAGTGGGTTAAGCCTCTGCCTTCAGCTCGGGTCATGATCCCAGGGTCCTGGGATCGAGCCGTGCATCGGGCTCTCTGCTCTGCAGGGAGCCTGCTTCCTCCTCTCTCTCTGCCTGCCTCTTTGCCTACTTGTGATCTCTGTCTAATAAATAAATAAAATCTTAAATAAATAAAAATAAATAAGCAAATAGATAAAATAAAAATAAGGATGAAGTCCAAGCTCTTGCAGGCGACAGGGGACAGTGCGGGATCGGGGCTGGAAGGCAGCTCAGGAGTCTGCTGTCTGACCGTGGGCAAAGCCAGGTCTCAGTCCGTCTGCTCTGCACAGCCCTTATGCGCAGACCTGTTGTCAGAGGCACTGAGCCAGCCAGCCCTGGAATGACAGCAGACACGGCAGAGCTTGAGAATGGCGCAGAGCTACTACTGTTGTGTTCTTATACCTGGTAATGTCGGTCTTCGTCCAAACTGATGCCCAGGATGGTACAGTTCTCTGCTTTGAGTAACTGAACACAATTTCTAACAAATCAACTTTAAAAACATTTTTGTATTGGTTGTAGCTTTATAAATGCTATATAGAACTTTGTGTTTAAAGATATTACAATGTGGGGCACCTGGGTGGCTCAGTGGGTTAAGCCTCTGCCTTCAGCTCAGGTCATGATCTTAGGGTCCAGGGATCGAGCCCCACATTGGGCTCTCTGCTCAGTGGGGAGCCTGCTTCCCCCCGCATCGCCAACCCCCTGCCTCTCTGCCTACTTGTGATCTCTCTGTCAAATAAATAAATAAAATCTCTGTCTGCCTACTTGTGATCTCTCTGTCAAATAAATAAATAAAATCTCTGTCTGCCTACTTGTGATCTCTCTGTCAAATAAATAAATAAATAAACAAATAAAAGATACACAGTGCGATTATAAAATAGGAAGGAAATATCCTCATAGGACAAAAAGAAGTGACTCATTTACTTTCACTTATTTGTTCAGCAAACATGGGGTTTTTTTTAAGCTTATTTACTTTTTTTTTAGTACTCTACACCTAACACGGGGACTGAACTCACAACCCTGAGATCAAGAGTCCTCTGCACTTCCGACTGAGTCAAAAGGGCCCCGACATTTGCTATTTTTCAGCTGCCTGGCACCAGTAGGTGATAGGGATACAGTAAACTACAAGAGAGGCAAGCATTAAATAATTATACAAAGACACACTGAAATGATACCACTGATAAGCCTGGAGCTCGCACTGAGGGAAGAGTGGTAGCAGGAAGCAAGAGTGCGATATTAAGGGGGCCTGGCAGACAGAATAACAGGCTCAAGGGGTGCTTCTCTGATTTTAGTCCTTATCTGCCCCTGCCGCAGAGCCCTTTCAGACTTGGGTTTCCTGACTGCCCTCTGAAATTTCAATACCACAGTTACACCTATTTATACACTGTAGGAGTAATTTTTTGGCCCCATGAGCCAATCTATGGTCCCATAGGGCTCAATTCAGCTGACGAAGGGGAGGGAGAGGAGGCGTCTGGACAGAGGGAGCTGTGTCTGTGCTGCTAACTCGCAGGGAGATCCACTCAGGGCGTGCTGAATTTGAGGATCACCCGCGACATCTAAGTGAACGTGTCAACAGGCACCTGAGTTTGGGCATGTAAAGCTCAGAGGAAAGACCGGGTGTGCAGAGGAGAAAGAGGGATCAGCCAGGGAGGTTAAAGGAGAGCGGCTTCAGAGCAGCAAACAGCAGGGTCAAGTGGTGCTAAAGAGTCACGATGAAGACTGAAAAACATCCCCCAGACCGCGAGTGTTCTTACCTGCTGGAAGGGACGAGTGGGATAAATGTAACCCACGCAGACGCATCTGCTCGTCTCTGAAATCTACACAGAATGAACATCATAAGAAAGTTAGGCTGTTGATCTTATAAAACAAAAATGAACATACTGAAAAAGGTTTTCAAAAAAGTTGTCCTTACTTGTTTCTGGTATTAAGGCTGACGAGGTAAATAAGATGAAAAGCCCCGAATCTTCTAAGCATTTGATGATTGCCTTAAACATTGGGGGGGAAAAAAAAGGTGAAAAAGGTTCAGTCCCTCTCTCCTTCTCCCTCTACCACACTCTGCAAAACAATTCTTGAAATGTTAGTGTTTGTAAGAATCAGGAGAAATTTTGTCCCCAGTAACAGAAACTGCAAATTCCTTACTGCTCAAATAATCTTGGCCCTGTGAGACCTACATATAAGAACTGGAACATCAAGGCTGGTTTTAGCACAGTGTTCAACTCTGTAACAAATCAATTAGAAACGACACTTCAGTTTTTTCATTAAGATGCTTGACATTTCATCCTGCTGTCCAAATAGTCAATCTGTTACCTTCAGCCACAACAAATTCAAGGTGACTCAGACCTGAGATTAGCGATTTAAGCTCACGTTTACACAAAAAATATCACAGAATCCTGGAACTCAAGACTGGAAGACGCCATCCAATAAAATAATTCTTTCTACTGCATCGTAAGAGAAGAAAATAACATAATTAGGTCCTGTGGCAACATGAGATGCAGATAAAAATAAATTCTTCTTGTTTCCCTCTACGACAGTCTTCAGGGATTCAAGGAAAAAAAAATCCTGAAATTTTCATGTTTCCAGTAACTCTGGGAATTTTCCCCCAGATAGTGGGGAAGTTACCTAAAATCTGCCGTTGCAAAATAAAGATAACAGCTTTTCCATTCATCACCATCTCAAAAGTATGTCCGTAACAAAGAGAAAATCCAATATTCATATGGTAATTTTTCAGTTAAAAAAGAAACCTAAACAAAATACACTATTTTGTTTTTTTAGAATACAGTGAGAAAACATTCTTTTTCAAAATTTGATAGGTCATAAAGCCTACAAATATGGGGAATCAACACATTACTCAATAACAAAGTATGAAAAAAAAGACTTCTGATGATTACATCCACAAGAATAATCACTTCATAGGCTTCTGTGATAGTCCCTGGACACCTGACATTTTCTGTTTTGTTTCCTCCAGTCTTACACATTCTTTGATGGTAGGGACTGTTTTTGTATCTGTGCTTCTGATGCACAGAAAGGGCTAAAGAAAGAATTACTGAATAAATACACCAGTAGTTATATATACACAGAGCTTTGGTATCTGGTAAATTGCAGGTATACTTCTGGCTTCATTTTCTACTGCTGTAAAAAGTGATAAGGGAGTTAGCTCTACATTACTCTGCATTTTAGTTTTGGGATACAGATGAAATATTCAAATAAAACAGAATTATGTATCTTATTCGTCTCTCAGAATATGTACTGTAAGGGCTAAAGTTCCTATTTTAACCTTTGTGGGGAGAAATCATACAATCTTTTATGTATCTACTGGACTCTTCCATTTACACACAGAAAAATACAGCCATACATGTCCTTAACACCCTGTTAAAAAGAGGCCTTGGTCTGCACCATTCTTGAAGGTCAGTGTTCCAGGTACAAGCCCACATACACTTTATTTAAAGGGCATCTATTGCTTACCCTCTATATACAGATACTTAAGATATGATAACTGCCCTTAAGCTCAATGTCTAGGTGGGGGGCCAGATATGTAAAAATTATTCATACAGTGATGAGGCAAGAAAAAAAGCATGGGAGCTAGAGACTATAATGCTAAGTGAAGTCAGTCAGAGAAAGACAAACACCTAATGATTTCACCCAACATGTGGAATTTAAGAAACAAAACAAGTAAGCAAAGGGGAAAGAGACAGAAACAAAACAAGACAAGAAATGGACTCTCAACTCTAGAGAACACACTGCTGGGTGTGGTGGGGGGAGGGGAAATCGGTGACGGGGATGAGGGAGTGCACCTGTGGTGACGAGCACCGGGTGTTGTATGAAAGGGCTGAGGCACTATATTGTACCCCTGAAACTAATATTACACTGTATGTTAACCAACTGAAATTAAAATAAAAACTTAAAAAATATAAAAAAAAAAAAAAGAAGAAGAAGAAGAAGAAAAAGCATAGACACTGAGATAGACACTGAGGAGGAAGGACCTGATGGGACTGCGCTGTGATGTGTGCATCAGGTCGCTGCTACTCTGGATATCATCCACACTCAGAACAACACAGCCTCCGTCCCCTGGCAGACACTCAACGGCCACCCACTCAGCATCGGCCACGCCCACCAGTTCCTCTGTGCTGAGCGGCAGCACCACAGATCCGCAGGACCGACCCTGGACCCCGGACCCCGTGTTGGCAGGTGGGCTCAGATGCCCTGCGCAAGTCAGGGCACCCCACTCCCTGTCAACTACTGGACAAGGGACATGCAGATGACACACACCGGCCTAATGAACTGGAGTGAAGGTGGGAGGGGCTCCAGTGCGTCTCCGGACGGACGCACAGAGGAAGCATGTGGCCCCGGGCAGCAGCCGCGGGACAAAGTAGCATAAGAGCAGGGGGAGGTGAAACCCAGAGGCCTGAGCAAACTGTGCTTGAACTGGCCTTACCACGTAGAACTGAAAAGAAGCCTCTTCAGTCCTGTTACTGTTTAAGCCAGCTTGAGTCACCCTCACAAGTAACTCCAAGTGGCCCAAGACCCTTTATCTTCATAGCTTGTCCACGGGTCTTATTGTCACTTCTGATTTCTTGCTGTCTACTCCGGGGACAGTCCAGCCTGCCACTAACGGGCACACATGTTTAGATCACCATCCCACACTCACACTATCTTCCCTGGGATGCTGAGGTCGCACCCATAAAAGGTCAGCATCTACTCATTCCCCACACTGAGGAGCCCTGGTTCACAAAAGGGATAGAAGTCTCCAGATTGTTACATACGTCTCACTAGCATGTTACTTTCTACAATAGGGAAATGGTGGGAGCACCAGCGTTTGATTTCTCTTTTTTCCTTACATACCTATAGATCAACACAGGTCACTTTTAAAGAAGCATCTCACAAGTGGTCCTTTAATTAATTCAGAAACGCCAGGGATCTACTCAATTCTTCTGTCATAAAACAACAACAACAACAACAAAGGATTTGGGGAAAACCGTCCTCTTATTCTTAAAATCAGGAGTACAAACTGACCAGCGAGACACGAAAGTAGACTGAGACACAAAGAAGGATGGAAATATTGGACAATAACTGCTAAGAATATGTCACATACTGAATGATGAAAATCCTTTCAGCAAACTAAAATAAGTCACTCCAGGCATAGTCAATGAATAATGAGATAGCAATTTCTTCATTCAAGGAAAAAATAATAATTACATTTTAAATCGGCGATTCTTACCAATTGCTTATTTGTGAGGTGCTCCGTTAGTTTATCTACTTCTCCCCCGCGTTTGTTCACCAGCTCCACCTCATACGTCCTGAAGCACAAATCTCGGCAACAGACTACGGAGCGAATCAGAAAAATGGAACATTTCTTACTTTAAAATGCTATTATGCTTTTTTAATAACCAAGTTTTTCATTTTATATGTTAAAAAGATGAAAGAATTAGAAATACTCCTTAAAAAACATTTAACATTCAATGGTCTTTGTTACAAAACTCCTCAGTAAGAAGTTACTGTGTCAAGTATATGAAACAGTGCTTTCAGTAACATGGACTCTACTGTAGCAATTAACAAGACAGATATATACTATATAAATAAGATAAACATCAATGTTCCATGAATTAATCTAAATGACCAGGAAATTTCCTTTGCATGTTTTCTGCTTTTTTTCTTCAGTTAGAAGTACATAAATAAATAAACACCATCACCACAAAACTTCTGTTCTTCTTCAAAGGCTTTGTTATGAGTTTCCAACTGTTTTAAGCATTTCTCTGCTGAACTCCCTCAGGGTCCTATAGTAAAGCTAGTCACTGCCACCTTAGATGAAACTACCTTTTGGTTTCTAGTTAGCCTCCAAGGAACTAAATCACGGCAACCCTACAACTCTAATGAAAGGCCCTTCTGCAAATCACTTAGACCTTAAGATCACTTAAAACCACAATGGAGTGTGTATGCATGTACACGTGACCTAGGAAAAAAACTGAACAAAGTCCGGGGTGTGCAGTGTATCATTACATCTGAACAGACCTTTTTGCTCCAGGTAATTCTGTTTTCTAAAGGCAGCTTCTGGTAGTTTTTTCTTCAAAGATGACACTTTCATTACATACTTAAAATCTAGTTCGTGTGGTCTAAAACAAAACAATACCGTGCAATTTAATGAACATTTAAACCACAGCTTCACAATTTTTTATTTTCTAATATAAATGCAAACAAAAATATCATAACAAGAAAGTCCTTAAATTGTTAAAATCTGAATCAAATGTGAATATTTATAAGTATTATACATTTTCAAATATATGACCCCACAGACCATAGTCTTCAAATATGTTTGCATTTTTTGAATGCGTGTATTTTTGAGATTAACAAAATATCTAGATGAATCAGAAATTATGCATACTAGAATGAGAATTTTCAAATAATTACGCTATGTAAGAGTTAACAACTTTTGACAACAGTGAGCTGCTTACCATGCCGTACCACTGAATGAACCACATCCAGACTTTTGTACCACTTCCCCTGTCTTTTCTTTGAAAACTCACTTTCAAATACTTGTAGACTTATAAATGCCCTCCCTTGCTCCCTAACTATGTCTCTGTGTCTTTAAAAAAGGACATTTGCTTATGTAACCACAGAACAATTAACCAAATCAAGAAATTAATAATGATATGGTTCCATTAATTAACTTATAGACCTAATTCAAATTTTGCCACCTATCTCACTAAGGGGCTTTATAACAGAAGAAAACGAATTTTCTTCTGTTTTACCATCCAGTCCAGGATTACACACTGCATGTAGTTAAATCTTTTTAATCACCTTCAATCTGGACAGTCTCTTGATCTTTATCTTTAATGACCTTAGTATTTCTGAAGAATAGACTGTGTATTTTGCAGAATGTCTCTCAATCTGGGTATGTCTGATGTTTCCTGCTGATTAGATTGGCAGGAATACCACCTAAGTGATACTGTGTCATTCTCGATGCATAGCTAGGAAACACAGGACATTTATTCCACTGCTGGCGATGTTAACTATTTAGTTAATGGTTCTAGCCACTTCTCCCTATACTCATTAGCTGTACTCCGCAGTGACAATGAACTTTCCCAGCTCTCCCATTTATTTATTTACAGAATTTGGTTGTTTGTTTTGCTTTGTTTTGAGGGAGAGCGTGTGCTGGTGCAGGGGGTGGAGAGTGGGAGTCACGGTAGGAAGGAGAGGGAGAGAATCTTAAGCAGGCTCCATGCCCAGCACGGAGTCCAATGCAGGCTCGATCTTACAGCTCTGACATCATGACCTGAGCCAAAATCAAGAATCGGTCAGCCAGATGAGCCACCCTGGGACCCCTATTCACAGAATTCTTACTTTACTCTCTGGATTGTAATAATCTTCAATCCTCCCTCTTAAAACAGGTCAATCAACAGAAAGAAAATAAATTCTGATAGCACAACTGTTTTCAGCTTGTATTTCAACAAAACAGGTGTATCGTTCAATAGTTTCGGGTACAAACTAAGAATAGACTAAATAAAAACATTTCATAAGATGCCCTTCACAGTGCCCCAGAAGCACATAAGTCAGTAAAATGCAAATATATGTAATAGCTACCCTACTTAATAGTGGTCTAGGAAAATCAGCTCCTGCAACTCTTTTTACAGATTTTTTTTTTTTTTTTTTAAAGATTTTATTTATTTATTTGTCAGAGAGAGAGAGCGAGAGCGAGCACAGGCAGACAGAGTGGCAGGCAGAGACAGAGAGAGAAGCAGGCTCAAGGAGCCCGATGTGGGACTCGATCCCAGGATGCCGGGACCATGACCTGAGCTGAAGGCAGCTGCTTAACCAACTGAGCCACCCAGGCGTCCCATTTTTTTTTTTTTTTTTTAAAGATTTTATTATTTATTTATTTATTTGACAGGCAGAGAGGCAGGCAGAGAGAGAGAGAGGGGGAAGCAGGCTCCCCGCTGAGCAGAGAGCCCGTTGAGGGGCTCGATCCCAGGACTCTGGGTTCATGACCCGAGCTGAAAGCAGAGGTCTTAACCCATTGAGCCACCCAGGCGCCCCAGCTCCTGCAACTCTTAATAAAGAGCCAATAATAGGGCCTATCCGCTGCATCTGCTATCTAGGCAAATCCAGTCTGTGTCTTGGGAAAGTCAAACATCTAGCAACAATTTAGTTCTGTCTGTGAGGTCATATTCTCATGAGTGGATTAAGACACTAAAACTTCCAAAGTGACTTGTCAAAGATTAATAGATTACAAAATAGATTAATAGATTACAAAACTAACTATTTCAAAGCCAAGGTCAGAATTTGGACCTGAATATAAGTTTCCTGTGCTCTATACATCAACCCCAAAGTACTCTAATTAAAAATCAAGTACCATCGCTTTGTTTCACACCAGTACCGACAAACAAGACTTCAAAATGAGAATTAAACAAAACAAAACAAAACAAAACAAAAACAGTAAAGGACACGGACTCCATACTTACAGTTGCGTTGGAATAGCTGTACCGTCAGAGGACCAAAGAGTCACATCACACAGCAGACAGCCTTGAACAGTTAATTTGCCTTGCCACGAAGAAGACAGAGCTTTAAGACATGAGGAAGAAAGAAACTGATTATTTATGAGCAAAACACTTACTTAAAAAACATAAAAGAACCAATTAAACAATGTCTTACCATTTTCACTGAGTTCAAATCTAGGGAAAAAGGAAAGGCATGTTTATAAGAGCAAACAGAACAGATCCAGTAAAACAAAGTATGTACATAATTACTTACATGCTTTTATGGGCTGATGCTGCCATCCTTTTAGGCTCCCTGTACTGGAAAGCTACAATAATATAAGGACAGACCTGCCTGGGTCGCTCAATAACAGAGCTGCCTGAAACTTCATAGAGGTAATACTGAAAGAAAAGAAATACGGATTATCAGAGTAGCACTGTGGAACACTGTTGGCACCAAGTTTCTCTCTCAACTCCACCCAGTCCTGACATTTAATACATTAGATTCAGAAATGCAACTCGAGAATAATTTATTCCCAGGTGACTATACCTGACTCAGTTCAAATGCGCGAAAATGACTCGTCTTGTGAGAAACCTTGTTAGTATTTGCAGCCACGTGGCAATCATAGCCAGAAGATGGGCTAGTATAGTTAGTGGTATAATTCTCAGACACAAACTTGACTCTTCCCTAGAATAAAAATATTAAGACTAATCAGATGGCTTCAAAAGGCAATAATCTTACTCTAGGATTCATTTAAAAGTAGCCTAATAAGTAAGGATGTGGATGTGTTTCAGATAAATTGTGTTAACAACTATGGTTCTTAGAGAATTGTCTTAAGGCCAACAATAGTTTTAATTACCTGTTAGTCTCTTAAAACTGCATTTAAAAATTTGGTATGTATGGGCATCTTTCTGAGGTAAATGATCACAGCTTTTATCACATCATGAATCATCCCAAATTTAAGAGAACCATTTCAGTAAAAGAAAATTACAGAGCCCACCAACTGAACAGATAAGCTTAGTCAATGACTGTAACATAAAAGGTGACAAATGAAATCTAAAATTTCACAAGATGAGTTCTCAAACTGAAGTATTAAGATACCAATTGTAGTTTTTAGATAAAGGTATTTCTATCATGCCAGGACCCAGTAAATCAGCAAGGAGCAAATATACAGTAAAGTGCTTAGCCGGACCCAATAACTGAACAGTCGATAATTCTTCCGATTACAGATTTCTCTTCATCAAGAGTTACGTGTCTTTTGGAGTGAGGAGGGGAAGGCAGTCAAGATTTCCATACAATGAAATAACATACAATGATTTTAAAAGCTGTTGTACTATAATGACATGGAAAATACACAAAATATATACCAAAATGAGGTAAAATTATAGGGAACTTTTATTTTTATCTTTATAAGAAGAATCTAATTTGGGGGTGGAGGGATGTTAAGGTCGTGCCTCTTCATTCACAGGACCACCAGGGGCAATAATAAGAAGCCAAAGAATATAAATGGTAGTTCTCAGTGAGCAATCACAACCTGTATCTTCACCCTCTCCAACACTTTATGATGGCCGGTATGTCGGGCATGGCTGGCTTTTGAGCAGTAAAGTAAGGAGAACTGAGAGCATATAGGTAAAAACTGACGAGCAGTAGCCACCAGACAGGGGGTTACAGGGCCAAGGATCCCAGCACGAAGCACAAGTGACAGAGGCATGACACCAAACGAGGATTATGGGAGCCGCAGCCCATCTACTCCACTAGCTCCCCTGCGGGAGGACAGAGGGAGCAGGAGCAGGAGCAGGGATCCCTCGCCAGTGTGATACCACCGTCCCTCCAGTTCTCGGGGACAAACTTTAGAATGTGAACAGTTCACATACAAAAAAACACATCAGTAGTATTGGTTTATAATCAGAGAACTTGGGACAGTAAGAAAACTAAAAATGAAGCAAAAACCAAAACGAGACCAAAGAGTATGTTCTCACAAAGCCCACCACTCTCTAGGGTCAGAGTTTTCCTAGGAACTACTTGAGTAAAAACTATTAAATTTTGTGATTCACTCATACTAAACTATTTGAGGGTATTTAAGAATTTCTGAGATCAGCAGTTATAGACACCACATAAAACTGGGAACAGTTCTGGATGCTGTAGAGATAAAGGAAATAAGGTTCTCTTACATCAACAATTTAAACCAGAAAAGGAAAAGTTCCTTTCTAAATTCCTCTTCTAACTGTAATCACATTGTTTTTACAGGTTGCAACTTATGTTATTTAACATTTAAAAAGTGACCACTGTGGGCCAGGATGAGAGGAATGCTTTTTACTGATTAACTTATGTATTATTTTGAAAGCTATTTTGTTTTTTAAAGACATATTCATAGATCATCTATCAATCGAACAAAAAAGCTTTATTTTTAAAGGAAAGCAAGAACAGCAGTTATCTTTTCTGAATTTATAGCTGTCTCTGGTGACTATGATGCAAATGATCTGCAAAGAACATTATCACAGACTGATAACCTTTAGTTTTTAATAGAAAAATTACATAGAAGTGCATTTGGGCTTTACCTTAATTAGGTTAAAAATTACAACATAACCAGACTTCCCATGATACCATGGTCTTGCATGAAGATAGTCTGAGTATTTGGAAATATACACACCTATAAAAGTATAAGATAAAGATTAATTCACACTTTAAAAGGACTGTTTACGCAAGTACATTTCACACGTAGGGCTACCTGTAACTAAACAAGACAACACAGAAGACAAAGAAAAGTCAACAGTTAATTGTTTTGAAACTGCTTACCTTTTAAAAACTGTTCAAGATATTCTAAAGGTATGGAAACATTAGAGCTAAGACAAGACAGGATGTTATCTGACGGACAACCAATGCTCTAGCTGGGTAGAATAACTAAAAAGGGATACAAGTATCACAATTCTTGGTAAATTCTAAGTTTTAATTTTTTTTTTTAAGGCAATCATTCGACGAAAAGTCCTAACTATAGCACTCCGATTCTCAAGCTATTTTTTGCAAAGAATCTCTTACAAGTACTCTTCTTTAATAATTAGCGCTAAGGTCTGCTACCTGGCAGGTTGTGCTGGGCAGCGGTGGCACCGAAGTAAAGAGAACAAGGTCCTGCCTCGCAGCAGCGTATGCCGCTAGTCTGTGAATTTCCAGTTCCGGCGATAATCACGTTTGTTCTATCCTCCACGGCAGCCCGCCGCAGCCCAGCATGTAGTCTGTACTTAACTATCTGTCAGACACACGTAGCCGAGGACACAAAGAAATGGAAATAAGCATTATATCTCCTTAGAAAAGGAGCTCTTGAAACAGAGGAACGAAGTTCTCAGAGAACAGTGAGCACAAGTATGGAAGCACAACCGGTTATCAACTATGCAGGAGGGCGGGCCGCAGTGTGGGGAGCCGGGGAGAAAGTACAGGAAACTGAGGCTGAAGGGGAAGCGTGGAACTGAGCGGTGATGATCTCTGCTGGACTGGCTCTTCAGGGGAGACCTCACCCCACCGGCAGCAGAGACCCGCAGGCATTTTCAGGGCAGACTGCCAGACTGCCGCTTCCAGGACACTGAAGTCTCAAGGCGGGAGAGAGGCTAGAAGCAAGGCCAACTGGGAAGCTACTGTCAGAGCTGAGACAGAAGAGGAGGGTCCCCAGGTGGCAGCAGCAGGGGAATGGCGAGGGAAGAACACATCCCACAGAGATTCCTAAACTGAGGCAGCTCTTGAAATACGAGACACCGGCGAGACACCAGCGAGAGCACTTGGATATCCTGGAGAGATCAATGAACTTGTGGTCCGAAGCTTGGGTTCCGGCACCAAGTCATTCACTTCCTACTAATAACCATGCGACTGAGGAGCAGGTAACCTGGTAGGGGGGCGGGGAGGCTTGGACACCTAAGCTACAGGGTCCTCAGGAAGATTTAAAAGATCCATAAACTTTTAAAGCTATAAGACACTACATTCGTAAAATATTACTATGATACACAGAACTAACCATTTCTATTTGAGCCCCAAACTATAAAATACACATGGGCAGGGGCGCCTCGGTGGCTCAGTGGATTAAGCCGCTGCCTTCGGCTCACGTCATGATCTCAGGGTCCTGCGATCGAGCCCCACATCAGGCTCTCTGCTCAGCAGGGAGCCTGCTTCCTCCTCTCTCTCTGCCTGCCTCTCTGCCTACTTGTGATCTCTGTCAAATAAATAAAATCTTTTAAAAAAATAAAATAAAATAAAATAAAATAAAATAAAATACACATGGGCAGCAGTGCTATTTTCTTACCCACCCCAGAACGTGGTTAAGAAGAAATAACGGTACATGTATTTGTTAGGAATAATTCGGTTTCTACTCCGGCACCCCACTGAAGCCAGCCTCTTAAACATCAACCATATAATCAGGGATTAGAGTCATGTAGAACAAGGGCCTTATGTTTTAGAGATGAAAGCTAAAGTATTTACTTGTAATTTACTTTCCCATTCTTTAACAACAATATTTTGTTAGCCAAATGGAGGAATAACGCAAACCAGATCTGTTAAACCTAGGGGATCGGTACACTACACCATCCTCTCTTCCTGCATTAGTTATGTCTTATGCGTTAGTTATGTTATGTTTCAATGAAAAAGAGTAGGGATAAGAGAAGGTTTTATGGAAGATGTTATCAGGGTTATGAACGTATTCCCCGTCATGGCCTTCAGAAGACGTGAATGTAAGTTTTAAAGCATTTTTGTGTCACACAAAGTGACCCCAAAACCCAGCAATCTCACTGCTGCGTCTAGACCTAAAAGACAGCAAAACACACATCTCCACAAAAGCCTGTACACGAAGGCACACAGCTGCGCCTCCCTGATGGCCAAGAAGTGCAAACCACCACAGGTCCCTCAAGCACTGAAAGAATAAAGAAAACGTGGTAAAACCACACAACGGAATATCACCCAGCCAAAGGGCAGATGAAGTACGGGTACGAACTGCAGCGTGGATGAGCCCTGAACACACTGAACCGGGAAAAGGAGTCACAGAGCATCACGGAGAAGTCCGTTCATGTGGAACGTCTGAATGAGGCGGACCCGGGGTGCTGGAGAGCAGGTGAGCGACTGCCTCGGCCAGTCGTGGCGGGGAACGGCTTGTCACTGGGAACAGGCACAGACTTCTTTTTCGGGGACGAAAAGAGTCTGTGCTAACAGTAGCACTGCTCTATGAATACATTAAGAAAAGCTGACCTGTATACTTGAAATGAGTCAATTACAGGCTGCGTGAATTCCATCTCAACAGAGATGTGAAAAAGTCAGCAGGAAGCAAGCCACTCCTGACCTCCACGCTGGTAGCACCCAACCGTGCTAAATACCCGTGCTCCTCCCCAGTTCTTCCTCCACCGGACTTTCTCCCTACCCCCTGGCCCCCAGGTCCCACACCCACCCACAGTCCTGTTCTTTCCCTTCAATACTGTCTCACACAACAGGACCTTTGGCTTCAACCAACACCTAGTCCTGCCGCTTTGCCCCCATCTCCAGTTCTGATCCTTTTTTCCAGCTTTTTTTCTTTTTAAACCATCAGCAGGGTATCTCCCAGAAGACCTAGGAAAATCCACTATTTCTCAAATTTAATTCATGGAAGTAGTAGCGTCCATTTACCGGGAGCTCAGTGCTTCCCGTAGCCTCCCATGACCCTCCCAGCAGATCTCAAAGACAGTTTTATCTATTTCACAGATGAGGAACTTGAAGCTCAAAGAAATTTAGTGCTAATCCACATTCTTAACCGTAAGATCACCTTTCCCGTCTACCGCCTCAGCTTCCCTGCCGATCTCCTTTCCTTCTGTGTCTCTTCTCCACCGACAACATCACCGCAGTGTGAGCTGACAGGCTTATACCTGATTATTCCTTCTCTCACTCCTCACATTCCACAGTTGCCAAGTCTGGCCAGTTCCATCGATTCTCTATTCCTGCTGCCATTATGATAGCTCAGAAGACGTCCTCATTAGCCCGGGATGACCGCACTAGTCTCTTGGTACCGAAAGCTACTTTTAGTATCTCTTCTAGGCCAACCAACCTTTAAGAAAAAGTTCTGATCAGGTACTCCTACTGGAAAATCTTAGGTCTTAGACTTGAAGCTCATTTCTATGCTTAAAGCACTGATTCTAAAGATTACGATTTATCACTAATGAAACTGGCTTTTAATGTAAGTATCCTATGAAATGAACCAAACCTCACTTCACCTCGTGAAAGAAGAGATTCTCTTTTCCGCTCAGACTTACCTTTGGCTGGGTCACCAAGCGTGGTAACAGTACTGCAGCCCACACAAAGTCCGCGCTGACATACTGACTTTGCCTTTAAATAAAAGACAGTACTTTGGTTATCATGTCAGTCTTAGGAGAGACAATGAAATAACACTATGATCTACGAGCTTTCCAATAAATACAGAATCTGTACACAGTATCTATGTATGGCACAAAGCAAGCTTGTGTGAGGCAACTGTGTTTGGTTAATAGTTCACGTAATTTTAATCATTTAACAAAAGCGTCATCAGCAAAACCTAATTAAACAAGATTAAGTCCTCTCTTGAAGATCTCGATTATAGCTTTGGAATCACTAAATTTGAGAATGTCTTATCCACTAGTGCCTTTTTTAGTATGAATCCATAATGTATTTTATTTGTAAGTAGATGATTAAATAAATGAACTCTTCTGGTATTACTATATAATCCTTATGTTATATGCTAACGTTAAGTATTCTGTAAGCAAGTCTACCCTTGCTCTTTAAAAATCATGAACTCAATCAAAATATTAAATTATTTAAGTGAATTATAAATTATGGTATTATTAAAACTGCACCTAGCAAGCCACATACATCTTTGGGGACACGGTCCACCCAGTAGTTTCCTTCTCTCACAATTTGGGTACAAGCAACAGTACAGAAGCTCCAATTTCAAGTAAGGCAACTGCTGGAAGTTTTCACCTTATCCCCAAAAACCATGTAACTGAAACTTGAAAAACCTCTACAAGAAACAAAGGATCTACGTGAACAATGATCCAGAATGAAGAAATATCATTTACTCCATTAAAAGGCATTACCAATACTTAGGAAATCCGCATTAATTCAAATCTCACCCTGAGGTGACAAATGTATTTACAATGAAACTACAGAGGGCCTGTGAAAAGGCGCAGGAATCCAATCACTTTCAGGACTAGCTGTCACAAAATCATTCCCACTGCCACCAGACTCAGCAACAAAAAAGACTGGAGAACTGGTAATTTTATAAATCTTAGAGAAGTGAAATGCCAATATTTAAGTTTAATGAGATCATTAATTTTGCATATTAATATCACAAAATTAATGTTCTGTGACCCAATTCCCTTACCTGATTTTCAGTTTCAAACAGAAGAAACCCGTAAGTCTCTTGAAGTTCTTCCTGAGTATAATTACTTGCTTTTTTTTCTTGGTAGAAAGTTTTGTACTGTATAAAAGAGAGAATAATCAAATGCTATAAACATTATTTTGCCTTGCAAATTAATTTTTAAAAATGCATCATCTGAATTCCTCCTGTTGAAGGACTACCAAAACTTTTTTTTCTTCTATTCCCTAGAATATATTCTTAATTACCTTCCAAGGATTTCTCATCTCATCTGAAAGTGACAGCTGAGAAGAATTAGCTAGGCTTTTATACCAAAAATGATGGGTCTATTTCTTTAGAACTAAAATAAAACTAACACACAGACACAGTGTGTACCAAGCACCTCACCTCATTTAAGAAAATGTCATTTTTCACCAAAGTCACTTGACTGTACTGAAAACCATGCTCAGATGCAGAGTCCAAGTAAGAAGTATGAAGAATTGAAACTGCCCTCTGGAAGAGAGAGTCTGAACTCAAGGACACTGTCTCAAAAACTGTAAAACACAAACAAAAATAATGCAACTGTTTAAGATAACCAAAGGATGGGGTTAAAACCGGCATACTAAATATCACTAAATACTTCATCTATTTCCTTCCTGTAAAACTCAGACACATTGTGTTTGGGCTCCATTACATGTACTATCTTAAAAGACCTCTCACGTGAAGAACATGATCTACGGGAGGTGAGTTACTGAGGGTGAACCACTTTCAATACAGGAGTAAAATAAACCCTGCCAGATGCCTTGGGGCTTTTGGTTGAAAGGCGTGTGTTGTAACCACAGTGGGGACAAGCAGATCAAACACGGCAGCATCAAGGTGAGTGGTCAGCAAATCAGAACAATGTTCCTCGTCTACACTAATGCCACATTTTGATAAACTTACCCTTCCTGTCTTCATATCAAATCCCCCAAGTAAGCCCGTTAGGTTTTCTTTTAAGGGGCCTACTACTGCATACTCAACACTCAAACACATTAGAAATTCTTCTGTCTTTGGGGCTTCCTCATGGCCTAGACACATCTGTTAGACTTTACCTTGTATGGGTTATATTATAAAATCATTACTTCTTTTCATTTCACAAAAATAAAACTTTATTACTTTTAGAAAGTGTTTTCAAACCCTACTCACGTGCTATCCCAGAAATTCTGACATGACCCTCCTGAGAGGCATGTTCCCTATTTGAGAATTACTGACTTGACCCAATGATTCTCTTGATTGAGGCTTTGTGCCTTTTGTTTTATAAGTTTTTACTTTAGCGAGACTTGAGCCTAATGAATTCTTGTAATATTTAAATCTGATTTGGCTACCCCCTTATATTTGTGTCTTTTCTATGCTCTTTAACCAGGTCAAGACAGTGAGGTAACAAACTATTTATAAATAATAAAGAGAATGGACTAATAATATACAAGCACTGGAAATTTTGGTGATCTAATATAAATAAATAAATACATTAACATGGCTTCCTGCTTTTACCAAAACTCTGCCAATTACATTAAAGTTCAAAAGCTAAAGGAAAGAAAAGCATTTTAATTAAAATTAACTTATGAACAACAGTAAAATACTAAACTATCATAGAAATGAAAACAAACATTTCAGTGAAGTTAATTTGGACGAAACTGTCCTAACACTTCAACTATCCAAGTAATTTAAACATGCTTTAATAAACTGCCTAGTATCAAAAGTCAAAGACTTAAGTAGCAAGGAAGGAAAGAAAAGAGGACGAAACATTTAAGAATATCCTGAAGTTCCTACATCTGATCCATATAGATTTTTTTTTCTCAGTTTCACTTTTTCCTTCAAAATCAGTATATGAATGCTATTAAAAATACGGATATTCTAAAGAGGTTCAAATAGCAAAACAATAGGCAGGATAATTAAAATGATGCCTTTTTAACTGCATTACCTTCTTTAGCTACATTGGCTTAAAACAAAGTAGGAGGACTATGCACTTGTGACTTCATCTTTAAAATAAGTTGCACCACTGGCCCAAATGCAAGTCAGGAGTCCTCTAAAAGCCCTAATATGGGAAACCTTGTATTTAATATTTGTAAAAGTCAAAATAATATTTAAAAATCTAAGTAAACTCTGAGGCTCAATATTTGAGAAATAGGTTGCTTACAGAGAAAGACAGAAGTTGTCAGAGCTTTGGAAATGACCAGTCTATGGCTATCAACTCTTAAATTCCACACGATGTTAATACGAAGACACAGGTTTTAACTTCTGGAAGTACCAAATATGACATACATCCACATTTTTGATGGCCAATGCACAGTAATAAATGAAAAACTGTGAAAAATAATGTACTCTGAAAAGCAAACAAAAACAGCCCATCTAACACTGTGTCTGCCAAATACATGTGGTCAGAGAACATTTTATTGACCAGTATGAGGAATACTGTTCTCATAAAGAAATGACCAGAGATGACAGCCTAAAATAAACATAGGAAATGATTTTGTGCTAACACATTTTTATTCCTAAAACTACTGATAGTTAAAAATGCTTCCCCTTTAGGTCAGCTTTCTCCAAACAGAAGTTATTTATACAAGTAACCATTTTACAGTTAGCAGAAGGAAAAGCATGTCCAAAGCGAAAACTGATAGAAATCCACAGTAAATCTGGACTCTTTCACGATTTCGTAATAGAATGATGTCAGTTACACCCTAGAAAGCACAAGTTTCCTGCTATATAACTAAGCAGATAGGTGAACATTTTATCAAGATATTATCTCTTCTTACACAATCATTTAAGAGTCAAACTAGTATACAGAAGAGTATGGGCACTAAATTAATGGGCGGCTGCATTTTTGCTGAGCAATACACGTGCTTCACTTAGACATTCAAGATTGTCAGAATATTAAGAGAATGAGGAGGGGAATATTCTACAGAGAAATACTAAAACAACTTGAAAAGTACCTGTCTGTAAAGTGTAAGAGTGTCCCTTAGAGCTTAAGTGACCAAGAGAGAACAAGTAGGGAAAATTCAAGTTCAATAACAATACTTCTAGAAACTGAGTTAATATTCTTTCCTTTAGCACCTAGCTTTGGGCATATTTCTCCGCTGTTTGTGGATTCATTCTTTAAAAGTTAAGTCCAGCTTGACATAAGCTGGATTCTGTTCAAAGTGCCCTGAGATAATCTCCCCTTTCTCAAAATCCATCAGTGATATGGAATGTCTGCTTTGGGGCACTTGTTTCTCTACTTAACTTCTAATAAGTAAGAGGGATTAGAAAATTATAAACTGATCTCTGATGCTATGGCACATGTATGTGTTTTCCATTATCTAAGCATCTGGTCTGAAAGAAAATAATGAGATGAACTAATGCCAACAACTTAGGTGTCCCAATAATTCTAACAAAAATTAGCCACTTCTACCTCTCCCTGGGACTTTCATGACCACTTCTCCTATTTGTACATTATACAGTAGCACTCATCAAAGACAGAAACACTCAGAACCCAACAGTATCTGCCATTATAGGCCCTTATTATTTTTTCCTACAGACGGATTGCAACTTACCTCCATTAACACTGTCGATGCCTACATATTTGGCCCAGTCTAAGTAGGTCCCTTTATAGTTGTTAAAGAGCCCATTCCATCTAATCCCAGAATGTACTGCCTTTATTTTTAAGACATTGAGGGATTGCCAGTTGAAGGTAAATACAACCTTTTTACAGCACAACTTGGAAGACCTAACAAAAACTTAAATGTGTGTACCTAATAATCTTTCCATTTCTGGGAATCTATTCCTTAGGAATATTAGCATGAGTACACAGGAGATAACGGACAAGGCTACTCCATGCACTGGCATCTATAAGAGCAAAAACACTTGGGATAACCCAAACTGACATCAATAAGGAAACACCTTACAACTAGTACATAAATACCAAGTGAATCTATATACTTTGACATATAAAGATATCTACTCTACCACCGAGTAAATAACACACATCATATAATGTCATTTTGGTTTAAAAAAAAAAAAAAATAGAAAATTATGTGTTTGAAAATTTACAGAAAAAGATCCAGAAAGATGGGAAACCAAATTGTTAATGGTGTCTAAACCAATGGTTATTCAAATGGAAGTGGATAAAGGTGAACTCAAACATTTTACCTTATATATATTACTATAATTTAGGTTTTTCTTATACAGTATGTATTACTTCTAGTATTTAAAATATCTCAACTCAAAATCAAGTAAAATGAATCATAATTTCAAAGAAATACAAATAGGGAAATGTGACAATTTCCCCTGAACCTTTTCTGATGGAATTTGAAATTTTAATCCCCTATTAATTTTGGATCAGTGAAATTTGTAGTCACTGGAAATTGTAAATTTTTTTTAAATGTCCTTTCATTTTACATGATCTAAATTAAAATTTTTTAAATTGTACTGCTCTACTTGAATTCATTAGTAATAACTCATAGCATTTAGTTTAATACCCACTCTTTTCTGATATGAACCCTGGCTCGGTCTTCTCTAAGAGAGAATGTAGCTGGGAGGGTGGTCTTAATTCATTTTCACCAAGTATACCCCCAGAATTCTCGACATAGTCCTGTCCTCTGTTAATGTCATAAATGCTAAAATGAGAAAAGAAAAAATTAAATCATAAAGTGAATAGTTCTATTTACGGTGTATTTACCACACACACAGGTCTACTGAACATCTGATTTACATTAGGTACAATTCTATAATGTTTACCTCCTTTGACAAATCTCCAGAGCTAAGGCTAAATTTATTTTATAAGCAGTAACACATAAAACGAAATGCTTTTCCTTTGATATTTAAAGAAAATCTTCACAGAAGATTCACAGAAATAAGATATGCTTATTGGAATCACTATTGCCTCAAAATAAAAAATAGAGATTATAGAACCACATTCATGTTCTACTGGTTGAAAATAACAAAATCAAATAGAACACAAATAAAATCTCTTCCCAACCCAAATTAGCATATAACCCATCCTTTTTTTTTTTTTTTTTTTAATTTATTTAGTTTAGAGAAAGAGATGGGGGAGGAGCAGAGGGAGAGAATCTCCAGCAGACTCCCTGTGGAGTGTGGAGCCTGATGCACGATTCAATCCTACAATCCCAAGATAACAACCCAACCTTCAGGCAAGAGTCAGAAGTTCAACTGACTGAGCCACGAGTGCCCCGACCCATTCATCCTTAAAAACAAACAAACAAACAAACAAAAACACAAAAAACTACTAGTGGTGCCTATTACATATACAGTACCATGCTATACCCTGGATTCATCAAGACAAATGAGAAACCATCTCTACAAAAGAGGCTCAGACTAGAAAAGGAAGACAAACCTATACAGAAACCAGTACTATAAATGCCGGGGGGTGGGGGAGATCTAGAACATGATGCAGTGGACGCAGAATAGGGATTTCATTAAGACGGGGAAATGTCGAGAAGTTTCAGAGGCATCATACTTGAAATCTGAGTAGATATTCAAATAATGAAGGAGGCAAAAAAGGGGCCAGGCCACATGTTCTCTAGGCAACAGAAACAGTAGAAGCAGAGGTAGAAACATTATACATATAAGGAACCCCAAGCACTTTATTTGAAGAATTCAGTATGCTTCACATATAAAATCAGCATGTCTACTTTTATAATAGTATACCTCTTTTCAAAAAGGATTTGACGCAGAATTATATGGATATACTCAAAATTCTAGAGAAAAGGTAGCAATATTGGTAATATTCATTCATTAAACAAATAGGTTATTTATGTCAAGAGGGGAAAATTAAACTGGGAATCAGGAGACCAGGAGTCTCATGTAGGTCCACCACTACCTTGTTCTGAGACATTAGTGTGAGGACACTGTGGACTGCCTTCCTAATAATCATGCTCCATTTTCTTTTAATCCCCCAAACCCTAATTTTGTTTAGATACTGGGTGATCCCATGCTTTAGGAGAAGCCTGGGAAGGGTGTGTGTGTGTGTGTGTGTGTGTGTGTGTATTTGAGAGAGAGAGAATTGAAGCTTATTATGGTTTTTGGCCCATGTGATCTGGAAGGACGTCAGCAGAGAGAACTCTGGGAAAGCTTTCTTACAAAAGCACTGGAAGAAAAGATGCAATCTCCCTGTCTCCATCTAGCCTTTGGCCTTGTCTTTCTTTTAATCTAAAGATTTTATTTATTTGAGAGAGAGAGCGCGCGCACGAAGTGGAGGAGACAGAGTGAGAGGGAGAAAGAGGCTTCCCACTATGCAGGGAGCCAGACGCGGGGCTCGATCCCAGGACTCCGGGATCGTGACCGGAGCTGAAGGCAGCTGCTTAAGCAAGTGAGCCACGGAGGTGCCCCTGGCCTTGTCTTATGTGTGTCCGTTGCCTGGAATTCCTCCTAACCAAGAGGGGACTGACCAGCCGACATACTGAGAGTGGAACAAAACAGAAGATCCATCCCTGATGAAGTCCCCGAACCGCTAAACAAATGCACCTCGAGCGGCCCTGCCTCTGAGTCTCCTGAGATATGAAATACTTTTTTTAGATTTTATTTATGTATTTGACAGAGAGAAAAAGATCACAAGTGGGCAGGGAGACAGGCAGAGGGAGAGGAGGAAGCAGGCTCCCTGCTGAACAGAGACCCCCTGATGTGGGGCTCGATCCCAGGACCCTGAGATCATGACCTGAGCCGAAGGCAGAGGCTTAACCCACTGAGTCACCCAGGCGCCCCTGTTTAAACCACTTTTGTTGGCAAATGAAAACACACTATGAACTTTGTTACATTATTTACTCCAAGGCCTCATGCAGTTGGAATTCTCTAAGACTCCTTTCAGTTCGAACACAGTGACTTTCCAGACTGCCTTCCTTAAGACCTCTTATGTATAAGGCTTTATGCATGGCACTAGATAATTTATCAAGTCCCTCTCTTATCTGCTACCATGCCTGGAGACATTTATCCTAGTATTTATTGGTAAGAAATCACAAAAGCTTACATAACTGCTGTGAAAACTCGAAACCTAAAATATAAGGATATGTAAAGCCTCTGATTCCCACCTACTCAATAAAGTCTATCTCCCTCTCACACACAAAGGAAAAATGCCCAACTCAGAGCACTCCTGATGTAATTTCCCTCATTAGTTCCACAAAATCTGATATTCACACTCCTCCCCCACTTCATGTCTAAATAGTCCTCACGTTTAAAGCCTCCCCCCAAATCTAGCTGTTCTGATGACTTAAGATTTCTCCACCCTGCATTAATCATTCTTCACCTGTGTCCCGCACTTCTTTACTGTAGTCCTGTTGTATGTATGGCTCTGGGCTAGAGCTAGGGAATACAGGAAAACAAAACAAAACAAAAAACCAAAAAAAAAAAAAAAAAAACAGGAGACCATGTGTCTGTCTTAAAGAGTGATCTTTTTTTTTTTTTTTTAGATTTATTTATTTATTTGACAGACAGAGATCACAAGTAGGCAGAGAGGCAGGCAGACAGAGAGAGAGGAGGAAGCAGGCTCCCTGCTGAGCAGAAAGCCCGATGTGGGGCTCAATCCCAGGACCCTGAGACTATGACCTGAGCCGAAGGCAGAGGCTTAACCCACTGAGCCACCCAGGCGCCCCTGAAAGAGTGATCTTTAACACTGAGGTCATAATTTCAGAATTGTGTGTGAAACAGTTATGTTCAGGACAAGGGCTTCTTCAGACTCCAGGAAGGTAGTAGAACGAGTGGTCAAGGGAATAGACTCTGTAAACAGAAGGACTTGGCAAGCCAGGACTTTGAACCTAAGTCTTTCTAGTTTTGTGACTTTGAGAAAGCTACTTGATCTTTCTTCCCCTTACTTTTTAAAATAAATTTCAACAAAGCATAGACACAAAATAAAAAGCCAAAGACCACTAGGTTTATCAATCACTGTCCCCACCCTCCCAGGGAGCCCCTATTCCATCCCTCTTAGTTGACCACTTTCAACTTTGGCTATATCTTCTGGTGTAACTCCATGTTTCTAAATAAAATGCCATATAAACTCATATCACTAATTTTGCTATATCAGTATTCAATGTTTCACTAAATTGTATGCACTAATCACAGCTGGGCCACACTGGGTAATTTCCTTTCTTACAGGATGTTTCATTTTGTGTTTTTTTTTTTTTTTAAGATTTTATTTATTTATTTGACAGACAGTGATCACAAGTAGGCAGAGAGAGGGAGGGGGAAGCAGGCTCCCTGCTGAGCAGAGAGCCCGATGTGGGGCTCGATCCCAGGACCCTGAGATCATGACCTGAGCCTAAGGCAGAGGCTTTAACCCACTGAGCCACCCAGGCACCCCAGGATGTTACGTTTTATTCAATTTCAAATTGCTTAATTTTCAGTTACCAATCATTAATTCAGCCTAGAATTCTAGAGAACTAAAAATCTCTGAACAGATAGAAACATCAAGTGTTTTTGGAGACATCCTTTGTGGAGCATGATATTATCCAGCTTCGGTCTGAACCTGTGCTCTCCAATAACTTGGGAGAGCTTTGTGACCTTGCTGGGAGATGCTGAGATACAGCACTGAAGCATAAATGTTCCCCATATTCCCAATCTGCAGAAATTGATGACCTGATTCTAAACCCATATTCCCAATCTGCAGAAATTGATGACCTGATTCTAAACCCATATTCCCAATCTGCAGAAACTGATGACCTGATTCTAAACCCATATTCCCAATCTGCAGAAATTGATGACCTGATTCTAAACCCATATTCCCAATCTGCAGAAATTGATGACCTGATTCTTTGCAATCAAAGGATACAGTTGCCATTAAAGAAAAACTCATATACTGGACTTTATGAAAATTAAAACCTTCTGAGCTTCAAAAGGCATCATTAAGAAAAATATCTGCAAAGCACTTGTGTCCAGAATATACAAAGAACTCTTAAACACACCACAAAGGACAAACTAATGGTAAGTAAGTACATAGGAACATAGTCAATGTTATTAGTTATTAGGGAGGTGATGCTTGCCCAGTAGAATGACTAAAATTAAAAAGACAGAAAATACTAAGTGTTGGCAAGAATGAAGAACTCTCCTAGATTCCTGGTAGGAATATAAAGCTATATAGTCAACTGGGAAAAGTTTTGTCGGCTTTTTATAAAGTTAAACATACACTTAGTTCACAGCCAACCAGTTCTACTCTTAGAAATCTACCCAAGAAAAATGAAACATGTCTGTAAAACGATTTGTACATGAACCTTCAGGGAAGCATTATTCTCAGAAGGTAAAACTGGAAATCTACATGTTCATGATAGGTGAATAGATGGATAAACAAACTGTGGCCTATTCATGTAACATACTACTACTCAGCAATAAAAAAGGAAAACTGCTGAGGCATGCATGAAACTCAAAAACGTAACTTGGACAAAAGAAAGCAGACATTACAAAAGTACACAATATAGGATTCCATATATGTTCAATTTATATATGTGCGCGCGTGTGTTAAAGTTCTAGAATTGGCAAAACTAATCTATAGCGATAAAGAGCCCACCAGTGGTTGCTGAGGTAGGAAAAAGAAAACTGGAAGTGAAGTAGGCACAGAGGAACTTTCTGGGGTGAGAGAGTCTATTTTTATTGGTTTGCTGGTTACAGGATACACAGATTTACCAAAATTCACTGAACTATATATACTTAAACTGTGTTTGGCACCAAATACTGATACAGTATAGAAAACAATTTCTGACCAAGATCTAGTAAAATTATAATGTGACCATAGAAAAATTAATCTCCAGAGCCCGATGTTAAAAAAAAAAACAAAACCAGGGGAGCCTGGGTGGCTCCGTGGGTTAAAGCCTCTGCCTTCAGCTCAGGTCATGATCTCAGGGTCCTGGGATCGAGCCCCACATCAGGCTCTCTGCTCAGCGGGGAGCCTGCTTCCCCCCCCTCTCTCTCTGCCTGCCCCTCTGCTACTTGTGATTTCTGTCAAATAAATAAAATCTTAAAAAAAAAAAAACCTACTTATATATGACTCACAAGTTAAATTATAATGAAATTTAAAATGGCTGAATGACAATGAAAAGTACCATCTAAATTTAGATACATGTAAAGTGTAAGAAAAAAAATCTACCAAAAAAAAACCCTATTAATTTTAAATGTAAATATTAAAGAAAAACGCTGGAAAATCAGTGAATTAAAGTCAATTCAAGAACTCAGAAAACATACAAACAGTAAATTAATAAGAGAATAAGGAAAGGAAATAAATGATAAGGATCAGAAGTTAATTAAACAGAAGAAAAAAGAACCACAGAGCAGGGAAAAATAAAGATTACTTCTTCGGAAAAAAAAAAAAAATTCGGGGTTCCTGAGTGGTTCAACTGGTTACATGTCCAACTCTTGATCTCTGCTCAAGTCTTGATCTCAGGGTTAGTTCAAGCCCTGAGCCTACTGTTTGCTGGCATTGTTTCTGTTCTGCCACCAAGCTGATTTTCTTTCCTTTTGTCAGTCCCCAAATTTTTACCAGAGTATGTCTTAGGGCTGGGCCAGTTTTCCTTGGAATACATGGTGCATCCTTTCAAAATGTACATTCAAAAAATAAATTATTTCTTTTTACAGAAATATTTGAATTATACTTTAAGATATCTGACTAATTATACTATTTTGATTTTCTTCTTTGGGGGCTCCAAGTTTGCAAGTATATTTTGGATCTCTTTTGGCGGTCTCCTATATTACTATCTCAGTATTTTCTTTTTAGAGATTAATTTGTTTGCTTTTAATCACTTTTCTCATGTTATCTTTGGTTCTGTTTTACACAGTAAAAATCATGGTAAGATAAGCACAACATTTCAAGTCTAATCTTTAGATTTGCCATGGGACCTAGTCTCCCATGTGCCTCCTATTTTACTCTGTTTCTGAAACAGTTTAATCTTTTTCTTCCTTTTCTTTTCTGTTCTGCTAGTGCCCATTTCACATCCTCCTATGGTCTGGCTATCTCTTCCTCGAATTCTGTTTGTTTTTTTTTTTTTAAGATTTTATTTATTTATTTGACAGCACAAGTGGGCAGAGAGGCAGGCAGAGAGAGAGGAAGGGAAGCAGGCTCCCCGCTGAGCAGAGAGCCCGATGCGGGGCTCGATCCCAGGACCCTGGGATCATGACCTGAGCTGAAGGCAGAGGCTTTAACCCACAAAGCCACCCAGGCGCCCCTCTTCCTCAAATTCTTGTAATTCTGCTTTGTGGTCTTCATTTTTTGTGTTCATTTATTTTATTTTTAAATACTTTATTGAGATACAGCTCACGGCATACAATTTACCCACCTAAAATGTACAATTCAATGGCTTTCGTCTATTCAGACCTGTGCAAACATCACTACTATCAATTTTAGATCATCTCGTCACTCCAAAAAGAAGCTGTGTACCCCTCAGCCACTATCCTCACCCTTCAATGCTTCCTATCCCCAGGCCCAGGTAACCATTATTTTACTTTCTGTCTGTATAGATTTGCCTATATTGGACCATTTTATGTAAATGGAATCCCACAATACGTGGTCCTTTGTGCCTGGCTTCCCTCACACAGCATCGTGTTTTCGGGGTTCATCCATATGGTGGCATGTACTTCACTCACATTTCATTTTCACTGGCTCATTTAGAGGAAGATGATACTTTCCGGATATACCACATTTTCTTTTATCCAATCACCAACTGATGGACATTTGGAATGTTTCAACTTTTGGGGTATTATGTACAATACTATGAATGTTAATGTACAAGTTTTTGTGTGGACATTTTTTCAGTTCTCCTGAATATATACCTAAGAGAACGGCTGAACCATGATAAATCTATGTTTAACCATTTGGAGAACTGCTATTCTGTTTTCCAAAGTGACTGCACCATTTTAACTTCTCATTAGCAGTGCATGGAAAGTTGTACTTTCTCCACATCACTGCTGACACTTGTTACTATCCTTCCAACCAAATAAGTGTGGAGCTTATTTTTAAGTTTATGTTGGGATTTTAGGTCACTTTTTATCTACTTCAAGAGGTCCACAAGCTTCTGCATGAAGGGCCAGACAGTAAATATTTTAGGACTGTGAGCATACAGTCTCTGTTACAAAGACTTAGTTCTGCTGGTAAAGCATAAAAGCAGCCACAGACAATGTGTAAATGAATGGAAAAGTGACTAGGTTCTAATAAAACTTTATTTAAAAACAGGCAAATGCAGTCACTTGCCCAGCCCTGATCTACACTGTACCAGTATTCGGGGCTTTTCTTGTCATCTGTAGAAAACTGTGTGATGCACATCCCTCCACCTTAGCCTTTTCTTATACATTTCTATCAGTTAACTACTGCTTAGTAACAAACCATCTCAAAATTCAGTAGCTTATAGCCACAATCATCTGCTACTGCTCACACTTCTACAACCTTGGCTGAATTAGGCTTAGCTCAGCTGGGGCAGCCCTGCTACATCTCCTACGTTCCTTCAACCAATAAGCTAGGGAGGCATGTTTTTCTCATGGAAATGGCAGAGGTACAGAGAACAAGTGGAGAATACCCAAGTCCTTTTAAGATTTATTAGGCCTGAAACTAATATACTATTCACGTCTACCTGACATTATTGCCCAAAGCTAGTCATATGGCCAAACTTAAAGTCAAGGGGGAGAGAAAAAAGCCCTGGGGTTTCACAGCGCAACTGATCGTGGTAATGACTGTACACCTTGTGAATATACTAAAAACCAATGAATTCTACCTCAATATTAAAAATATTATGTTACAAAAAAAACAAAAACAAACCAACAAAGAAATGCAATTGCCACTGTATCGCTGTAAGGATGCTGTACATATTCTTTCTGAGGTTTTTTGTACTTGAACAAGAAGATTCAGGGTGTAGGAAGGGATGAGAGAAGTTTTGAGGTTTCTTAATGTAAGAGTTCCCCCTTCTCTGTTCCTGCATCCAAGGATTTTTGAAAAAATAATACTTGTTGTCGCCAATCCTCTTGTAACCTGCAAGTATAATCTGGTTCAGGAAGGCCTATTAATTCCAGCTCAGTTTCCTCTTCAAGACTACTACAAGACTCACATCCCTTGCTTTCCAAGGTCATATACTCACTTCTAGGGGTATTTCGCTAGCACATTCTAAGATCTCTGGGCCACTCAGGCACTTTCCAATTTCTCTCTGCTTTCCTTAATGTTCAGGCTTAGCCTGGTACTTAGCAATTCTCTCTTAAGACGGGACTGTTTCTGGACTAAACAGCTGCTGGTCATTTCTGAGCTATGCCCCCTCTGCACAACTCCACCTTTCTCACAGAACTGTTGGGGCTTCCCAACAGTACTTACATCTAATTTCAAGTTTACAGGGTTTCTTTTATTCCTGCCCTTGTTCAAAGTGTAGTTTGGGCACGGCACCTCCCCTCCTTCCCATTTTTTTTTCCCTAGAAGTACAATGATGAAGAACTAATCTGGTCTTCTTCCTTCTGGAACTGAAGGTTTGGTCTGGTGATTCGATTTGGTTTTGTTCTCCTGTTTTCTTCCTCAGGACACCAGACAGAAGACCCATTCAACCAGACGCTCACCTCTTCCAGTTCTGGGACTTTAATAATGGTTTCCTCCCACTATATAAGACAAAAGACCTCTTTGGTTCTCCACTTTTATTTACTCACTCTTATTTTCTAATTCTTGTGGCTATTTTATTTTGGGGGAGAATTCTTCAGCTTTATTATCCAATCATTATATATTTTCTTCTGCTCTCACAGAGACCTTTTCTGTTTCCTGAATAATTTCGCTTTTTTAAAAAATAGAACCTCTTCTTTCACAGATGTCATTTCTTTTCTCTTGAAAGGTACCATAGTTTTATTTGGTTCAAGTTTCTTCTGTTACCTGCAGTAAATCTATTTCTACCAAGATCCTTTTATTTCCTACTTGTTTATTCCTGTTTGGTTCCTTCCTTCCTTCCTTCCTTCCTTCCTTTTTATTTGTTTGAGAGAGAGAGTGAGTACCAGCAGGGGGAGGGGCAGAGGGAGAAGCAAACTGCCCACTGAGCAGAAAACCCTACCCGGGCTCAATCCAGGGACCCTGGGATCATGACCTGAGCCAAAGACAGAGCCTTAACCGACTGAGCCACCCAGGCAGCCCTCCTGTTTGGTTTCTTTTATGTTAGAGACTCCCACCAAATGGCTGGTGATCCTTCGCTGTCCACATGTGAAGCACTTAGAGCTGACGACGAGGCCAGCGCATGAACAGTGTCTCTGACCAGCAGCTCTCTCACACTCTCTCTCTTTTTCTCTCTCTCCTGTGATCTGATGGTGATACAGCTATTTAATTAGGCGAACTCCCGAAGTCTGTATCCGCTAAATATTTTACCAGGGTTGATGTTTCCCCAGGAAAGAATCCTTTAAGATCTTGTTTAGGAGGAGCACAAGCTCGACTCTTGGCTCTGAAGAATCACGCAGCCAGACAGCTCTGGCTTCCCTACTCAGTACGGCGACTTCCACTGAACGCTCATCCCGGTTTCCGTGCTCTGCTCCACCCCAGCTGCCTCAGCCTCCTGAATGTGATCATCTCCCGCAGGTGAGCTGTCAGTGCCCTGTCTGGGTAGAAGACAGCTAAGCAACTGTCTAGAGGCGAGGAGCAGGGAAGGGAGTCTAGAGCATCAAAACTACCAAAATCACCACTTAATCATTCTACTTCTGTGCCACCCTATCATCTTGCCTTGAGAAATACTTGTAACTTCCAAATCCTGAGCTGCTGCCGGACTGCCCGCTGGGAGTCCGCTGGCCTCTTGCCCACTGACTGCTCTTCGGCTTTCGGCAGCCCCACTCCGTAAAGCCACACAGGACTCGCCATCTTCGTGCTAGTTCCCCAAAGCTGACTGTACCTGGCATCTACTTTTCCATTCTTTTTGTCAGTTTATATCTTTACTCTTTTACTGCCACCTCAGTGGGATTTCCAGAGGGTGTATACAACTGGACATGTTAAACTAGAAGTGTCTACTTAAACTAAGTCTTAATTTCTTCATTTAAAAAATGTGGAATATACCCTCTAACTCTGGTAGCTATGACTACCAGTATTTTTTATTTTAACTTCTACAATAATGAAGACTTCGTTTTATTTACCACATACCAAAGTGCACATCAAATCTTCAATAAATGTTTCACTTAAAATGAATTACCTTTTAGTGCATATGTACTCAATAAGCATGTCCTCAAATACAGAAAAAGTGTAATCTCCAGAAGTTCTTCAATGACATTTCTTTCGAAAGCACTCTGTTCCTTTCTTTGAGAGTACTTGTCATGATTTATAACTACTTCATTAATGGCTAATTCCCTAATAAACCTGCCCCTGTAAGGGCAGAAACCATTTCTGTTTTGTTTACCTCTGATTGCTTAGCAGCCAGCCCAATGCCTGGCATATAGTGAACATGTATCTGGTGACTAAATGAAAGAGTAAATAATATTTATGCTATTTAATCTGTATCAAAACTCAGTAAAAGGAATAAAGCTTCCCAACTTTTTAATAAAGCAGCTAAATGTAGTACCAAAATCTGACAAAATCTAAAAAAGGAAATAAAAAAGAGTTATCTCTAGTATGAATATTAATGCTAAAATCCTAAAATATATGCATTGGCAAAGAGAATCTATCCCGAGATTAAAATAACAGAGATTAATTCAGATTCATCACAGGATTGTTAAGAATTGGTTCAATAAACAGGAAATTCATAAATTTAACTAACCACATTAATAAATCAAAGTAAAACAATCACAGAGGGGCCACTGATTGTGGGATAAGGTAGGAGAGCCAAATGTCAGACTGTCAAAGCAAAGTTACTATATACGTATTTATATTACAATGCCTTATAATGTGTAAATTTTTGTTGCTGCAGATATTTTTAAAATTTATGCATTTTTTGCCATACTTAATCTAAAAATCAAATTAAGATGCTCCCAAATAAAAGCTGTTGATTTAATAACGTAGAAAAATATCCTACCACACTGAAAGAAAGCTGGAGTAGCCAAATTTATATGGGACAAACAAGATTTTAAGCCCAAGACTGTAACAAGAGATGAGGAAGGGCCCATCACGAAGCTATACCAACTGTAAATATTTATGCACCCAACTTGGGAGCACCCAGATATATCAATCAATCAATAACAAACATAAAGAAACTCATTGATAATAATATAGTAATAGTAAGGAACTTTAACACCCCACTCACCATAATGGAGATACCTAAGCAGAAAATCAAAAAGGAAACTATGGCTTTGAAACATACTGGGTCATATGGACTTATGAGATATATTTCATCCTAAAGCAACAAAATATACATTCTTTTTAAGTGCACAAGGAACTTTCACCAGAGCAGATCACATACTGGGTCACAAATCAGCCCTCAACAAGCACAAAAACCCCGAGATCATACCATGTATATTTACAGACCACAACACTATGAAATTTGAAGTCAAACACAGGAAAAAACTTTGAAAAGACAGATATATGAAGATTAAAAAACATCCTACTAAAGAATGAATGGGTGAGGGGCGCCTGGGTGGCTCAGTGGGTTAAGCCGCTGCCTTCGGCTCAGGTCATGATCTCAGGGTCCTGGGATCGAGTCCCACATCGGGCTCTCTGCTCAGCAGGGAGCCTGCTCCCCTCTCTCTCTGCCTGCCTCTCCATCTACTTGTGATTTCTCGCTGTCAAATAAATACATAAAATCTTTAAAAAAAAAAAAAAAAAGAATGAATGGGTTAACTGGAAAATTAAAGAAAAACTAAAAAAAAAAAAAAAAAATACATGGAAGCAAATGGGAATGAAAAGATGACAGTCGAATACCCTTGGGATGAAGCAATTCTAGAGGAGAACACAGACAGCAACCTTTTTGACCTCGGCTGGAGCAACTTCTTACTAGACACATCACTGGAGGCAAAGAAAACAAAAGCAAAAATAAACTATTGGGACATCGAGATCAAATGCTGCACAGCAAAGGAAATAATCAACAAAATTAAAAGGCGGCCTATGGAATGACATAATGGAAATTACGTATCTGATAAAGGGTTAGTATCCAAAATCTATAAGGAACTTATCAAACTCAACACCCAAGAAACAAATAACCCCATTAAGAATTAGACAGAAGACATGAATAAACACTTTTCCAAAGAAGCCATCCAGACGGCTAACAGACATAAAAAGATGCTCAAATCACTCATTATCAGGGAAATACAAATCAAAACCACCATGAGATGGGCACCTGGGGGGTTCAGTCAGTTAAGCGGCTGCCTTCAGCTCTGGTCATGATCTCAGGGTCCTGGGATCAAACCCCGCGTTGGGCTTCCTGTTCAGCAGAATCTGCTTCTCCCTCTCCCTCTCCTGCTTCTGTTCTCTCCCCCGCCCCCTCTCAAATAAATAAATAAAATCTTAAAAAAAACAAACAAACGATGAGATACCACCTCACACCTATCAGAATGGCTAAAATTAACAAAACAGGCCAACAGGTATTGACAAGAATGTGCAGAAAGGGGAACCCTCCTACACCACTGGTGGGAATGCAAACTGGTGCAGCCGCTCTGGAGAACAGTGTGGAGGTTCCTCAAAAAGTTAAAAATAGAGCTGCCCTATGACCCAGCAATTGTACTGCTAGGTATTTACCCAAAGATACAAAAACACAGATTTGAAGGGGCACATGTTTATAGCAGCATTATCAACAACAGCCAAATTATGGACATTCTGGAAAGAGCCCCAGTGTCCATCGACTGATGAATGGATAAAGTTGTGTTATATATATTTACAATGGAATATTACTAAGTTATCAAAAAGAAAGAAATCTTGCTATTTGCAATGATATGGATGAAGCTAGTTTATATTACGCTGAGCAAAGTAAGTCAAAGACAAATACCATATGATTTCACTCGTATGTGGAATTTAGGAAACAAAACAGATGAACATACAGGAAGGGGGGAAAGGGGAGAGAGAGGGGGAGAGGGAAGCAAACCATAAGAGACTGTTCAGAATAAAAAACGAACCGAGTTGATGGAGGGAGGTGGGTAGAAGCTGGGTATTAAGGAGGGCGCTTGTTATGATGAGCACTGGGTGTATGTAAGTGATGAAGCACTGTATTCTACTGAAACCACCATTATATGTTAACTAACCAGAATTTAAATAAAAATTACAAAAGAAAAAAAAGATTTCTATAACAACATTAAGAAAATAAAGTAACTTAAGACACCTGGGTGGCTCAGTGGGTTAAGACTGCCTTCAGCTCGGGTCATGATCTCAGGGTCCTGGGATCGAGCCCCATATTGGGCTCTCTGCTCAGCAGGGAGCCTGCTTCCCCCTCTTTCTGCCTGCCTCTCTGCCTACTTGTGATCTCTGTCTGTCAAATAAATAAATACAATCTTAAAAAAAAAAAAAAAAGAAAATACTGTACAATAAGAGTTTCATAAAATTTTTTAAAAAAATATAAAGAACTTTGCCCTGTACAAAAGTTTAAATGTTTTCTAACGCACAGATAATCATACACACAAGGAATAAAAACCAATGACCTTTGCCTAAGGGCAAAATACGGGTACTCACTGTTTGACATTTCAAAAGATGACCTAGACTACTGTAGATCTCTACCCCGGCAGAGCTGTAAGGAGGGATGCCCTGTCTCCGGAAGTTCTGCAAGGCCTTCCTCACTCGGACACCCAGAGAATCCAGTGAGGAGTCGGGAGCAAAGGAGTTGGGTAAACCTGTCCGTACCGTCCAACCTGTCCTGGCGGCCCCACCGAAGTTTCACTCCGAAGGTCAAACACCAGTCTGTCCCCCTCCCAGCCTCCTCTGCACCCAGCTCTAAGGAAGACCGCCCGCTGGCGGGTCCGGTGCCCTGGCAGCAGCGGGGAGCCTCACCTCATGGTGCGTGGGGGAGGGGGCTGCGCCTCTGCCGCCGGCCTGTCGGCCCCCTCCCACCAGCGAAGTCCAGTGCGGTGGCCGGGCGGCGCGGGGCGGCACCTTTTAAAAGCCAACGAGGGCCGCCGACCGCGAGCCCGCGGAAGGCAGGCGCAGACCCCAGAACCTCAGCCACAGAACCGGGGAGGGGGTTCATGGGAGCTGCAATCTAGTTCGAGGGCTGGTCGAACAAGCAGAGCGCCCTTGGTCTTCCTTCCTCTGAGGTCTTCCAATGCCCTCTCTCCGGCGTTTGCTATTTTACAGGGCGTGCTCCCAGCTTCAATTTCTTCGAGGATCTTGCCCACAGGCTCTCAGGAATGATGCTGTAATGATGACGGATTGCAAGTCCCAGACCTAATCTGACACCCACATCTGTACACTACAGTGATCCCCAATTACTCTGAATCGGTGCCCCTATAAACCGTTCCCATTATCGTCTATACAAATGCACCAGCTACAGTTTCATCGGGCTTTGCTGTATGATTTACAAAAACAGAAGGTCTACTGAATGATTTTGAGTCTCCACAGATCCCCGGGAGATGCTGGTATCAGCACTTGTGGTCAAGATGGGGTGCTCACCCACTAAGCCAGGCAGCCCCAACAAAACCTACAAAAAATAAAACTATTCTGGGGCATGAAGTATTTGGTCTGACCTAAGGACATCTTTACTTTTGGCTCAAGCTTTAACAAAGTTACTAAAGACATGTACCTGCATTTCCTGACCATATCTGCATTTGCTAGAGGAAAATCTGTTCAGGAGATCCTAGAAAATCATTACCACCTTTATGTTGTACATATAGAAAACATACAGGAAAATCTTAACTCACAAAATTCACTTAAATTCATAAAGAATCATGTAGACTGACTATGTACTATTTAAAATAGCAAACACACTTTGAGTATTTAGTATATCCAAAGGAAAAGAAATCGTTTTTTGAAAAAACATTTTCGGAGGATTATATCCATTGTGTAAAATGAGACATACCCATGTACTATGACTTTTTCATTTAACTGTGGCATATTTACTTTTGGACTTAATATTCAAATTTTGAAGATTGTTTTAACAATCCTCAGAATCCAACCTCACAGTAAAAAGTATTTTTATATAGCAAATAGATGCTTATAATCTTATATCTGCCAAGTTTTCTCTCTTGCTATGCTACGTAGACTCTTTAGAGACCATACTTTCCACATTCAAGTTATGCACCTTTCATTGGAACTATTTCAAAGTTTATATGGTGTCATTTTTAGACAGTAACTGACCTTTTTCTGGCTCCTTATCAAACTGGATTTACTAATTTGTGCTTTATTTTTTTTAAAAGGGTTTTATTTATTTATTTGAGGCAGGGAGCACAAGCTGGGGGAGAGGCAGAGAGAAAGGGAGAAGCGTCTGCTTCCCCACCAAGCAGGGAGCCTTGAGATCATGACCTGAGCCCAAGGCAGACACTCAACTGAATGAGCCACACAGGCGCTCCTAATCTGTGCTTTAAACTATCAGCTTGCAGTGAGATGGCTGCATTAAACGCACTACTGTATTTTATTACAAGGACACTGTTAAGTAATTTTGTACCTCTTTTTAAAAAAAAAAAATTTATTTATTCATTTGACAGAGAGAGACACAGCTAGAGAGGAACACAAGAAGGGGGAGTAGGAGAGGGAGAAGCAGGCTTCCCACTAAGCAGGGAGCCCGATTCGGGGCCTGATCCCAGGACCCCGGGATCATGACCAGAGCCAAAGGCAGATGCTTAACCAGGCACCCCAGTTTTGTACCTCTTAAAAGAAAATCCTAACAATAAATTTTTCTCAGGGACAATTACATTTTAAAACCTGCTTTGGATTCTTTTGATTTCAGATGATGAAAGAGAAAGTGACCTAACCCATGCCATAACAGGATGACTTTTTTTTACTGCTCACACCCCTAGAAATATCCCATCCTCAAAGTCCTGGGCAAAGAATAGGCCTGTTCACTGACAGTGGCTCCCAGAGAAGTAGGGGATCACCTAAAGCAACCAGTCACACTGGTCAAACTAAATCCCGGAAGTTGGGGCCTCGAGCATTCTTCTAACGAGGCAGGGAGCAGGTGTGTATTCAAAGGTTCTAAACAGGGTCCATTTCACCATGCCAAGGAAGGTAGTGAGTCTTTACACAGAATATAAGCAAGGGATTTAATTCTCCAATTCTCCTTTCCTTGTTAAGGGAAAACAAAGTAGGCTCCAGACACATTTCTTATGCTAAAAGCAGTAATGTTAAAAAGAGAAGCTAAATTTAAAACAAAAACAAAAGGACAACTGAGTTAACCAATAAAAATAAAAACTGTTACTTTTAGAATAAATGAAATAATCTCTTAGCAAATATATTCAAAAAAGAAAAATTTAAAAGCAGAACAAAAAAGAGACTATTACCACAAACACAGAGAAAGCATTTCTAAAATTATAAATGTCATACACAATTTATACTAATTAATTTGAAAACTATAAAAATATAATTTGCCAACACTGATCGAAACAAAAGAAACATCTAAATAAACCAATTATGATGAAAAAACTGAAAGAGGAGTCCTAGTCCTACCCCTTCCCCCAAAAGACTAGGTCTAGAGTTTTATTGTCAGATTTTACTTCTCACTTACCAGATTATCAGGTACCTACAAGTCTGGCAATGCAGTCTGTTGGTGGAACTGTGGGAAACAAAGTGAAGAGAAAAGCAAAAGGACAGGAAAAAATGCATACTATGTAGATGAAAAAAGACTGATTTATACTTTTATATGGACAGGTCAGCAGAAATGGAAATTCACAGTTCAGGATTTATGAATAGCTAATAAACACATTTCAAAATACCTCCCGTTTACAGATATAAGAAGCCAAACAATCCCCAGCAAGGTAAAGATACACTGCATTGAACTAGCACAGCGCTGAACACAAAGAAGAATACCAAAGTAGCCGGAGAACAAACAACTGAGACACAGCTGACCTCTCAGGGGCAATAATGGAAAAGACAAAGAAAAGAGGGATAAGATGTGCAAATATGCTCCACAGCGGCCAACCTAAACTGCATTACTTAGCAGAAGCATCTTCCGCAAATGACAGTGAAACAAAGATACTTTCAGGTAAACAAAACTGGAAAGAGTTCATCACCAAGCAATTCTTCAACAACAACAAAAAAGCCATCCCAAAGGATATGCTTTGAGCAGAAGAAAAATGGCCCTAAACTGATGTTCTAAAAGATAAAAGAAGCCATAGAGAAAAGAAGTTAAAATGTGGGAAATGGAAATAAGCACTGACTGTGAAACACAACAATAATTCTAAACAGGTCCCCTTCTGTCCAGTAAGAATAGTGCTTAAAAATATTAAAACATATGATGACATATAAGCCACGAAGGGACTGAATGAAGTCAAGCTTCTACGGTTCTGGTACCATCTAAGAGGAAGGTAAAACTATTGGGTTTTTTGGTTTGGTTGGTTGTGTTTTTTTGTTTTTGTTTTTGTATTTTTAGATTTTTGAAAAGTCAGGGATGCATGATATTTCTAAGAGAATCATAAAAACCAAAAAAGAGAGCCTATTTTCCAAACTAGTACATGGGGAAAATGGAATGCCAGAGATATTAAATCGATATTTAAAAAATAACAGAAGGGGGGGCGCCTGGGTGACTCAAGTCAGTTAAGTGGCAAGACTTGGGCTCAGATTGTGATCCCAGGGTTCTGGAATCGAGTCACACTTCGGGATCCTTACTCAGCAGGGAGCTTGCTTCTCCCTCTGCCTGTTGCTCCCTTTGCTTGTGTGCTCGTGCGTGCGCTTTCTCTGACAAAAAATTTTTTTTTAATTTCAAAAAATAAAAAAAATTACAGGAGAAAGAAATATAGACTAGCCAGGGAATGTAATTACAGTGAGTGTAAATTACAGTGAGTATAAATCGGCTAGATGTCTCAGCTGAAATGCTTTAAAACTGCATTAAAAAATTCCAACAGATGCTCTTAAAAGAGACATCTAAAACATACAAGTGCGTGACTCTACAGCTATTTTAAAATAAATGAATTTAAAAAACACAAAAAGAAATGCATTAAAGAGAAAATTACAAAGCACAAGTGATAAACTACAAGCAAGATGAATTAACAGCACAGAAGGGAGAAATATTCAATATCAAAACTGAAAAAAGGAGACATAATTACACATGCTTCACACATTAAAGATAGCACAAGCGCACTGTTAACAACCATAAATATTAAAAATTCAGACAAAACAGAGACCTAAAAAAATCTAAGTAACTGTGACAATTTTTTTCAAATCTTGAGTAAATCATGTAACCACTAAAAAAAATTAAATCACTAGTCAAAAATTTGCCACCAAAAAAACTTCAGACCTAAGTGGATTCAATGGTAAATTCTACCACAACTGGTTATCTACCTGAGAATAAAGTTAAATTTTATTTATACTCCTATCTACCTACGATTAACAATTCCAAATAGATAGACACAAAATGAAAATCTTTAAAATTAACTTCAATTCATCAAAAAACATCACAAAGAGAGAGAAAAGGTATTTGCAACCCATTTTACTACCTAAGGATTAGTACCCAGAGCATGTAAAAAAGTCCAGGGATAGGGGCGCCTGGGTGGCTCAGTGGGTTAAGCCACTGCCTTCAGCTTGGGTCATGATCTCAGGGTCCTGGGATCGAGTCCCACATCGGGCTCTCTGCTCAGCAGGGAGCCTGCTTCCCTCTCCCTCTCTTTCTGCCTGCCTCTCTGCCTGTCTGTCAAATAAATAAATAAAATCTTAAAAAAAAAAAAAAAAAAGTCCAGGGATACTAGGTGGCTCAGTCCATTAAGCATCTGATTTTAGTACAGGTCGTAATCCCAGGGTCCTGGGATCAAGTCCTGCATTGGGCTCCTTGCTCAGCAGGGAGTCTCCTCCCTCTGCCTGCTGATCCCCCTGCTTATTCTCTCTCTCTATCTCTGACAAATAAATAAATAAATAAAATCTTAAAAAAAAAAAGTCCAACAGTCCAATGACCCCAAGAAATGGGGGCACCTGGATGGCTCAGTCGGTGAAGCGTCTGCCTTCGGCTCGGGTCATGATCCCAGGGTCCTGGGACTGAGCCCCGCATCAGGCTCCCTGCTCTGCAGAAGGCCTGCTTCTCCCTCTCCCACTCCCCCTGCTTGTGTTCCCTCTCTTGCTGTGTCTCTCACTGTGAAATGAATAAATAAAATCTTAAAAAAAAAAAAAAAGAATAGAAATGGACAAGGGACATGAACAGTACACAGAGGGGGGGGAAAAAGGCCTCTAAACATAGGAAAAGATGTTCAAACTCAGTCATAATTATCTGTAAACTGATTTATCAAACTACCAAAGAACACAAGTTGAACAAGGTATCCTGTGAGGGACTTGAGGAAAAGAGTCATTGCAATACACTGCAGGTAAACATGCAAAATTCCAAGAAAAAGCACTTTGGCAGTATTTCTCAAAATTTCAAAGGCATTTAACCTTTAACTCAGTACCACCCTTCTGGAAATTAATAGTACAGAAATAGCTGCTCACATACAAAATGACAACTCTACAAAAATTCTCCATGCACCATTGTTTTTAACAGCAAAAGACCAGAAACTGATTATCTACTACAGACCAGTTAAATAAACTGGTACAGCCACACAATGAGAAACTGTTTTCCTATGCTGTAGAATAAGCATGCTACCTATACACTGCTTTGTGAAGATTTCCAGGATACACTGATAAATGGAGGGGGAAAAATGCAGCATAGCACAAATCAGGTTAAGAGAAATAAAAAAAAACACTGGGGAATGAGTTGGATAGGCACAGGAAAGAAAAGATTTTTCTTCGTATGATCTTTATGTATTTTTTAATTGTTAATTATTCTAGTAATTTTTTAAGCAACAGGAAGAGTTCAACGTGCATATATAACAGATGTTTTAAAAATTCATACAGGGGGGCGCCTGAGTGGCTCAGTGGGTTGAGCCGCTGCCTTCGGCTCGGGTCGTGATCTCGGGGTCCTGGGATCGAGTCCCGCATCCGGCTCCCTGCTGAGCAGAGAGCCCGCTTCCCTCTCTCTCTCTCTCTCTCTCTGCCTGCCTCTCCATCTACTTGTGATTTCTCTCTGTCAAATAAATAAATAAAATATTTAAAAAAAAAAAATTCATACAGGGGCGCCTGTGTGGCTCAGTGGGTTAAAGCCTCTGCCTGCGGCCCAAGTCATGATCTCAGGGTCCTGGGATCGAGCCCCGCATCGGGCTCTCTGCTCAGCGGGGAGCCTGCTTCCCCTCTCTGCCTGCCTCTCTGCCTATCTGCGATCTCTCTCTGTCAAATAAATAAATATTAAAAAGTAAAAAATAAAAATTCATACATATTAATAAAACAAGTACCCAACAGAAAAAGTGGCAAAAACATGACAACATTACACAGAAGAAAACATTTAACTTGTTTTCTGTAATCTCAGAAATGCAGTTGAAAGCCACAATAATATTTCCATGAGACCAGCAAAAAGTAAAAAGCTGGACAATGCCATACACGGAGAGAATGGGAAGTAATGGGAGGTTTCATTCAAAATTAGCGGTGTATAAATCAGAAATACCATTTGGGAAAAGTTAGATATTTATCTAATGAAATTGAACATGCACATACCCTCCTAACGGATCCAGCAATTCCACTACTAACATGTCCAAGTATCGTATATATGCAGTTGAGGATGACAAGAACATTTATGGCCGCACTAATTCTAATAGCCCCATGTTGTAAATAACCATTATGTTCATAAAGAATAAAACAATTAAGTATATAATCCATTTATAATATGTTCTTAAAGTAGACCATCATACTACAATGAAAATTGTGAATTGTAGCAGTGGTTCCCAAAGTGGTGACGGTACTTGGGTGGGTTTTCTGATCTCTACTGAAATGTGTCATTATCTGAGAGATCTACAGAACTCAAAGAACTAGTATCTACCATTTGACCAATGTGTGGATGAAAGAACCCTTCAAAATGCAAGACAGACCAATGGGTTTTCATGTCACAGAGTTTGAGAATTTCACTGACATGGCTTCAAATTTTACATTGCAGCTAACCTTTAAAGAAACTGTTAGTTTTATTTTTATCTGATATTCGCTGAAACCTATCTTATAAGTTTATGAAAACATGCCTCCCTTTTCTAAATACACAGATGAGTCTGGATTTTCTTCATATACTTTCAACCGTAACAATATATTGCAACAGACTGAATGCAGAAGCAGACATGAAACTGAATCCTTAAAAATTTTTGTGAAAACAGGGGCTCCTGGGTGGCTCAGTGGGTTAAGCGTCTGCCTTCAGCTCAGGTCATAGGCTCAGGGTCTTGGGATCGAGCCCCGCATTGGGCTCCCTGCTCAGTGAGGAGTCTTCTTGTCCCTCTCCCTCTGTCTCTCCCCCTGCTTTTGCTCCCCCTCTTTCTCCTTCACTCTCTCTCTCAAATAAAATCTTTATTTAAGGGCACCTGGGTGGCTCAGTGGGTTGGGCCTCTGCCTTTGGCTCAGGTCATGAGCTCAGGGTTCTGGGATCGAGGCCCCCATTGAGCTCTCTGCTCAGTGGGCAGCCTGCTGCCCCCAACCCCGCCCCGCCTGCTTCTCTGCCTACCTGTGACCTCTCTCTCTCAAATAAATAAATAAAATCTTTAAAAAAAAATTGTGAAAATGGGGCACCTGGGTGGCTCAGTGAGTTAAGCCTCTGCCTTCAGCTCAGGTCATGATCTTGGGGTCCTGGGATGGAGCCCCGCATTGCGCTCTCTGCTCAGCAGGGAGCCTGCTTCCTCCCCGCCCCACCTGCCTCTCTGCTTACTTGTCATCTCTGTCAAATAAATAAATAAATAAAATCTTTATAAAATATATATTTGTGAAAATGTTAAAACAATGCCACTCGTGACTAATTTTTTTGGAAAAGTCTTTTCATTAAAATATTATTTACATTAAGATGTAACAGGTGTGTCATTTTTTAAGAGGTACCAATAAATACACCAATACATGCCATATCTACCATATTTAAGATCAATCAGTTTTAGTATCTAATGATATAACCAACATAAATGAAAGATCTTTAGGGTTCTCAATAGTTTTTAAAATCATAAAAGTCGTAAGACCAAAAAGCTTCTGAACTGCTGAACTACAGACATATGCTTCAGCAATGATGAATCTCAAAAACACAATGTTTACGTAATTCACAGATAAAGCTCAAAAACAGGGGAAAGAAAACAAACAGCTTGATTTAAAAAATATATATATGTGAAAAAACTGTACAGAAAGGCCAGGGAATAATTAACACAAAATTGAGGATGACCAGTGTGACGGCAGCAGCAATACACTGCTTCTGGGGAGAGGTAAACACCAAAGCTTCTAAGGCACTTAGATATCCTTTTAAGCTATGTACACAGAAATACTTAAAACAAACAAACAAACAAACAAAAAACTGGTACATAAAAATGGTATACTTCACAACAAAAATTTTAATAGAAGAAACAAAGAGACATACCTAGTATCCTAGAAGGAAAAACTCAAAGAATGCTTCTTCTCAAATTAATCTATAAATTCAAAGCAATCACAAACAATATCCCAACAAGATTTTCTACAGAACTTGGAAAGATGGTTCTAAACATCATCTGGAAGAAAAATTCAAAGAACGCCGAAAGCTTTTTTCAAAAGAAAGCAGCAAGATATATTACAAAAGTACAATAATTAAAATGGTGTGGTAATAGGTAAATGGGTCAAAAAAGAATTCACAATGCAATTTTTAAAAAAAGGATATGACCTAGTCAAGATATTTCTTTTTTATCACCCAAAGAAGATAAAAATTAAAATGAGAAGTTACTTCCAGTTATTAGAAAAATTAGTAAGATGTTAAAGAAATAGTTATCATTCGTGCTGGCTAGCAGCGAGATAAGGCATAGCTTTGGAGAGTGGATTTTATTAACGCGTAGGATGTTCGAGCAGAATTCCACAGCATTCTCCTCCAGCGTTGTCACAGGGAACCAACTACAGAAATACTATCATTGCTCGTTATAGGGGAAACCTCGACAATAAATACCCAGCAGAAATTAAAGCCTGGTTTGATAAAGACAGCATACCTCCTTTACTATACTAAGCAGATACCAAAACTACGTTTTTAGAGGCGCCTGGCTGGCTCAGTGCGTTACAGCGTCTGCCTTCGGCTCCGGTCATGGTCCCAGGGTCCCGGGATCGAGCCCCGCATCGGGCTCTCTCTCGGCTGGGGGCCTGCCTCCCCCCCAGCTCACTCCGCCTGCCTCTCTGCCTGCTTGTGATCTCGGTCAAACAAGTAAACTCTTTAATAAAAACACAACACAACACAACGACACTTGTTAAACACTGTGTCTCAGGCACTTTGGGGACCTGAATGTACGTGGGCATCTACGGGCGGAGCGCAGGACACGCTCCCAGCAGAGCTGTTTGCAAAGCACTGGTTCCATTCGGGCGCACGTCCTGAAAACCCCGAACCTCCGACGCTGTTCTCGGTCTTTGTCGGGGAGTGAAGCGCGCCTGCCCCTTTTTCCTTCCCTGCAGCGGGGGCTCTGGGCCGCGGCGCCGGACCCGGCGCGGGGCGCTCTCCGCTCCGGAAGGCAGCTTTTCCCCAGAAACCTCCTCAGGCCGGTCCGGAGCGTGCGCTGGGTCGGACTCCGCGGCGGGCCGACCACCGGCCTCAAGCCTCTGCACCGCGCGCCACGCCCGTGCCCCTTCCAGAGCTTCCCCCGGAGAACTCCGCGGGCGGCACCTCCAGGGGCCACGGCGACGTCGGGTCGCTCCGCGGCGGAGCCCCCCGCGCCCTGCACGCCCCGCCGTCCGGCCGCAGCAGGAAAAGCCGCGAGGGACAGGAGCGACGGGCGCTCAGTGAAACCAGGGTCCGCCTCGAGGTCCGCGCTTAACCTCCATGCCCGTCTACCTCGGGCTGCCCGGGGGCGCTTCGGCTCGACGGCGGGGTGCGGGGGCGCGCACCCCCTGCCCTTCCCGCTACGCGGCCGCCGCCCCCGGGGCAGACCCTTCCTTCCTTCTAGAACGACGCTGAAGCGCGCCCGCCCCGTCAGCTGCACCACGGCAGCCCGCCGCCCCGGCCGACGACCACGAGGCCCTCGCGCGAGCCGAGCCCTGCGCCCGGCAGGTGGGGGCCGCTGCGCCCACCCCCCGCCCCGGGGCACCAGCAGCAGCGGCCCCGGCGGCGAAGGCTTACCTGTGCCCCGCGCGGCCGCCGGCCCCGGGGCTCTGACGCCGCTGCCCAGTCGCTTCCCCATGCTCGCGGCGTCCGCGTCTCCACGCGTGCACGTCCCCTCGCGGTCCCCCGCGGCCAAACGTGACAGGCGCGTCCGCGCTCCGCCCGCTCCCCGACCCGGAGCGACCGTCCGCCCGCGGGCTCTCCAGCGGGCGGCCTCGGCGCGGTCTGCTCCGGCGCTTCAGGGGCGCGCAGGACCCTCCACGTCGCAGCCCGGGCTTCCCCTCCGCCCCAGAGCCGGCAGCGCGGCCCCGGGAGCGCCCGGCGACCCCGAGACGCCGGCGCGGGGCACCCCCGGCTCCCAGCCCGCGGCACCACCGCGCTCGTCAGCCGCACGTCGTTCTGCTCGCGCAGCGTCCCAGGAAGCAACGCTCCCCGAGGCACGCCGCCGCCTGAGAGAACATGCCGATCACCCGAGACCCAGGAGCAGGAAACCGGAAGTGAAACCTCTGGCCCCGGGAAAAGGGGGGGGAGAGGGGGAGGAAAAAAAAAAGAGAAAGTGAAAACTAAACCGTGGCAAACGGCGGGAGCCAATCACTGAGGAGAAGCCAAAGCGCAGGCGCAGACTGCGGCCGGCGTCCACGCGGCGCTCGCCTCTCCCCGGTGCGCAGGCGCGAAGCTTCAGCGCGCCCTGGGATTGGAGGACCGAGTCCGGCCTGGGTAGCTGGGGGCGGGACGAAGCCAGGACCGGTGTCTCCTGGAGCCGGTGCGTGGCCGGATGCGGGAGACGTGGAGAAGACCTGTAGTCGCCCTGGCGGGTGTGCGGGGGTTCCCGCAGCTGGTTCCCTGGGGGCTGTGGTGTTTGCCCCTGTTGTGTCTCCTAAGGGTGCAGTGATGAGCATTGCCTTGACCCAAAGTGACGTCAGTAAAATCTTTTAATTTAGGAACTCAGGAATAACCTTGAAAGAGTGTCAGCCTGAAAAAGAGATGGGACGAGAGATTATGCTGAAATACGTCCAGCAGGGCAAGTTCTGTCGTTTCACTTCCGCGTGGCACCTGAGGGATCACTCGGAGGACATTAGGAGAAGGAAAGGAAAAGTGAGTTGGGGGAAATCGGAGGGGGAGAGGACCCATGAGGGGCTGTGGACCCTGAGAAACGGAGGGCTGGGAGGGGGAGGGGAAGGGAGTGGGGGGCTGGGTGAGCCTGGCGGGGAAAGTTGGGAGAGGTGGTTGTGACAGTTGATTGGAGGAGAGCCGGAGTTTAGGGTTGTGGTGGCTTCTCATTGGCTAAGCTGTGCCACTTTCTCATTGGCTGGGTTGTTGCCAGCAAGGAGGAAATCATCCTGGTGGGGTGTGGTTGTGACAGTTGATTGGAGGGGAGCCGGAGGTTAGGGTTGTGGTGGCTTCTCATTGGCTAAGCTGTGCCACTTTCTCATTGGCTGGGTTGTTGCCAGCAAGGAGAAAATCATCCTGGTGGGGTAAGCTTGCTTCCAACAGTGGTGCTTAACTGAGCCCCCTTCCTGGCTTCTTGACTCCAGTTTGAATTTGGTTTCTTTCCATTTTCACACACGAAATGTTTAAGTGCTCATGCCCTAGGAAAACGGCTCTAGAAGTTGTTTATCCGTGCAGAGAGCTAAGGGACCACATATGGCATTAATTCTACAAATGGGAGAGATTAAGTACTGCAGACACTTAGCATGAGCGAGGCATATACTGCATGCTGGAGATAGGGGTTTATTAATTCAGTAGCAGCCTTTACTATTTACTCTGGCCAGCTACCAAGTAAGCACTAGGATTATGGTTGTGAACAAGCCACACAAGCACCCGGCACATAACAGAACTTACTCCAGAAGTAGGTAACAAAAGTTAACAAGTAAACCACCACCACAACAAAAATAGGATTTCATTTGGGCGCCTGGGTGGCTCAGTGGGTTAAGCCGCTGCCTTCGGCTCAGGTCATGATCTCAGGGTCTTGGGATCGAGTCCCGCATCGGACTCTCTGCTCAGCAGGGAGCCTGTTCCCTCTCTCTTTCTCTCTGCCTGCCTCTCCATCTACTTGTGATTTCTCTCTGTCAAATAAATAAATAAAATCTTTAAAAAAAAAATAGGATTTCATTTAACAGTACACCTGTGAAAGCAAGCTGAAAATGCTGGAGAATGGAGTTGGAGGCTGGAGGCCAGGAGCAGAAGAGACAGAGCTGCCAGATCTCACTGCATAAGGGACATTTGAAGTCAAACCTCAGGAGTAAAAGCAGACCAAACCAGTCCTCAGAAGATGTGGAGGAAGAGCTTTCCAAGCAAAGCTTGTGCAAAGTGCAAGCGCAGAGTCACTAGAAGTGAAACTAGGGTGTGTTCAAAAACTGAAGAGGGTTGGGTGTAGAAACTAAACAGTACAACTTACAAGTACACAAAACCAAAATGTACAACTCCCTGATATATCACAAAGCAAATATTCGTGAAATGACCACCAAGGTAAGGTAAAAAAATGGAACGTTGCCAAAACTCCAGAAGTTCCATCTTGTGTCAACTCCAATCATCCCTACCATGATACCTAACCACAAATCTTAACTTCCATGTTAATCTCTATCTTACCTGTCGGATTAAGTTTGTTGCCTAAACATACATACCTAAACTTCAACATTTAGTTTTGCCTGTTTGAACTTCATATAAATTGAATATGTTGTGCCTAGTTTCTTTGGAGAAACATTGTTAGTAAGACATGTTTTCATGGGTACTTATTATTTTGTTTTCATTGCTATATATGTAGATGTAGCTGTAGCACATTTTATTATTTTTTTTTAAGATTTTATTTATTTATTTGACAGAGATCACAAGTAGGCAGAGAGGCAGGCAGAGAGAGAGGAAGGGAAGCAGGCTCCCTGCTGAGCAGAGAGTCCAACTCGGGGCTTGATCCCAGGACCCTGGGATCATGACCTGATCTGAAGGCAGAGGCTTTAACCCACTGAGCCACCCAGGTGCCCCCACATTTTCTTTATCCATTTTACTGTGGGCGTTTTGTTTTTGTTTTTATTTATTTATTTTTTAATGTAGGTACCATGCCCAACATGGGCCTTGAACTCACACCCTGAGATTAAGAGTTGCGTGATCAGGGTGCCTGGGTAGCTCAACTGGTTAAGTGCCTTGTCTGCCTTTGGCTCAGGTCAGTCCCAACATCCTGAGATGGAGCCCTGTGTTGGGCTCCATGCTCAGCAGAGAGTCTCCTTTTCCCTCTCTTTTTGCCCCTCCCCCCACAAATGAATAAATAAAATCTTTAAAAAAAACAAAAAGACGGGGCACCTGGGTGGCTCAGTGAGTTAAGCCTCTGCCTTCGGTTCAGGTCATAATCTCAGGGTCCTGGGGTCAAGCCCCACGGGGGGGGGTCTCTGCTCAGCAGGGAGCCTGCTTCCCCCTCTCTCTCTGCCTGCTGCTCTGCCTCCTTGTGATCTCTGTGTCAAGTAAATAAAATCTTTTTTTTTTAAGTTTTTTTTTTTTTTTAATTTGTCAGAGAGAGAGAGCAAGCGAGAGCGAGCACAGGCAGACAGAGTGTGAGGCAGAGTCAGAGGGAGAAGCAGGCTCCCTGCGGAGCAAGGAGCCCGTTGTGGGACTCGATTCCAGGACACTGGGATCATGACCCAAGCCAAAGGCAGCTGCTTAACCAACTGAGCCACCCAGGCGTCCCAAATAAATAAAATCTTAAAAAAAAAAAAAAAAAAGATAGCTGCATGCTCTACAAACTGAGCCAGGCAGGCACCTGTCCATTGTACTGTTGATAGACATTTGATTGTTGCAGGTTCTTGGCTACTATGAAAATTCTACCCAAACAGTACACATGTGCATCATTTCTGTTGGGTGTATACCACACTGGATAATTTGGAATTGTTTCAGCAAGTATTCATTCTCTCCCCCTTCTGCTGTTGACCAAATTTACTTCTCTACTCCTTTGATAACTGCTCTTGGCCATGTGAATATTTTTGGCTGATAGAATATTAGCAGACATGATAGGAGCAGTAGTCTTAAGTATTCATATGTAGTTCATTTAACTCTTGAGTTCCAGTAATGTACACAAGGAGACCGTGTCTCAAATAGCTATGCCCCTTCAGCCTGGGCCTACAGAACAAACATGTGGAGCAGATGTGAATCCAACCTGTGGCATAAACAAACCCACCTTAGATTTACAGAAAGACCTCCTGAAAATTGATGAGTATGAGAATTAATGCTGTTGTCCTAAGTCACTGAATTTGAGGTGTTTATTATGCAGCATTATTGTGGCAATAAAAAAGACCTAAGTTCAACTTCAGTAGATAATATCAAATTTTTGCAAATTGGCTTTACCAAGTTACATTCCCACAAGCAACATATGAAAAGTCTAATTGCCCTACATTTTTGGCAACACTTTCAGTTACTCTGGAGGGTGTGGTATGGCTTCAATTTGCGTGACCTCCAAGTTTGTTCTTTTTCATATATGTTTTGGATATTCTAAGTCTTCTGAATTTTCACATAAATTTTATAATTAATTTATTTTCTGTCTAAAAAAAACGCTACAGTTTGGTTTGGGCTTGTGTTGAAAATATAGATCAATTTAGGGAGAATTACCATCTTAATATTCCATCTTCAGATTCATGAACATGATATATCTACTTAAGTCTTTTTAAAATTTCTCTAGGCAATATTTAACGCTTAAAATGTACAGGTGCTATGCACATTGTCATATTTATCTCTTTACATTTTTGATGGCATTTAAAAATACATTACAATGGCTTGTTGCTGATACATAGAAATACAATTGGTATTTCCACATTAGCTTTTTACCTGCAACTTGCTGAACTCACTTATTAGATCTGATAGCTATTAGTGTGTATATGTATTTTTTTTAATTTTCTAAGACCTACATACTGACTGCAAATAATAATACTTTTCTTTGTTTCCAATCTGTAATATCCTTGTTACATTAAGGCCTATAATACAATGAGGAATAGAAGAGATAAGAACAAACATCTTTATATATCACTGAAATTAGAGGAAAGGCATTCAGTTTTTGTCCATTAAGCATAATGTTGGCTTTAATGTTTTATATCCTTCTTTAGGTTGAGAATTTTCCCTTTTATTCCTAGCTTTTGAGAGCTTTTATTATCAATAAGTGCTGAATTTTGTCTGCCTCTGTTGGAGATTATATAGTTTTCTTTTTTAATCTATTAATTTGGTGAATTACAGTAATTGATTTTCAAATGTTAAGCCAACCTTGAATTCCTGGTATAAACCAATTTAAATTAGGATGCATCATTCTCTTTATATATTACTGGACATGATTTTCAGATATTTTGTTAAGAATTTTGACATTTACATTGGGACGCCTGGGTGGCTCATTTGGTTAAGCAGCTGCCTTCAGCTCAGGTCGTGATCCCAGCGTCCTGGGATCGAGTCCCACATCGGGCTCCTTGCTCAGCGGGGAGCCTGCTTCTCCCTCTGCCTCTGCCTGCCATTCTGTCTGCCTGTGCTCACTCTTTCCCCGTCTCTCTCTCTGATAAATAAATAAAATCTTAAAAAAAAAAAAAAGAATTTTGGCATTTACATTCATGAGGGATATTGGTCTCTAGATTTTACTTTTCTTGTAATATCTTAGTTTTGTTATTGGGTGACTCTAGCTCACAGAATTACTTGATAAGTATTCCTTCCTCTTTTAATTTCCAAAATACATTGATTAAAATTGCTAATATTTCTTGCAAAAATATTTAATAGAATTAACTAGTGAAGTCATCAGGGTCTGTTTTTTCTTTATAAAAAGGCTTTTAAGTATAATTTTTTACTATTAATATATTAATATACCAATAATATGATTACTATATATAGTATGCTAGTATACTAATAGATATTAAGAATATCTATTTCAGAGGAAGATAGCTTTACCAATATGACTGTCATACCAGGATGACTATTGGTACACCCAAAGCTATGTCTCCCCGAGAAGGAATAACAGAAGCTTCACACTTTGTGTGTGGGGAAATAGGTATCACTAAAATAATCCAGCAAGTCACTAAACAAATAAGCAAATAATAGTAACAAGACCCAAAGGGAGGAGGAAAGACCAATACACAGAATTGAAGAAACATTCTATCTAAAAGATAGTAGTTTTCAACCAAAAATTATGAGATGTGAAAAGAAATAGGAAAGTATGACCTAGACACACAAAAAAACAAGCAACAAAACTACTATGAGAGTGACTAATGTTGGCTTTAACAGAGACTACAAGTAGCCATTATAAATGTGTTCAACAAACTAAAGGAAAGTATGATAAAAGAAATAGATACGATGACAGTGTCACGTGAAATAGAGAATACCAATAAAAATAAATTATCTTAAAAGAGCCAAATGGAGAATGTGGAATTGACAAGTACAGTACTGATATTAAAAAAAAAAAAAAACACACACTAGAGGGGCTCAACAATATATTTGAACTGGAGAAAGAATAAGCAAATTTGAAGATAGGTCAATAGACACTATGTAAGCTAAAAAAAACAAACAAAAAAACCAGAAAAAAAGAATGGAGAAAAATTTTAAACCTCACAGAACTTTGGGAGAACATTAAGTACACCAATACATGTGTGATGGGAGGACTAGGAGAAAGAAAGAAGAAAAAATATTTGAAGAAAGAATGGCTGAAAACTCTCCCAAATTTATTTTTTTAAATGATATACACATCCAGGAAGCTCAATGGACTCCAAGTGGGATGAATTCAAAGAGTTTTGCAAACATACATATCATAGTAACAATGCTAAAAGTCAAAGACAAGGACAAAATTTTGAAAGCAGCAATAGAAAAAAAAAGCTTGCCACTTGAAAGTGACACCCAATAAGATAAAAGCTTACTTAGCAGAAATAATGGAATCTAGAAGACAGTGGGATGACATATTCAAAGTGCTCAAAGGGAAAAACTGTCAACCAAGAATCTTATATACAGCACATCTATCAGAATGAAGGTGAATAAAAGACTGTCCCAGATAAACAAAACTGAATTATGTTGTAGGCAGATCTGCCTTACAAAAAATATAATGAAGTTATTCAGGTTGAAACCAGGTGACCCTAGATGGAATATGAATCCATGTGAAAAAACAGAGAACACTGGTAAAGTTAATTATGTAATGATACAAAAAAGTATAAGTGCATATTTTCTCCTTTATTCTAATTAATTTTAAAAGCTGTGAATATGTATATAATATTGGGTTTATTGGGTTTGTAACATACAGAAATATATGTACACTATATCTACTAAAAAAAAGCACAAAGAAGGTAGGTGGGAGCAAAGCTCTATTTGGCTAAAGAAATAACAGATAGTAAAGTAATAAGTATAATAATAGATTGTTGGGCTTTAACATTAATAACAATAATACCACAAAAGAGGGGAGAAAGGGTTAGAGCTATATAGGAGCAGAATTTCTGTTCATCATTGGAATTAAGCTAGTATAATTTTAATCTGATTCTAATAAGATGTATATGGGAAACTCTAGAGCAACCATTAAAAAAAGTAAAATTAAAGAAATAAAAATGATAAAATAGAAAATTTTCACTTAATGCAAATGAAAGCAATAAAGGAGGAATAGAAGAACTTATAAGACATGAAACATAGCAAAAAATAAAATGTGAGACATATGTCCACCTATGTCAAAAATAACATGGGAATGGATTTAACAATCTAATAAAAATGCAGAGATCAATAAAATGGATTAAAAATGCTCCAACTATAAATGACCCAACTGCAGATCCAATGATCTGCAGAAGATGCATATTTGGATTTGCAAGATACTGGATTTAAAGATATAAATATATTGAGTAAAAGGATTCAGATATATCATGAAGATTGCATCCATAAGAAAGCTGAAATGACTGTATTAAGATAATATACTTTAGGGGCGCCTGGGTGGCTCATTGGGTTAAAGCCTCTGCCTTCAGCTCAGGTCATGATCCCAGGGTCCTGGGATGGAGCCCTGCATCGGGCTCTCTGCTCGGCAGGGAGCCTGCCTCCCCCTCTCTCTGTGCTTGCCTCTCTGCCTACTTGTGATTTCTGTCTGTCAAATAAATAAATAAAATCTTTTAAAAAATTACTTTAAAAAGATAATATACTTTAAAACAAAAAAAGTTACTAGAACTCTTTTCTTTTTGGCTATTCGAGGTCTAGCAGCAATGTCCACAATAGCCAAACTATGGAAAGAACCTAGATGTCCATCAACAGATGAATGGATCAAGAAGATGTGGTATATATACACACAATGGAATACTATGCAGCCATCAAAAGAAATGAAATCTTGCCATTTGCGACAACATGGATGGAACTAGAGCGTATCATGCTTAGCGAAATAAGTCAAGCAGAGAAAGACAACTATCATATGATCTCCCTGATATGAGGAAGTGGTGATGCAACATGAGGGCTTAAGTGGGTATGAGAAGAATAAATGAAAGAAAATGGGATTGGGAGGGAGACAAACCATAAGTGACTCTTAATCTCACAAAACAAACTCAGGGTTGCTGGGGGGAGGGGGTTTGGGAGAAGGGAGTAGGATTATGGACATTGGGGAGGGTATGTGCTTTGGTGAGTGCTGTGAAGTGTGTAAACCTGGTGATTCACAGACCTGTACCCCTGGGGATAAAAATATATGTTTATAAAAAATTAAAAATTAAAAATTAAAAAAAAGAAACTTCTATAGCAATTTGGCAAAGTAATGTTAATGTCTGTTGAATATAATAATAACTAAAACACTGAAAAAAAAGTTACTAGAACTAAAGAGGAAAATTTTATGATGATAAAAGGGTCAACCTCTAAGGAAAATCTAATATAATTATATATGCACCTAATAACTATAAAATACATGAAGCCCAAATTGCAGAAATGAAGGGAGAAATAGACAATGATAGTTGGAGGCCTCAATACTCCACTTTTGATAATGAAGAGAATAAATAAAGACAGCAGTAGAAGACTTAAACTATATTACAAGCCAACTAGACCTAACAGACTTTTGTAGAACACTCAACAACAGCATATAAATTTTTCTCAAGTGCATGTGGAACATTCTATGGAATAGACTATTGGGTCATAAAACAAACCTTATTAAATTTAATATATTTCCCTGAGCAGAGTGGAATGAAATTTGCAATCAATAGCCAGAAAAATAATTAGGAAACATAAAAATGTGGAAATTAATACACTCCTAAGTAGTCAATGGATTTAAGAATAAATCAAAAGGGAATTAAAAGACATATTTTGGGTTGAGTGAAAATTAAGACACTAGATGCCAAAACCTGTGGGATGCAATTAAAGAAATACTTAGAGGGAAATTTATACCTGTAAATACCTATATTAAGAAATAAAATCTCAAATCAATAATCCCCCACCTTAAGAGACTCATAAAATTAGAGCAAACTAAACCTTAAACAGTAAGAAAGAAATAATAAAAATTCACACAGAAATTAAGGAAATTGTGTATATAACTTTTTTTTACACTGCTCTCAGGTCCCAGACTGTCAAAAGGAAATGGAAAATCTGGTCACATTCAGCACTTTTCTGATGTAAAGCTATACACACGCAAATATATATAAATATGAATATATACATATATAATACATGATATACATAATAGTATCATAAATAGATTTTCACACAAATATAAATGTATGTGTACGTATAAACTAACATTTGTATTATTCATAGCTCAAAACCTCTAAGAACAGTAGCACTAAAAAAGCACCAGCAGCACTTAAAAAATTCATAAAGTAAAAACAATGAAAGTTAGCACTTACTTGCAGAAAGAATAATATTAGATTTTTTTTGTCTAAGATTTATTTTGGGGGCACTTGTGTGGCTCAGTTGGTTAAGTGTCTGCCTTTGGCTCAGGTCATGATCCCACGGTCCTGGAACTGAGCCTTTCATCAGGCTCCCAGCGCAGTAGGAAGTCTGCTTTCCCTTTCCCTCTGTCCCTCCCCCTGCTAATGTTTTCTCTCTTGCTCAGTCTTTTGCTTAAATAAAATCTTTTTAAAAAGAAAAAAAAAAAGGATTTTAGAGAAAGAAAGCATGTCCGATGAGTGGAGGGGCAGAGGGAAAGGGAGAGAGAGAGATTCTCAAGCAGACTCCCCACTGAGCACAGAGCCTGCTGTGGGACTCAATCCCACAACCCTGAGATCACGACCTGCTGAAATCAAGAGTTAAATGCTTAACCAGCTAAGGCACCCAGACGCCCCTAGATATTCTTCCTTTGAATAAGAGAATAATTCTCATTTGTAAATGACTTTGAAAGAAGTTGCTTAATATTACTTATGACTGTTTTCCTAACAAGAGTCAATATTATTTTGTATGCTTTAGAAGGCACTTTGAGAGCTGACTCTGTTTACCTTTTCATCCTCATAATCATACTTATATCTGTTTTGCTTAGATGTCTGGCTGTGGCCTTATTTTTGTTCTTTCATTTGGGATACATCCCTCTGTATTTCATTTTGTCTGTCTCTGTCTTCTCTGTATTGGGCCATTTCTGTCTCCTGCTCCTGAAAGCAATGGCCTTATGAAGGAGAGGTCATATAGTATCCAGTGTCTAGTGCTTCAGGGAATGTCTCCAGTGTGTATTGTGTGCACTCCACTGTTGTGTTCTGGCTGCTCTGTCCTTCAGGCCAGTTTTCTGCAGACTCTCTCCTTACCTAGTGTGGGCAGTGTTTTGGTCCTTTTCCTGAATGTGGCGAGCTTTAACTAGGTGTGCATTGGTCTGCTTGTGAAATGAGATGTGTCACTACCTCCACCAGAACCGAGGGCCTACAAAACTCTCTGATCAGGAGATGTGCTGTGGGCAGGGGTTTGTGCTGGTCTTCCAGAGGAGGGGTCTGCCACACTGGCATTGAGGCAAGCTTGACTTGAGAGGGACAGTCCCGCCAGAGCACTCAGGAGTTGGGCTTGGTATAAGTTGGTTAGACAGCCAGTGTCAGTGCTGTGCTGCTTCCCTTCCACAGGTGTTTATGTCAAGGGGTGGACAAGGGAAATGGTGCCAGCCATGTCCCAGAGTGGTCTCTCTGTGAGTGCTTCTTCTCAGGTATATGCTCAGAGAAGAGCAAATACCCTCCCTGCTGTGTTCCCTGGGAGCTCTTCAGATGGCTGTTCCCTCACTGTCTGCCTCTGCATTGTTTGCCTGCCTTCTCTTCAGGAACATCCCAGTACCCTCTGGGATCTATGCCCTGCCAAGCTTGCTGACCTTTAGAACTCCAGGCTTTAAGCCCCACTGGTTATAAAACCTTATGAAATTTGGCCTTTGTCATTTCCCAAGCCAATGGCTATGGGGAAACATTCTCCTTGTGCGTTTCCGTGTGTGTTCCACTCTCTTTACCCTTCTCTGCAGTCATGGTTCCCTCCCCTCCGCAGCAGCCAGGATCTGTTTCTTTCCCAAGCCTCATTTCCACACTTCGGACCTTCTTTGATGTGGCCTCTTCTCTCCATTTGCAGAGTTTGTTCTGCCAGTCTTCAGGATGATTTCTGGGGTACTTAGGATTATTTGATAGTTATCTAGTTGTACTCATCAGACTAGGGTCTTCCTACTCTGCCATCTCCCTGTCTCTCCCCAAAGAGGCCCACTCGTATTAGAAGATTCAACATGTGCCCTCTACATTGCAAGCCAGAGCTACCATCAGGACATTGTGGCCTCTTGTAACCAGAGAGCAGCAGGTGAGAAGAGTCACTATCTTGACAGTGGCAATTGGCACTGACCAGCAAGAGGAGGTAGGGCTGTTTTTAACCACAGGAATACCTTTTACCCCCACCAGCCAGTTGGGTGTGTCTTGGTCCTCCCATGCCCTGTTATAACTGCGAATGAACACACCCAGCAGTTCCAATGTAATCATAGAAGTGATTACTGTGGATGCAGACCACTCAAGATTCAAGGTCTGAGTCACATCACCAAGTGAGCCATAGCAACCTATTGAAAGGATAGCTGACAGTGAGGGATGACTGAGACCTTTAAAATGAACAGTGGAAATAAAAATGAACAGCGGAGGAGGAAAGGGTAAGACTAACTGCACAGACAGAAGCTGTAGTGTATCCTATAAATTTTCCAAGTTCCCCTTGAGAGATCCCCGGTAACAGTGGAGGAACTGCTCCTCAACTATGTGTTGAGGAATGGATCTGTGTGGTGCAAGGGTTAGACTGTGGTAACAGTAGACATGATCTCCTTCAAGAACCTGTTGTGGAAGCATAGGTGACTCAAGGACTCCAACTGCCAACCCATTGGACCCCATCATGGCATTCAAGTTTCCCTCAGGATACTCTCAGATAGTTACAGAGCACATCAGGGCTACTAGTGCTGGCCCATTTCTACCTGACTCCTATAGTGGGTAACTTTTGCTCAGGGACTCTCCATCAACCTGGCTAAGAATTTTTCAGGCCTAAGCTGTCGCCTGAGAATCCTTATATTAAAACCTTCCTTATCTTTTTTCACAGTTGTTCGACTTACAGCTATATTTGTAGGTTCTCTCTGCCTATCCCTGTGCTCACCCCATTATCCTTTATGGAGTTTTCCCTAATCTCTTGAACATCTATCCCATCTTGGTATCCACTTCCCAGAGGACCCATAGTGGAACACTCTTCAAGAAACTTTTTAGACTCCTCACCCTAACTAATTTTAGCATCTGCTTCCCAAAGAACACAATCAGCACACTTGTGGAGGTTACCCTATCCTAGTGTCATGACAGATTTCTTCTATGTAATAGTCACATTTTTTTTTTTAAGATTTTATTTATTTGTCAGAGAGAGGGAGAGAGAGCGAGCACAGGCAGACAGAATGGCAGGCAGAGGCAGAGGGAGAAGCAGGCTCCCTGCCGAGCAAGGAGCCCGATGTGGGACTCTATCCCAGGACGCTGGGATCATGACCTGAGCCAAAGGCAGCTGCTTAACCAACTGAGCCACCCAGGCGTCCCATAGTCACATTTTTGTTTTTTACACGGGGATCTTTAAATCCATCTGGAATTAATTTTTATGTGTGATGTGAGGCGGGATGTAAATTTTATTTTATTTTTATTTTTTTTAAGATTTTATTTATTTATTTGACAAACAGAGATCACAAGTAGGCAGAGAGGCAGGCAGAGAAAGGGGGAAGCAGGCTCCCCACTGAGCAGAGAGCCTGATGTAGGGCTTGATCCCAGGACCCTGAGATCATGACCTGAGCCGAAAGCAGAGGCTTAACCCACTGAGCCGCCCAGGTGCCAACAGGACGTAAATTGTAATAATCTTTCTTCACATAGACATCTGACTCAATACAATTTATTAAATGAGTTCCTCTTTCCCATAGATACTACTTCTATTGAGCACCAGGTTCCCTCACGTAAGTGAATCTGTTTCTGGAGAGTTCTCTTATATTCCATGTTATCATGCTATTTTATTTACTGATTTAATGGCCAACTCACAGAAAGTTAGCTGGCAGACAGTCTAACTCCTTAAGACCTCTCAGTTCATGATTTGTGGGAGTCCTGAATACACTGTTTTCCAAATAGCTGTCTTATCAGATTAAAAAAAATAAAGTTATGATCTTATAAAATGACATTTACTTTTAAAATGTAACAGGTTAAAAATTGCCTACCTTAAATTAGGTAATCAGTAACTATTCACTAAATAGAACTTTTAATTAATATCATAAATAAGTCTTAAAATGGATTTGAATGATCGTTGTAAACTTGTAATGGAGTGGGTGTAGAGGGAACATACATCAGCATGATGAAGGCCATATGTGACAAGCCTACAGCCAACATCACACCCAACAGTGAAAAGCTGAAAGCTTTTTCTCTAAGATGAGAAACAACATAAGGATGTCTACTCTTGCCACTTTTATTCAGCATAGTATTGAAAGTTCTAGCCAGAACAATTAGGCAAGAAAAATAAAAGGTATCCAAATTGGAAAGAAGGAGAGAAAACTGTCACTATTTGCAGATGACATATCCTAAATATTCCACCAAAAAAACCCAAGCAAACAAACAAACAAAAAACCAGTCAGAATGGGGCGCCTGGGTGGCTCAGTGGGTTAAGCCGCTGCCTTCAGCTCAGGTCATGATCTCAGGGTCCTGGGATCGAGTCCCGCATCGGGCTCTCTGCTCAGCGGGGAGCCTGCTTCCCTCTCTCTCTCTCTCTGCCTGCCTCTCCAACTACTTGTGATTTCTCTCTGTCAAATAAATAAATAAATAAATAAATAAATACCAGTCAGAATAAATCCAGTGGAGTTACAAGATACAAAATCAATACACAAGGATCTATTGCATTTCTCTGCACTAATAACAAACTATCAGAAAAAAGAATGTAAGAAAACAATTCCATTTTCAACCCCATCAAAAAGAATAAAATGCCAACGAATAAATTGAAGAGGCATTTCACACTCATGGATTGAAGAATTAATATCAATAAATGCAAATGCAGTCTATAGCTTCAATGCAATTCCTATCAAAATTCCAATGGCATTGTTTCACAGAAATAGAACAAGTCTAAAATTTGTGTGAAACCAAAAAAGACCCTGAATAGCCAATGCAATCTCGAGAAACAGTTACAAAGCTGGAGATCTCACACTTCTTGATTTCAAACGCTATTACAAGGCCATGGTAATTAAAACACGATGGCATTAGCATGAAAACAGACATGTAGAAGGATTGCAGGGAAGCCAGCAGAGCAGGAGGACCCTAAGCTCACCTTGTTTCAGGGATACAACTAGACAACACTCACACTAGTGTTTATAACCCAGACAATGACCTGCAGGCCAGCAAAACTAACTCCACAACGAAATGTAGAGAAGAGGCCACATCAAAGAGGGTGGGAAGGGCTGGGACACAGTGGGCAGCTAAACAGATCTGAGGGGACTATCCGTGGGAGGGAGGGACCTGCAGGTGCGAGGAGGGGAGAGAAATACATGATCACGGGGAAGATGAATCCCCATCACATCTGAGTTTAAAAAACAGATGGGCTGAATTTCATGAGTTCTTAACACCTAGAGGGCTTAAAAAACCTTGAATTTAAAACAAAACAAAACAAAACTTAAGGTGAGCCCAGAAGGGAAGAAGCAACTGAGTCCCTGCCCTTAAAGAGACAGCACGGGGGAACACCCACAGAGCTGCAGCCTTTGGAAAAATGCCTGGGGCCCACAGGAGGAAGAGCTACTTACTAATCTCAGAGCAGGTCCCAGAGAGGCACAGATCCTGGGAGGCTTCTTCAGGAACAAAGGAGCTGGCAGAACTCCCCCACCTCCCACCATAAATACACAGCACCCGTGGGAACCAGTAGCACCTGACGCTCACCACCTAACTTGTTCACAGTGTCCCCAGTGCATGCTTTGGCAGATCCAACCCTCCCTCCTCCCCCGCCCCCAGCCAGGTTGGCCTCAGTCCTGCTGCTGTGGGGCCTCTCCCACAGGGGACCAGCTGCAAACAACACCTCCCCACCCCCCAACCAGGCTGCCTAGCCAGCCCATGCCTATTGATGACCTGTGGCTCCAAAACACTCTTGGCCAGAGCCCGTCCAGGGTGGTGCCACAGGCAAGTGGCCCCCACATGGGCCAGTGCCACTGCACAGTGGTTCCTGCCCTAGGGAGAGGGAAAGATAACCACACACAACAGTCAGACTGGGGCCGGCAATGGAATCATGGCAGACCACTGGTCTGACAGCAGGCCCTGCACTCCAGCAGAAGCTTCCCTGGGGAAACACACCCTGCAGTTTAATGCCTTGGCAGCTCTGGCAAATGCCTGGTTAGACTCAGCTCAAGCCCAAGGGAGCCTCAGACTGGCTCTGTAACACCACAGGGACCAAACCCTGCTCACGACAGGCAAAGAGAGCCACTGCCGATAGCAGCAGGGTGCACACAACACACACAGGAGTGGTGTGTGAAGCGCCAGGCTCTGGGGATGGGGGACACTGCACTGCAGGGCACTATAGGACCTCTTTCTCCTAAGGCCGTTACTTACAAAAATTCAGAGGTAACTGAATTTCCTCACACACAGAAGCAGACAGAGAGGTAGAGAGACAGAGGAATATGCCCCAAATGAAAGAAGAAGGCAAAAATTTAAGCAAGAGATTTAAGTGAAATGGAGACGAGTAAGATGCCTGATAGAGAATTTGAAGGAATGGTCAGAAAGATAGTCACTGGACTTGAGAAAAGAGCGGAGGTCATCAAATAAGACCTTTGGCAAAGAGATGGTACATCTTAGAGATGAAGAACACAACAGGTGAAATTAAAATACACTAGAGAGAATAAATAGCCTCGAGGAAACAGAAGAGTGAATCAGTGACCTCATGGACAGAGTAATGGAGAGTAATGAAGCTGAGCAGGTGAGATAAAAAAAAAAATAGGCAAAATGACAACAGATTTAGGGAGCTCAGTGACGCCATCAAACATGATTCACATAATAAGGATCCCAGAAGGAAAAGAGAGGGAAAAGGGGGCAGAAAATGTATTTGATGAGACAATAGCTGAAAACTTTCCTAATCTGGGGAGTGAAACAGAAATCCAGATGACAGTACATACAAGGGAAGCCCCGTAATCTCTCAGTGGACTCTTTCAGCAGAAACTTTGCAGGCCAGACGTGAGTGGCATGATATAGTCAAAGCACTGAAAAGGAAAATCTGCAGCCAAGAATGATGTATCTAAAGGCTATCATTCAGAATAAAGGAAGAGAGAAAGATTTTCCCACAGAAAAGTTTGAAGGAATTCATCACCACTAAACCTGCTCTGCAAGAAATGTTAAAGGGGACTCTTTGAGTGGAAAGGAAAGAGCATAAGTGGGAGTAAGGAAAGTAGGAAGGATAAAGGCAGGAAAAATAAGTGTATCTGTAAACATCAGTCAGAGACTCACAACATAAAAGGATGTCAAGTATGACACTCCATACCTAAAACATGGTTGGGGGGGGTGGCAGGGAGAGGAGAAAAGAATGGGTTCTCTTTTCTATCAGTTGTACCAAAACATCCACTTAACTTGTTTCATTTGTACTGCTCCATTAAATAAAGTAATTTGGGAAGAATGGGTTCAAACTCCAGTGACTATTGACTTAATACAGACTGCTATGCAGAAGATGCTAAATACATACTTAGTGGTATCCACAAATCAAAAACCAGAAAAAAAAATATGAAATGAAGAGAAAAGAATCCAATTACATCACTAAAGAAAGCCAATCTATCATGAAAAAAGAGAGTAAGGGAAGAAAGGAACAGAGAAGAATTACAAAAACAACCATAAAACAAGTAACAAAATGGATGGGGCACCTGGGTGGCTCAGTCCTGTCTCCAGCTCAAGTCATGGTCCCAGGGTCCTAGGATGGAGGTCTGCATCCGGCTCCCTGCTCAGCGGAGAGCCTGCTTCTCCCACTCCCCCTGCCCACTTCCCCTACTGTGTTCCCTCACCTGCTGTGTCTCTGTCAAATAAATTAATAAAATCTTTTAAAAAAATAACAAGATGGCAATAAATACATACCTGTCAATAATTATTTTGAATGTAAATGGATTAAATGCTCCAATCAAAAGACATGAGGCAATGGAATAGATAAAAAGCAAGACCCATTTTTATGCTGCCTACGAGAGACTCATTTCAGACCTAAAGACACGTGCAGATTGAAAGGGAAGGGATGCAGAAGTGTTTATCATGTAAATAGATGTGAAAAGAAATACGAGGTAACAATACTTATATCAGACAAAATAGACTTTAAAACAGAGAAAGACAATTGTCATATGATCTCACTGATGTGTGGAATTTAAGAAACCAAACAGAGGATCATAGGAGAAGAGAGGAAAAAAAACCCACCAAAATGAAACCAGAGAAGGTGACAAACCATAAGAGACTCTCAAACATAAGAAACAAACTGAAGGTTGCTGGAGGGGCGGTGGGTGGGGGATGGGGTAATTGCGTGACAGGCACTGAGGAGGACACTTGCTCTAATGAGCACTGGGTGTTATCTAAGACCCAATACAGATGTTGAATCACAAGACCTGTCCCTCTGAAACCAATAATACATTATATGTTAATTAATTGAATTTAAATTTTAAAAACTTTATAAAAAAGAAATAAAATAAAACAAAGACTATTGCAAGAAACAAAAAGGGACACTTTATAATCATAAAGGAAAAACCCAAGAAGAAGATATAAAAATTATAAATAAAAAATAAACAATTATAAATAAAAAATAAAATTATAAATATTATAAATATTTATGCACCCAACATGAGAGCACCCAAATACATAAAGCAGCTAATAACAAACATAAAGGAACTAATCAATAGTAATACAATAATAGTAGGAGACTGCTAACCCCTCCTTACATCAATGAACAGATCACTCAAACAGAAAATCAACCAGGAAGCAGTGGCTCTGGAGGACACATGGCATCAGATGGATCTAACAGATATATTCAGAACATGCCATCCCAAAACAGCAGAATATGCATTCTTTCCAAGTGCACGTGAACATTCTCCAGAGTAGATCACGTGTTAGGCCACCAAACAAGCCTCAACAAATTAAAAAAGTCCAAAGTCATATGATGCATCTTTTCTGACCACAATGCTATGAAACTAGAAATCAAATAGAAGGAAAAAATCTGGAAAGAGCACAAATACATGGATATTAAACACCATGCTACTAAACAATACTAAACAAGTGAGCAAACAAAAATCAAAGAGGAAATTTCAAAATACCTGGAAACAAATGAAAATGAAAACACAACAGGCCAAAACTTTTGGGATGCAGCAAAAGTGTTTCTAAGAGGGAAGTTTATAGCAATACAGGCCTACACAAACAACTTAACCTTACACCTAAAAGAACTAGAAAAAGAACAAAATGCAAAACTGACAGGAAGAAGAAAATACTAAGGATTAGAGCAGACATAAATGAAGTGGAAACTAAAAAGGCAGAACAGATCAATGAAACCATAAGCTGGTTCTTTGAAAAGATCAAAACAAAATTGATAAAATTTTCACCAGACTGATAAAAAAAAAAAGGAAAGAAGACTCAACTACTCAAATATACAGTATCAAAGATGGAAGAGGAGAAATAACAATAAACACCACAGAAATATAAAGGATTATAAGAGTATCATGAAAAACTACATGCCAACAAGTTGCACAACCTCGATGAAATGGATAAATTCCTAGAAACATAACCTACCAAAGCTGAAACAGGAATACAGTTTGAACGGACCGATGATCAGCAATGACGTGGAATCAGTAATGAAAAAACTCCTAACAAACAAAAGTCCAGGAGGAGACAGCTTCACAGTTGAGTTCTACCAAACATTTAAAGAAGAGTTAACACATATTCTTCTTAAACTATTCTGAAAAATTGAAGAGGTAGGAAAACTTCCGAATTTATTCTGAGGCCAGGATTATCCTGATACCAAAACCAGATAAAAACACCAACCATAAAAGAGAAGTACAGGCCATTATCCCTGATGAATATAGATGCAAAAATCCTGAACAAAATACTAGCAAAATGAATCCAACAATTAAAAAAAAAAACAACATTCACTACAATTGGGTGACATTTATTCCCAGATGCAAGGTGGCTCAATATTCACAAGTTGATCAACATACTACATCACACCAATGAGAAGGATAAGAACCACATGAATATTTCAATAGATGCAAAAAACACACAACACCCATTCATGATAAAAACCCTCAATGAGGCATGCCTGGATGGCTCAGTGGGTTAAACCTCTGCCTTCAGCTCAGGTCATGATCTCAGGGTCCTGGGATCAAGTCCCGCATTGGGCTTTCTGCTCAGCGGGGAGCCTGCTTCCCCCTCTCTCTCTGCCTGCCACTCTGCCTACTTGTGATCTCTGTCAAATAAATAAATAAAATCTTTAAACAAAACAAAAACCCTCAACAAAGTAGGCTTAGAGGGCACATACTTCGACATTAAGGCCATGTATGAAAACCCACAGCTAACATCATACTCAATGGAGAAAAACTGAGAGCTTTTCCTCTATCAGGTGGAGGATGGCCACTCTTAACACTTTTATTCCCCATAGTATTGGAGGTTCTAGTCACAGCAATCAGACAAAAAAAAAGGGGGGGGAGTATAATAATTGGTAAGGAAGGAGTAAATTTTGCACTATCTGCAGATGGCAGGATACTATGCGTAGGAATTTTTTAATAGATTATTTATTTATTTGACAGAGAGAGAGAGAGAGAGAGAGGGAACACAAGCAGAGCGAGTGGGAGAGGGAGAAGCTGGCTTCCCCCTGAACAGGGAGCCCTATGCAGCGCTTGATCCCAGGACCCTGGGATCATGACCTGAGCTTAAGGCAGTCACTTAACTGACTGAGCCACCCAGGCACTACTATGTATAGGAAATTTTAAATACTCCACCAAAAAACTGCTAGAACTGGTCAGTGAATCCAGTGAAGTCTCAGGATATAAAATCATGTACAGAAATTTGTTGTATTTCTATACACTAATAATGAAGCTGCAAGGAAAAAATTAAGAAAATAATCCAATGTATTACTGCACCCCAAATAATGAAATACCTAGAAATAAACTTGACCCAAGAAGTGAAAGACCTGTACTCTGAAAACTATAAAACACTGATGAAAGAAATTGAAGATGACACAAAGAAATGGAAACACATTCCATGTTCATGTGTTGGGAGAACAGATATTGTTAAAATGTCCATCCCACCCAAAGAAATCTACAGATTCAATGTAATCTTTATCAAAATACCAACAGCATTTCTCACAGAACTAGAACAAATAATCCAGAAAATTTTCTGGAACCACAAAAGACCCTGAATAGCCAAAGCAATTTTGAAAAAGAAAAACAAAGGTGGAGGTATCACAATTCCAGATTTCAAGATATACTACAAAGCTGTTATAACTAAACAGTATGGGACTGACACAAAAATAGACACATGGATCAATAGAATAGAATAGAAAGCCCAGAAATGAGGTAAGACTGTGCAATAGGAAAAAGAGAGTCTTTTCAAAAAAATGGTGTTGGGAAAACTGGAGAGTGACATGTAAAAGAATGAATATAGACCACTTTCTTACACCATATACAAACTCAACATGGATTAAGTACCTAAATGTGAGACCTGAAACCATAAAAATCCTAGGAGAAATCACAGGCAGTAATTTCTCTTACATTGGCCATAACAACATTTTTCTAGATATGTCTCCTTTGGCAAGGGAAACAAAAGCAAAAGTAACTATTGGGGCTATGTAAAAAAAAAAAAAAAAAAGCTTCTGCACAGGGAGATTGCTAGGAAGATGGTGGAATAGGAGTACCCTAGCTCATCTTGTCCCATTGATACAACAAGATATCACTCACATCAGCTTACATAATGCAGAAGCAATCAAAGACTGGCAGAATGAACTCTACACCCAAAGGTAGAGAAGAGGCCACACAGAAGAAAGTAGGAAATGTGGAGACAGGACTGGAGACCTAAAGGGACTGTGGCTGTCTGCAGATGGGAAGGAGAAGGGAGAGTGGTGAAGGGCAGGAAACAGATGATCCTACTGGGGACCCTGAACAGGGAAGACAAACCCCTATAACATTTGGCTTTAAGAGCAAGAGGAGCTGAATTTCACAAGTTCTTACAACCAACAGGATTTAAAGCCTGGAATTCTTAAAATCAGTGTGCTCAGCTCTGGCAGAGCTCTGAAGGTATTAGGAAGCAGAGTCCTCACCCTTAAAGAGGGGGCAGGACAAGCAGCCTGAGCAGATACAGTGTAGAACCAGAAGTTGGGAAAATGCCAGGGGCAGATGGGAGGGAGAGTGGTTTACTCATCAGAGAGGTGTCCCAGAGAGCTAGGGATCTCCGAAAGACCTCTCCATGAAGAAGGGAGCTGGCAAATGCCATTTCCCTCCCCTGCCCCCCCCCCCCGCATAAACACAAGGCCACCTGTGGGAACTAATGCCAAGCTACACTTGCTTACATGATGCTCTCCCCCACTTTGGTGGATTCACCCTTTCCAGTCACATATGCCTCCGTCCAGCACAGTGGGCCCCTCCCCACAAAGATTAAGGCAAACCTCAGCAGCACTGTGTCTCCCCACTGGCACCTTTTGCAGGCCCTCAGAGGCTGGTGATTCAGAAGCCTGAAACACACCTTGTTAAAAATTTGGGATCCACCCACATGCCCTTTGCAGAGCTGCTTAGGCTGACTGGTACAGCAGCTGCGGCTCCAGGTGTCAATTAGCAAGCAGATCAGACTGTACCTTGTTAAAACACACCCCCCCCCCATTCCTCAGGGACCAAACACTGCTCACAAGAGGCAGAGAGAGCCACTTGAGATAACTGAACTGAAAAGAGGCAAGAACACAACAGGGCACATGCAACACACACAGGAGTCACTTGATGAAGTGCCAGGTCCTGGGGAACAAGGGACACAGCACAGCAGGGAATTTCAGGACCTCTTCTTCATTAGGCCATTACCTTCAAGAGCAGGAGACATACTGACTTTTCTAACAGAAACAGACATAAAGAGACAAAACGAGGAGACAGAAAAATGTGTCCCAAATGGCAGCAAGAGACCTAAGTGAAATGAATGTTAGTGATATGCCTGATAGAGAATTTAAAATGTTAATCATAATGAGTTGAGAAAAGATTGGAGGACATCAGTGAGACCCTTAACAAAGAGATAATAAAGAACCAATCAGAGATGAAGAACTCAATAAATGGAATTAAAAATACACTTGATGGAATAAGCAGCAGACTGAATGAAACAGAGGAATGAATTAGTGACCTAGAAGACAGAGAGTAACAGAAAGTAACCAAGCTGAACATATGAGAGGGAAAAAAATTATGCGATTTGAGAATAGTATTAGGGAACTCAGTGACTCCGTCGAGCGTAATAACATTTGTATTATAGGATCCCAGAAGAAGAGAGAAAAGCTGGTAGAAAATTTATTTGAAGAAATAATAGCTGAAAACTTCCCTAATCTGGGGGAAGAACAGAAATCCAGATCTAGGTGGCAGAGATTGTCCCCCACCCAACCATCAACCCAAGGAAGTCCACATCAGGACACAGTAATTAAAATGGCAGATAAAAAGTAGTTATAAAGTTAAAAGTAGTTATATAGTAAAAAGTAGTTATAAAGAAAATATTAAAAGCTGCAAGAGAAAAGATGACAGTTACATACAAGGGAAACCCCCACAAGGCTATCAGTAGATTTTTCAGCAGAAATTTTGCAGGCGAGAAGAGGTGGCAAGATATACCCAAAGTACTGAACAAGAAAAATGTACAGCCAAGAATACTTGATCCAGCAAAGTTACCATTCAGAATAGAAGGAAGAGAGTTTTTTTTCAGAAAAACAAAAGATAAAAGAGTTCATGACCACTAAACCAGCCCTCCAAGAAATACTAAAGCGGACTCCAGGTGGAAAGGAAAGGCCATAAATGAGAGTATGAAAAATAAGTGTATCTGTGAAAATCAGTCAAGGGAATAGCAAAATAAAAAGATGCAAAATATGACACTAAATACCCAAAACATGGGGGAGAGGGAGAGGAGAAAAGAATGGGTTCAAATTTAAGTGACCATCAACTTAATGAAGACTGCTATACAGAGAATATTTTACACAAACCTAATGGTAACTACACATTAAAAAACCAGTCATAGATAAACAAAGAATAAAAAGAATTAAAGTATATCATTAAAAAAAACCTAGGGGGATAAAAAACAGCAAGCCATAAAAGACAGCAAGAGAGGGATCAGGGAAAAACTACAGAAACAACTACAAAACAAGTAACAAAATAGCAATAAATACATACTCATCAATAATTACTTTGAGGGGCACCTGGGTGGCTCGGTGGGTTAAGCCTCTGCCTTTGGCTTCAGTCATTATCTTGGGGTCCTGGGGTCGAGGCCCACATTGGGCTACCTGTTCAGTGGGGAGCCTGCTTCCCCCTCTCTCTCTGCCTAGCTCTCTGCCTACTTGCGACCTCTGTCTTTTAAATAAATAAATAAAATCTTAAAAAAAATAATTACTTTGAAAGTAAATGGACTAAATGCTTCAAAAGATATAGGGTGACAGAGCAGATTAAAAACAAACAAATAAACAAACAAACAATAAAACCAAGACCCAGGGCATCTAGGGGGCTCAGTCCATTGAGTGTCTGGCTCTTGGTTTCAACTCAGGTCATAGTCTTGGGTTTGTGGGGTTGAGCCCCATATTGGGTTCTGTTCTCAGTGCAGAGTCTGCTGGAGATTGTCTCCCTCTCCCTCTACTTCTTCCCGGCTCGTGCATGTTATCTCTCTCTAAAATAAACAAATAAAGTATAAAAAAAAAAAAAAAAAGCCCAAAACCTAAAAACCCCCATGAGACCCATTTATGTGCCATCTATAAAAAACTCATTTCAGACCTAAAGACATCTGCAGATTGAAAGCAAGGGGATAGAGATATATTTATCATGCACATCGGTGTCAAAAGAAAGCCAAAATAACAATACTTACGTTGAAGAAACTAGACTTCAAAACAAAGACTGTAACAAGAGACAAAGATGGACTTTATTTAATAATGAAGGGGACAATCCAATAAGAAGATATAACAATTGTAAATATTTATGCACCCAACATAGGAGCACCAAATACATAAAAACAGTTCCTAAAAAACATAAAATAACTAACTGATAGTAATACATTAATAGTAGGGGATTTTAACACCCCATTTACATCAATGGATAGATCATTCAAACAGAAAATCAAAAGGATTGAATGACACATTGCACCAGATGGATTTAACAGATACGTTCAAGAACTTCCACCCTAAAACAGAATAAACATTCTTTTCAAGAGCACATGAAACATTGTTTAGATAAAACACATATTAGGTCACAAGTCTCCACAAGTTAAAAAAGATTGAAACCATACCATGCATCTTTTCTGACCATAATGCTATACAACTAGAAATCAACCACAAGAAAAAAACTGGAAAGACCACAAATACACAGAGGTTAAATAACATGCTACTAAACAACAAATAGGTCAACCTGAAAGCAAAGAATAAATGAAAAATTACATGGAAACAATTAAAATGAAAACATAGTGGTCCAAAATTTTTGGGATACAGCAACAGTGTTTCTAAGAGGAAAGTTTATAGCAATACAGGCCTACCTCACGAAGCAAGAAAACTCTCAAACAATCTAACCTTTTGCCTAAAGGAGCTAGAAAAAGAGCAATGAAACCCAAAACCAGCAGAAGGAAATAATAAAGATTACAGTACAAATAAATGAAATAAAAACTAAGAAAAAACATAAGAGAACAGATCAAGAAACCAGGAGTTGGTTGTTTGAAAAAACAGAAAAAATCAACAGGATTGATAAACCTAGCTATACTCATTAAGAAAAAAAGGAAAAGGGCTCAAATAAACAAAATCACAAATGAGAGGAGAAATAACAAACAATGTTACAGAAATACAAGGAATTATAAAATAAAATTATGGAAAATTACATGCCAACAAATTGGACAACCTAGAAGAAATAGATAAATTCCTAAAAATATATAACCTTCCAAAACGGAAATAGGAAGAAACAGAAAATTGGAACAGACCAATTATTAGCAAGGAAATTGAATTAGTAATTAAAAAAACTCCCAACAAACAAATTCTAGGACCAGATAGCTGTACAGGGGAATGCTACTACAAGGACGCCCACTCTTGACACTTTTATTGACCATGGCACTGGAAGTCCTAGCCACAGCAATCAGACAAGAAAAAGAAATAAAATGTATCCAAAATGATAAGGAAAAAGCAAAATGCTTAATTGACTGAGTCACCTAAGTGTCTCTCAATATACAGAAGTCTGTTGCATTTCTGTACACTACATAATGAAGCAGCAGAAAGAGAAATTAAGAACCCAATCAATTTACAATTGAACCAAAAATAATAAAACATTGGGGCACATGGGTGGTTTAGTCAGTTAAGCCTCTGCCTTTGGCTTGGGTTATGATTCCAGGGTCCTAGAATCAAGCCCTGCATTATTAGGCTTCCTGCTCAGTAGGGGTCTGCTTCTCCCTGTCCCTCTGCCCCTCCTCCCTGCTAGTGCTCTCTCTCTTTCTCTCTCTCTCTCAAACCAATCAATCAATCATTCTTTAAAATAAATAAATAATAAAGAAATGCATCTTTAAAAAAATAATGAAACACCTAGAAATAAACTTATCCAAACAGGTGAAAAAGCTATACTCTGAAAGCTACAAATATTGATGAAGAAAATTGAAGATGACAGAAAAATATGGTAAGATATTCATGCTCGTGGATTGGGCCAACAACATTTTAATGAATATTGTTAAACTGCTACCCAAAGCAATCTACAGATTCAATGCAATCCCTATTAAAACAAACAAACAAACAAAACCCAGCAGCATTTTGCACAATTAGATTGTTAGAACAAACAATCCTAAAGTTTGTATGGACCCAAAGAAGATGTCAAATTGCCAAAGCAATCTTGAAAAAGAAAAAGCAAAGCTAGAGGTATCACAATTCCAGACTTCAAGTCATATTACAAAGCTATAGTAATCAAAACAATATGATACAGTATGATACTGGCATAAAAATATACACGTAGATCAGACAGAACAGAACAAAAAACCCAGAAATTAACCCATAACTGTATGGTCGACTAATCTTTGACAAAGCAGAAAAGAAGAGACAGTGGGAAAAAGACAGCCTCTTCATCAAATGATGTTGGGAAAACTGGACAGTCACAAGCAGAAAAATGAACTCAACTACTTTCTTACATCAGACACAAAAATGGATTCAACATAGATTAAAGACCTAAATGTGAGACATGAAACCATAAAAATCGCAGAAGAGAGCAGAGGCAGTAATGTCTCTGACAATGGCTGAAGCAACATTTTTCCGGATACATCTCCTGAGGCAAGAAAACTAAAAGCAAAAATAAATTATTGGGACCACATGAAAATAAAATGCTTTTGCACAGCTTTTTGTTCAATAAAACTAAAAGGCAGCCTACAGAATGAGAGAAGATATTTGCAAATGACATATTTGATAAAGGGTAAGTATCCACAAATCTATGAAGAAAGAATACAACTCAATACCCCCAAAACAATTAAAAAATGGGCAGAAGTATTAAAAAATATTTTTCCCCAAAGACTACATCCAGATGGCCAACAGATATATGAAAAGATGTCCAATATCACTCATCACCAAGGAAATGAAAATCAAAACTACAATGAGATATCATCTCATACCTATCAGAATGGCTAAAAGCAAAAGCACAAGAAATAACAAATGTTTGTGAGGATGTGGAGAAATAGGAACTCTCGGGCACTGTTGGTGAGAATGCAAGCTGGTGCAGCTACTGTGGGAGACAGTCTGGGGATTCCTCAAAAAGTTAAAAAGGTAAAAATAGAACTACCCTATGGTCCAACAAATGCACTACTAGATATTTACCCAGAAAATACAAAACTACTAATTCAAAGGGATATATGCTATTTTTATAGCAGCATTATTTAAAATAGTCAAGTTATGGACGCAGCCCAAGTGTCCATAAATAGATGAATTGATAAAGATTGTGCTGTATAAACATCGTGCTGTATATGCACGATGGAATATTATTCAGCCATAAAACAAATGAAATCTTGCCATTTACAACAACATGGGTGGAGCTAGATAGTACAGTGCTACGTGATATAAGCCAGAGAAAGGCAAATATCATATGATTTCACTCATCTATGGTATTTAAGAGGCAAAAATAAATAACTAATAAATAATTAATAAATAATTTTGGAATGACTCCAAAATGAAAAACTTCTGCACTGCAAGGGAAACCATCAGCAAAACAAAAAGGCAGCGTATTGGATGAGAATAAAATATTTGTAGATCATAGACCTGATAAGGGGTTAATATCCAAAATATATAAAGAACTCCTACAATTCAATAGGAAACAAATAAGGTGATGAAAGTGGCTGAGGTCCTGAATAGTCCTTTTTCCAAAGATGGCATACCGACGGCCAATATGTGCATGGAAAGGTGTTTGACATCATTAATCATCAGAGAAATGCAAATCAAAACCACAATGAAATTGCACTTCATGCCTGTTAGAATAGCTCTTATCAAAGACAAGAAGTAACAAGCGTTGGTGAGGATGTAGAGAAAGGGAATCCTTGTGCACTACTGGATCAGCCACTCTGCGAAAGAGTAGGGAGGTTCCTCAAAGCATAAAAAATAGAACTACCATATGATCCACCAGCTCCACTTCTGGGTATTTATGTGAAGAACACGAAAACGGTAACTCGATGTGGTATTTTCTTCCAATATAAGGCTGCTCCATCGACATGGGTAACCTGGGTAGACCCCTTGATCTTCTTAGCTAGATCTTCCGGAGAACTCGCTGTAGCATCTGCTTGTTGCTTCCCTGGGGCACCTTTAGGCTTGGGAAGTAGGTTCTTTCCTTAAACCTCTGCCCGTTTTTCTTCTGCAGCGTCCTCACTTGTCAGTCTCCGTGGAATTGCAGAGTCGGGAGTCTTGCTCTGGAGGACATTTGGGCTTCTGGGAGTGGTGTGGCTGGTTTGCTCTTCATGTAGACTCCTACAGCCTCACGATCAACATTAAGGCTGTTTGCTTTCTTATCATTTGTGTGTTTGCTGGACTAGCACTTTCAGTTTTCTTCAAGAACTTTGCCTCTGCATTCACACTTGGCTATTTGTTTTGTACAAGAGGTCTAGCTTTCAGCCTGTCTAGGTTTTTGTTTTTAATTTTATTTGAGAGAGCGAGACAGCGTAAGCGCAAGCAGGTTGGAGGGGCAGAGGGAGAGGGAGAAGAAAACTCCCTGCTGAGCAGGGAGCCAGATGTGGGGCTCGATCCCAGGACCCTGAGATCATGACCCGAGCCAAAGGCAGACCTTAACCAACTGAGCAACCCAGGCGCCCCAGCTTTAGATTTAAAGCGAGATGTGGGTGACTCTTCCTTTCACTTGTACACACAGATGCCATTGTAGGGTTATTGATTGGCCTGATTTCAACATTGTTCCCGCAGGGAAGAGAGAGGCCTGAGGACAGGACGAGTGATGGGAATGGCTGGTGCGGGGAGCGCTCAAGCACACGCAGTATTTATCAAGTAAGTTTGAGGTCTTATGTGGGTATGGTTCATGGTGCCCCCAAACAGTTACCACAGTAACATCGAAGACTATTGACCCCAGATCACCATAAATAATGGAAAAACTTTGAAAAACTGCAAAAATTGCCAAAAAGTGACACCAAGACACACAATGAGCAAATGCTGTTGGAAAAAAGGCTCAACACACAAGCCTTCAATTTGTTTAAAAAAAAAAAAAATCTGCAAAGTAAAATCAAGTGAAATGCAAAAAAGGAAATTAACGCAAAATAAATTACTAGTTAATATTTTCAGAACAACTTTATTTCAACTTGGACAAAAATTAAATTACATCCTATAGATTAAAACAAATTCCAGACTTAAAGACTTAACAGCAGAACAGAACAAAATAATTATATACATGTTCTGGCTCTTGGTGGGGAAATACATTCTGACCGTTGGAGAAAGAAGTATATATTTCTGAATATATATGAAAAGCTAAAACTTTTCTGCAATATTGCAATCAAGCAACAGAATGGAGAAAAATTTACAAAATAAGCTAATTAGGAAATATCTGCTAATATATTTAAGAAATACATACGTGTCTATGTAGACACATAAATACAGTATAAATGTATGTGGTTTATAAATATATATGGTATATACAAATATACAGTCTGTACTAAGATCTAGATGATGCTTTAATCAAGAAAAAAAGAAAATACGAACTATGATTCAAGGCATTGTTATAGAAAAAAATAACATCCCACAGCAACTAGATTTTAAAAATGTACATTGAATACAGAATGCAAGAAACTCACAAGAAAAATGCAGGATCCTAGTTTTGTTGAACAAGTGGCAGTGAGGGTGCGAACACACGGCAAACAGGCTTGAAGTGCCCTTTCCAGGTCCGGGGCTGGGACTCCCCAGGGGCTTTGGTCAGACCAGCTTCAAACTCCCTTTCCATGCAAAGCCCGCGGTCTGGACGGGAGTTGTCCAGGGGAGAGAGAACCCTTCTGCTCTCCACGGGTCCTCGTGTATTTCCGCACCGGGTACGTCCTGATATTGCTGCTTTCCAGCCCAAAACTAACGTCTCCGCGTAGGCTCCGTCCAGGTCGGGGTGGGAGAGGGATCTCGTGCCGAGGCGACAAGGAACGTGGACGGAGTGAGACCTGCCGAACCGTGCAACCCGCTTTGCGCAAGCAGAGCAAAGCGCACCTCACTACGCGGCCGTCCACCGGACTCAGGCGGAAACCGGTGCCTGCGTCCCGCCGCGGGCCCGGGGAGGGCGCGTCTGCTCTGCCCTCGCCCCCCGAAGGGCGCGCGGGGAAAGTGCGGGCGGGTCTTCCCGGACCCAGAGCAGAGCAGCTCCGCAGCGCCGCCCAGCCAGCAGCGCGAGGCACCGCCGGGAGCCCCGCCGCCCGCGCTCTGCGCTGGGCCCCGAGCTCCGGGACGAGTCCCGGGCGCCGGGCCGCGGCCGAACTACAACTCCCGCGGCCCCTCGGGCGGCCGCGCCGCGCCCCCATCGGCCCGCCCAGCCCGCGGAGCCCCGCCCAGGTCGCGGGCGCCGGAGTCGCCGGGAGTGCGGGCGCGCGGCGGCGAGCGGGCGGGCGGCATGGAGGCCCGCGGGCCGGACGGCTGCTTCCTGGGCGACGTGGGTAGGTGCGGGCGCGGGTGCGGGGACTGCGGGCGCGGATCGGGCCCGGAAGCAGGGGCCGCCGGGCTGCTCTCGGGCGGGACAGGTGCGTCCGAGGACGCGCGCCCGGCGATCGTGACGCGCGCTGCCTCCGGGGCGCCGGCGGGGCGCTTGGGTGGGCCGGGGCTGGAGCGCCGCGGTTCCCTTTCCCGAGCAGCCTCGGGGATCCCCGAGCATCTCCGGCGCGCTCTGCGTCCGGCTCCTCGACCCCGGCCAGCGCGTCGCGGAGCCAGTCATGGTCGTGACGCGTCAGTCGTGGGACTTCCCGCCTGCAGACCCACCGGCGCGCCGCGCACCTTGGGCCAGGCGCGGGGAGGGGGTGGGCATCGTCATGGCCAAGCTCAGAGCACCCGGGAGGTGCCTGGTGTGAGAAGGTCGTGGCGCACTGTCATTAGCATCCTACAGGTACACCCAGTTGTCATAGAAGGCATCTGCTCCGGGAGGAGGAGATGCCCTTGCGACAGGTCACCCTGTGTTTAGAAAGAAAGAAAGAAAGAGAAAGAAAAGAAAAGAAAAAGAAATAGAAAAAAAAACATCGCGGTTCTTCCCCGAATCTCGCTTACCATCCGGGTTACGGAAGAATAAAATGAATTCGAGGGCAAAGGGATATTCCCTGGGGGAAGCAAACATCTTTGCCAATGAAGTAATACTACAGCTGATGAAATGTGCCCAGAACACACTTTGAAAACCTAGAAGCCAAAAAAATAAAATAAAATAAAATAAAAGAGAAAAAATTGTCTAAAATACCTTTACCTTAGTAAAAACAGCATTGCCAATAAAGGTGGGAAGTCATAAGAGTCAGTTTCCAGAGTGAGGAGTTAACAGCCCTAGCAAGGCAGGTGTTTGGTCTTGCAAAACAGCCACCTTCAACCAGATCAAAGGCATTTAATAAGCATCTGGTTTGACCTGGCATTCCACCCCAGGCAGGCACAAGACTTTGACCCCACCAGCATGATCCGTGTTTGGTTCAGTTAAATAAGCAACGAACAGCTAACCAGGGCAGCCCAAACTAGTTGGCATATTTTTGTTCATGTAGAGTGCTTAGTAACAGAGCATTTACTTCTGAGTGCTTTTGTTTTCTTTTTGTGTAGTTTAAGGAATCTTGAAGAGAAAAGCATACTCCAACAATGGATTTATGGCTTCTGAGTTTCATGGATATTTTTGACTGTCATTGTTTTATTTCCCTTAAAAAAATATGCCCTGACACTTTCATTCTCAATGCTAATGAATCAGCTGAATGTATTGGATCTGGGGACCTGCTATCCCAGCAGAAGCAGAGGCCCACTGTAGGAACTGCAACCCATTTTAACATTCTGATCTGAAATTCTAGATGCATAGTATACTTACATTTTCCATTTTTTAATAGAACACCTCAGAGAGGTAAAGACTGTACTTATTGAGGCCATATTGTAAGGCTCTGCAGAGAATTTAGGGCAAGTCATCTCCTAAGTGAATCCAGTATTCATAACTTTGCAAACATAATACAAGATGTTATGGACCCAATGTAAGTGTCCATTTGCAAAGTTGAAAAAGTGATCCTATATTCAGGATCTGTACTCAAGAGCTGTACTCAAGAGGCTGCCAGAAGACGACAAAAGGGTTCCTTAAGGATTTGGGGGCTCTAAGCCAGATGAACCAATTTTCTCAGTCATTCTTGGCCAAGAACTCCAAACATAGCTCACTACTGTCTGGGGTAATCAGAAGGTCTGATGGAGAGGGAAAGGAGAGTTTCTGGGACCACCGTAAGAGCCTGGATCTGCTAGGTTATGTGCCAGCATTCGTCACCTGTCCTGGGGGAGCTGCAGTCGGTCCCCATATCTGATGATTTAAAGGTACAACTGAGTTCACACAACGAGAAAGAAGCAAGGCTGAAGTTAAACCCAGGAGGATTTTTTCTGGGTTCCTTGTTTTATGCTCAAAGACTCACACCCCTCCCATCAAATCACTTCATCTCTAATCAATTTGTAGGGTCACTTGAGTGCTTCCCTCCCGCCCCCACCACTCCCAGCAGTAAGTCTCAAGACTGGACTTAAAATACTCCATAAACTGTGTTGTAAACATATACTTTCTCACCTAGGCTTTGTCGTTCCATTTATAGAGCATGGGAAGAACTGATTTAGCAGAATTCCTAAGGGTTTAGGATTTTTGAAATGTTCAGTGACCACTGGCTTCAACTTAAAGTCCCCAGAATTATTAACCCCTCACCAGAGAGCCCGTCTGTCCCCTGAAGCCATGCTCTGACTTCTCCTCTCTAGCTATGAAAGTCCTAGATGAGATCTTCGCCCCTTAGAAACCCGTTTCATCTGCATTGATAATGTTTGCTGTAGCCACCCTGGTTCGTTTTCTTAGCTAGATCTTCTGGACCACATGCCGCTTCACTTGGCAGTTTATGATTTGGAGACGGCTTCTTTCCTTAAACCTCACAAACCAGGCTTCTAGCTTCTGTCTTTCTTTTACAGCTTCCTCGCCTCTCACCTTCTATGGAACTGAAGAGAGGTAGGGCCTTGCCCTAGATTGGGTTTTGGCTCAAGGCGATGATGTGGCTGGTTTGATCTTCTGTTCAAACCACCTACACCTTCTCCGCATCAGCAGTAAGGCTGTTTCATTGTCTTAGCATTCGTGTGTTCACTGGAGTAGCACTTCTCATTTCCTTCAAGAACTTTTTCTTTGCACCCACAACTTGGCTGTTTGGAGCAAGAGACTTGGCTTTCAGCCTGTCTTAGCCCTTCCACATGCCCCCGTTCCTGAGCTTAATCATTTCTCGTTGTTTTTAAAAACATTTTTTTAAAGATTTATTTTAGAGAGAGTGACAGCGCATGTGTTCGAGTTGGGGGGGAGGGGGACGGGAGAGAATCTCAAGCAGCCTCCCTGCGGGGTGCAGAGCCCAACGTGGGGCTCCGTCTCATGACCCTGAGACCATGCATGGCCTGAGCTGAAATTAAGAGTCAGGAGTTTAACTGCCTGAGCCCCCCAGGGGCCCCTCATTTCTAGCTTTTGATTTAAAGCGAGAGACACGGGACCCTTCCTTTCACTTGAACAGAGAGGCCGGCGTGGGGTTATTAGTTGGTCTTAATTTCACTGTGTGGTCTTAGGGAATCGGGAGGCCTGACAAGAGGGAGGCGGGGGAACAGTTGGCTGAGGAAGTCGGGACACCCGCATTTGTCGATTAAGCTCCCCGTCTCCTAGGAGCATGGTTTGGGGCCTCCCCAGACAGGTAAGTAACACCAAAGGTTATGGATCGCAGGTCACGACAACAAAGGTAATCAAGTGTGAAATACTGCAGCAATGACCGAAGTGTGACAGGCACAAAGTGAGGTAAAAACCGTTGGAAAATTTGCAACACAGGATTGCCACAGGCCTTCAATGTGTAAAAAAAATTAAAAAATTAAAAAAGCAAAAAACCCAAATTACCTGCGAAGTGCAAGAAATCGAAGGCGCCCCCTCGCCTTCCTGAGCTGCAGCCCCGTCCTGCTGCGACACTGGGGGCCCCACGCTGCTTTCCCCTTCGTGGGGTTGCAACCCCTCACCCTGCCCGCGGGTTTGGCTTCTTCCAGACCGACTTTACGGTGGTAGCTGCTTTTTACTAGCCCCCAAGACAGGCGTGCCGGTGACTGGTCATTACCACGGGGGAGCAAACATCCTGGGGTCCCCTCAAGAGAAGGAGTAGAAAGTCCTACAAGCTTGGCTTGTCTATTTTGTGACATGGGGAGAAGGAGAGGAGAAGTGAGATGGGGGAATTCGGAGGGGGAGACGAACCATGAGAGACTGTGGACTCTGAGAAACAAACTGAGGGTTTTGGAAGGGAGGGGGGTGGGGGTGGGGGGTTGGGAGAGTCTGGTGGTGGGTATTATGGAGGGCACTAGGAGCACTAGGTGTGGTGCATAAACAATGAATCTTGGACACTGAAAAAAATTAAATTAAAAAAAAAAGCTGTTCTAGGGGGATGTAGTAATAAGATGTGCATTTTAAGGAGAGAGAGCTGCTATCATGAAGAGGTATGTGACGTGATCTCGTCTTTTGAAGTGCTGTGACGGTAAGGATAGGTCGGTATTAACCCAGCATGGTCATTTAGCACTTTTTTTTTTTAAAGCTGAGTGTCTGGAAGACACCACTGTACCCTGGGTTATGGACACCGAGTAAACACAGCTACAGTGGGTGCTTTCAGGTAGTTCACGGTCTCAGCTAGTTCGTGCCTTTTTGTCTGCACTTGGCCCAGACGGGCACCCTCATTCCCACCTAGTAGGGAGCCCAGTGGGCAGCAGAGCACCAGGCTCCCGGTGACCCCAGACTCACCACGGTCAAGGCTTCGGCGCTCCGTCCCACCGCTCGTGCAGGCTCCGTGCTCAGGAGGCAGCGGGATGGCTCCAGCACGGCTGTGCTCGGGTCCAGGCCGCGTGGAGGTGAAGGAGAGAAGGTCTTCTGGAAGTCCGTGGGAGAGAGGGGAGTTTTGAAGCTGTGAAACCACTGCCAGTCTCCCCCTCCCTTCCTGGGAGCCACAGTTGGGTCGGCTGTGCAGCAGGGACAAGGCTTCCTGGGATTGGCTTAGATCACTCGCGGGGTGAGTCGGACACTCAACCGGCTGAACCGCCCCGGCGCCCATCCCCCAGGGAGTCTGGGGCTGTTTGGACCAACTCCGTGATCACACGTGGGGTCTTGGGTTTCGTAAGGGTCCTTGGGGTTGCATGGGGTTCTCTGGCCCTGGAGGCGGCGGCGCGGCCCCAGCGCTCGTGTGCTCTCCCGCGCAGGTTTCTGGGTGGAGCGCACCCCCGTGCACGAGGCGGCCCAGCGCGGCGAGACCCTCCAGCTGCAGCGGCTGATCGAGAGCGGCGCGTGTGTCAACCAGGTCACGGTGGACTCCATCACGCCCCTGCACGCGGCCAGTCTGCAGGGCCAGGCGCAGTGTGTGCAGCTGCTGCTGGCAGCCGGGGCCCAGGTGAGGGGCCCTGTGGGATGGAGCCCGAGAGGGGAGGGATGCCACCTGCTCCCCAGGACCTAGGGAGGGAGAGAAAAGAGATTCGAGCCCGGGATTAGCCTTGTGCTGTGCAAATGCACGGGAAGGAGAGAAAGCCCTGGACGGGAAGGAGGAAGCCAGCGGGGGCCTTCTCTAGGTCGGCGGCACACTGAGGCCCAGTGTGGTCATGGCTCGGCTATCAGGAGCGTACTGGTGGCCAGAGAGAGGCCGTCGTCGGCAGGGAGAGGCAGGGGGAGCGTTCTGCATGGATGCAGGGGCAGGAGCAGGCCTGCACATCACACAGGCCCAGGAGCTGATGCTTGGTCCGGGGGAAGGTTGTGGTCCCAGAGGACTGAGCCGGTTGCCGCTCTCGATGGAAGGTAGGGGCGGGCTGGCCCAAAACACAAGGCTCGGGTTTGTTTCCCCGGTGCCTGCCAGGGCGTGCCGCAGCCGGTTGTGGGGCACTGGGAGGAGCCGAATGGACACCCACAACCCGCGGCCGCTGGAACCTGGGCCCCAGTGTGCGTCCTGAGCTGCACCGGTCCCACCGCCACGCCAGCTCCCCAGAGCCTCGCCTCTGATGGTGGCCCCCGAGGAACCAGAACACAGTGTAGTGTGTCCCCGAATAACAGCGGAGTTCTAGACAGACCCTGCCGGCTGATGGAGTCGCCTTCTTCCTTCCCGGGGGTGTTCCGGCCGGAGGGGCCGCGTGAAGCCACCAGCACTCTGAGCAGGAGTTCGGACTCACTCTCCTCCTGCGTCCTTAGCTTGCAGTCTGGGGCAGGGGGCAGGTGGCAAGAGGGAAGCAGAATTGAGCCTGTCCCGAGAGAAGAGCCCCAAAGAGGACGCCTCCCACACTTGCAAGCTGACTGGCACTCCCGACCCCCGTTCCTTTGTCTTTGAACACCCTTGTCTGGCGCAGTTCCTTGGCACACACTTGGACACTGGTGCTCCCAACAAGGGCCTTTGCAAAGATGAATGTGCATCGGGGGAGAGCGGGTCCCTTGGGCTTCCCCTCGGCCCTGATGCCCGCCCTGACGCTCCCCGCTCCTTTCTCCCTGCCACCAGGTGGACGCCCGCAACATCGATGGCAGCACACCCCTGTGCGATGCCTGTGCCTCAGGCAGCATCGAGTGCGTGAAGCTCCTGCTCGCCTACGGGGCCAAGGTCAACCCGCCCCTGTACACGGCATCCCCGCTGCACGAGGCCTGCATGAGCGGTGAGTCCACGTGAGCAGGCGGTGTAGACAGGAAGCCACAGGTTGGTAAGGAGGGTGCCAGACTGCTTCTGGCTCCTGGTCGGGGGTTGCCCAGCTGTCAGCACCTCCGCCTTTTCTCCTTTTTTCCCGTCCAGGGGTGCAAGATGGTTTTCACCCAGGAGTCGGGGGGGCCGTGGTTTCCAGGGCGGGGATCTGTTTCTCAGGGTGCCCTCCAGTGCCTTTCAGATGTTAACACTGCAAGACCCTCCCCCTGCCGTGGCTCCTCTGTCTCCCCAGCCTTTTGCCCTGTGGCTCCCTGTTCTGGTTGGGAGATGAGACCCAACATATGCCCGAGGACAGGTGCTGGCAGGGGGAGGAGGTGCACCCTGGAGGCTCGGAACAGGTGGGATTTCATCTGCCCCGCGGGAATGGATAGGTTTCCGTGGAGGGGAAGAGGAAGGCCACTCCGTGCACAGAGAAGGTGGCTCATCCAGGCTTACTGGGCCCGAAGTTCCCAGTGGAGGGTCAACAGAGAAGACTGGAAATTTAGGGCACACTGGCGGGTGGGAGATCGTTAAATGACAGACGACGGAGTCTGGATTCTACTCTTCCGAGTGAAGGTTGCACGCTCCTGGCCGGTATTTGGGTTGGCGGGCACCCTGCCGGGCTTGGTTGGCGGGGGGTGGAGAGGGTGGGGGGGTGGGGGGTGGCTGTGGGGGTGGGGCGTGCTCTTCCACGGCTCTTCACGGAGCCGCCGTCCTCTGTGGCCTCCCGCCCCGCTGCCCAGTGAGGTCGGCTTTGGTCACCCGGACCTCGTGCTGAGACCGTACCACCGCCATCCAGGTCAAAGGAGCATCGTACAGTTCCAAGGACACTTTACGAAACCTGCAACACCACGTGTGATCGTGTCCTTGGTCCAGTCACTCCTCGAGGTCCTTGGGGGACCCCCCATGGCCAGAGGGTCGAAGCCAGAGTCTTCGGCCCGGCCTGTGAGGCGTTGGCAGCCTGGGTCTCACTCAGAAGCTCTCCGAACCCTCTCCCACCGCTGCCCCCCACCACCGCGTCCCCCAGTCCCACCTAGAGCTGCGCAGTGCCCCCTGCCATTCCACACCTGCGTCTCTCTGCGTGTGGCCTGAAATCCCCACTTGGCAGAATGACGGCTGGGACATGAGCCATCTCCTGCTTCGGCGTTACCTACCCACTGTCCTATGCGCTCTCTGGGGCTCTCGCCGGGCTGATGTGTGTCTGCATTGTCTCTGGTCATTGATTTGTCCTTCCGCGTGGAGAGCAGTAGGGACACCTTTATAAATTTGTGTCCCGCTCTTGGGCAGACGGGGGAAGGGGGAGAGCTGGTCTTGTATCTGCTTAATTGCCTCAAACTCAGAATGATCCTTCTGCTAAAGTAGCGTAGTTTGGGGAGGCACATCTGCTGCTCCTCAGTAGAGGCATGAAGGGGTGGGTGTGTCCTGACATGGGAGCCAGGAGTGCAAGGCCCTGGGAGCCCGAGGGGGACGGATTCACTTAGAAGGCTTGGGAGAAGGCTCGGCAGGGTTTATAGTACGAGGGAGAGCAGGGCACAGAGTCAGAGCCGACTCAGGAGCGATGCCGATGACGAGACAGACCGGCCAGGCACAGGGACCCCCAGGAGGGGAGGGAGAGGCCTGTGCCACGTCAGGACATCCCCAGGAGCATGGCCGGCAGAGGGCTGGAGCTGCCAGTGACGGAGCGGGAGTCCGTGAGGAGGGAGGATGCAGCCTGGGGCAGAATGGACCTCCGCGCAGACCGAGTTGGAGATGCCGGGAAAGAGGCAGGAGAAGCCCCGGCAGGGACAAGAGCAGGGGGCCTACGAGGTGGGGAGGCTTAGGGAGGTTCATCCAGGAGCCGTGGCCTCGGGCTGGCAGCTTCAGAAGCTCACGCCCAGGCTCGCCGCCCGCACACAGCTCAGGAGGCAGCCCGGAGATGGGGAGCTTTTCCCTAGCTGCCGTGGAGCCGAGTCCGGCGGTTCAGGGTGGTATCCCAGACCTTCTGCTCTCCCCCAAGAGGGTCCGCTGCCTGGCAGGCTCGGTAAACCCTGCAGGCCCTGAAGGGACCTTCTTTGGCTTCCCGGGGCCACACGGGATTGTGAATGGTGTTTGGTTGAGCCACAGCCCTGGTGCCCCCTTCGTCCCCCGTCGCCAGGCTCGGGGCTCACCTGTCCGGCTGCGGCTGCCTTGGGCTGATGGCAAATGCACACGTTCATTCATGGTTCCCGTCCTTTCCCATGCGTTTGAAGGAAGCTCTGAGTGCGTGAGGCTGCTTATTGACGTCGGGGCCAACCTGGAGGCGCATGACTGCCATTTCGGGACCCCTCTTCACGTGGCCTGTGCCCGGGAGCATCTGGACTGCGTCAAAATGCTGCTTAATGCAGGTAGGCCGGCCTTTCTCCTGCGCTGCCCAGGGTGAGTGTGTCCTGATTCTCCCTGCGCTTCTCGGGGCAGGCGTGCTGGTGTTCATACCCGCGTGGCTGAAGGCAGGTGTGTCCTGTTTCTCCCTGCGCCGCTGGGGCAGGTGTGCTGGTGTTTATACCCGCGTGACTTGATGCAGGGGTTTTGGTTACCTGTCCATGTCCCGGCCACGAGCGGGGCAGTGCAATCAGACAGACCAGCTTGGAAAGTGGCTCTCCCACCCGCACAGCTGAGACCGTGGGCCTCCGTGTCTGTATCTCTAAAGTTGGGAAGAATAAACCCCGTTTTGCGGGGTTGCTGGAAGGACTTGTACTCACGTTTCCGCAGGATCTGCTGCTCGATAAAGGCCAGTCGTTATTTCGAGTGGGCACGGGGACCAGCCACCCTGCCTGCCTGATGGGTTTGCATCTACATCAGAAAGAGGTGGGGGGCTTTGTGGGAAAGGAGCCGGCAGCACGTCTGGAATCTGGGTCCTTGTTCAGGCTCAGGATAGGGGTTTCTCAAGGCGAAAAACAAAAAACGAAATAAAGCACAGCCCGGTCCAGTGAAGAAGGTTGGATTCAGGACCTGTTTCCGATGGCGGTTGTTGAAACATAGCCAAAGTGGGTGCTGGCAGGGAGTTTTCATTATGAACCCAGTGTAAATATTTTGTTGGAAAATTGTAGCTCAGCCATTCTGGGTGCAACTTAGGATAAAAAACAAAACTGGTCAGAAATAGAACGATGACGTGCTCTCCCCGGACGGCAGTCATTTGAGCGTAAGTTACATGTGCTTTTCTGTTCGGGAGTCTGGTTCGCTTTCATGAGCCACTTTTACGTGTTTTTAGTGAAAAAGACTTATTTTGTGTCAGGTTAGCCATTGGGGTGGTTTTCCTTCTTACACAACGCTAAACCGTCCGGACGAGGAGTAGTCTGAGGCCTTCCAGCAATCACTCCGCTTTGCGGTCACCTGAGGGTCATCAGCTGCCGTGACTGCTGAGCTGAAATGGCCACGTTACCGTCAACAGCTGTCCCTAGAGCGCCTGCTGTGCATGCGCTCAGGACACCTGGTGCCCTTTCTTCTTTAGTTCCTTTAGTGGTGGCTGGAGGGGAGAGCATCGAGTCAGGGCCCTGAACCCCAGCACCCGTCTGTATCAGTTAGGACTTTACGGATCCAGTTACTCCTGTAAGCAGCCACGTGCAGGGGGCCGAAGGGAAGTCCTGGTCCAGGAGAATGAAAGGATCAGAAGGAGGCAGGTGTCAGGGTCACTTTGCCCCAGGGGTTGTCTGCATTCTGAAGCTGGCATGTCTCCGAATCTTGCAGGTCTGCTGTCCACTCTGCGGGCTTGATCCTATGCCTGGCGTCCCTAATGGGCTGAAAATGACAGCATCAGGGTCGGGATCAAATCCACTTTTCTTCCCGAGGCTTCGGGTAGTTTTCTCTAAGACTGAGAAACAGCTTCTCCAGCTGTCTCCCGCACATTTCCCCTTAAATCTCAGGAGCCACATTGGGTCCTGGTTCCGAACCCAACCTAGTCTCTTGGTCTGGGCTTGGCACATTCTGACTGGCTCAGGCCCAGGTTATTTGAACCAATTCCTGGGGGTGGGGAGAGAGGGATTCACCAATCAGGGCCCATTCCCGGGGATAGAGGCCAGGCGGTCCCCCTGCCCTAGCAGCCACTGTCCCGCAAGTTCCAAGGTGTGGGCTCAGTGGGGCGGGCTGGTCAGTCTGGGAAGGCAAGGCAGGGGCCTTTCCAACACCTGGGGCATGGAGTGAGGGACAGAATGGAGTGCCCTGGGGAAGGCTCCCCCGCACAGCTGTGGTGGCCGCCACCACCAGGCCCGTGGCCGTGGACTTGACTGTCGCTGTAGGTTTAGATGGTCGCCTTTCACAGCTCCTCCTTCCTAGAGCAGAGGCATGGTTTCCAGCTGCCAGCGAGGGCACCCCGGAAAGGAGAGAGCGGGCAGCATGCGGGCTCCAACGGACTAGTGATTCTTCACGTGGTGGGGTGGGTCGCAGAGCCCTTGGAAGATCCATGGGAAGCCTCAGACACCGGGGTGGGCACGGAGGCGGCGGGTCTGGTGTGGAGCCGCTGAGACTGGAGCCGCCGCTGGGAGCGCGCAGAGGAGCGGGGACCGCAGCGGAGCGGGGACGGTGCTGCGCACCTTCTCTGGCGGGGGCGGGTGCTGGAGGGGGAGGGCGGGGAGGGGGGGGTCCCACATCCTGGTGGCCGGCCCTGGTCTGCGCGTGCACATAAGGCTTTACTCCGAGTCCACTTTGGTCCGGCCGTGCTTTGAAATCAGAAATCAGACTTTGACACCTTTTTCCCTGAAGACTGAGGTTGAGAATTTTTAATGCCCCGATGCCTGAGGTTGTTTTGCTTGGCTTCCTCTCCCTCCCCCCCCCCCCCCCCCCCCGCTCTCTCCCTCCTCCCTCTCCCCTTCTCTCCTTCCTTTGCCCCTGCCCCCTCCATCTCTTCCTTCCTCTCCCCTACAGCCCCTCCTTCTCTCCGCACCCCAGTTGCAGGCACATCATCATCAGCCCCCACAAAACCACCTTCTCCCCCTTTTTCTTTCCTCTGTCCCTGCCCCCCAGCCCCCATTTTACGGTGTGTTCGCTTCCTTTCTCTGTGTTTTGTAAGCTACACCCGGAGGGTTGAGTCACGTACTTGTCACGGGCAGACGGTGCTGTGTTCCTGACTCCGCCTTCGGTGCTGTTTGTACCGTGTGTGCCCAGGTCCGTGGTTCGCCGAGCTGCAGCGCCTGCCAGTGCCCCCTCCCGATCCCCCTCCTGCGTCACCCCCAGTCCACAGGAGCCCGGAGCAGGACAAACAGCCTGCTTTGTACCTTGGGATGCCACCTTGTGGAAAGAATCACTGTGCGGTGGTTTTGGAGCCTGAGAAGCAAGGCGGTGTGAGTCCGAGAGCTCTTCCTACCGCTGGTTTTCTCCTTGACCGCCTGTGGCCCCGTCTTTCTTGCTAAACAGAGACAGTCTCTTTCTGTCCCGCTTGGCAAGATCGTTGCCACAATTAATGACCTGAGGCAGCTTCTGCATTTCACAGTCTGTACACTTTACAGTTTATTTTTCATCACCAGTTTGCGTCTAGCATTCATACTCCTATTTGCTTTATGACTGCAACTATAGAATTCTTTATTCTTCCAGGCGGCTATTGGAAGAGCACCCCCCAGCCTGTAGGGGTTTCATGGGGGGAGGTTCTTTTTTAAAATTTATTTTATTTTTTAATTAACATATATTATTAGCCCCAGGGGTACAGGTCTGTGAATCGCCAGGTTTATACACTTCACCGCACTCACCAAAGCACATACCCTCCCCAGTGTCCATAACCCCACCACCCTCTCCCAAACCCCCTCCCCCCAGCAACCCTCAGTTTGTTTTGTGAGATTAAGAGTCACTTATGGTTTGTCTCCCTCCCAATCCCGTCTTGTTTCATTTATTCTTCTCCTACCTCCAACCCCCCCTCCCCACGTTGCATCTCCACTTCCTCATATCAGAGAGATCATATGATAGTTGTCTTTCTCCGATTGACTTAGTTCGCTAAACATAATACACTCTAGTTCCATCCACGTTGTCGCAAATGGCAAGTTTCCACTTCTTTTGACGGCTGCATAGTATTCCATTGTATATATGAACTGTATCTTCTTTATCCATTCATCTGTTGATGGACGTCGAGGTTCTTTCCATAGTTTGGCTACTGTGGACATTGCTGCTATAAACATTGAGGTGCACGTGCCCCTTCGGATCACTACATTTGTATCTTTCAGGTAAATACCCAGTAGTGCCATTGCTGGGTCATAGAGTAGCTCTATTTTCAACTTTCTGAGGAAACTCCATGCTGTTTTCCAGAGTGGCTGTGCCAGCTTGCATGCCCCTCAACAGTGCAGGAGGGTTATGGGGGGATGGTTCTTCAACGATTGCCTTTCAGCATTATTTTTGCAGTGCGTATCTGCGGAATTAAATACTTAGGTAATGTAGCTTTCTTCCTAAGGGATTTTTTTTTTTTTTTTTTTTTTGCCTTGACCTGACTTGGGAGTTGGGCAGAGAACTTTTCTGGGCTTGTATTATCTTGTTGGGGTGCTTGCTGAGTTCTTAGGATCAGGCAGTGATGGCTGTTATGGATGTAGTTTTTAGGTTCTACTAGGGGATTAGAACTGTTCTAAGTCATGGGTTCCTGGGTGGCCCAGTTGGTTAAGCATTGGTCTTCAGCCCAGGTCATGGTCCCCCGGGTCCTAGGAGTGAGCCCCTGTTGAGCTTAGTGGGGAGCCTGTTTGTCCCTCTTCCCCTCCCCCAACTTGTGCAGCCTTGAGTTCTCTCTCTGCCTCAAATAAATAAATAAAATCTTTAAAAAGAAACCCTTTTAAGTCAGAAACCAGAATTTCCAAATATTTTTGAGCAGTGGGACAGGAAATCTAATAGCCTTACATCCCTTATTTCTTCTAAATTTATCACATGGAGACATGTTGGTGACCTGACCTCCTCTAACCCCACGTGGCTGATATTTTATGACTGTGATGGGAGTCTCTTTTGGGGGACATAACTTCACTAATGCTGGGCTATTTGCTTGGCTTCTTTAAGATACTTTTCTCCTATCCTGTTTCTCTTATAACTTCCTTATCCACTAGGAGCAGACTTCAAAGAAGCTGGTTAAAAAAAAATCCTGAGGGTCCAGGAGATCCCCTTGCGTAGAATTGGTGATGGCCATGCCCTAGGAATGATGTTTTACACAAATCCTATTTTATCAAAATATTTTTGATGCATGTAAAATGTTATAATTAGTACTTATTCATCTCTTTCTGAAAGTCTACTGTTTTTTTAAAAGATTTTATTTGAAAGAGAGAAAGAAAGAGCATAGACAGGGCAAAGGGCAGTGGCAGAGAGAGAAGCAGGCTCCCTACTGAGCAAGGACCCCCCCCCCCCAATGTGATCCCCAGACCCCGAGATCATGGCCTGAGGTGGAGGTGGACACTTAACCGCCTGAGCCCCCCAGGCGCCCCTCTGAATGTCTACCACTATCCTGAGAGCAGGTGGGTGGCAGAGCTTACGAAACACCTCATCTCTTACCTGAACTGTGGAAGATGTTTGGGGAACATGACCTGTGTTTCCTTGGGGCTTCTCTTTTCTGAAAGCATAATTACTAGGAAGTATTCCGTCCTTCCTGCAGCACAGCTTTCCAGAGCCTCTGTCCTGCACCTGCCGTGCATGTGCTCGCGCAAGCAGGGACAGTGTGCACAGGAGCGGGAACAGCAGGGGAGTTTCTGTAGCTTCCCCCGAGCTCTCAGAGCCTCAGGATCCACGGGCACAGCCTGTATGAGGTCTTAGAACTGCCTGTTAACTCACAGGGAAGTTTTCTGTTTTCTTTTTCTTCTTTCTGGTTCCATTTCCAGTTCTCTCACTTTCCTACAGCTGTTGGTCTGTAGCTCTCCTACCATCAAAAAAAAAAAAAAAAGTAATTACTGCTTTGGGATCTTGAAAAAGATCCTGAAAAGGCCGTAGAGAATCTGTCTTGACTTTCTTTTCCCGGCTGGGGCATTGCTTTTGGACACTGTGCGGAGCGAGAAAGTGCCACCTGACCTTTCTGCTGGCTTCTCGGCCTCTGCTTGTGATAATCGTTCTCCTCTCTGGACCGGCAGGGGCCAATGTGAACGCGGCGAAGCTTCACGAGACCGCCCTGCATCACGCAGCCAAGGTGAAGAACGTTGACCTCATCGAGATGCTCGTTGAGTTTGGAGGCAACATCTACGCGCGGGACAACCGGGGGAAGAAGCCGTCCGACTACACGTGGAGCAGCAGCGCGCCGGCCAAGTGCCTGGAGTTCTACGAAAGTGAGGCCCTGCCGTCCCTGTCGCGCGGATGTGCTTGGTTGGGTTCGCACGGCACGGGGTAGCCTGCGGATGCTCCGACAGTCTGTCAGTCATGTCCGAGCTAGCCGGCCGTCCTGGGCCCCTGTGAGCCACCCCCACCCTCCAGGAGACAAGGACAAAGGATCTGGCTGAGGACCACACTTCTTTGGGTGCAGATTCTTTTTTAAAAGATTTTATTCATTTATTTGAGAAAGAGAGAGGGAGTGCCCAAGCAGGGGGAGTGGCAGGCAGAGGGAGAGGGAGAAGAGGAACCCGAAGTGGGGCTTGATCCCAGGCCCCTGGGACCATGACCCGAGCCAAAGGCAGACACTTAACGGACTGAGCCACCCAGGCGCCCCCGGGTACAGATTTTTTTTTTAAGATTTTATTTATTCATTTGACAGGCAGAGATCACAAGTAGCAGAGAGGCAGGCAGAGAGAGAGGAGGAAGCAGGCTCCCTGCTGAGCACAGAGCCCGATGCAGGGCTTGATCCCAGGACCCTGAGATCATGACCTGAGACAAAGGCAGAGGCTTTAACCCACTGAGCCACCCAGGCGCCCCAAGGGTACAGATTTTCAAATGATTTTATACTGCCTTACCACCACAAGAGGCTTACAGATGCCTCTCAGTTGGGGGAGAAAAAAAACAATTTAGTCACATGTTTGCTGGCCCCACCCCACCGAAATCCGTCTGAACTTCGAGGCAGATGCCATCCATGTGTGTCCAACATGTCCTGGAGGGTATTTCTTTTCTTGTTCCAAATAACTGGCAGCATGAAGTAATGGGGGAAAATGAATTTCTCCAGGATTTCTTTTATTTTTTCTTCTTTTCCTCTCAAAGAATTTTTTTATTTCATTACTCTTCATCAGTCGAGAATACTGTGTTTGGCGAATTTGTATTTTTATCAAGCAGATGTTTGCAGCGTATGTGGGTTTTTAAAGAATCGAATCATTGTAAAAGCCGACTCTGTTACGCAGGTGCCTTGGTGGCCAGGGGCCCCAGGGACCTTCCATTGTTGGCCCTGGTGTGCTCGCCCTCCCGAGCCACGGCTGCAGGCTTCTCCTTTCCTCCCGAGGTCCTGACCCTCAGCCTGCGAGCCAAGCTGTGTCTGTCAGAGCCGTTCTGTGGTGTGTGCGTGTTGTGCCCGGGTCCCTCTCTGCCCCGCGGCTCGGGCGGTGAGAGCAGGGCCTGTGGCCTGGGACCTGCCCGGCGCCGGCCCTCACCCCGGCCCTCATCTGTCTGGAAGTTTGAGAAATGAGCCTGCCAGCCACAGAGTAGTCTGGAAGTTTGAGAAATGAGCCTGCCAGCCACAGAGCAGTCTGGAAGTTTGAGAAATGAGCCTGCTAGCCACAGAGCAGTCCTTTGCTGGCGAATCTGTGTGCCAAGCTCTAACATTACAGGAAAGGGGTAAAGAAAAGCCTCCCCAGAACCCCACAGAATGAAGTCCCAGTGGACGCTACCCGATTCCATTTCCTGGTCTTCCTTCCCGGCTCCTTGGCGCCCCTCCTGGTAGCCTTCCCGGAAGGCACGCAGGCCCCGTCCTAGCCCGCGGGGAAGCGTTTCCAGGTCTGCCGTGGCGTTTCCTGATGGGGAGGATGGTGTGCTCCTTCCTCCCGCTCACCGCACGGGATTCCTGTTCCGTCTCTTCCAGAAACACCTCTGACCCTGTCGCAGCTCTGCCGGGTGAGCCTGAGGAGGGCTACTGGCGTCCGAGGCCTGGAGAAGATCACCAAGTTGAACATCCCTCCCCGGCTCATCGACTATCTTTCCTACAACTGAGCCGCAAGCCTGGGAGGCAGGAGGTGGCCAGGGCGCCGGGGGTGGGGGTCCCCTGGCTGCCGGCCTTGCCGAGCCTAGCGGCTGGGCCGCAAGGACTGGCCTTGTCTGCAGCCGCCCGACTGCTGGAGCCAGAACACGTTCCCTGCGTCCCGGCTGCCTGCCCTGCTCTGTCTCCTCTGCAGACCTGCGGGGGATACTTCCAAGGCCCTGGGAAGGCCCGGCCTCAGCTTCTGCAGGGAGCATGGCCCCGTGCTGCCTCGCCTGGAATTCTGCTCTCTCCTCGGGCCCAGCCATCCGGTGTCCTTTCACTGACCTTCCTCAGGGGGACTCTCAGGGAGGACTCTTCTGGGAGCACAGGAGAAGGCCACGCGGGGCTGAGGGTCCAGGGCCCTGCTGCCCCAGAGCCCGGGGCACCTTCGGCACTAGCGCGGTCCTGGGTGTCCGAAGGGGGAAGGACCCTGTGCTGCAGAGGTCAGGTCCTGACCGTGTGGTTGGGGACAGCTGCTTTGATGACATCCTGCTACTTGGACGCTTTTTTCTGGAGCTGTGCTCGGCACTCTACAAGGTCCCCCTGTGCCCAGGCAGACCTGACACTCAGGGGGGTTTGCAGGGGTGTTGGTGGGGGAAGCCTTGGGCAGATTACTCCCCACACCTAGCACAGGGACTCTCCATGCCTCAGCTCTGCAGAAGTTTATGTTGGGGATACAATCTTGAATTAGAGCAGACACAGGCTGCCGCGCTGAGGTTTTGTTTACAGGTCTGCAGAACCCCAGAGGATGTGCAGGAGTGTCCGCATGTATTCCGGGAGAAGCTTCCAACATGAAGGACCGTTAGGAGCCCCTCTAGGGAGGACCGCTCCTCTGGATGAATGGATTCTCTCCTTACCCTAGAGTGTGCTCACTCCCCGAAGCTCTGAAATTGTTAGGTCAGGGAGATTGCTGGCTCCCGGGATGAGCAGCTGCTGACTCGTGCCTTTAGTAGGGACTTCCGGGACGTCTGTGATGCTGGGAACTGTCCGAGTGCTGAGCTGCGTAGGAATCAGACTCTTTCCCCAAGGCAGGGGAAGAAAACGTTTTTCCGGTCTGTTCCTGTAGTAACAGAGACATGAGCTCTACACTCTCGGCCATGAGACGAACCCTTCAGTGGTACAGTTACATGGCCTCTGTGTCAGATTCTCTCTCCTGATTTAAAAACACAAAAACCAGGCAGTTCAACTAGAGGACGTTTGCATAATTCGTGCAGGAGTATTTGGTTTCTGGGGACACAGGGAAGGCACCACTGGGAAACGAGGCTGGGAGTTGTGCCCGAAGGCCAATGTCCCGACCTGCTCTCAGGGGAGTGTGTGGGGCAGAAAGAGGCTGCACTGGGGAAGCCAGGCGTGGGCGCGTCTCGTCTCCTCGGGGTTCCTTGGTGGGGCCGCAGATCTGGGGAGAGTTTCATGGTGGTGGCCAGTGGGCATTTTCTGGCTTGAAAATGACATTGATGCATTGTCAAGGTGGTGCCTCGCTGAGTGCCGGGAATGGGTCACTCCCCTTCCAGTGCCATGTGAGATCCGAGTTTGGGGCAGATGGTTTTGCACGTACTAACAACAACAATGAAAAAATCTCTGGGTTCTGCCCATCCACCTGTGTAACAGAAACTGGCCTCTAGCCACGAATGCTGATGCGCTTTCTCCCGTGGACTAGAGTGCAGAGTCCGTCCCCACACTCACTGCTCAATAAAAATTGTTTCATAGAGTCCATCCTGACGTTCACACAGCCCTTTTGTTGGAAGCAGACGCACTGATGGGGCCTGGCCTTCTCCCAGATTCCTGTCTTCCTGCCTCTCTGTGTCCTGGTGCTGATGTCAGTGACTAGGACTTTAGGGCCTCCTGTAGCTTTTCTCTGTCAGCCTTACCGAGCTGTAACCGACGTGGAACCCACCTACAGCCTGACTGTAGATACGTTTCTCTGCTCCTCTGAGCCCAGATCTTCCCAGCCACTGTGCCGGGAGGAAAGATTCTGATCTGATCATTTAAAGGACATTAATAATCAAGTCCTGAATTGTACGAATGAGACCATAAGGCCCTGATAGCCTGTGTTTTTGTGAGTCTGAAGTTAGGTGATTAACAGAGGCCTTGAAAAACATAAAGTGCTCCCCACACATCACAGTTAGGTGGGTATGTGTGTACTATAGCTTTACGGGTGTTTGTACAGCTTATAGCTGTGTCAGTGATTCTTTTCTGACTTTGGGACAGTCCCACTTATTTCAGGAGAAACATCAGAAGACCTCTCTGTTGGCATTTTAGAACTCGACATGCAGCTGACAAATCAGGAGACCCTTGTGGCACAGATAACAACGGACTGGTCATGAAAATACAGAAAGATCTAGAAATCGTAAGGAAAGTTTAGGGCACCTGGGTGGCTCAGTTGGTTGAGTCTCTTATTGGATCAGGTCCTGAAACCAGGCTCCTGGGATCGAGTCCTGCATTGGGATCCCTGTTCAGTGGGGAGCCTGCTTCTCCCTCTGCCCCTCCCCTTGCTCATGCTCTCTCTCTCTGACAAATAAAATCTTAAAAAAAAAAAAAAAACGAGATTGATAACCTGACAGAAGAAAGAAAACAGGCAAAGACTCTGGACAAGAAATTTTATAAAAGAGAAACCTCAACTGCCCCCTGAGAGTAAAGGGTAGTTAGTAATGATCAGGGAAATGCGAATTAGGGGCTGTTCAATTCAACAAAAAGATACCAGTATGTAGTGTCATCTTGAGGGAAATCGACAGGTTTGACAGTAATGTTGTTGGGTCTTATGGGTGTATAGGGCAGGGGCTACTCGTGGGGTACAGATTGAGAGGTGTATTTTGGAAGGCAGGAGATGATGTCTGTGACCATTAGAAGTACGTACCACATGTACCCAGAATTTCTCCTTTTATAAACTTGCTTTAAAGACACTCAGGCGTATCACAAGGAGACTCCGTGAGGAGGTTAGGGCCACAGTGTTGGTAACCATGAAAGGCCCCATTAGTCGGGATAAGTTGGAGAATATAGTCATAGACAGCCTGTTCTCTATTAAGCTTAAAGTGGATTTGAGCCCAATGCTTTCACAGTAATCGGTCTAAAACTTCTTATGGCAGACAGAAAAAAGTTGTCAGCCTTTATGTATGTATGATACGACTCCATCTGTATAGACTGAAATACAGAACAGTCTGAGTGTCTAAGGGTGCCGAGTGAATAAGAAATACACGGAATGATGGAACCTATGTGGTGCTCAGGTCCCCTCTGGGCCAGGAAGTGGGTGTGTGACTCCAGGAGAGACACCAAGGAAACTTCAACTATGTGCTATTTTGTTTCTTGAAACCAAGTTACGAAGCAAATACAGAAGGCCACTCTTTCAGGCTCGGCAGCCAACAGACACCTGCCTCTGTGCTGTGTGTGGGAGTTTACTGTTTTCAGAGTAACAATTTAAGGCACAGAGGAGGAACAAAGGCAGAAATGTCTTTTTTTTTTTAAAAAGATTTTATTTATTTATTTGACAGAGAGAAATCACAAGTAGACAGAGAGGTAGGCAGAGAGAGAGAGAGAGGGAAGCAGGCTCCCTGCTGAGCAGAAAGCCCGATGCAGGGCTCGATCCCAGGACCCTGAGATCATGACCTGAGCCGAAGGCAGCGGCTTAACCCACTGAGCCACCCAGGCGCCCCAGAAATGTCTTTTTTAAAAAAGAGGAAGAGATCCCTGACGCTGTTATAACAAGATTCTGTTTCAGAATATCTTTCCGCCTCTCACTGGCAAGGAGCACCTGTTTCGGTGATGAGACCTTGTCTTTTGCAGCAGGACCTGACACTGTGTTCCCTCCATCCTTGTTTTTGGGCTGAGGAAACAGGTCGCAGCTACTTTCTTAGGGTAGATTTTGAAAGCCCTGAGTGCCGTTGTGACTTCCAGAAACCCCCTGCCTCTCGTCCAAAGGGCAGTATTGGCTAAATTCCCTTTCCTGCTTAGCTTCACCTGCTCTGGGATGGCCGACCCACTAGGTGATTGTGAACCTTCTAAATGTGGCTCTGTGCAAAGTTCCCTGCCTCAAATCCTACCCTTTGGAGACATGGGAGCCTGAAGAACTGGTTCAGTAGGAAGACCCCTTGTCTGGCTTTGAGGTGCTGCCCACCCCCCACAGGTCAGAGGGGGCAGGCACAGGGAAAGAAGGGGTCTCCTAACACCCTTCACTCTTCTGCCCCTCGGGGTCCCTTCCCATCGCCAGGGAAGGAAGTGGAGTCTCCTCCTTCCCTTCCTGATGACTGCGCGTCCAGAGATGCTGCGCGTGGTACCCATCTGTACTTGGGATGAGTCTGTGCAAAGCTTTGAAGTTGTTTGGGACCAAAAGAATGCCTTGGCACATCCGTCCCCTCCCCGGGGTTGCTCTGGTAGAGCTGGTCGTGCTTTCTTTCCAGGGGGCAACCACCCTGACTTGTAAGCAGTGGAGTTCTTTATTCAAGAAAACCGTCTGCAAACCAGCTCTGCACGCAGCTCGGCTGCGGGCTCTTGTGAGCAGCTGTGCTGTCTCACACTCGTCAGAGGGCTCGCGAGGGTGTGAGCAGGCTGGCTGTGTGCCCGCCCTCTGGGCAGCTCTAGCATTTACAGTTCTCCCTGTAACAGCCTGGAAAGTATTTCCAGACCCTGGAGTCTTTGCTTTTTCCTTTTCTCGGTGTTGGTACCACATGGCTTTGGCAGCTGAGCCCCAGGCGTGTTGGCGTGAAAGTCTTGTGATCTCTGCCACTCCGAACGAAAATATGTCTTAAGTTGTCCAATCTAAACAAGGTGCCTCCTACAAGCCCAGTGCCTCACAACCACAAGAGAAGGGAGAGAAGACTCACGATAGGCCTCCCGCCCCCGGCCCCACACACTTACTTCTTTATTTAACGTTTTTCTTTCCAGCAGCTGGTCTCCAGGTGTGCGGTTCTTGTGAACCAGACTTCAGAGCGGAGAGGTTGCAATTGAACGCAGAGCCAGGAGGTACAGTGAGTTCAGCTCTCTGCTTTCCGTGTGACCAATACAGAAAACTCCCATTGCTGCTTCTTGTTACTCCAAATCCCAAGGCATATTCTGCGGTGTTAAAGACAGAGCATTAGATGGGACAAGCGTCAGGAACCTTTACTCAAGCCATGGTTCACTTTCTACACCCACCCGCCAGCCAGCCTAGCGTCCCTCCAACCATCCCTCTGTCCCTTCCATCCGTCTGTCCATCCATCTGTCCATCCGTCTGTCCATCCATCCATCCATCCAGCCAGCCAGCCTTACAACCAACCCCCCTTCCATGCATCCAGCCCTCCCTACTCCCCCCGTGCAGGTACCCCCCCCCCCCGTCCACTCAGTCATTCCTTCCTCCTTCCCTCCCTCCATCCATACTCTCATCCTGTTTTCTTTTATTTTTATTTATATATGTATTTTTTAAAAAAGATTTTATTTATTTGACAGACAGAGATCACAAGTAGGCAGAGAGGCAGGCAGAGAGAGAGGAGGAAGCAGGCTCCCTGCCAAGCAGAGAGCCCGATGTGGGACTCGATCCCAGGACCCTGGGATCATGACCTGAGCCAAAGGCAGCGGCTAACCCACCGAGCCAGCCAGGCGCCCCTTATATATGTATTTTCAAAGTTATTCTATTTTAAGTTCTCTGCTGGTCACTAAGGATTTTAAAAGATCCATGAGAACAAACCTCAGCCCGGAAGGATTTCAAAGACCATTTCTCAGGGTGCAGACTTGGGAGCAGGTGCTGAGTCAGAAATGTAGCGGTTAAAGGGCACGAGCCTCAAACAGGACAGAAGAGCCAGCTCTGCTCTTGGCAGGCGGGAGGAGAGAGACGCCCCCAGATGCGGTTCTCAGGTCTTGGGTTAATAAATGCAATTGCATTCCTTTTTGTATTCCTGGTTCTGTGTAGCTTACAAAGCTTTATTTTTTTTAAAAAATATTTTATTTGATGAAGAGAGAGAGAGAGAGCATGAGTGGGGGATGGGACAGAGGGAGAGAGAGAGGCAGGCTCCCCCCTGAGCAAGGAGCCTGACGTGGGGCTCGATTCCAGGACCCTGAGATACTGACCTGAGCCAAAGGCTGAGGCTTCAACGGAGACCCCAGGTGCCCCTACAAAGCTTTATTAAATGTCCATAATTGGCACTATTTTTCTAGAGTGAACGATTCATTTGGTTTGTGCCTTTTCTCCCAAGCACAGAAGCCAGAGAATGAAATTCAGTCCTGTGGAATTTTACGAGTGGAGAGTTTACAGTAATCCTTACTTGTGTTTATGGTTTCCAAGACATGGACCAGACTTTTCCACAAGGCCAGACCAGGCACCCAGGGAGCAGGAAGACTTTGCCATGAACCTGTGGGAATGTACGCTTTGTAGAACGTGTGTGGATCATTAAAAAAAACAAAAACTGAAATAAACGGAGCCATGAAAGAGAAATCCATCACAAGCTACTTTTTTTTTTTTTTTTAAAGATTTATTTATTTATTTGACAGAGAGAGAGATCACAAGTAGGCAGAGAGGCAGGCAGAGAGAGAGGAAGGGAAGCAGGCTCCCTGCTGAGCAGAGAGCCTGATGTAGGGCTTGATCCCAGGACCCTGAGATCATGACCTGAGCCGAAGGCAGCGGCTTAACCCACTGAGCCACCCAGGCGCCCCCCACAAGCTACTTTCAATGTGTCTGATCTTTAGTGCTTTTTTTTTTTCTCGTCTTTTGGGGTAGGGGTCTGAGAGGTCCCTTTTTCTTTTATTTATTTTTTTGGTCCCTTTTTTCTTTTAAAAAAGTATAAAATTTTATTCAAGACACATAGCAAATATATGCTTCAGCCCCGTCTTCTAGACAACTGGAAATGGGATAAGAAGGGTAGCTACGGGGGGCGGGTGAAGGCTGAGGCATGGTGGAGGGGGAAGGAAGAGACCCGTCGAGCTGGTGGTGGGATGCCAAGCCATGCTGGGGGATGCCACGTTTCTCAGCTGCCCTTCGCAGCCTCCTCTGAGGGGACACCAGCCAGAGCTCTGGAGGAATGGGGGCTTCCCACTCAGGCAGGCTGACATTTAGGTACAGCTTTGGATGAACACGGCACTGGCCAGAGCAATCCTATCTGAACGCCTGGATGACATCAAACCCCGATGCCCACATCTGCCTCTCCCTGCCCTAGCTCTTCCGCCAAGTGGTGACTCCTGTGACCTGGGAGCCGCACCTGAAACTCGCCGGAGGCCATGACCTAGTCCATGAGTGGACCCCGTCCCTGCATTGGGGCAGCGGAGTGGTGAAGACTCAATAAAACCAAATGCCATCTCTGATGACAAGAAAACTGTCACCCAAGACGGGAGGCTTTGGTTCCTATTTTGGACACAAAGATCCCACGTTCGCAAGCCGGCAGTATTCCTTTTCATTCTAGAAACATTTAATTGACCTAATTGCTTATGATGGTCAGGATGTTCTGTGGGACTCTGCCCCGGTCACAGAGGAAGACAACCCAGAGGAAGGCAGCCAGTTGCAAGCACAGGGCTCTGCTCGGGGCTGCGGGGAAGAGTCTCAGGAATGAGCAATCCCGTCCCATTTGGGAGCACGATGGGGTCCAGAGGGTGGACGGTCAAGAAACACGACTGGGCCTACTTAAGACGGAATGCAATGAGATACGATTGCAGAGTGAGGTCGCTGGTTCATATGGAGTGTGAGAAACCGCCGGAAGAGGTGGAAGGGAGGCACTTTGGGGGACTTGGAAGGGTTCGGGAAGTTTGTCACATGGGTGGCTTTCCTTGTCCTCCTGGAAAGTGCACTTCCTGAACTACTGCGCATCACCGGAGAGGCCAGTCTGAGCCAACAAGGGGATAAGACTAAGAGAGATTTAAAAACAATAGTATGTTTCTCAAGCTAGGGGGCAAAAGTTGGTTGAGAAGCAACAAGGTAGGGGTTAGAGATGCTGGAAATCCCGCCCAGCAGCTGAATCACCATCCGGAGTAACATTCTGGGGGACTGGAGAGACACGGGTTCTGCAAGGGAGGTGAGGGTTACGCTGACCAGGGCAAAGGATGCCCCAGGAGTGGGCAGAACGTGATTTCCAGTGCCTTTGTGAGGAGCCTTCACCGGAGATGGGCATGTGGGTTGTGGGACCGAGTCAAGCGGGCAGCCGTCCGCAGGGCAGGCGCGGTCCCCTCCGCTGCGGGCCAGCATGACCGGAGAGCTGGAGGGAGACAGAGGCCGCTCTCTCCACCTGAGCTGGGGACATCCCGTTTCTCCTGCTCTCGGACCAGACCAACCCCACAGCTCACTCCCTTCTCCGGCTCCACGACCATGGGATTATGGAACTCGTACAGTGAACGCTTCCCTCGATCTTTCTCGCTCTCCGTCCTGTGAGTTCTGTCCCCGGAGAACGCTGGCTGCCACGAGCCAGTGCTCGGCAGACCTCTGCGTCCTCACTCAACACGGCGAGTCCTGTCGGACGCGATACCAAGACCAGCACTTGCCAACAGCGCGGTGAAGACCTGGCTTTTAGGTAGGTCTTGTCTTTGGTAGGTTAAGTCTGTCACCTACAAGGCATCGCCTTTTGTCAGCTGTGACGCAGGAACGCAGTGAGGTTGGGAAGAGCTCAGGGTCCGAGGGAGCTGAAGCAGCAGATCCAGCCCCGATCTCCCAGCGAGTGGAGGCGGGTTTGCAGCCCCGAGCCTTCAGCGCCATCAGCCCCCCGGAGGGCTAAACCGGCTTGTTAGGGACTTTGGAGCCCTGCTTCCCCACCCTGAGCCCCTGCCTCTCGGCTCTGGGGTGGGGACGGAGGGAAGCTCGGGGCGGCTCCAGCTGCTGGGACAGGGAGAAGCCCGGTCTTGAGACGACTGCCTTCCCTCCTCACTAGGCTCTCGTTTTAGCTTCCAGCCGCGGGGCACGTCCTTGGAGCCAGCGCTTGAGGGAGACCTGTGGAACCCGATCCATGCCTCCTACGGGAGGCCCTCGGGGACCAAGGTCTCGGAGGCCGAGTCCCCAGAGTCCCCGGAGACGTGCCCTGCGGGCCTGGGCTAGGAGGATTGCGCCGCTGTCTTCCTGTGTGTTCGCTGTGTGTTCGCACGACCGGCTGCAGCCCAGCACACGGCGCCCACAGGCGACAGCACGTCACCTCCGGCCAGGAGCAAACTGTCCTCCTCGGCTGTTCTGGCCGCTGGAGGAAATCCCGCCACGTCAGATCCATCTCTGACTCGGCCATGAATAAGCACACGCCGCTGGGGGAGGGCAGTTTCCCGTGTGTTTCTATTTCCAAGCAAATCAAAGCCCTTCGTAAAGTCTGGCCCTCTTTCCATACGGAAACACCGCGAATAAAGACGTAGCCTGTGGGGGACGGGGCATCCCTGTCCAGCAGAAGGTCACCTTGAGGCAAGGCCTCTCCATGTGTCTCCTGCTCACATTGGGGGGTGACCACTCGGCCGTACCCTATTTCTGCAGGAGGCCCTTTTGCCCAGACTGGGACATCTGGTCCCCCGGGAACAACAGAATGCTCATCTGGGCTTGTAATCTGTTCCCAGGGGAGCACGGGGCATGGCAGGGGCCTGCGGTCAGAATTGGTTCTTACAGCGCTTAGGAAGCTGCGGCCAGAGTAGGGACCCATCCCCGGCCCCATGCAGCCAGGACCTCAAACACGGCTTCCGCGGCATCCCCTCTGAGGCCGGAGATGGTGGCTGTTCCCACCCTTGCCGGTCGGTCGGTCTGTGCGTTATTTAGTAGACATTACTGACTGCGCAGTACGTGACTTGGAGCCAGGCATCGGGAAGGGGAACGTGAAGTCTTAGCTCCCCTCTAGGATCTTCCCATTTAGGAGGGCTGAGAAGCCACAGAAGCAGAAGCAACATCCATGGCCGTGGAAGCCGGAGAGAGTAAACGCCTCCCAAGAGGACAAAGTGCTCGACAGCTCTTAAAAGAAAAAGAAACAAAAAAGTATATACCTGGAGAAGCTTCACGAAGGAGGGAACTTGGAACTTTGAAAATTGGATAAAATGCAAGTAGGGAGAGGGAACGCGAGAGAATTGAACAGGCAGATGGAGGTGGGGGACAGGAAAGCTTAGGTTTTTAGGATGATTTAGGATGTATTCGCCTGCGAGGGACCCCCAGAATCAAAGAGGAATGTGTTCTCTCAGAGTCTCTCAGGGACTTAGCTGTGGGCAGGCTCCAGGATGGGTCATGAAGCCCCCCGCCCTAGCCCATCCCAGCTTGTCCTCCAGGCATAGGAGGGCATTGACATCCCCACAGGACAATGTCCAGAGGAAGAACTGATGTCATCTCTTTTCTGTTGTTCTCTTGGGTGGGGGGGGGGGGTGGACATTCCTAAAATCTCCGCAGACAACGTCCCGTATCTCTCTACAGTCCGACACCCCGCTCCCTGCCCCACTCAGCAGACCCAGGGTAGATCTGAACTCGAGTCCAGTCCTGAGCCAGTCGCTGACAAGCAGTCACAGAGACTCATTCAGACTAATTCCTGCCGGGGGGAGTGTGGGTGTCGGGGTGCACAGGGACTGGGGCACAGAGCAAAGACCACCCACTGTGACACCAGGCATCTGATCAGCAAACAAGATGGAAAAGAAGACCAGGCTGTACTTGCCAGGGTGAGGAGGCCGGGGAGACAGGGAGCGATAGGAACAGAAGCGTGTGTGCATGTTCCGGGGGGCCCGGGGTCTGTGACAGGTTCTTTTGGGAAAATAAAATAACATTGGGGCACCTGGGTGGCTCAGTGGATTAAGCCTCTGCCTTCAGCTCAGGTCATGATCTCAGGGTCCTGGGATCGAGCCCCACATTGGGCTCTCTGCTCGGCAGGAAGCCTGCTTCCCTGGCCCCACCTGCCTCTCTGCCTACTTGTGATCTCTCTCTCTGTCAAATAATTAAATAAAATACTAAAAAACTAATAATATAAAGGGATGGAGGGTGGGGCTGGTTGCCCAGCAGTGCCCACCTCCCCCCACACCCCACCTCACTCAGGTTAGGACCCCGGTTCCCGCTCTGCAAACAGGTGCCAGTCGCCTGACCGGGGTGCTCTGAGATCGTGCATCGGACCTTGCTGGTCAGCGCAAGGAGGCAGAGGCTGTGAGACAGCTACGTTGAAAATGGGCAGGTGACACACGGACTTCAGAGCTGGAGGAAATGAGTGCTGGCGAGCCTTGATCCTGGCCCTGAGCTAACTGGTTCGCCCTGTCCTCAGACCGCAGCATTAACAGAGCTCAGATTCCCGGGTTAAAGAGTTTCCAGTCTCCCCACGGGGGCTCAGGATCGCTTGTCCCCGCTGGCATTCAGCAGCTGGATGCGTCTTTGTTCTCTATCGCCAAACGGGGAACTTGCTCTCTACTTATATGCAATCCAAATAAGGACAGGAAGAGAGTCCTGTAAGCTTTACTTGGGGACATCGGCCCCCTGAAAGTGACCCCATGGTTTCTGCGTGTTTCTAGCAGCAAGCTCAGCCTGGGTCTTCATTCTCTCCTGTAGAAACTTTGCTGTCCAGTCTTGTCAGCCCCGTGACCTCTTGAAAGCCTGAGTTCCACTTTGAACCTCCTCTGAGGCTCCGTTCTTCAGTCTCTCTAGGAGTCAGGAGAGCCAGCAGCTGTAACAAATAGCGCCAAATCCCAGGGGCATAACACGGTACAGTTTCTATTTCCCCCATGGCATGGAGGAAATGGCCACGTGGCTCCTTGTGGTCATTAGGACCCAGGGTTCACTATCATGTGGGGCCTTGGGATTCTCCTCTGAATCTCTTCGCACAGATAAGGGAAGAAAAAAACACGTGGTGCTCCCCTGCCTCAGCCTGGAGGGGACACCCATCGCGGCCACTTACAGTCTATTGGGGAGAACAGGTTCCACCCAGTCGGAGGGATGCTGAGAAGGTAACATCGCCATGGGGGAGCGGGGAGCTGAAGGCGCAGATACCCGGGAATCGCTAGGCTGAGCGCCACCGGCCTGGCAAACAGAAACCCACGTGTACGGAAGCACGCCACATGCGACCTCCTCCTAGAATTTCTGTCGGTGGTGAGGGGCCAGAGTTCAACTCACGGGCCACAGTTTGCCAACCCCTAGTGTCAAAGCTGAAACATGCCAGAGTCAAAGTTGTTACAATTTTCTTGACTTTTTCCACATGTGGAGCTGCCACAGCTCCAGCCATCACGTCCTTGCTCCAAGCAGGAAGAAGAAGGAGGGATCAGGGACAAAGACTGTCGGCTGCTAAGTAAGCCTTGTTTCTGGGAGGCCCCGCCCAGCAGCTTCTGTCGCACCGGCCTCCCCCTTCTGCAGAGATGGCTGGGACAAACGGTGGCTTCTAGTTTGGGCTCATTGTCATCCCAAACAACATACGTTTTCTGTTATTATGGAAGAAAGGAAGGATAGGTAACGATTACTTAAATAAATAAAACCTAAGAAGAAAAGTAAGTAGCACCTAGCAACCCCTACCACCACTGCTTTTCTTTTCTTTTCTTTTCTTTTTTTCTTTTCTTTTACAAAAAGCTTTCCATGGAATCCATCAGGAAATCCTCTGTTTTCTCGTTTCTGGTCACCTCTGACTTCGCTCCGTGCCGAAATCCTGAGAGGAGAGGACAATCTTCACAGTCTAATGCTGCAGGAAGACTAGAATTTTCTGATCCTTGCTGGAAACAACCACCATGAAACCCCACCCAACTCAACGGCTCCTTTTAGGCTTCATCGGTTTCCAGGTTGGGGAACAAGACAGGCAGGGGCAGGGGAGCAAGGACGTGGTGTGGGGCCGGGAGCAGCCTGTGGGGACAGACGGAGGCTCCCGGCCTCCAGCAGGACTGCAGATGCGCCGCGGGCACCTGGCACTCTGTCCCGCTTGCTTGGGGGTCCGGGGAAGCAGGTTCCATGACGTCTCTTGGTCACCACTTGAAGCCTCCCTCTTCCAAAAGCATTTTATGACCAGGCAGGAGTTCTTGAGCCTCAGATCTTTCCCAACTGCAGCACAGAGAATGTGCAGACTCGGGGAGACCGAGTCGTCCAGGACCCCAAGCGTCATAGTCTCTCTGTTCTCTTTGCTGTCATTCTTCTCTCCTTCCCAGAATGAGTGTTTTTTGTTTTGTTTTTAGAGTCTGGGGACAAGGACAGGATGAGACGTTAGCATTAGAACCCGGGGGAGCTGGCACAGACGAGGCGGAGACTGTTGTGCCCCCACTGAGCCTGTCCCGCTGATGTAGGGGCGGCGCCAGAAGGTCTCACATACAGTCTCGGACAGCCGGACAGCCGTCTCGGCCCCTTCCCTCTGGCTCTTTTCTCTCCAGCCTTCCCGCCCCTGCCTCCCACCCTCTCTGGCTGCATTGCTGGGCCTGACGGCTGCACACGGAATTGCGTCCCCCCAGAGGCATCGGCCGGAGCCCCCCTCTCTCATGGGGCTGTACTGATGGGCTGCTGGGGAGGAGGGGAGGGCAGAATGAGCTCACGGAGGCTGCTGCGGCGCCGCCCCAGGGAAGAGCTCTGCTCTGCAGGGGAGAAGCGAGGATGCAGCATCTGCCCAACAGGAACCCAGCCCTCCCCCTCCCCGGGAAGCAGCTCTGGGACTTCCAGCCTCCAGAACCACATGGTGAAACGAGTGGCCTGTGGGGTAAGGCCGGGGCTGTGGGCTTCTGCTCCAACAGCCGGAGCCGACAGAGACAGCGCCCGTGCAGCTGGCAGTTCTGGCGGGAGCAGACTGGTGCTGGAGATCTGGGGCTCTGGGACTGGCCTCTGTACCTGTCGCAGTCACCCTCTGGAAGGTTAGAGAGCCCAGGGGACACACCCCCTCCCCGCAGACATCCCTGGGAGCACAGGGAGGCGTCCTGCTGCCTTCGGACGCCAGGAGGCGCCCTTCACCACTCCCCGAGTCGGGAAGCCCATCCAAGGCCCTGGAGAAGGCTTTACAGTTGGCAGCTAAAATCCTTTTCATCTTTCAGCTCATTTGGGACCCTTTCAGCATCTCCATAAATTCACTCCTTTGCTGGGTTTCCACGTGTGGCTTGGCTTATACCTCGCCCAAAGCACCTCTACCTCGGTGACAGTCTGATCACACGCCATTCTAGTAATTCACTGACAAGCTTGCGGGGTTTCCCCCAAACCACAGGTGCCTTGAGGATGGCGAGCCCCTCCTGTTCCTCCTACCCGTGACCCCGGTGCCAGCACCCGGCCTGGGTCAGAGAAGCAGCTCCCGTGTGTGCGCTGAGCAGAAGACTGAGGTTGTGCAGGAGTGTGGGTATCCCGGCCCTGGGACCCAGGGCATGCGGGTCGGAGGTCTGCTGCTCCCTTCCCGTCACTCCGTTGTATGCTCGGCGCTGAGCCAGGAGCCTGAGCGTCTCAGCAGCTTGTTCTCATCCCAGGCAGGCAGAGCCGTGAGCGACAGGACTGCAGACCGCGTCCCGCGGAGATGTTACAAGGTCCCAGAGCAGCCAGTGGCTCAACTTTGAAGCCTGGGGTTTGGATTTTAGTTGCAGCGTGGGGTGGATGGGTGAAGCGGTCCCCGGCCTGAGCTGGTTCCCTGGACAAGGCCGTAAGCTCTCCGTGAAGATCTCCAGAACCTGCCAGAATCTGGCCCAGGTGCTGGTCAACACCAGCTTCGTTCCCACAGTAGCCAGAAGCTCAGTAGTTACCCTCTGGGCTCTCTAACCTTCGAACCGGCAGTGTCCAGGATGTCCTGGGCTCGTGACCAGCTGCAGAACCTCGCCCTCAAGCCACGCTCAGCAAAAACTAGAGACCGAGCAGGGTGACTCCTGTGGCAGAGATCCGTCCTGCCACACTGGGTGGTCAGGGGTGGGCCTGCTCCAGGAGGATCATGGAGGGGGTCATCTAGCTGTTTTTCTGGAACCTTCTGTGCATCTCCCCCAAGGCCAGTCCCCTTTCTCTCCGAGGGAGAGAAGTCCTCCTCCTTCCTCCCTGTACCTCCCCAGGCAATGTGGGACCCTGCTCTGCACCCCCACCCCTCCCCGTCGCAAGCGCCGCCATCCCAGGCCACCACCAGAGGCCGTCTGGCCCATCTTTGACCAACTCAGGGTTTGCTTTAAGAGGACAGGGAGGCTTTTGAATCATCAGCCTTTCCTCTATCCTTGGAGCTAAAGAAAACAAGGCCACTTTTTCTGCCACTTGGCAGCCTGGCAAATAATACCGATGGTGGTTATGTGTCTTCCCCAGCCTGGGCTGCCGTCACAAAACACCACAGGCTGGGGGGCTTCAACAGCAGTCATGTCTCACACTTCTGGAGGCTGGACGTCCGAGATCAAAGTGCCCGCAGATTTGATTCCCAGTGAGAGCTCTCTTTCTGGGACACAGCTGGTAGCCTTCTCTCTGAGTCCTCGTATGGCGGCGAGAGCGAGCTCTGGTCTCCCTTCCTCGTCCTCCCGCCATGACCTGATTTAACCCTCATCCTCTCTCAAAGGTCCCGCGTCCATATACGGTGGCACTGGGGGGTTAGGCTTCAACATAGGAATCTGAGGGGACACTCACATTCAGTCACTAACATTGTTATTATGAAGCTTCCATCTCTTTTTTTTTTTAAATGTATTTCTTCTTTTTTTTTTTTTTTTTTTTTTTAAAGATTTTATGTATTTATTTGACAGACAGAGATCACAAGCAGACAGAGAGGTAGGCAGAGAGAGAGGGAAGCAGGCTCCCTGCCGAGCAGAGAGCCCGATGCGGGGCTCGATCCCAGGACCCTGAGATCATGACCTGAGCCGAAGGCAGAGGCTTAACCCACTGAGCCACTCAGGCGCCCTTAATGTATTTATTCTTAAAATTCCCGTAGAGTTAACATGCTGTGTTATGAGTTTCAGGTGTATAAAACCCTGCATCACCAATTCTACACCTTACTCTGCTCTTCGTGATAAGTATGTTCTTAATGTTCTTTTTTCTTTGTTTTCTTTCTTAAATTCCACATGTGAGTAAAATCATGTGGCATCTGTCTTTCTGGGACTGGCTTATTTCACCCATCATACTACCCTCTAGACCCATCCATGTCATTGCAAATGGAAAGATCTCATTCTTTTGGATGGCTGAGTAACATTCCGTTGTATGTATCTGCGTGTGTGTGTGTGTGCACATGACATCTTTATCAATGGACACTTGGTCTGCTTTCATAATTTGGCTATTGTAGACAATGCTGCAGTAAACAGGGATGCACGTATCTTTTTCAAAATCAGTGTTTTCATTTTCTTTGGGCAAATACCCAGTAGTGGAATTACTGGATCATATGGTAATTCTATTTCTAATTTTTTTTTAAATTAATTTTGTCTCCCACGTGCCTGCACCAGTTGGCATTCCCACCAACAGGGCACAAAGTTCCTTTTTCTTCACATTTTTGCCAACACATTTTACTGCTGTTTCTCGTGTTTCTGAGTCTCGTCATTCAGGCTGGTGTGAGGTGGTCTCTCACTGTGGTGTTGAGTTGTGTTTCTGTGATCATGAGTGATGTCGAGAAAACACACATCTTCACGTGTCTGTTGGCCATCTGGAGGTCTTCTCTGCAGACATGTGCGTTTGTGTCTCTTGCTCTCTGAGTTTTCCTCTTTCTGGGCTACGCGTCTCCCTGCCTCTCATGGCTGCGTCATAGGACTTCGCCTTCCTGGTCTGACCACACTCCTTCGGGTGTCTACCCCGTCTCAGAAAGAAATGAACCCGTCACCATCTTGCCAACACCCGAGAATGGGCTAATCATGTTCCTCATCTCTGGACACAGTTTTACTTTACTGAGAGCTTCCTGGAGGCAGGAGGCCTTCGGGTCCACATTGTGACTGCTGTGAGTCCTACATAATTTTCTCTCATGGTCTCCCCGGTTAGTAAAAATTTAAAAGAAAATTTAAACCACTGTGTTGGCACAAAGGCAAACTTAACCCAGGCTAGATTCATTATTATTATATATTCATATTTCCTTCTCATTTGAAAAGAGCTTAAAGTTAACTATGGGCCTGAGGCACTGTCCCCACTGTGCCCAGAGACAAGGGACCCTGACGGTCTTCACCCCTGAGCAGGAATTTAGCCTCTGGGATGGTGGCTAAGGGCTGCCCCAGGGGAGGGGGCTGTCTGGGATGCGGTCACTGCTGAGGGCAGAACCAAGGGGGGAGTTCTGCAGGTGAGCTTTTTAATGTCACCAAGATGCTCCTATAAGCTCGGGGTCCTCCACAATTCGTTAGCTCTCATAAATGAGCCAAGGGTTCACCCCAAAATACTGGTCAGCCACTGGCAGGGCACACATTTATAGCCTGAGTCTCATTCTCATTTAAGACCTTCTTAGCTTCACAGGCCAGTGCCCCGCAGGGGTGAGGGGTGCGGGAGGGTTAGGGCAAAGCCTACCCGCAACATTGGTCCTCAGCCTGGCGTCTTAGCGTTTGGCCACAAGGGGGCATCAATGAGCCGGCCTGCAGCTGCCATTGCCCAGGCCTGGTTCCATCCCGGTCTCTGGAGGTCAGTCTGACCCCAGAGGCCTGGTCGGGGTTTGCCCCACTGCCTGAGGCCTGGGCCAGAGCAGGGCCCTCTCCCTGCCACCCTCAGCCACCTCCAGGACTCTGGAGACACTGAAGGCCACTCAGTTCTGGGAAAACACTGAGAGAAAGGGGAGCTGGACGGCCACCTCCCGTGTCATGGTTTGGCCCAGGGAAAGGGATGTCACCTCCCTGGGCCTCGGCTCCCTCTCTGAAACCCCCAGGGTGGACTGTGACAATCTCTAAGGCCACTTCTGCTCTCAGACTGTCATTCTGCTGGAAATACCGCAGGGCTGGAGTGTCTGATTTATATACCACACAAGGCCCTTGGTCGGCTTTCCTGCGGCTCGTTGGCCATTACCTTGGAAGGGTGACCTTAGACAAGTCACTTTCCCTCTGTGGGTCTCACCCACCTCCTCTGTAAGAGAGAGGCCTTTTAAGGGGGTATCTTCCCACCCAAATGACCTTGGCCTTCTCCCACTTCCCTCCCAGAGCGTGGCTGAGACAGGGTTAGCCGGGCCCCTCGGAGAAACAGGGCTGGCTGCATGCAGGCCACGTGCACCTGGAAACCAGGACCTTCCACCTTCCTGCAGCGGAGGCTTGGGAGTATGGAAAATGGAGGAGAACTGAGCCCCACTTACATATTCCAGGGTCCCACCCAACAACACATCTTCCAGCAAGAGCTCTCTCTTTGCTCTGCTCAGAGCCCGTGCCAATGAGTAATGCTGATTATTCCCTTTTCATTGAAAAGCCTCTGCAGTGTGTGTGTGTGTGGGGGGGGGGGGGGTTCTCCTGCATTCAAACATCTCCCTGTCTCCAGTACCCCCACCCGCCATGGTGCACAAGAGTCAGTGCGGGGGTGGGGGGTTGATTAAGACGGAGGTCCCCGTCTCCAAAGACAAAGGAAACAAAAGCGAAAATGAACTTTTGGGACTTTATCAAGATCAAAAGCTTCTGCACAGCAGAGGAAACAGTTAACAAAACAAAGAGACAGCCTATGGAATGGGAGAAGGTATTCGCAAATGACAGTACAGACAAGGGTTGATATCCAGGATCTATAAAGAACTCCTCAAACTCAACACACACAAAACAGATAATCACCTCAAAAAATGGGCAGAGGATATGAACAGACGCTTCTCCAGTGAAGACATACAAACGGCTAACAGACACATGAAAAAATGTTCATCATCACTAACCATCAGGGAAACTCAAATCAAAACCACATTGAGATACCACTTTACACCGGCTAGAATGGCCAAAATTAGCAAGACAGGAATCAACATGTGTTGGAGAGGATGTGGAGAAAGGGGAACCCACTTATACTGTTGGTGGAAATGCAAGTTGGTGCAGCCACTTTGGAGAACAGTGTGGAGATTCCTTAAGAAATTAAAAATAGAGCTTCCCTATGACCCCACAATTGCACTACTGGGTATTTACCCCAAAGATACAGATGCAGTGAAAAGAAGGGCCATCTGTACCCCAATGTTTATAGCAGCAATGGCCACGGTCGCCAAACTGTGGATAGACCCAAGATGCCCTTCAACGGACGAATGGATCAGGAAGATGTGGTCCATGTACACTATGGAGTATGATGCCTCCATCAGAAAGGACGAATACCCAACTTTCGTAGCAACATGGACGGGACTGGAAGAGATGATGCTGAGTGAAATAAGTCAAGCAGAGAGAGTCAATTATATGGTCTCACTTACTTGTGCAACATGAGGAATAACACGGAGGACATTATGAGAAGGAAAGGAAAAGTGAATTGAGGGAAATCGGAAGGGGAGAGGAACCAGGAGAGACAGTGGACTCTGAGAAACAAACTGAGGGTTTTGGAGGGGAGGGGGATAGGGGGTTGGGTGAGCCCGATGGTAGGTACTAAGGAGGGGACGGGTTGCATGCCGCACTGGGTGTGGTGCATAAACAATGACTCTTGGAACACTGAAAAAATAAAATAAAAAATTTTTGAAAAGTCATTAGGGGAAAAAAAAAAAAAAAAAAAAACAAACAAACACGGAGATTCAGGCCCTGTTGCTGAGCGGGACCTCCCAGGGCTGGGGTGGGTCCAGAGATCGCCCTTCTCTTCCCCAGCCCGCCAGGTGGAATCAGGCCACAGAAATGTTGAAAGAACAACTTGCATTAGTGGGTACCATTTTTCTTCTCGCCTTTCTTTTCTGTTTCTTTGTGTTTTAAATCATATCTCAGTGCCTTGGAATCCTGGCAAGAAGGATGTAAAAATAGCCTTTTTCGGAGCCAGCCTTTCCCGTCGTCTGGTGTTTAGTCTGGGGCCCAGGCTCTCCGCCTGTCGTGCACGCGTCGCTGACCCCCTCCAGTCCCATCGGATCGGACCCGGAGGCCTGCGTCCTGCCCCTCCACGGCCCCAGGCCCCGGGGGTCGCTCTAGAACCCAGACGCCCAGTACTCGCGGGAAGGGCTCGGTCCCACTCACCTGGGGGACCTCGCGGAGCCCACACCGCTCTCCGGGCGGCTCCGACACCGCACCCCTCCAGCCCGCCGCCCTCGCCCCTGCTCCCCAGACGCCAGGCTCCAAACCAGCCCTCAGAGCATCACAAAACCAAGAGGGAAGGCACAAAATATATCTCGGCCCCAAAGCCCAGAACACCTGCGGCGGCGCAGGGCGGGCTGAGCCGGGGCAGGGGGTCTGCGAGGCCAGCGTGGGGACGCGCGCCGCGGAAGGGCCGGTCCCCGCAGGGCGGCCTGTCCAGCAGGCGGCCGCGCGCACGTGGAGCCCGCGTGGTCCCCGGGCAGCCAGGCTGCTGCGGCCGCGCGTTCGGAGCTTGAGCGGAGGGACCCCGACGCCGCAGGCCCCTTCCTCCGCCGGAGCGGGACGCCCAGCAGACAGCGGGGGTGGGGTCCGTGGCTGCCGCAGGAGAACCCTTCCCACGGAAGAGCCGCAAGGGTTCGCTCACTCTCCCGTTCACGCACCCAGCATGTGAGCATTTCATGAGCACCTACTCTGTTCCAGGCTCGTGCGGAGACTGGCAGGTCCGGCCGAGGGCCGGGAAAGCTCGGGCTCTGCGCTCTGGCCCCGCGGCTCCGACGGAGCTCCACCTCCGCCCGGGGCGCAAGACCGTCAGGCCGCCAGATCCCCGTCAGCTGTGGCCGGCGTCAGCGTCCAGGGGCCGTGCTCCCAGGAGGACAGGCGAGGGCCTCCCGCAACTGTAGAGAAGAGCCGTGGTCCGGCTTGACGGAGCCAGCCCCGAGCCCTCTACTGTGTCCACCTGATCCCTAGGGGAACTCAGCCTCCAGGACGTGGCCATCCATATACTTGTCTCCACCATCACACACACCCCGCCTTGAAACACTACACACTTTGTAAGGCTCAGACCAGCACCTCCCTCCTCCTGCCTCTAAGATGAGAAGGGGGGCAGCCTCCTAAATGGAGCGTTGCCCCTTCAATGGCCCTGCCTGTCTCCACATGAACCTCCCAAGGTTCGTGTCCCCACCAGGAGCATGAGGGTAATTGTTGCTCTTACCTCCCAAATTCTCAAAATTATTCAATTTTCATTTTATTGTAGTCTTATACAAGGTATGGTTCCAAGTGCTTACCATGTCGTGAAAACCTCAGACTGTCCTTATGGGGTAGAAGTTACTGGGATTCCTAGTTTGCTAAGGAGGGAACAGAGGCCCAGAGAAAGCCAGGAATGTGCACAAAGTCACACAGCTAACAGAGGTACGTTTGCAAGTCCACCTGGAGGTTGGACGCAGAGCTCAATCGTTCCATCACCCGCAGCCTACGGAGATAGAACATTGTATCAGCAGCGCACACCCCGAGAACCTACATTATAACCACTGCTTGGTTCCACTTCCCAGGGCGGAAAAGCCTCTGAGCCCCCTTGCTCTTAGAGCCCCTTGGCTTCTCCTTCAAAGCAGATGCTGAGTCCTGCCCCAGCTTCCTCCTCCCGCCTTTGGGTGATGATGGGGTCACCCCGTGCAGGTTCTGTTGCCGAAGCACCGCATGGCGACTACCCCACGGGAGGCCAAGGATCTTGCTCTGGAGCAAGGCACTCTGAGTGCTTTCAGGAAATTTCCTTCTGACTCCAGCCCCATCTTGAGGTGTCAAGGGTCCTTCTTGCATCAAGGTCTCAGAGCTGCTGGGTTTCCACGGGGTCCTTTTCTTATGACTTCTATCTGAAGGCTGCTCTGTCCCACATGGGTTAGGCAAATCTTCTGCCTCTAGTCCTGCCAGGCTCCCTGGACGCTCTAAGAATCAGAATCTTTGGTCCTCAGAGTAAAACCCAATCTCCTTAGCATGGTGTTCAAGGTCCTGCCGCCGGCCCTGGCTTTCCTGTCCAGCCTGCCCTTTCCCGGCCACCTGCGGCCGACCTGCGTGGCGAAGCCAGCACAGGGGGTCTTCCTGGCTGCCTCCCCAGAGGGCCCAGCTCATTTACGGCTGGGTCTGCCCCTGCCCCAGCGGATAGCTCACACTCCCCCCGTCCTGGGAGCCTCCTTCGGCGGTGACGCCCACCTGAGCATCTTCACGTTCCCTTGGGAAACTGCGGAAAGCCGACAGCAACAGCTGCCGTGCAGGAGAGGATCCAAAGTAAAGACATGAAGGGATTTTTCTGTCGACCCCGAAGAAAATCTCCAGGGCAGTCCAGAGTGCAAGCCCAGTCCCACGGTGTCCCGGGTGGAGCTGTTTAGGAAGCAGGAAGGCCTCCCTCCTGGTATCCACAGCAGCGCACTGAGAAGGAGCACACAGAGGGCTGATCGAGGGTCCCCAAATGCCGAGTGGCCATGCTTCCAATGGGCAGGCATCTCCCGCCAAGAAAACCTACCTTCTCCCTGCCTCCCCAGGATCCTATATCCAGATAGAGGGAGGGAATGCATAAAAATGAAAAAAAAAAAAAAAAAAAAAAAAAAAGAAAGACAGAAAGAAAGATGTCCCCCAAATCCCGAGCCACCCTTTATTAGAGCTAGCTGAAGGATTAAGTCACTGGGGGAGACCACACAGTGTTCAGCCCGGGCTCGTGTGCTTAGACACACACCTGGTCCCGAGGGGAGAAAGCCAGGCATGAGGAGAGCAGAGGCGAGCAAATGGGAACTTGGCAGCCACACACGGGCTGCGATTCGGGGCGGCAGCCGGACACGGAAAACTGAATGGGTGTGAGCAGACACGGCTGCAAGGAGAAGCCTTTTCCAAGAAACTGTAGAGGGATCTCCTCCTTCCAAGGGGCTTCGGGCCTCTGCAGACATGAGCTCATTGCCCCTCCCCCGACGGCCTCCGGAGTACCAGGGGGTCTCTGCCCAGACCCACGTCCAAAGAAAACTCAAACCACTCACTTCCCTGAAGAGGCCTGGATCTGACGTTTGCTCAGCGGCAGCGGGAGGACCACAAGGGTTCCCCTGAGTGCTGATACAGCAGAAGTTTCCCGAAGCTTCACGCGTCCTTGAAAACACTGGAAATCTCTCAGGACAAAACAATGACTGGGGAAAAAGCAGTTATTTAAAGAAGAGACTTGTCTCATTCTGTGCCAAGGGGGTTGACTGTCAGGAGGAAAGAGCATGGGACCCAGCGTATTGGGCGGGGTTCTCAGCAGTTTCCTCGTGGTGAGCATCAAATGAGTGTCAGAGTGTGTCCAGAAGAAGAGACGTTGGGTGGCTGTGGACGCTCCAGTAGGGCTTGGTGGGGCCAAGTATGGGGTGTCTGTCCAGCTCTGTGTAAGGGATCTCCATACACCTTCTTGCTCAGTCTTCTTAACAACTGTGGCCGAGGGTCGGGGGAGTTGGGGAGCACACCCCCTCCACAGCCCTTAGCACGGTGCCAGTGATGTAAGAAAATGTTGGCAGTTGGGAGAGAACAGTCGAGAAAGAATTCTTGAGATGCCTTCTGTACAAAAAGGTGGTTTTATGAAAGCACAGGGGACCGGACCAGGGCGCAGCGAGAGCTGCACTGGGGGCATGAGGAATGGCCCATTATATGCTCTCAAACTGGGAGGGGCTTAGGAGAGTGTAAGTCCCTTAGGATTTTGGACGCAAGGTGTCCAGGACCTTGACGGGCTAGCTGTTGTTCGGAAAAGGTCATTTGCTACTGTCTAGTAAAACCTTCGTCAAGAGAACATTCAGATGTGTATCATAATGTTGGAGGAGAATTTCTAACATGTATCTTGGAGGTTAGAGATAAAGTTTCCAAAGGAATTTTTATATGTTAAGGAAGACTCACAGGACGCTGGAGCTCAGGAGAATGTCAAGCTAAGGTTGCCTGTTGTGCTTAGCGAAGGATCAACATTGAGGCAGCTGAGTTCCTGGAGGAAGGTCACTCTGCCTGTCCCAAGGACTTGTCAGTGGGCTGGAGGCTGTAAGGGACGGTTGGGGGAAAGGGGTCCTTTGTGGGGCAGCAGCGCCTCGGTCCCCTTGCGGCTGACCTGTAGAGACTCCAGGGGTCTTCTTAGCAACGGGCCAGGGCCTGAAGCGAAAATGCCGGTGGCGATGGCGTGTACCCCACAGAGAGAGAGACCCCCGGCTCTCAGCCCTCTTTTCCCACTCCGGGGTTTATTTTGCTCTGGGCAGCAGACCCTCCTGGGGATAGAGGAACCTCGTGGACCTGGCAGGCAGGAGGCATGGCAAAGCCACCGGGTTAGTGATGAGATAGTGCAGAACCAACTAACCAAAGTACCGAGTGCAGGTGGGGTCGGGCAGGGTGGATTTCAGATTTTATTTATTTATCTGACAGACAGATCACAAGTCGGCAGAGAGGCAGGCAGAGAGAGAGGAGGAAGCAGGCTCCCCGCTGAGCAGAGAGCCCGATGTGGGGCTCGATCCCAGGACTCTGGGATCATGACCTGAGCCGAAAGCACAGTCTTTAACCCACTGAGCCACCCAGGCGCCCCTTCTCTCTGCTTCTTGATGACAAACGTCATCCCGTGACATGGTTTGGCTTGTGGGCTTTGATAAGGAACCGACAAAAAGGCCAGGACTAAGGTGGCCTGGGTTCTGAAACTTCCCTAGAAGTTTAGGTGTCCCCTCCTTTCTCCTACGTTTCTGTGTGAGGGCGGCAGATCTTTCCAGGCTAAGCCTGGCTGCGTTTCAGCATCTGCGGGAGGCTGTGGGTTCTCTGCGGCAGAGTCGCTTCTAGGTGATGGGGGCGTGAGGTCAGGAAAAGGAGCCTCAAGCCTGATTCCAGCGCAGCACAGCTGTCCGGGAACGCTGCCGCCTCGCCCCCAGCGTGGCCTTCAGCTTTCTGGGTGAGACCCGAAGCACAGAAGATGTTCCTGTTGGAGCTGCTCAGGTGCAAGAAACCTTCCAGGTTTCAAGAAACCTTTCTAGGATTCAGCTTTCCTTGTCCTGTGGCCCGACCCCCCACGCGGCCTGACACAGGGCTTTCTCCTGGCTGGCTTCAGTTGGTCCTCTCAAGACAGGGGACATCTTTGAATCCTCAGGGCCTAGCACCCAGTGTCACACAGAGAAGGTTCCAGATACGTTGGGTGAGTGATGGGGAGGAACGGAGAAGTCACCGTTCAGAGGAGTGGGGCGGGGAGAATGGGACGGGTACAGTGAAGAACTCGTGTTTCTCTCCGACTTCTGGTGCTCCGAGACTCTGCCTGATTCGCCTTTTGCTTCTCTCCTGGACTTTTACTTCAGGTGCCGGAGAGAGAGGGGGTGGTCAGAGAGGCGGCAGCCCGTCGTGAGCCTCCCACCGGGTCCTGGCTCGCTCTGGGGACCCCGGCTCCGGACCGCTCCCGCCTGGCCTGTGCGCTCTCGAGGGCTGCTGGGGGCCGGTGAGCCGTTCATTCCCCACGCTACACCTGTCACTTTCCAGGACGTGGATCGGACACGCACGCAGAGACACACCATGCACACTCCAATGTGCAGACCTGGTCCACCTGGCCTCTAGAGCACCCTGCTTCAGCGGGACCACGGGCGCCCGGGGGACAGAACAGGTGGCAAGGTTTGCTGAGATGCGCAAGCATTTCAGGGCGAACCTAGAGTCCTCATTCAGATAACCGATGGCCCCTTTACTGTTAGACTCCTGGCTCTACACTGACCCGGGTCATGGGCAAGGGTATCTGTGCAGAGATGAGGAGACAGAAGTCAGGCCCTCCATGCAAAGCGGGGTACATCCTGTTGTCCAGCATGGTGAGTGCCACGGACCCAAGACTCACTGTCATCCAGTCACCAGGGGCACAGAGGACAGCCTGGCCCTGCTGCCTCCCTGGACGGCAGTGGAGGGGGTCCGGGCACGGGAAAAGTTGGACTGGGTTTCTTCTCCTGGGCCTGGATTTTGTCCTCTTTAGAAAGGACCTGGCAGCTTTGCTGCGGTCCCTTCTCTAACTTGTCCACAGGCAAATGACCAAGTTGAGCTGCTGCCCAGAAGGAACACGAGACTAGACGTGACTGGGGGTCCAGGCCCTCCGGCCGCATCCGTGAGAAACGTTGACCCCGTGAGAACCTTCCGCTGCTCTCTTGCCCTCCTGCTCAGCCATGCATTCCTGAGCAGCCACCGGAGGCCCGGACACTTGCCTGACGGTCGTGGCCCACGCGCCAGGCACGGGCCCAGGCCTGCCCACCGGACCCCACAGCTCTGAGGACCCCAGAGACTTGTGATGTCATGACTGTTGAACTTGGGTTTGCAAGTGCGTGGGAAGTGTGGATTGTGTGTTGACGGTGGGGAGGCGAGCCACACGCCCCACCTGCATCTGCGTGCACCGTCCTGACGGGGCCCCGCTGACCAGCTGCTTGGCAGTGAGCCCCGAAGCTGCTGTCGAGGGGAGTCCCGAGTGGGTGAGCATTGCAAGGTAGGTCTGGGGTCACTCACCCATCACCCCCAGGAGAGAGGGGGCCCCTTCCCCAGCCCTGCGTCCGGCCCCCGAGGCAGAAGACCCTGGGTTTGACACTCACTGGACTCCAGTCCCTCCTCTGGGCTCTCACAGAAGGACGCAGTGATTCTACGTCCTCGGGGTGTCCAGACTGGCAACCTTGGACGTAACGGGCCGAATCACTTACTGTCCACATCAGGCCCTCTCTGTAGTGACGGGGGTCTGCGGTGATGACGCCGGGCATAGAGGGACCCCAGACCCTCATGCAGGGGCAGGAGACCCGCACTGGTCTTTCTTGGGCCTGTCTCCCCCTGTGGCCAGAGGGTGTTATTCTGACGTGACCTGTTGCTGCCTCTAGTTCCTCAATACACGCCAGCGACCGCACAGTTCGTCTGTCTCATTTCTGGGGAGGGGGCGCGGGTGCTTCCCGCATCCTAGAAGAGCTCCTGGGCGGCCGGGCCTTCCAGCGGGGCTTACCTTCCAAGGAGCCACGAGGCCTGTCCGTCCGCAGGGCGGCTCCTGGGCCCTGAGACCCGTCTGGGTCTTCGTGGTGAAATACAAGGAGCTACTTCCCCGCCTCCGTCTCGGCTTCCTCCCGCAGAAGAGTGACTTCTCACCCTCGCAGCCCCATAAATCTCCTGCGGAACCGCTGGCTCCCACGCCGCATTGCCAAACTAAACAGCGCTCAGCGCAAACAAATTGGACAAAAGTGCAAATGGTCTAAGACCGAGACAGACCCTCCCTCGGCTCCACTCCTGCGGGCACTGGGGTTCATTTAGCCAAACCCCTACACCCGTCTTCCTGGCGTGCACCCCCCACCCACTTTGCCTTCGTGAGAGGCGTCACCGTGTGCTTTGAGGCTGGGCGCCCTGCTGGCCCCTGGGTCTCTCTAACTCCATCAGGCCGTTGCTCCTTTTAGGTGTCCCGCACCCTCCCTCCTTCCTCTGCCTTCGGCCCCATCCCCGCCGGCTGCTGCTGGCCTGCCCAGCTCCGCCAGACCCAACACCTCGTCCATCACGCCGTCCCTTCTGCTCAGGAACCTGCACCGTCCGGGTGGGAGGCAAGTCGGGATGTTGGATGCGCCTTTTGGGGAGGCTCCAGGATATCTGGGTGGGGGGCGCCGGGGGCGGTCTGGCGGGAAGGGAGGGGTATGGACATGTCTTGGAGCTCCTTTTTTGCAGCAAGCACCGTGGGTTTCCTTCTTCGGGACGACGATGCCTACGGATAGGAAAGGTTCCAAAAGATGGCTTTAGCAGAGTGCATCAGGGCTCAGTGAAGACAATCTATATCCAGTGGCACGGGGCACTTGTCGGCCACAGCACAGGAATACCCAGGTGTGGGGGAGCTTCTTTCTGGAGGCTCTCGGTCTCATCGATGCTCCGCAGGGCATCGGTCCGTTACTCTCCGAGCCCCGTCTCTTCCCAGCGCCGCTCGTCCTCAGGCTGGTTTCCCCGTGGTGGTGGCACCGGCTTCCCTGTTCGCCTCTCAGAGGAGGGAGAGGAGCCGCTTCTCCCAAAGGAGGACGCAGCCCTGCATTCCTCTGTGAACACACGGGCTGAGTTTTTGCATCCACCCTGAGCTTCTGGGGCAAGAGAGCCTTGTGACCTGCTGTGACTTGCTGGCCGCGTACCTGGGCATATGTCCTCCTGGGCTCGGGGCCGTGTCAGTCTGATGCAAACCGCAGACGTGGGCACCGCATGGAGGACGAGCCAGGTCAAGGGGTGGCTTGCGTGAGGGCAGTTGGTGGGGATTCCGTGTGAGCGTGGGGACACTAGAGTCCTCCCGCCTGCCTGGCCCCCAAATGCTGGGCTTCTGGGCATGACAGCGCTGGTTCAAGACAGAGGGTGGCGTTTGAGAAATGGGATGGGTGGATGGGTTCTCTCGGAAAGAACCACGTAGTCTTTGGAAAGGGGGAATGATGGTTCTGGAAGGATCTCCTCTTGGAGTTCGGCTTGAGTACAAGCCAGGTTCCCGAGAGCACATCAGGCCTATGGGAAGAAAAAGAGGGAGATATAGGATGCGGGTTCTCTTGTGCACCCGTCCCGGGACAGCCCGCCTAGTGATGTCCGCCCGGCAGGGCTGCGGTCATTACACACTGCACCTCCCCCTCTTTCTTGGCACTATGGCCGTTTAAAATCAGCTTTTTGCATGACACTTGAGACCTGGTTCAAGGAGGCCATAGAGTCGGTGAAAACCTCCAGCGAACCTCGGTTTCCCCAGGCAAGAAGCCCGGAGGGAGAAGGTCCTCATTACCAGCCCTCACCTTGAGGAACAAACTGGTAACGTGATTTCCTCAGAACGGGGTATCCGTGCTTTCTGTTTCTTTTCTGGCAGAAAGTCCGGAAAGGCCCCTGCCCACCCCGTTCGTGTGACATGTGACCTCCCCATTCTTCGCTTCCTGTAGGCAGGAAACAGCGAGCGGCGCGTTGCTTTACTCCACATCCAGACGCACACCATTTCCTCCGCTGGAAAACACATTAATCCGTGTAGCAACGGGATGGTGCCTGGACTCTGAGGGATGCTGTGTTCTGTGGGGCTCAGGAGTGGCTGTTTTGGGGGGCTCCTGCACACCCTCGCAGCCACCACCCTGGGGGTCACATGGTAGCCCCTGGGAGGCACTGGGTTTGGTGGCCCTCAGGTCTCAGAGCAGGTAGATCCCTTGAGCCAGTGGCTGTGGGACCCGAGAGGACTGACTCTTGGACACCACAGGACACCGTTGCCGAGGGTGGCCGAAAGCCAAAACAGGATAACCCAGGGCGAGTTGAATCAGATGCTGGCGACCCAGGAGGGACTCTCGAGGTCGCTGGATTCCCTCCTGTGAGCTGATGCAGAAAGATACTGAGGCCTGGGGAGGGGGACAGGCTAGTTAATTCAGACAGTGATGGATTTAGACCCATTGCCTCCTGATGTCCACTCCTGGGCTTGTGGTCACAAATACATCATGTGCCCAGACCCACGGAACGTTTTAAAGAATTCATTGCTCCAACACTGGGCCTAAAGGCAGCCATCAAGGCAGCCCGGGGAGCGTTATCACGTCACTGTCCATGGCCTTCCCCTCGCACAGGAAAGGTGCTCCCCAGACACAGAGGCCCCCGGCCAGGAGGCTCACTGGTTTGGGAGTGGCTCCCCAGTCTGTGTCTTGGGGTCGGGGGGAGTCTTCCCTTAAGATGCTTTGAGAAAGTCTGACAGGTGTGAGGGAGCTGAAGGAAGACTTTAACGTGAGCCGGTGAGGTATTCCCGGAGGCATCCTGTGTCCGTGGCACTTTCTTCAGCGACACTGTGGGCACAGAAGGAGGTGAGAAAGCACCAGGGGGTCTTCATAGGGTCTCCCTGACAAGATCCGCTCTCGCTCACGGCACAATTGTTGCCTGTGACAGCGGGAGTGTCATCTTCCCATTGTTCTTGCTCCCTGTGCCTCCCGCAAGCCCGTGGGCTTCGGCAGGTGATGCTTTCCGGGGGAGAGAGAAGTTATGCCATAGGTTTTACGGGGAATGGGACTCCTGCGGGCTGACCTTGTTCTGGGAATTGACGTGGTCTGTTCACCCGAGTTCGGGGCGTCCGGCTGCCTGAGGCCAGTTGCTGGGATGCCACACGGGTTGGCGGTCCTCCTCAGGCCTCTGCAGACACCTCCCCTTCTAGGTCTTCCTCAGAAGAATCTCATGAAAGAAGATCCTCGATCTGAGCCTCATTCTGAGGCTGGCAGGGAGGGTCTTGGCCAGCAGCACGTACCAGGTCTGCGCCCCCATGCGGGGCTTGAACTCACGACCCTGACATCAAGAGCAGACGCTTCGCTGATGAAGCCACCCAGGCGCCCCCAAAAGGGAGATTTTTACCCTTCACCCTAGTCGACGCAGAAATAAATAAGGAACGGACAGTTCCTGGGCGTATGTCCTCCTGGGGCCACGCTGGTCCCCCGTCCTGTGCAAAATACCTCTGTGCATGCAGATGCTCCCGGGAGCGCCTTCGGGCTTCAGCAATCCCACAGACGGCGGGACCTGCGTGTCAGGAGCCTCGGCACATGAAGCACCTCCAGGTGTTCTCATTGTCCGACCCCGGGAAGCGTCCTACCGCTGCCCAACCCCCTTCCTCTCCCCCAACCGGAGCTGAAGCAGAGTCACGGCTTTCTGAACACTCTCGGTAATGAATGTGACAATTAATGACCCAGTTCGAGGCTCTGTCCCACTCTTGTGGACCTCCTTCGAGGATTTGGTTCTTTGTATTAGTTTGCTAGGCTTCTAGAACAAAATCCCACACTCTGGTTGGGGGCGGGGGTTGTTTCAGCAAAATGATTGCCTCACAGTCCTGCCTCAGACCCGAAATCTGAGATCCAGGGGTGGTTGGGCACCTTCCAAGGCTGTTCACGCCCCTCCCCTGCCTCTGGGGCTCAGGAGCCGTCTCTAGCGTTCCATGATCTGTAGAGACATCACCCCGATCTCTGCCTTCATCGTCACACGGTGTTCCTCCTGTGAGTACTGGGTCCAAATTCCCCCTTTTTATAAGCATATTGGCTCGTTGGATTAGGACCACCTGCCTGCAGTGTGACCTCATCTTAACGGATTACACCAGCAAAGACACTATATTTTTTTTAAAAGATTTTATTTATTTGACAGACAGAGATCACAAGAAGGCAGAGAGGCAGGCAGAGAGAGAGGAGGAAGCAGGCTCCCTGCTGAGCAGAGAGCCCGATGTGCGGCTCGATCCCAGAACTCTGGGATCATGACCTGAGCTGGAGGCAGAGGCTTTAACCCACTGAGCCACCCAGGCGCCCCAGTGGTTGCAGTTCCAGTGCGAAGACCTTCTGCTCTAGAATCCCCCCTGCTCAGGGAACATCAATCTTCTGTTCTATTCAGGCCTTCAACAGATTGTGAGACCCTCAAATGAACGTGTCACCCTGATTAGTTAATGTTAGCAAGGGCCGTTCGATAGCGTTGGCACATCGAAGAATCTTTTTGACATAAGGACCCAAACACAGAGATTTGCTCAAGGCCAGATCGGGGTCGACAGTTCGGCTCTGTCTTTCCCACCAAAAGCTTCAGCGCCTTTTTTGGGAATTCAAGCTCATCATCGTGATGATGTATCGTAAATGTTAGCCTGCCAGACCCCCACATTCCAAGCCCCTGGGGAGGATGCTGGTGCCAGGGTCTCCTGGGTTACCTGCCATTCCGGGCTGAGTCATTCACGACAGCAGCTCTGCAGAAAGGAGCTCAGCAAGACATAGAATGTTTTCTGTCTTTCGGGACCCTCGAAGGGTTTATGTCGTCGCTCCAGAGCTAAGAGTGCCCGGAAGGGGATGGACATCTCTGAGCACCTCACGTGTCAGCCCCGAGATGTCCGGCTTGCGGATGAGGGAGCACATGAAGAGTTGAGTACTGATGTATGAACCCCTTTCTTTCAGGGGCCAGGGGTGGTTTGGGAGCTTGTTTGCTCAAGGGTGGATGCAGGGTGCAGAGAAATGCAGAGAATGAAGGTCAAGCCAGTGAGATCCTTTGGGGAACACAGAAACCAGGAAGCCAAAGCCAAGGTCAAATCCGCAAAGTGCCAGCCGCCCAGCTGAAGTTAGGGCGACACGGCCAGGTATGCTGGGGGAAGATGGGTGGGATCTGGAGCGAGGGCAGATGAGGAGCCGAGGAGGGCTTCCGATGGTCCTGGGATGGCTCTGAGGAGCCCAGGTCCGGCTTCTTGGGTGCGTGGTGCAAGGACCTGGGCTGAGGACCCAGCCCAGGAGGAGCTTTAGCTGTGGAGGGCATAGTTCTGTTCCGCTAGGATTTCTGAAGAGTATGGGGAGCTCACCCCATGCCTGACATCCCAGCAATCACTCACGAATGAGCTGAATTACCGAGTCTTCCAGCCAAGGGAGAGAAGGGTGAGCGCTGACACAGCCTGCTTCTTGTGGGAGGAGAAAACAGGGGCATGAGAACAATATTTATGGGGTTCGTCTCACCCAGACAACACATGCAGCAAAGAGAACCATTTCCAGTGGCCCCAGGGCTCTTGTGAGAAGGGTCTTAGCCCCAGTGCCCTTCTCACCCCAAGCTCCTTTCCTGGTGCCTTGAGTCTCTCCAGACTTCAGTGGGTCCGTTCTTTCTTTCCAGCTTTCTCTCTCTCCCTCTTTTTTCTGGTTCTTTTGGGATTGGGCACTTCATAACATTGCTCTGTGGCTCACCCTCCATCTTGGGAATTTCTCCTTTGGGTCTGCCGGCGCCGAGGGACTAGGAAAGCCCAGTCCAGGTTGTTTTTCTGCATGCCATCACGATTGCCAGAGAGGAAAAACAGGTCCCCCTCACCCCCGCCTCCATGTTCTCTGAACTCTCACTGTCCCCCCACGCCCCCCCACCTTCCCTCTTGCCTCAGGCTACAAGATGATAAGATTTTTAAAAAATGGAAAGAGAAAAACTAAAATTAGGCTTATGTGACTAACGGTTCTGCTCTGGGCAATGGAAAAATAAACCATACCCACATTTCTGTTTTTCCTAGGATCTGAAGAACAACCTTGGCTATTTGGGTAGCTGGCTATTCCTGGTACATTTCAGAAATAACTCCTGTTTATTTATTATTGGGTATTTATAACAGTGTTTCAGAGCAGGTTTCCAATAGCCCCATGAAGAAGTGTGGGCTCCAGCACCGGCTGGGGTGGGGTGCGGTAGGGAGGGATGCCGTCCCTGCGAGGAACCATGACATGACCCGCTCAGCAGCACTTCTGCCTGCAGAGGCCACAGCTGGGGGGGCTACCTGAGCTTTGTTTCTCTTCTGAGGCTTCCCAGAAAGGACGTCAGAGCACAAATCGGATTACTCGGAACATTTGATGGAGTATGTACACACACACACACACACACACACACACACACCGCACTCTGGGCTCAGGCAGAGACTAGAGGTGACGTTTCCCGAGGAACAAAAGGATGGTGGATTCCTGAGCAGTCAGCCACAGACCTGAGCCTCCAGCAATGCTGACAGCTCCCAGGCACTGACATCATCCCCACTCCCGGCTCTGGGAGGAACCCTCTGACCCCTAGGTCTTAGGGCAATTATTTTTAGCCAGAAAACCCATCCTGTGGCATTCCCGTGCTGCACTCAAGGGAGTCAGAATTTCCAGAGAGGGCCCTTTTGAATTTACGGAGCCCCCATCTCTTCTTCTGCCTGCGATGTTAGAGATTGTTAAGGTTGGAATGTTGGAGTCCATTAGTCTGCTGCTTCATTGGGTCGATGAGCCCAGAGGCGGAATGTCTTGTTCAAGGTCAAACAGCGGGTGCAAATCCGCCCTCCTGTCTCTTTCACCTCACCCCTCCTCCTGCTCTTTGTCTGTTACAGCAATTCCCAAACCATTTGTTCTTCTGACCCAGGAACTCTCAGAAGTTACTGAGGGTCCCCAAGACCTTGTTTACATGTGTTGTGTCTATCGATACGGCCCCTGTTAAAAATTAAAGCTGAGAAATTGTAAAAATGGGATCATTCATTCCTTAAAAATACATTTTAATAAACCCATTGCATGCTAACATAAAATATTTTATGACTAATAGCTGTGTTTTCCAAAACAAAAGAATTTAGCCAGAAGAGTGGCCTTATTCGACATTTTGCAAATGGTTTTAGCGTGTGGCTTAAAGAATAGTGGGACTGTTGTATCCGTGTCCACATTCGATCAGTTGCAGTATTACCTGTCACGCTGCCTCTGGAAAACCCCACTTTTTTCCATGAGATTGAAAAAAGCAACTTCATGTCATTGGATTATTATGAAAATGTCTTGGACACCCACAGGGGTCCCTGTACCACACTTTGAGAACCCGTGATCTATACCATCTCTGCACCGGCCTCATCCCTAACACAGCTGCTTTCCCGCGGCTCATTCAGTCATTCAAAGAACACGCAGTGAAGAACTCACAGGTGAAAAGCTGGGAACTTAAAGACAAAGGCCTCACATGCGATCTCGGTCCAAAAACTCAGTCACAAAAGAAACAGAACCGACTTTGTCTTTCTTAACGACGTATTGTCTGATTTCGTTCCCACCTTCTGCCAGGCTGCTGGGAAACAACCTCAGCCCTTCCTGGGCTTTGCTCATCCAAAACCTGTGGAATATTCCTGGGGTCTTGTTTAGTGCAAAAGCCTTAGGAGGGAGTACTGTGGCCCTTGGAGCTCACCGTCCCGTCCAGTGACATTTCAGCCCCGGGCTCCCGTGTCAGGAGCGAGGTAGAGGGTCTTGGCCGTTTCCATCTGTCTCCCTCAGAAGAGGCGAGAAAGTGGGCGCCGTCCCCTCCCACCCCAGAGATCACAGATCTTCTCCCTCCCCCCTACACTCTCCCCCTGCTTCCCCCCTACAGGCCAGCGGAGTCCTTGGCCAAAGGGAAATCGTCCCTGCACGTTTCTTCAAGACGTTCTCCACTTCTCCCAACAAAAGCCAGAACAATGTGCAGGTTATTTCTGATTCCTCTCCCTGCCTTGGGCCTCTCCTTGGGATTAAAGAAGTTAATAATAAACACGCCAGCCACACACTAGGAACCCTGTAAGTGTTGCTATTAATATTCTTTGAAAAGTCTTCTAGCTTCATTGGGATATAATTGACATGTGACATTGTGTAAGTTTAAGGTATTCAACCTCGTGATTTGATACACGTATGTGACTATTCATGGTCTTGCTGCTTTTGTTCAGAGCTAAGGAGGCACAACGTTCGAATAGGGAAACGGGAAAACGCAGGAAGGGAAACCCTCCGGAGTTCACATGCGCACCTGTCCCATGACAATGACACATGGTCCCCTCTTCTCTAGCTGCCTCTCGATGCCAAGTGGAAGGCTGAGAAGCCCCCCCAGGCCCCCTTTCCTCCTTAGCCACTCTTTTCTCTTGGGTCAGAGCACATTTTTACTTACAGAGACGTGTGCTCCTCCACGCGCAGGTGGTGGGGAGTCATTACCATGGAATGTCAGAATCAGCGGGGGCTCTGGAAGGTTCCGCAGAGTCCCTGGTCCCCCAACATAGCTCTGCTGAGCCCCCTTCAGAGATGGGCAAATCCGCAGAGAACCCCCCCCCCCCATTTCTCTTCAGGACCTCTTTCCTCCAGGCAACCACCTGCCAGGACTTTTCAGGGACATTCGCTGTGAGCTCAGCGTGTCGTGGAAAGCGTCCCCTAGCAGTCTGCTGGGAGCCGCGGGCCAGTTCAGGCCACACTGTGGGCAGGCGGACCACGGACAGCAGGTCCGTTTTGTAGACGGTCAGTAATGAGTCATGGACTAACAGGTGCGAACGGGCCGCGCGCTTCTATGTGCGGACGGACAGCGTCCTCTGTGGGCTGCGGGGGGAACGGCCACCCGCCCGCCTCGCGGGGCTGGAGTTCACGATGCTTCTGTCTTCTCCCAGACCCATTCCAGTCCTCATTCCGGCTGCCCATCCTGATGGGGCTGCTAAGGCTTGGTCACGACTAGTGGTGTGTGTGTGTGTGAGAGAGAGAGAGAGATGTGCGTCCACAGTCACACTATGCGGGGGCCTTCTGTCTCTCCTCGAGGCTGTCAGCTGCAACCCCCTCCATCCACCAGGCCTTGGAGGTGAGTCTGCAAGACTGTGGTTGGTGGACCCTGGAGCGCTTTTTTAAGTGGAAAATGCCCTTTGCATTTTTCTCAGGGCGTGAGGCTCCTGGCTGGGTGCGCAGCGAGCCCAGCGCGGGCGGCTGCTGATGTCCTCTGGGATGCGCGGCGGGGGGGTCAGGGGTCAGGGGTCAGGTCCGGACGGCGCCCTGCGGGCCGCACACCCTGCTCACGGGCTGCTGGGCGGCCTTAGCCTCCTGTTCCTCGAGCGGAAACCAGAGCGGAGCGGGATCCATTCCAGGCACCCCCCCCCCCAGGTAGGAGCAGAGAAATGGGATTGGGCTGAGCCCCCCGGCCCCGGGCTCCCCGCACTCGCGACATGACCTGTGGGGGCCGGTCCAGGAGCCCTCGAGATCCCAGCCCAGGAAGAGCCGGGCTGTCTGGCTCCGAGCAGACGCGCGGGAGGCGAATCACAAGTGAGTCGAGTGCTTGCCGAGGAGGAAGTGACCCCCAGCCTGCCCTTCCTCGCCAGGCCTCCTTTGGTCCCTAGCAGGAGACAAAAGCGCGAGAAGACAGCCGGCAAGCTCCTGGGGTTGGGGAGGGGGTGCCGGCCACCCCCGACCCAGAGTCAGACCCCGACGGTGCGGTGGGCCAGGTCCCCGCCGGCAGGGGACCTCCGCTCCCCGCGCTTCTCCGCGGCCGGGCTCCTGCCGTGCGGGGTCACAGCGTGGCCTCGGGGACTTCATCGGTTGATCATCTTACTTCCGCATCACATAAAGGTGCTTCAAGTCCCAGAGAGTCAGGGACCGAGGGACCTTCAGCTCATCTACACCCATAATCTGACAGCAGAGGAACTGGAGATGCCATGTCTGGGACGTGCCCAAGGTCATGGAGCAAATTCACGGAAGCACCTCTCCGGTGGGTCCAAGGGGTGTTTCATGGTCTCCACGAGGCTCATTAATCCAACTACACCTTTCCTACGCTGTGAGGAATAATAACCCTTAACAGCATTATGCCGCTTCTGGGACGTGGGTCTCTGAGCCCGTGTGTGAGGGCAGCTCCAGAGGCTGGGAACGGCTGGGGGTTACTTGGCTGTTCAAGCCCTGCAGGGTGGTTTGTCTCTGGAGCCCAGACTCCAGATTTCTCCCTCCTCTCTTCTCAGGGAAGGCAGGACTCCCGCTCTGTACAGTCTGGGGACTGTCCCACCACCACGGGACTGTCATCATTTCATTTCACACCCCCATCGGGGAACACAAGGGGCTGTAATTGATGTGGTTCAGCGACCCGCGTCGGAGCAATAAAAATGAGTCCTTCATGACGGCCTGCAAGAGTGCGGCGGGCCCGGCGTCTGGCTTTAATGGGAGCGGGAAATCGCAAGCAGATGACTGCAGTGTTCCCGGGCTAGAGGCTCGGGCCCTCCCACTAAAACCGCTCCTGACTGCGGCCAGCCCTCCCCACATGTGCTCCCCAGACGTGGGTTATTTGCAGGACGCCCGGAGCGAGGCAATGCTAAATGCATAGGAGCGGGAGGCTGCGTGTGTGATGGCTGAGGTCATGGTTATTCATTTCAAGCTGCAGAGACATTTGGTTTAAAAAACCCCAGCGACTCCACTGGGATTGGCTTTCAGAGAAGAAAAACAGCCCCAGAGTTCTTTTCCTGTCCAAAGCTGGTGGGATCGCGCTTACATCACTGGCCCCCACTTAACCCTTTGTGGGTAGGAGAAGGTCCTGCCTCCTCTAACTTGCTCTGGGCAGTTTTGCCTCTTGGAGAAAATGCTGTGAGTCACTGTGATTTACCATGAACTTGCTAAGAATGTGTCTGATGGTCTGAGGCACAAAAACGGCTAAGACATCATACGAGGCTCAGAGACCAATACCTCGGGGATTTGCAGGAGGCCTTTGGACAAGTCCATTTCTGAAACCAGGCCTCTCATCAGTGGCATAAACGTGCCTGGGGCACAGGGACCGGAGTGTTTCCCAGTCCCTCTCCGACTCGTGTTATGCAAGGCCAGGAGCACACTCGGTCACCCGATGTACATCTGTGTTTAATCTGTGCGCTGCTTCTCCCAGGACAGGCATTTTCTGGAGGTCAGGGGCCACATCTGGGTACACACGGCCATTTCTCTGTGTCTTCCTGCCCCTCTGGGTTCACTACTCTTGAACCGAATAGGTTCAGTGAGAGGTTGATAGGGATGCCTCCCCTTCTACACAGGGTCACAGACACGCAGCAGGGAAAGCCAAGGGGAGATGGGTGGGAACGTCCGTGACGGTGCGGGGGCGAGGAAATGGGTGGTGGGGGGGTGCCTTTACTTTGTGCGAAGATGTCTAGGTTCAAGGTGAATCCAAGCGACGGTGTGACAAGTGAACGGTCCTCCCTCCCAAAGGGTGGCTCTTCCCAGGCCTCCGGTGCACAAAAAGACGGCCTCACTGTCACTGGGCAGTTGAGCAAGACGGTGCTCTTGCAGAGAAAAAAGACTGGAAGGACCACGTGTTGCCGCAGGTGACAAGATACATGATTTGCATTTTCTTCCGCTTGCTCATTTGTTGTTTATAAATTTTCAACCATAGATATGGATGAATTATCTCGGGAATGAGGAAAAGATGTTAATCCCATTTAATGGGTCATTTAGGAACGATAGAGCCGGGGGTACAGCAGCGGGGGGTGGGGGGGCTGGTTCTCAGGATGGGTTTCCTAGGGCCCCCGGGGACAGAACCGTGCCCACGCTTCCTCCGGCGGGGATCTGGGCGGTTCTACACGCTCCTCTTCCCAAACCCAGACGCCTACCTCCCGGCTCCTGGCTTTGATATCAGCACGTCATGCAGAATGACAGGACTGTGCCTGTGTGACGCTCAGACTGCCGCGAGCCCAGGCCTGGGGGGTCGTTCTCCCTCCCGAGTCTCACTCCTGCGGGGCTCCGCGCCTGCCTCGCCGGAGGTCAGCTCGCGTCGTCAGCGCGCCTCTCCAAATCCTACAGCAAGCCGTTCGAAAGGGGCGATTCCGTCCTTTTCTCTTGAGTTCTTTCCTCTTTCTCTCATCCCCCCAGCAGCTTTATGGAGATAGAATTGTCGTATAATGTGGTATACATTTTAGGTGTACAAAACACAGTTATATATATATGTGTGTGTATCTCTGTGTAAATATTGCAAGATAGATGTCCATATTGCAAAATGACTACGATGGGTTAGCACATCCAAAAATCTGGAAAGCTTCTCAAGTTTGTGTGTCTTCCTCGCCTAGGGGTCCAGGAGAACCACGTCTGCATTGGAACACCATTCTAGCGCTTAAGTTAATTCTCATGGCCTAGCTCGGTGCGTGTGATGAAAAGCATCCGGAGGTAAGCGCAAAATGCACTCGCTTCCGAGCAGCCCTGAGAGGAGGGTCCCGAATGCTGAGTCTATCCGACGAGGACTCCGAGACATTCCCCATGCAGTCTGGCAACGCTAGGAAGAGGAAGAGCTCCGATCGTCAGGGGTGTGACCCCGTGAGAGGCAAGATACGCTGGGATCGGCCTCGGACCCCTCGATGCCTCGTTTGTCACAGGTCATCTGTTTGCATTTGCCTCCAGGGTGGCCGGGGAGCAGCTGTTGCCCTCGGGGCCTGGAGGGGCTCCTGGAACAGACCTCAGTCCCTAGAGATCCACTTACACCGCTGAGAGAACAGAGAACGGGAGGTCCATCCTGTGGGAACCAGGCCCTGGACAAGCACAGCCTCAGGGGCGGGTCAGCCAAAGCTCCCCGTCGTGGGGCATCGGCGTTGGGATGCTGTGGGTCCTGCACCCAAAGGCTCCGGCCTGAGTCTCGGCCACATTCCAGAGGATTTGTCTGGCACGGTGTGGGCCGGCCCCGGCCCCACGGGCTGCAGCCAGCCTCCCAGCTCCGCTGCTGGCCCAGCTCGCAGCTCATTCATCTCCCGCAGCTGTCGGGCCGGAGGACAGCAGGTGAAAGCAGGCCTGCTCATTGTTCCCCTCCGAGGCCGCACAGACCTCCCGCGTGCCGCGTTTCATGCTGGGAGGCCCGCTCTCCCAACCACTGTGACCTGGAAAGGCCTCGGTCCAGACCCAGCCCTTGAAAGTTCCCCATGTCTGGGCCTTGGGGCCTCTCGGGTAGCGCATGACATGCAGGGACAGGTGCCGCTCACCTCTGGGGAGCTCGGCCGGGGGGGCCCTGGTGGCTGCCGGTCAGAGAGCACATTCCAGGCCCGGTACCCCCCCCCCCCTTCAAGCAGGCCACTGGGGGGCGGTAACTATATCATCGTCCTCTGAATTTATGTCTAATGGCTTAGATGGCACTTTATACATCCGTGTCAAGCCTTGAGAAACAAAGGCAGAAGCATCCTGCTGACGTCCTCGGGACTTGTGAGAGAGTGCTTCAAGGCCTCCGGAGTGAGGCTTGCCAGCCACGGCAGGAGGAGAAAGCCCGACCAGCAGCGGACCCTGAGGCGCAGGGGTGGGGGTGGGCAGTCTGGTCTCACTCCCTGCGGAGGGCAGCCTGGCCGCCGCCCCCCTTCCTCGGCTCTCCTGCTTTCAACCTTCCCCCCTTTGTCACCCCGTTGCTCTCCTGCCCTGTGCTGGGTGGTGGGGCGGGCAGTGAGCAGGAGAAGCAGGTCTCGGGAGGGGGGAGGCTGGGAAGAGACTGTGGAGGAGGGAGGCCGTTGGGGGCGGGGGCTGGGCGGCCAGATCTCCAGAAGAATGTGTGAAATCGAGGAGGTGAGGGCGGCGCAGGCACGGCGTCCCATCAAACCTCGAGTAGCGTTCATGCTCCTTGCAAACAGGCCCGGCGCCGGCAGCTTCGGGCGCGAGTAGGCCTCTTTCTGGGGTAGGGGGTGCAGCCAGGGCTCCCCAAAGTCGGGAACGGGAGGGGCCGCGGAGGGCGGATCCTGGGGCGGGGTCGGCCGCTGGTTGAAAGAGAAGGCTTTCTTCTTCCATCCCTGAGGGTTTTCTCCTTTTCTCCGTGGCCTCTGCCGTCCAGATGGCAATCCCCGGACCCAGGCGTCTGCACAGAAAGAGGGCAGCGAGACAGGGCGATTCACCCCCAAACTGCGCACCCGCTGTCTGAAGTCCCGGCAGCAGCCCTGCTCCTCACGGAGCTGCTTAAAAAGGTGCCATTTAATTACGCAGCTCAAGTCCTCTGCGAGGGCAGCTCCTTAGTGACCCTGGATGAGGCTTTCCCGTCTGGAAACTGGACTCATCCTTCTGCTCGCCTCTCTCCTTCCCTGCCCCCTGGAGTCCGCTGACTCTGCAGCCTCCCTCTGCCTTTTGCTGACCCGGCTCCCGCCCCCCAGCTGTCCTCCCTTCTCATCTCCCTGCCCCCCATGTCTTCAGGGTCACAAGGAAGTGCAGGGAGCCCAATAAATTGGCTTCAAAGTAGCTTCACTAAGCCCCCTGTGGACACAGTCTCCCTGGCTCCTGCTCCCCCATTTCTCTGCCACGTGGTCCCAGCTGTGCCCACGGGGAGGCCCGGAGTGCAGGCCTATTGGTAGGTGGCTCCCAGTGCACGCCAGCCTCTCTCTGGGGCACTCCCCACGGTCCCCAGGTCCCCAGGTCCTCCCTCTCAGACCCACAGCTGCTGAGCAGCCTTTGGTTTTTCTTAAGGAAAAGTGGCTCCGGCCAGGGGCATCCTGGAATCTAGCAGAGGAGATACTGGGGAAGACATGGTGAAGGGCTCCTGGAGAGAGGTTTTGGGGGGCTAGGTTTTGGCGGCTCTCCTTGCAGTGGACAGGGGGATAACTGGATCTGGGGACCACAGGGTCCTGGCTGTGAGGCCTGCCTTTGGCTCTTGCCAGAAGGGTCCTAGGGCACAGGGACGAGGTGAGGCAAGGGGATGCCCCGGCCCCACGTGTAAGGGCTCCCTCTGAACCATGAGCAATTCCCCCCTGGCTCCCCTGTCCCCTTCGGGGCACCCTCATGCCCCCAGCAAGGTTCTAGATGGAAAGTGCCGGAATTAGAGTCTGCACAGCACTGTCCCCACATCACGTCCCCAAACCCAAGAATTCTCTTCTGTAAAATGGGTGCAGGAAAACCCTTAAAACCCTGCCCTACCTACTTGTGCAGGCATCTGTGAGCACCCACATCTGAGGGCACTCACTGGAGCCCATAAGATGCTGGCAGGCCCCCAAGATGCACCCAGCGCCAGGGCGCGGCCGTGCAAGCTGCTGGGACCGTCATCGGGAGTCGGCTCTTGTCCTGCCTGGCGCAGCGTCTCCAGTGAGGAGGCTCACCTGGGGGGAGAGAGGGTGGCCAGGGCTGCAGGCACTGGCGGAGACCTCCAGCCCGGGGCCCTGGAAGGAAGGCCTCCGGTGCCAGGGCCAAGCTTCCTCCAAGAACAATGAGAAAGGAGATGCTGTTTTCGCTGACGGGGAAACTGGTGGGGCGGGGTGGCTGCCGGTCTCGGGAAGGTCAGGGAGAGCACGGGGAAGGCCTCCCTGTGGAGCAGGCAGCACCATGCCCAGCCCTTCCCCGGACCCCTGGGCCAGCGGCAGGAGCTGGTTTCTCCTGCTCCCCAGGGCCGGGGAGTGGAGGTCCGTGATGCCGGGTGGTCGTGGCCGCTAGTGTTCATGGCTACCAACGCCCTCCAAGCCTTCAGTGCCCACCGTAAGATGTTTTTGTGAAGATGCTAACTGTACTTTCTAGAAGACGCTGGGCTACGTACGGGAAATGCAGACCTGCATGGCAGAATGAAAGGCAGCACGGTGGGCTAAGGACAGGCACCCTGGAGCCTCCCACCCCGGTGTGGATCCCGACACAGCCACTTACGGGCGATAGACCTTGGGCGGGTTCCTAACCTGCTCCGTGCCTCAGTTTCCCCTCTGAAAATGGGAGTGAAGGTAGTTATGGCATCACTTCACACAGCTGCTGCGGGGATCCAGTGAGTCACTGTGCACAGCTCTCAGGACCGCATCTGGCCTTGCAGAAGCAAGCAAATAACACGGAAGGGAAATAACTTGTGGCCGCACAGACGGGTGGTCTTTAAGGTGAAGTCTGGCGTTTTTCCAGCACGGGCTTTGTTCTCCAGCCGAGTTTCAGGGGCTCCGACTCCGTTCCGGGTTGTGGGCGCGGCGCTCCTAGGAACAGCGGCCCCTTTCTGGCAAAGCATCGTGCGACTCACTTCTCTGACACGTCGGGGTGGACGGCGAGGGCTCCCGGGGCTCCGGGAACCAGGGCCGCTGTGTGGGCTGAGAGAGGCCTCGGGGCACGGTGGCGTCTGAGGGAGCATGTGGGGCCGATTCAGACCAACGGAGGGGTGGAGTGACAACAGGACGATAAAGACCGCGACTTCCCCACTGCTCCAGCCCAGACTGGGTGCGTAGTTGGGGTGGAAAACATGCTTTCCTGGCACCCATGAGACCTCAGAACAGTGGGCCCCTGTGACCCACACACAGGGGGCAGCCCTCTCGTTAGTGGGTCCCACCAAGGGCCGTAATGTGGGCTGCGAGAGAGTCATTGGTCCCTCTAGCGGACGGTGCGGACCTTACCCCTAACGGGCACAGCCCGACGATGTCAGGGCGGCTGGGAGTTTGGAGGTTGAGCTCTCCAAGCATATCGAGGCTGGCCAGGCGTTCAGAGCCCAGGGTCTTCCAAACAAGAATGACCCCTGAAGCTTCTAAAAGCACAGGTGAGCCATGGACCGTAGTGAAAACCACGGATAAACGTTTGCTTACCGTGCCCTGGTGCTCAACCCTAGGAGCGTTATCTCCATCCCATAGATGAGACAACGGACACACAGAGAGGGTAAGTCACTGGTTCAAGGACACACAGCTTACAAACATGAGAGCTGCATTCAAACCCAGCCATTTCGGCTCCAGAATTCTTGCTCTTAACCACAACATTCAAGAGCCCCAGAGTCACACCATGACATTCCTACGAACTAAATACAGCCCTGCAGCCCGGATTCCCGGATTCCGAACGCATCAGCCACCAATTTTGAAGACCTGTACGCACGACCTCCAGGCATCCCTGCCCTGGGCCAGTGCAGGGGAGCAGGTGATAAGCCGGTGCATCCTGGGGGGCTCCCCGCCTGCCTTCTAAGACCCCTGGGGTTCCTATTGGCCCCATGGGGTTTGTGGGTGATTAGAACCCTCCAGACAATTTCCCTGCAGCCGATCCTCCCCTGGAGTGAATTTCTCAGAATTACGGGTTTGGGCCCATTCCCCTCATCTAATAACATCTCTGTTGTGAGTAACTCTCCAGTCATCTGAAGCTCGCTCTGCCGGCGGCTCTGTGTCATCTGTGGGTCTGATCGGCCTGTGTCCACTGCAGCCACTGATAAAACAGTGAAAGAACTGGACGGGGCACAGACACGTTCTTTGCTTACTGTCATTTAATCGACTACAGATGGGTCCCCGGTGACTCTGGAAAGCTCCTCGCTCCCCACACCCCTGCGGCAGCCTGCCCAGCTTCCAGGCTTCTGCGGCCCTGTTAACCTTTCCTGGGATCCTGTGCCCTCCCCTGCTGTGGGGGTGGGGTGTGTCCTTGGGGACAGGTTCTGAAACCAGAGCGGTGTGTCAGCATTCCCTCTATTGTCTTGAAAGCCACCGGAGCAGAACAAACCTGCCTGGGATTTGCATTAAGCTTGGTGCTTCGGGAGGCCCCGGGCCAGCAGGAGCGGTCGTCAAGGCAACCGGTGGGGCAGAAAAGAGGAAAAGTAAAGAGCCCGGTACCTCAGCCTCTGGGGGTCAAGGAGTTGAGGGGAGGGCCAAGGGTCGGGCCCAGGTCCAGTGTTCTCAAGCAATTGTTCCAAACGTCAATGGCGGATCCCCCTCCCCCCTCCCCTGCTTGCTCTGGCCACTGGCTGACAGGTGCCCCTGAGGGACCGCCTCCCTGGTCAGGGGTCTACCCGCCCAGCCCTCCTGCCGGCCCAGGCCTGAGTCAGAGCCTGCTCCCCTCCCCAATTCCTTTCTCGAGACTCTGACAGCGCCCCCCACCGCCCCTCCTTTCCCAGGTATGAGAATGACAACACCCAAAGACTGAAAAACCAGACAAAAACAAGGCCTGGGAGGGACGGGTGCTGGCCACACGGGGACACCTGGAGCTCCGGAGGGCCTATCCCAGCAACCACCGGCCCAGGTCATCCACGCACCAGACACCACCGGGACGCCCCCCATGATGGTTTTCTCTCTGGGGAATCAAGGTGGCTTTTTCCTTCGAAGACTTCCAGAGACTGGCCTAGCCCCGTCCTCGGCTCCCTGTTCTTCCCAGCCACACCCGGGAGCCAGCCTTCACTCCGCGTGCCCGGCCCCCCGCCAGTCCCACTTCTGGAAGAGGAAAACCCTGCGGATTCTAGGTTCTCAGTGGACTTCTCCGTCCGAGCACGGGCTCAGACCATTCCTCTCTTCTTCAGACCATCCCCGCTCACTACCCCCCCCCCCCACCCCGCAGGCTCTGTGTCTTTGGTCAGCTTTGGTCAGCTCTGCCTTTCTCAGGATATCCCGATCAGAAGGATCACTCAGGGGCGTGTGTTTAGAATTCAGACTCCTGAACCTCACGTGAGATCTGCAGAATCAAAACCTCTGGGAAGGTTAAATAAATAGATGAAATCTAAAAAAATAAAGAAAGAAAAAGGGCGCCTGGGTGGCTGGGTCTGCCAGGCATCCGGCTCTGGATTTGGCCTCAGGTTGTGATCTCAGGGTCCTGAGATCAGCCCCGCATGGGGCTCTGTGCTCAGTGTGGAGTCGGCTGGTCCCTCTCCCCGTGCCCCTCTCCCACCTCCCGCACCCCCCAACTCACCCCCTACGCCCCCGCTCATGCACGTGCGCGGGCTCTCTTACTCCCCCCAAACAAACAAACAAACAAACAAACAAAATCTTACCCATAACCTCCCCCCCAACCCAAAAACCCAGCTGGGGGAAGGTTGCCTGGGAATCCGCCTCCGACAAATGCCCTCATTGATGCTTACATGTGGGCAAGCCTGGGGAGCCCAGGCCAAGTCGCGTCTCTCTTCTCAGGTGCAGCCCCTTATCACTGCCTCTGGGCCTCAGGGGCACCCTCTCAGGGGCAAGGTGGGAGCCATCTGCGGAGTTGGGCGGGTCTGCCCCACCCTGTCCCCGCCGGGGAGGCCCTGGGGGAGGTGGTGCTGGTGAGCATGGCCCGACCTAGGGCCCACCTTCAGCTTCCTGCTGGCCCCTTCCTGCTGGTCATTCCGGGGGTCATCTGGGTGCTGCTGGGCCCCTGTGCTGTGGTTATGCATCGGTGCCCATGGGCTGGCAGCAGCTTGAGCCCCATAAGAAATGGGTGGGAGCCTAGCCATGCCGATCGGGTATCTCACATCTCCTGGCTCCAGGAGCTGGACAGGAGGTGATACCCCATGACCCAAGCTGCCACCACCGTGGGCATCTGCCCTGCCAACACTCGAACATTCTGTCTTGCTGCGGTACGGTGCCAGCACCCGGTACTGCAGGGCTGTGCTCAGTAGCTCTGCGTGGCAGTCCTGGAGGCCGCGGCTCACTACTGGGATCGCAGAGCACTCAGTTTCCTTACCTGTCGGACATGATACAATGAACTTCACAGGGTTACTGAGAACATTACGTGTGTAGAAGGGGCAGCAGAGTGCTTTGCAGACCAAGCACTCAACACAGAATGGCTCCCTTTCTGTTTCTCTTTTCTCTTTCTGTTCGCATATCGTCTGGTTGACCAAACCTCTCTCATTTCTCTTTCTTTCTGGTCCTATTCTTTTATTTTAAAGATTTATATTTATCTATTTGACAGAGAGAGACACAGTGAGAGAGGGAACACAAGCAGGGGGGCTGGGAGAGGGAGAAGCAGGCTTTGCGCTAAGTGGGGAGCCCAATGTGGTCTTGATCCCAGGACCATGGGATCATGACTTGAGCCGAAGACAGACTTGTAATCCCTGAGCCACCCAGGTGCCCTGTATTTTTTTTTTTTTTTAAGATATATTTATTTGACAGAAAAAGAGATCACAGGTAGGCAGAGCAGCAGGCAGAGATAGAGGGGAAATCAGGCTCCCTGCTGAGCAGAGAGCCTGATGCGGGGCTCGATCCCAGGACATAGAGATCATGACCTGAGCTGAAGGAAGAGGCTTAACCCATTGAGTCACCCAGGCGTCCCTCTTTCTGGTCCCACTAAAGCATTTCTGAAAAAGGTCAATATATAAAAAACAATTATATTTCTGTATGTTAGCATTAAATAGTTGGGACATGATATTTATTTACCTACTCGTTTATTTATTTTAAAGATTTTATTTATTTATGTGACAGAGAGAGACAGCAAGAGAGAGAACACAAGCGGGGAAGTGGGAGAGGGAGAAGCAGGCTTCCCACTGAGCAGGGACCCCCCCACCCCCATGCAGGGCTTGATCCTAGGACCCTGGGATCATGACCAGAGCTGAAGGCAGATGCTTAACTGACTGAACCACCCAGGCCCCCAGGACATGATATTTAAAAAGACCAATGTCATTTACAATATTGTTTGAAAACATAAAATACTTAGAAAGGAATTTAAGGAAAGATGTGAAAAAGTTCAAAGCTCAAAAGAGTAGACATTGCTGAGAGATATGAAAGAAGACACAAATATATAGAAAGCTAGTCTATGTTCATGGACTGGAAGATTCAGTTTGAAGCTGGCAAGTCTCCTAAACTGATGTATAACTTTGGCACAATCCTAATCCTAATCCCTACAGGCCTTCATCTTTTTAAAAATGGAAATTGACAGTTGGATTCTAAATTTATTTGGAAATCCAAAGACCTGGAAATAGCCAAAGACGATCTAGAGAAAGAAGTTGGGGGGCTTATCCTACTGACATCAAGGTTTACTGGGAAGCTATTTATTAAAGCAGTGTGGTTTTGACACGGGAAGAGACGAATAGATCCAGGGGACAGAACAGAGAGTCCAGGGAGAGACCCACACTTACAGGGACAGCTGGTCATTGACAAAGTCATCGGAACAATCCACTGTGGAGAAAGGATGGTCTTTTTAACAAATGGAACCTGCCAAGTGGAAAATCACAGGAGAAAAACGAACATGATCATTACCTCACCATACTCAAAAATTAATTCAAGATGGATTATAAACAAAAATATTAAAGCAAAAACCATGAAACTTCTCACAGAAAATGTAGGGTAATAGCTGTCTCATCTGTGGGTAGGGAAAGATGTCTTTGCCAGAACACAGAGACTAGAACCACAAAATAAACAATCGATGAATTAGACTTCACGAAAATTAAGAACTTCTGCTCATCAAAGCCAACCTCAGAATAGACAAGCCGCAGACTGGGAGAGAATACTTGCAAAACAGATGATCTAACAAAGGACTTATAGTGAGAATATATAAAAGATTCCCACAATTTAATAAAAAATACCAATTAAAGAAATGGGCAAAAGATTTGCCAAAGTCTTCATGAGGGAATAAGTTTAATTGGGCAATAAATGTGTGGAAAAGTGCTCAATTATAATGACTCAATATGGTTTTAATTTCATGAAATTCAATGGATTAAGCTGATTAACTTCATGAAATTAAAATCATGATGAGATACTGCTTTATCTACCAGAACGGCTAAAATTAAGAAGACTTAAAACTTCAAGCGTTGGCAAGAACTTCCATACATTGTTGGTGGAGGTGCAAAATGGCCAAGATCATGACCACACTGCCCTTTGGACAAAGGGCATTTCCTATACAGTTAAACAGGTGCGCCATGACCCAGAAATCCCACACCTAGATCCTCATCAAGGGAAATGAAAACATACATCTACAATGATAGGTGTACAAGGACGTTCATAGCAGCTTTATCTATGGTAGCTAAAACTTGTAAGTGACACAAATGTCCATCAGAAAGGGAATGGATATGCAAAGTGTGGGATATCCATAAAATTGATTTTTTACACAATAACAAAGGGATAAACAAGTGATACAAGTAGTGATTTGGATGACCTTTATAGACAGCTAATCTACGCTGGTGACCTCCCATCTGTGACTGGCTCTGGGTGAGGGCTTGACAGGCCACAGGGAACTCTTCTGGAGCCATAGAAAGCGTCTATGTATCTTGGTAGGGGTGTGGCTCATGTGGGGATACACCTGTCAAAACTCACAGAAGGCACACTTAGGATTTGTTCTTTCCAGTGCACGTAAATTTTACTCCAAAAGAACTACACACAGGTATTGGTGCTAGTAGTAGGTTTGCTCCTTTTAATGGTCTGGGTTAACGATTCTGAAACCACTCTCTGTTTACTGCAGGCTTGAGCAAACAAGAAGAATATATTAATGATCATGAGAGACAAGGGAAGGGAGTGAAAATTTTGGAAAGAGGACAAAGTAGAATGTAGTTTTGTGGGATTGGATTGGAGGCATCCGTGCGAACCCAAGAGTTTTCAACATTTCTGTCTTTATTTTTATGTGGGCGTAGGATGTGGATATCATTATAGACACAGAAATATAGACACCGGGGGTTGGGAGCGTGTGTGTGTGTGTGTATTCCTAGCTTCTTGAACTATTCTTGCAAGTTTTCTATAAATTTGAAATTATATCAAAATGGAAAGTGACAAAAAAGAGACGTCTTTTGGAAAGCCACCTTAAATTCCTGGAAGATGTTTGGAGCCAAGTTAAGGCGCCAAACTCCTTGAGAAAGAGCCCCGATCTCCTATGCTCACCTCCTTGCTTGGAGCTGAAACCGTGGTGGGTCCATCCATCTTGACGTCCTACAGAGACCCTTCCTCACGTCTTCGGGTCTTTCTGATTTTCCTCCCAGACAGAGGGTGGCCTCTGTCAGCTCTCCCCATGGCCCTCCAACAACCTCCCGTGCTTTCTGTTTCTCATAATGGAGGAATTGGCAGGGACACATCGAGGTCACCTCTGGCCACCCCTGCCTCATCTGCAGGTGGCTTCCGTTCCAGAGACCAAGGAAACAAGGGTCCTGGTGTCTTCTTCCCTCTTACCATCCGACTGGACCTCCAGGGTGTCACCAAGCCTCCCTGACTCCGAAGCTGGCAGAGCCCAAGGAATATGTTGCTTTCCTTGACTTTTCGTTTCTGGGTCACCGGGTGGCAGCGGCAGCAGCAGTGGGGTCTTCTGGGAGAGACCGAGACTCCTAGTCCAGAGGAGGTGGCTTTATACTACGGACCTGCAGGTCCCCGCTCACGCCCTGTCCATGGCGGTGGCTGGTCACCCCCCCGAGAGCAGCCCCCTGAAGGGTCTGTGGGGCCCGGGGGTGCAGTGGGGGAGCCGTTCTCACGCGTGGCGGGTTCACGCAGAAATCCCGCCTGAGCCACAGACTTCACGGTGATGGGTGCGGCGAACTGCAAGGAAGGGGCTCGGACCCTGGAGGACTGGCAGAGCCGGGGAGGGCACTTGCTGCCCCACACCGCAGTTGTTGGGACGGGGACGGTTCTCGGCTTCCTAGAAGTTGTGTTCCGTGGGGTGTTGCTTTGTGCCTGTTTTGCAGTGTTTTGGTCGGCTTGCTTGGTTCGTATGCACACCCCTGATCTCCACAGAAATGCCGAGGAGTGTGCGTGTGTGTGCATACGTGTGCACATGTGTGATTGTGCGGGGTGTGTGTGTCAGACCAACAGAGACCCGGAGAGGAATGGAGGAGAAGGGACTGCAGGAGAGACAGTGGGGATGAGGTGGTGATAGCGGCTGAGAGCCGGCCGTGTAGACACGAGGGGTGTGTGCACCAGTGCGGAGGGGACTCTGCTGTCTCTGTAGGAAGTCGGGGCACGCAGGCTTTCGGTGAGCCTCATCTGGGGTGAAGAGGCCTCTCCTTGCACAGGTGTGTGAGCGCATGTGTGAAGGTGTACACAAGAGAGCTGCTGCGCGCCTCTGTGAGTGGGAGTGGGAGTTTCATGGTGCTCCTCGAGCGTGTGTGTGATCGTTTATGAGCATCTCTGGGCTCATGAGTAGATGTGTATGTGTGAGCACGTCAGCAGGTGTCTGCGTGTGTGCGTGTGTGAGCCGGGAGCAGTGTCTGCGTGTGTGCGTGTGTCAGCACGCCAGCTCATGCCCTGGAAATGTGTGTGAGCACGTCAGCATGTGGCTATGTGTGTGTTCGAGGGTGAGCGTGTGAGCGTGTGCCTGAGAGTGAGCGTGTGTGTGGGCAGGTCCGCATGTGTCTCTGTGTGGGCGTGTTTGTGGGCGAGCGTGCGACTGTGCACCCGTGAGTGTGCATCTGTGAGTGTGCATACACGCATGCAGGAGGCGTGTGCAGGGGAGGCAGAGCAGCAGAAGCTGGTGTGGGTTACCCTCCCGGTCACCGCGCTCCAGGTCCTCGGGGTCGCCTCGGGGCCTGGGCTTGGAGCAGGAAGGAAACAGGCTTTGGGAAAAGGCTGCACAAAACGCCACCAAAAACATTCCCGTCCAAGAAGACCCGCGGGACTGGCCTCGGCTCCTCAGCCCTTCTGAGCCCCCTGACCACCCCCTGGTCCCCCTGAGGGGACACGGAAACAAATGTCTGGAGAGAGGCCAAGAGCAGAGCACCTTGTCTGGGGGAGGCCGTGGCCTCTGCAGAGGAGAAACCCAGAGGAGGAGGGGGGAGGGAGAGGTTTGGGGGGAGGGGAAGGAGGAGGTGGGGCAAGGAGACAGACCCCCACAGGCCTGAGTTGGGGGGGGTGGGCCTGGCTTGGGCCTGAGTGGCTCCTGCGTGCCCCTGGGGGACAGACCACCCTGTCCCCACCCGGCCAAGCTCATTTCTGAGCAGAGCGGCCGGAGGCCCATTCAGCAGAGCAGGACCTTGGCTGGGGAGTCGGGGGTGGCAGACAGAGACAGCGGTCTCCTCTGACACGGGCCACAGCCTCAGCAGGGAGGGCACACGGCTCCCTCGGGGCTCAGACACCAGGCCCCAGGGGCGCAGCTGGTGGGCGCTGGTGCTGACAGGCGCGGTGTGAAGAAGTCCAGAGCAGCCCGGCCGCTCCTCCGCACCCCCCCCCCCCCCCCCCCCCCCGTGTAACCGGCTCCTTTTCCACGGCCCTTCCTCCCTCACCGGGCCGTGCCGGCGGGTCCCATCCCGCAGCCTGGAGACCTCCGTGAGTCCCTCCGAGCTGCCGTGGTGGCTGCGAAGGCGGGCGCTCTGCCTGGCCGTGCCCCGGGGTCCCAGCCCTGCGTGCGCCCGGGCAGAGCCTGCTTGCTGGTGGTCCACACGCAGCGAGAGGAGGGACCCGGGGGGCTGGGTCCCCTCGCGGGACTGACACCCAGAGGCCAGCGTGCGCATCCTCTGCCCCTACTTTTTTTTTTTTTTTATTTATTTTTTATTTTTTTTTAATTTTAAATATTTTATTTATTTATTTGACAGAGAGAAAGATCACAAATAGGCAGAGAGACAGACAGAGAGAGAGATGAGGAGAAGCAGGCTCCCTGCTGAGCAGAGAGCCCGATGCGGGGACTCGATCCCAGGCCCCTGGGATCATGACCTGAGCTGAAGGCAGAGGCCCAACCCACTGAGCCACCCAGGCGCCCCATCTCTGCCCCTACCTTTACGAGGGGGAGGAGTTTGAACAGCCTGGGAAGGGCGACCCCTCAGCGGGACGAGCCTGGAAGCTTCTCTGCGTGGGGATGCGTGAAGGGGTCGTCCCCGCGCGTCGGGATGAGACCACTTGGCCTGGTCACGTCATTCAGGAGGAGCGTCTTCGCGCCGGCTTGTTTCTCTTCCCCTCCCTCCCTTACCATGGTATTCACGATTGTTCTCTCTACCAAAAGAGACCTCGCTCCCCGGGCACCTCCGCAGGGCGCGGTGCTGGGGAGATGAAGACGCGGTCCCTGCCTCCCAGGGTCCACCGGGCGCAGGGACAGGGACCAGCGCTGTGTTGCCAGGTCCGAGGGCACCCCAGGGAGACTGAGCATCGCACTGACCCTGGGCCTGCTACCTGCTTCCCGCACACTCGTGCATTTAGCCTTATGGCATCAAGTTTTATGAATAGGGAAACTGAGGCATGGAGAATTTAATTGGTCCCGAAACTCAAAAGTCCCATGTGCATCAGATTCAAGGCAAGGCAGGTTCCTGACGGCTGCCCACTGCGGCCTCGGGGGAGTGGACGGCCGTGGCTTTCTGAGGGGGAGGGCCCAGGTGTGCGTTCTCCTGGAGAAGGCGAGTACGTGTGGGCGGTGGGGACCGTGTGCCTCCTTTCTGGCAGCGATGGCGTGTGGGGGCGAGGCTTGGACGTGAGGAGGAAGTGTCTGAGCATTCGCACTGGTTGGCCGTGTGTCCTCTGAGCCCGCTAACCCATGTCTTCATGGTCTCAGGACGTTTATGGCCCCGCCGTAAAAGGGTGCGCCAAGGCTGGGTGCACAACTGTGCACTTTGGATCCTAGAGAAGTCATTAGTCGTCTACTGGGTGGCCTTCCAGGAGGCAGAGGCTGAGGCCTTGCAGGGGCCCCGTAGAGCTCTGGGGGCACGCGGGGAGGTGGAGAGGCTGAACTCCTGGTGGGACTGTGGCCAAGCCTCTGCCCGGGCCTCAGTTTGCCGGGTGTGAGCCGGCGACGGGAGCCTCTTTGTCCTCGCAGGGCTGCTGAGGAGACTGAAGGCTGGACGGTGTCTGTGCAAGTCCCCTGGAACCTTCTCTCTGGGCGTTGGGTGTTGCGGTTATTACCAGACTCAGACTGGCAGGCTGCGGTCTTGATGCCCAGGCAGGGGGCGACCCCTCCATGGCCGCTCTGAGCCTCAGAGTGCCTCACGGTCCCCGGTGGTCCCTGATGCCGACACCCACACGGGTGCAGCGTGTCTTCTCTGCCCCGAGGTGCGGCTTCCGTCCTGCCTGGCTCCCTGGGTCAGCCCCACAGCAGGTGTGGGCAGCCCAGGAGCTTTTCCTCGTCAGATAAGGACATTCCTGATATGTTGATCGGGCACAGAACACGCCGTGCCACCTGGGGCTGCGGGAGCCTCCTCCGGGGTGACCTCTGAGCCGGGAGGGGCACAGGCGGCCACATGTGGCGGTGGGTCCAGGGCACCGGACCCTTTCCTGCTCCCGGGCCCTGGCCATTCCCAAAGCTTGAGGGTGGGGTCTGGAAGTTGTGTCCGCAGGAGGGTGGGTCCCGGGCCGGCTATCCAGGCCGCCGGCAACGCAGAAGCGGGGCCAGTCACAGGGAGCAGAGACCGCTCCAGGCTAGACAGAAGCCAGGGCTGTGTTGCCTGTCTCTGTTTGTCCTCCAGCCAAGCTTGGCCTATCCGCGGAGCAGTATCTCTTTCCTTAGGTCTCCTTTTGGTGGGGGGGCTGGCCACGGGTTCTTTGCTCACGCGTGTGCAGGGCGGCTGTGATTTGCACGGCCTCCAGGATCTCCCCGAGGCGTCAGTCCCTCCTGCGGTAATGCAGGCCGGCGCGGCAAAACCGATCAGGTCCGGACTGTGGGCGTGCGGGGCCGTGGGAGTAAGTGCTCTGAATCACATCCCGGGAAAGGCACGGGGAAGCCTCCGTGTTTGCCCAGGGAAGGGACGCACGGAAGTGGGGAGAGTCTCCCCGGGGCCTGGAGCACCACCTCCGCAAGGAGGCCCAGAGGGACACTTCCTGGGGCCAAAGCTGGCAAGGGCTTGTGGCCTCTAGGTCCCGGTCTGTCGGAGGACCAGCCCAACCCATAGAGTTTGGGGCGACCTGCCCAGAGGCCGGCCTGGGCGCACAGCTGACAATGACAGGGCCACCTCCTGAGGTCGGGAGGCTGGCGGCTCAGGCACGGGATCCCTGTGAGGGGTCCTTGCTCTCGCCGAGGCCACTGCAGTCCTGCCGTCCTCCTGCTCGGACGGAAGGAGCTGGCTGTCTTCTGAGGAACCTCTTGCCCCGCCCCAGTCCCATTCCAGGAAAGACAAGGGAAGCGGGGAGCTGCTGGCCCGGACCAGGAGCCCAGGGATAGGCAACGGTGCTTCTCCTCACCAAGGCATGGCCCCAAACGGAGGAAACCCACACGCACAAGGACCTGCTTTCAGGGCCCAGAACGGAACCAACTGTTCCGACCGCACTGCAGGACACTTTATTTATTTATTTATTTTAAGATTTTGTTTATTTATTTGACAGACAGAGATCACAGGTAGGCAGAGAGGCAGACAGAGAGAGAGGGGGAAGCAGGCTCCCCGCCGAGCAGAGAGCCCGATGCGGGGCTCGATCCCAGGACCCTGAGATCATGACCTGAGCGAAAGGCAGAGGCTTTAACCCACTGAGCCACCCCGGTGCCCCTGCAGGACACTTTAAAGCTCCTCCTGGGCCTTCGCCTGGAGCCAGGTGTGCGCAGGTGCGCCCACACCCGTGTGCGGACAGCAGCCGCGCTCTCGCCTTTGCCCCCAGATCCCACAGGGCTCGTAAAACCTGGGGCCCCACCATGACTGCAGCTCTGTTTCCTCTTCCTCTGCTTTGAAACTCCCAGACACGGCAAGCTATCGACACCTTATGTAAATAAGCTTCAAATTTAGTTAAAAGACGCTGGATCAATAACTTTGGCTCCCTGAGCTGGTCCCCGGTCACCTGAAGGAGGCATGCACGGCACACACTAGGAGCTTCACGGATATTTGTGGAATGTGCCCCGAGGACTCTTCCCTTTGGCTCCGGAGAACAGAGCCTGGGACTCAGGGTCCCCACGGAGAAGCCCTGGGGCCTTCATTCTTGAGGGGCCCGGTACTGGGGCTGGGCAGCCGTGTGAGTGTGCAAGCCCTGAGGATATCCGTTCGCACCCAGCACGCACACTAACAAACAAGCCCAAAACGCATGTTTGTGCAAATGCATGTACAAAAGCTCAACAGTGTGCAAACCATAACTAGCACTTTATCTACAGGGTGACGGGTCCCACGTGCAGCTCTTACCCTGGCTGAATCTCTGGCCTTGTCGTCCAGAGAGGCTGACCAGTTTGTCCAAGATCACACAGCCGGGACAAGCTCATGCCTCATCGCCCCTCCCCAGGTCAGAGGGATTGAAGAACAGCCCTGAGCTTTCTGCCTGCCCCTCCTGGAAGCAGAGGTTGCAGAAGGGGGGAGGGGGAGGGCGGATGGTTTGGCCATAGCGACCGCTGTGGCCACCTGGACCCCATAGGTCCAGCTCCCACAGAGCACTTAGCTTCCTGTGTGCGGGGTCCTGGCTGGACCATGCCCCTCGCTCAGCGAACCCCCAAGCACTGGAAACCCACGAGGAGAGACCTGGAGGGACGTGAGGCCACCCGAGAAGAACGACTGTGCATGTCATACTCTCTGCAGGCCGGGCTGACTCGAGGCACAGGGTGCCCGAATAAGCAGGGCAGGGGGCTGCTCTGGGTGGTCGGCGAGGCAGGGAGAGGGGCTCACAAAACCGCCTCCCTGCCTGCCAAGCCTCCCCCCTTCTTTCCACCTAGGCCTTCGGGCCCTCTCCCAGGCCCTTGGCCAAGAGGGGCACACGCATCTTCAGATCACCTGGTGGGCGTCTACAAAACACCCTTTCCTGCTCCCGGCCCCTGGCCCTTCCCAAAGCTTCAGGGTGGGGTCTGGAAGTTGTGTCCGCAGGAGGGTGGGTCCCGGGCCAGCTATCCAGGCTCCCGGCAACACAGAGGCCCGGGGTTGGAGGATGCAGGTCTCGCACGGGCCTGCTCCAGGGAGCGCTCCGCTCGGCTGTGGTTCTGGGGTGAGCCGGTTCCCACGCAGTCCTACTTTTGGGGAGATTTGGGATCGAGGTAACAATGGGAGGACGTGGTGGGACTTCACGGCAGAGGGCCATCGCTCACATAGGAAGAAACAAGCTCGTCGGGGGGCAGCTGGGTTCACAGCAGCTTTTCCAGAGCGGTCTTCCCCGATGGCACACGGGCAGTTCTGCTCCACACCTGTTCCACTTCTCTATTTTCCATCCGCTCCGGCCTGATCGTGCACGGGTCTCCCCAGCGTGAAAGGGGTGAGGGACCCAGAGCAAGGGATGGGTGGGGGGCATCAGCTCATTAACAGGCTCCTTCTGTGATCCAGTGAAAATAACCATGTTTCCAGAAAGCTTTGACAGGTGATCTGCACTTCGGGGATGTCAGACCTGGCAGGGGTGGGGAAGAGATCTGGGGAAGGTAGGCTTCGGAGAGCACAAACTCAGTGATTCATTCGACCACCCCAGCGATCAACAGCCTGGCCTTCAGTATCTCCCGCGCGTGCCGACGTCTGCAAGGCAGAGCTCAAACCCACGGCTGTGCAGGTGCGCCCTGGCGGGGGAGCGTGCGGAAGGCGGAGTGGGGTCCCGGCTCAGGACAGGAGAGAGGGGCGAGGGGCACTTAGCCCCACGAAAGAGCCCGTTCAGACCGGCCGAAGGCTCTCAGAAGATCCCACCTGGGGTCATCTCAAGCCCAAGTGTCAGGATGGATGTCCTGACCGTGCATGTCCGGGGCGGAGTGGGGGCACTTTTCTCCCTTTCCGGAGCCCCGCCTCCTCCCCGGCAAACGGAGTGCTCCAGGGGGCACAAGATAAGGAGGTAAGAGCGCAAATGTCTGGGAATGACCTGCTATGGAACAAGGTCTTGATACACAGTAGCTATTTATATGGTCAGTTTATTGCTAAATGAGGGGCCGCGTTCGGGGGAGTGGGGCACGCTAGAGCGCGCACCGCCCCGGCACCTCAGGGCTCACCGGCCGGCCCCCTCGCGAGCTGTGTGACCTTCAGGGACCCTCCACCTCTCGGGGCTCTCATTCCCTGGCTGCATACAGAGATGACAAGCCCCAGCAAGACTGCGTCACACGTAGTTGCAAGAATAAAACGCAGGGCTTTCCGAGATAGTTTGGTGATGATCTAAGTGCTGCACTGTGGGAAACTGTCCCCATCATCCTGCCTTTAGGGGCGGCCGGGAGCTCAGCCGACCTGCTGGTGGGAAGTGTGAGCCCACTGGGAGGCTCTCTCTGCAGCTTGGGGCCTGGGACACCGACAGGCACGTCCCTCCTGCGCAAGCAGTGTCTGAGCTGGTGGGCGGGTGCTGCGGACGCCTGCAAAGCTGGGGAAATGCAGCTGGGCGGACCCCTGGACACCTGCCCCTTCCTCTCCCTTCCCCTCGCTTGGTCTCCCCTCGCCCTTTCTGTTTTCCCTCTCTTTCTCCCCTCCCAGGACACTCGCAGCCTGAGCCCCTCTGCCACCATGCCCCATGCCCCTCCTGGTGCTGCTCCTGCCCCCAAGTCCCCCCACAGCACCACCTGCCCCCTGAAGCCCACCCCAAACACACCGCCTGCCCCTAGGCCTGTGCCTTAGGCTCTGCTTTCTCAAACAGGCCTTAGCGAAGAGGAGAATACAAGGATGTGGAAAACACAACTCCAATCTTTAGCGCCCAGTAGGCACCAGTCCTCTCAGCGCCCAGGTGTCCGATACTGGGATGGCCCACACGGCCCCCTTAGGCTCTTCCCTCTGAATACACGCGACAAACGGGAGATTACATACATACATACATACATGCTTTGACATCCTCCTTTAAAAAAAAAAAATGAACATTTCGTCGTGAGCATTCGTTGAAGGTGGTTTCTGATGATTTTTTAGTAGTTTTTTATTAACATATAATGTATCATTTGCCCCAGGGGTACAGGTGTGTGTTATCAGGTTTACACACTCCACAGCACTCACCACAGCACATGCCCTCCCCAGTGTCCATAACCCAACCACCCCCAACCCCTGGCAACCCTCAGTTTGTTTTGTGAGATTAAGAGTCTCTTATGCTTTGTCTTCCTCCCGATCCCATATTGTTTCATTTTTTCCTTCCCTACGCCCCAAACCCCCAACACTGCCTCTTGAATTCCTCATATCAGGGAGAGCATATGATAATTGTCTTTCTCTGATTGACTTATTTCGCTCAGCATAAAACCATCTAGTTTCATCCACGTCGTCGCAAAAGGCAAGGTTTCCCTTTTTGATGGCTGCATAGTATTCCTGTGTGTGTGTGTGTGTGTGTGTGTGTGTGTGTGTGTGTGTTTTCCACTTCTTCTTCTTCTTCTTCTTTTTTTTTTTTTAAAGATTTATTTATTTATTTATGTGACAGACAGAGATCACAAGCACGCAGAGAGAGAGAGGAGGAAGCAGGTTCCCCGCCGAGCAGAGAGCCCGATGCAGGGCTTGATCCCAGAACCCTGGGATCATGACCTGAGCTGAAGGCAGAGGCTTTAACCCACTGAGCCAGGCAGGCGCCCCTATACCACATCTTCTTTATCCATTCATCTGTTGATGGACATCTATGTTCTCTCCATAGTTTGGCTGTTGTGGACATTGCTGCTATGAACATCCGGGTGCACATGCCCCTTTGGATCACTCCCTTTGTTCTGATGATGTTTTTATTGGCTGTATACATAATTGACTTAGCCATTACCACACTGTTGGAAATTTGATTCTTTCAACACGCGGTTGGTAGAACAACACGAAGAATATCATCATACGTGACTTTATCCTTCTTTCCGGCAATTTCCCGAGAATAGTTTGAGAAGTCAAAGGACCAGGTCAAAGGCAAAAGGCATTTTAGAATTACTGTTAAAACAGGGAATCTGTGTAGCCTGACTTTCCACAGGATGAGGGGTCTTTTGGTTTGTCTGGGTTCCTTCCAGAACTGATTTGCTCTGACCTGTAAAGATCCCGTAGCACAATGGTTAGTCAGCTGTGGACAGCACCCAGGGGTAAGTCAATTATGTATACAGCCAATAAGTCACATCCACCGCTCAGGTGATGCCCTCGGGTGCTTCCTGCTCCCAGACTTCCCTTCCTGATGCATCAGAAATCGGGGCGCAACTCCAGCAGTCCCTGGTCACTGTCCCCGACCATCCCGCCTTGTGGGAGATTCAGAAGCTGGTGGTCATGCGCCCCCGGGGCATTCTTTAGGGCAAGACTTGTTGCACTGTTTCTTGACACTTCACGTTTCCTCCTGTGGGGCTCGCTTGCCACGCCTCATGTGGATCCCCTGAGTGTTGTTATACTCCTCTGTTCCCAGGGCTGTCATTTTACCTCCATGGATGCCAAGAGTCTGTATTCCCAGGATGGGGGGGCGGCAGCATGGAAGTTTGCAGAGTGGCATTACTCTCTGAACGAATGTTCATGGATTCTAGAAAAGTTAAGCAGTGGGTTAGCTCCCTTCTGCAGGGCAATCCACAGGGCAGTACAGTGAGCGGTCAGTGGGCAGTCTTGGCCACTGAGAAGGACAGTCTGGGCACTGAGAAGGATGGTAGCATCCCCCTCCGTGGGGGATGAATGGGCACACTGGCATGAACAGACCATGACCTGTGGGCAAAGACCGTTGCCTTTTTGTTACCCCCCCACCAGGGAGTTAAAAACCAAAATGAAACAGATGCCTGGTTCGCATCCCAGTGGTTCTTCCTTGTCAGGCGTGCTGCCCAGGCCTCGAGGGTTTTAAAAGCTCCCAGAAGTTTCCAGCCTTGAGTGAAGTTTGAAAAACAGTTGGTGTAGATGGTGGCTCCTTCCCTCAGGTCCACTTACCACAGCTAACCGAGCTGAGGCTCTCAACGTCCTCTCGCTCCTCATTATTCACGGATTCCGTGTTTGTGAGCTCACCCACTCGCTCACATTCATTGGCAGCCTTGACATCAGCATTCACAGCGCCTTCCAACTCATTCACGTGAACACGCAAAGAGCTGCAAAAATTTAACTTGCCCAACGCACACGTTCCCAGCCGAGGCCAGAGGAGCGGACGCTCTGCCTCCTTGTTTCCAGCTCCTCTACGGTCAACAGTGTCCTCTCCATGGCCACATTTCCCTCACTTTTGTGCTTTTTGTTGGTGATTTCAAGGATTAAAATGGCTCCCAAATGCAGTGCTGAAGCATTGTGTGGGCTAAGTCCGTGCTAGAAGGTGTGATGTGCCTTCCAGGGCAAAGCCACGGGTGAGAGAAGCCTTGAGCTAGAGTGTTGATGGCCGTGAGCGCAATGTTAATGACTCAGGGGTATACACCAAGCAAAGAGGTCTTTCACCAGAAACACACGAAACAAGGCTGTGCGTCAACTGGTTGGTGAGGCTGTGACCACCAGAGGATGCAGGCACTAACCCTGTGTCCCCAGGAGCAGTGGTCTAGAACCTGCTACTTTGGTGATCCTGGGGGCTTTCAGGAACACAGCTACTGCGGACAACACTGATGGTCCTTCGTCTAGCACCAAGTGAGAACTGTGCGAAATAAATGAAGAGAATGCAAAAAGCATCAAGCAAATTCGCTTATGAGGTCTGAGACAAACGAGCATTCACGGACTCTTTACCTAGCAATCCACCTCCCAGCCCTTACACGCCGCTGGCATTTCAGACTCACCTGTCCAGCCTCCCTGTCCACTTCCAAGAGGCATTTTAATACGTTGATGTCAAAGCCAAGAGAAACGGAGATGCTACTGGACGTTCACCTTTTGCACTCTCTGTAATCACGAACTCTATTTTTTAAAAGATTTTCTTTATATTTTTATTTTGAGAGAAAGAGAGAACCCAACAGGGGGAGGGGCGGAGGGAGAGAGAGACTCGCAAGCAGACTTCATGCTGAGCACGGAGCCCATCATGGGGCTCTATTTCATGACCCCAAGATCACGACTTGAGCCGAAATCAAGAGTTGGACGCTTAACCCACTGAGCGACCAGATGTGTCCTCACTCACTCTCTTTTTTATGTTATATATTCCATAACATGGTAAAAGCATGCAAAGTTATACAGGTTGACAAATTTTTACAGAAGCGTACACCTGTGGAATCAGCGTTGGATCAAGGTTTAGAACAGTTCTCCGATCATGAGTCACATCCCTCATTATGCCTGGCGAATGATATTACAAATGACCTCACCTTTCAAGAGAGATTTCAGATTTATATATGACTCATATCTTATCATAAAACAAAACGTGCACATGCACACATATTGGAAAAGGAGGGTTCTTCCCTTATACGTATGAAAAAATAATATAGATGTTACTTAATTAGCTGATTCTTTCAAAACTGCTACTTAAGGATACAAATTTCGGACAAGGTAGTATTCTCCTTATCACCAGGCGGATAGTTATGGATGGTTACTTTAACAGAATTTATTTAAAATGACACCTTCTTAGCAATTTTGGCTGGCAAGTATTACAATGACATTTGGGGGAGTCAAACGTGTGCTCTGTGTTTGTTTCCTACAGGATACTGCAAGGTCTGCGAGAGGCTGTCGTTCATGCCTATGCTTTTTGGGTCTATGCTTTAATTTTGAGCCACGGCACCCACCAAAGCAGTTGGCGATCATGAGCGTGAGAAAAATCTTCAAAACAGTTTTTGTTATAGGTAGGATACAGTAATTTTTTTTCTTTCTTTTTTTTTTTTTAGAAAAAGGTATATGGTTTATGATCTTGCATTATAGGGTTTTTTTGTTTTTTTTTTGCTGTGCAGGGACCCTGAGCACCCACCATTTTATCACAGGAGGAGTTAACTCCAAAGTCAAAGAACCCATTTCCTGCCCCCGGGGAAGGACTTTCCTGCCCTACCCAAAGCTCACCAGTCAGAGAGTTGTCCTAGCTACGAAGAAACAAATTGAAGGATACTCATGCTGACCACGGAGGGAAGTTGAGTTCATCACTTTGACTAATCGAGGGTGACTAGTATAAGTTCCTTCCTGGGGGCCCATTCGTAAGAGAAGGTTGGCATAGGGAGGCTGCCATGATGGTGGCCAGTCAACAGAATGAAGGAGGAGAGAGAAATTTGGTTCCAGTGAAACAGGAGTCCTCGAAGGAGAGGGTGGGAATATGGGAGAAGGGGAGAAGGAAATGCAGTGGGAGTATCTGAGCTACAGATGAGTGCTTATCACACAGTTATGGAAACTTGGCCTTCGAGCTAGTTGGCCATGGGCCAGAAACCACAGCCAGTTGCAATGACTGTCAAAATAAGATGGTGCCCTGAAGCTAGGTGAGGAATTGGTTGGCATATCCCTGACTTCTGCGTTAGAGTCCTTGACAATTTTGTCCAGATTGGATGTGAACGTGTGTGTGTTTCCATTTTATGGCTTTTCTGGGGTTGTGAAAGGAGAGACCACCCATGGGAAGTTACTTCTCCCTACACTTGGATTCTCATGACCAGAGGTGTCATGTTCTGTGACTTCTCTTAGGCTTAAGATCGTCTGGGACGTCTCTCCTTCCAAATCATAAGAGATAAAGGGAAGGCAATCATCCCAAAGGAGAACAGATTCTCATGGCATTGTTTTCCTTGCTCTTCTACCTTTTGGAAGGACTGAGAAGTGAGAAGCAGATGTAAGAAGAAGGAATCTGTGGCCTCTGGAGGTCTGATGAGTGCAGGGGTCCAGAGATCAGCAAGTGGTGTGTCCTAATGGAGCATCGATGAGCCCGGGGCTGGGGGAAGGAGAGATCTTTCCTGATCCTGAAGGATCATCACCACTGAACAGCTATAATCTGGCGCTGTCTTAAACAATATTAACATTAGCAAGAGGATCTCCCAAACCAAAATGAGAAAGTACTGGGTCTCCTATTGGATACCAGAGCCAGAAACTCATGATCTCAGAGAGTCTATCAATCCTTGAGGGAAAACTCTGAGAAGACTAAACGCCAGCCAGGGTTGGGGTGGGAGCCCCTCAAATGACCTTGCACTGTGGTTGGGGTGGGAGCTCCCCAAAGTGACCTTGCATTGCTTCACCTTTCCTTCTGTGCTGCTGATTTGTCTGCATATGTTGAGTTTCCTATATCACCTGGGGGGTGGTCTGAACCGTATAAGCATACCTGCCTTATTCTCATACCCCTCTAGTAGCTTGACTCTGCCCCCAAGACGCGGGTCATCAGCGAAAACCCCTCCTTCTGCTCCCGACCCCTGGTCCATCAGTGGGCCTCTGTAAGGGCAGGAAGAGGGCATGGGGAGATGATGGGAAAAGAGTCTGTGCCTGTGCCTGTGCCTCTCGCCTCCCGTTTGTCTCATCTCACCTACTCTCAGAAGCCTGTCGGAACATCTGACTCCTCCCTGAGTCACAACTTCTCAGACGGAGGCACCCCCTTCTGTGGCTTTGTACCCAAAGACTCCTTAAGCCTCCTTAATGTGCACAGAGGAAATTCAGAATCCAGTCATCCTGAACCTGTCTTCTTCTGGAGCAGAACAGAATGTGTATTTGTGGATGATGGGTGTGGGTGTGGGTGTGGGGGGCACACATCTGTCATGGTGCTTCCTGCAGAAATTTCCAAATGTTCTGACAAATCAGCGTGACCTCTCAGACTCCCTTGGGCCTCTGATGACAGGCTAGTGCAAAAAACCCTCTTGAGCAGGTGGTTAAGAAAGACAAACAGACCTGAGGCTTGTTTACATTCAGAGATCATTCTAGAAACCTTAGCCCCAACCATCACCCAAGGCAAAGAAAGAAGGAAGCTCATTATTTTGGCATCCACCATGGCCATGACCCTGTTAAGCGCTTTTATGTGTTGTTCCATTAAATACAACAGTTCTCTGTCAGGTAGGTGTAGCAGAAGCAACCGGAAGTGTTTTCCAAAACATTGCATTTTCCACTTTTCCTGCTCCACCTGCCCTGGTTTCCTGATGCCCCAGGGCCACGAGATGTACGTCACTTCCTCCCTGGCCTAAACCTCCTGAGCCTCTGTGTCCCCTCTCCTCGCCTGTAGGCTGACTGAGAGCAGAGGGTCTGGTGGAGGACCTTGGGGCAGAGCTCTGTGTGGGAGAAATGTGCATCCCCAGCTTGGAGAAGTACCCCCAGCTTTGTTCGAGAAGTGTATTGCATTCCAGGACAAGATTTGGGGTTCTTTGTTATAGCAGCTGGACTTATGCTAATACAGCAGGCATTACACACATTTTATGTCAGATGCAAATGGCAGAAAATAGCACTTAAACTCAAGTCTGCCCACCTCCGAATTCCTTCCTCTTTCAGGAACTCTGGGCTACGACCTCTGATGTTCGCTTCGTCGAGATTTCATCTACACTGAACAGGGAAATGCTGATACACAGAGAGTGTCCCAGTCCCACTCTTCCCGGGGTTCAGCCTTAGTCTGTGGGGTCAGCGTCTGCGGTCAGGGCCATGAAGGTGGCAATGGCAAAGGCTTCCTGCTGCCACGTTGAGTCATCATCTGTCCAGTGCATTCTCATTCCTTCATAAAAAAACTCCAAATGAGGAGGAAGCTTGAGGGTGGTCTGGAGGATACACATCTCTGAGGAACAGGGATATGGGGAGAGCAGAGGGTATCTGGGCGCAGTCCCTCGCGTGTGGTAAGGATCACTGAGAAGCCATTTCGGGGCTGGCACTTGCAGCTGGGCATGTGGTCCACAACACGAAACCATCGCCCTCCACGTGGGAGTACGCACTGTGTGCCCGACATAGAGCTGGGACACACAGGGGCGAGTCACGCAGTTCTGGCCGTCCAAGTTTAGTTTGAGGGACACAGTAGACCACCACTGACTGGGGGACTTACCCACAACAAACATTTATTTCTGCACAGTTCTGGAGGCTGGAAGTCCGTGATCAAGGCTCCAGAAGATCCGGTGTGCAGTGAGATCTCGCGTCCTGGTTCAGAGACGGGGTCTTCTTGCTGCATCCTCATGTGGACGAAGGGGCGAGGGGGCTCTCTGCGGCTCTTTTAAAAGGCTGCACCTCATGACCTCATCACCTCCCGGAGACGCCACCACATGCCGTCACCCGAGGGGCTAGGTTTCGATGGAAGCATGTTGGGCGCACACACTTGGACCACAGCAGTGGGGAGGCAGACCAGCGAGCCCAGCAGTGTGGTCAGCGGTGAGCTGTCGAAGAAGGGTGTTAACGGCCTTGAGCATCGGGAAGACCCAGAGACGGAATGGGGGGTTGGTGTCAGGGGCACAGAGTGCAGAGCAGGTCCAGGGGGGCCAGAGCAGAGGCCGGCGTGCCGGGTGGAGGGCAGCGGGCGGGGGCGGTGAGTCTGCAGGCCTGGTGGGCTGTGTCAGGGTGCCTGGGCCATCGGCGGTAAATCAGTGGAGGGCAGAAGCAGGGGCGCCACGTTCTCAGACCTGTGGTCTCCACAGCTCCCTCTGGCTGCTCTGTGGGAATGGGACAGAGCGGTCACCATGGCATGAGGAGACCCTTACAGGCTGCTGTAGCCAATCCCAGGGTAGCCGACGGCAGGAGGAATTGAGTCATGGCGGCCAGCACCCTTGCTGGGAAGCACCCGCTGTGTGCAGCCTGGGCTTGGGCCCCACGGGACTGCTCTCTCCACTCCGAATCTCTCTCAGCCTCTGTGAGAAGGAAGGAAGGGGACAGCCTGGACCCTGGTCTTCAGAAGGAAGTCAGTGCAAACGGAGGTCACGTCCCTGAAACTCCCTCAGAACCAAAGGGAAGGCAGCCCCGGGGTGATGTAGAGTCACAGAGAACACCCCAAGATGTCGGGAGCTGGGGGGGCTCTAGCCCAGGCTGCACGTTGGCCCCACAGGCCCGTGACTCCAGCCTCCTGGACGGCCGAGGGGTTCGGGGCAGGGCCCGGGGGAGGGAGTCCTCGCAACAGACAGGCTGCCCCGTGGAAACTGGCTGGGACCACTGCGTTCTCAGACAAGCTTGAGCCAACCTCGAGGCCGCCCCAAGGCCAGCAGTGTGTCTCTGGAGAGTCACGCTGCCAGATTCACGGACAAGCGGCCAGGCGTGGAGCACGGAAAGCTACAGAATTAAGATGCCTCGGCTTCCCTGGGGGGCCTGAAATTCTTTCAGACCGGAGCCTCCGGAGACCTCTCTCTGGCACCTCTGTCCAGAGGTGGACCCTTGGAAGGCCCACGGGAGAATCCCTCCCACACCATTAGTTCCCTGTGCTCTCCGGGACGCTGCTGTCTCTGGCATCTGCCCTTGGGGGCCACCTCCAGGATGCGGCTCCTCGGGGACGTGTCGCAGAGCTCACTGTCGATGTCAGCGTTTTGCTGACTCAGAAGAAGCTTTGCCCCTGCAAATGTGTGTCTGCACCAGGAACGAGGCCTTGGTGAGGGAGCAGCTAACGCCAGGTCTGTGGGGCCCTCCTGGCCGCGGGGCTGGGGTGCGCCCCGTGCCCACCTTCAGGGCCGACTCCGTCTGGTTTGCTGAGCTAGGAACCACAGCTGGCCAAGTCCACGTATCCCTGGCTCACGGGGTCCCAGATTTTATGTGGAGGAATGAAATAGCAAGGGAAGCTTCGAAATGATGTTATTGCCATGAGTTTTAAATCTGTGGTCCTGCCAACCTCTGAAAAACGTTACCTGTCCTTTGCTCTCTGTGGGTGGATTTTATAGGAACACGATTTTCTACACTGCAAAAGTCACCGTGGGGACCACCGGCCTCATCGAGGATCAGCTCACAGCCGGCCTCGTGTCCCCGACTGTCCCCTGAACCCCCACACTATTTCTGAGCCGATCTAGACAAGGCGTCATTCCTTGTTTAAAACCATTTCAGTGTGGAACTCGACCAAATCTTTTTATGAGGATTTCTAGGTAGGAAGGAAATGAAGCCGTTCAAGTTCCTTTTACTATGTCTGGCCGGGTCTGAAGAGAAGGCAAAAGGACAGAAGGACGCGGGGGGGGGGGGGGGGGGGGGGGGCGGGGGCGGGGGGCTCAGTCAGTGAACGTCTGCCTTCGGCTCATGTCATGATCCCGGGGTCCCGGGACGCAGCGCCCTGCCCTGGCGGGGAGACTACTTTCCCTCTGTCCCTCTTCCTGCGCATGTTCTCTCTCTCTCACTTACTCTCTCTCAAATAAATAAAATCTTAAACATTATATAAAAACGGGGGCGGGAGTAGTGAGGATTCATGTTGAAGACCTGCCCATAACAAAGGGGTCTCAGTGGTGGCCGGGTGGTCCCCGTGAGGATCTGCGGGGACTTTGGGTGTCTCCCCCTTCCTGCCTGGCTGGGCACAAGAAAAATTCGCCCTGAGGGGGCACAGGGAGCAGTGAGGTTCCTAGGGCAGAGACAGAGGCTAGCAGGGAACTGGCCCTCCAAGTGGTCCCATAAATTGCCCTCTGAGCCCAGGGGAGTGCTAGGTAGAGGCGTACGCAGTGTGTGCGCAGCGTGGGCCGGCAGCGAGGGCGGGGAGAGGAGCCCCGTGTCCGGCGCAGCCCCCGGGCTTCGGGCTCTGGGAGCGCTGGGCGGCCGTGCTCTGCAGCGACGCTCACCCTCGCACTCGGCGCCGTAGCAGCGGCTGTGGGAAGAGGCTGGAAAGACTGTGAGCAGACGTAGCCGAGGGCTTTGGGAACAAGACCTCAAAGGTGCTGATGCCCTAGGTAGAGAGAGGAGACAAGATGTCCCAGAGGGACAGGACACTCTTTCCAGACGGGACTGTGGCCACCAGGCTGCTCTCCAGCCCTGAGCGCTGGCTATGCTCGAAATGGACCCAGTGTCCAGGGCCGTGGCCACGGGCGGGAGCACGCGACGACCGTGAACTTGGGAGCAGAAGGTCAAGAGAGGCAGGATGTGGGCTCTGCAGCTGCACGTCTGGGTCTGAACCCTCACTCTGCGGGTCTGAGCTCCTGGGAAGCGTCCCGAACTGTTCTCTGCTTCCGTCGGCTCATCCCCCCATAGCGTGAAGACGGAAGGATCCGTGCAAATGCTTCAAACAGTGCCTTGCACGTGTTCAGCACGCCGGCAATGAGAGGCATCGTTACTGTTACTCTTATTATGAGGATCACTGCTGGGATGATATGATGAGGTCGGGCGACAGGAAACACGGTCCACTGCCCTCAGCACCTCCCCGGGGCCCACACCTGCTCTGATGCACCCCCTGCATCGTTCCAAGCCTCCCACCTCACTCCAGAGCTTGGCTTCCTGCTTCCCATATGCGCTTGGACCCCTTTCTGGGTCCTTCCCTTGCCCTGGGATTCTCCTGTCCGCCCTCTGAAGCGCCAATCCTTTTTCTAACCCTTCTCTGGGGAGCAAACTCCTCTCCTGGACCCCCAGAGACGTTCTTCACCGCCCGTGAGCCTTTGAGGACCGGTGTGGACCGTGGCGTAGGACCATAAGCCCCAGAGATGTGGACTTAGCATTTTTTAGCTCAACAAACACTGGCTGGAGCCTGCCACGTGCTCGGCCTGGGGCCGGGTGCGGGGATTCAACTTGAGGAAGACGCAGACCCATCTGCCCGTCCAGTGGAGAAAGCAATGAATTGACCGCGAGAGCGCGAGATGACTGGGCCACCACGAGATGGGAGTAACATTCTCCAAGAACCCAGAGGCCTGACCCCTAAGTAATTCTCACATCTCTCACTAGGCACGCTGTCTGTATCGGCAGATGTTCAAGAAACAGGACACAGAAGGAATTATCCTAACGTAGCCTCCATCCGACTCTCCACACACGCTTGTGACCTTGACCTTGGTTTATACAATAGTCAGCTTGCATGCTTTCCCTCGGTCTGGGCCAAGGCCAGCCAGGTGCTAGGGATGGTGTGCTGAGTGAATGCGGACGGCAGGACATGGCCTGTGGGTCCCCCACTCTGCCCCTAGCCTTCCCAGTCTCCCCGCCTGGTAGGAAGCATGGCGGTTCTCTTTACCGTAAGCTGTCTCGCTCTCGGGTCCTGGGCCATATCCTGCGGCCTCACCCAGCCCTGCGACCATCTCCCTCTTAGCAGGGGTCACTCAGTGGGATGTCTTGTCCGGGATGGGAAGGGCAGCAGACAGCCCCGAACCCCACGCTCTGCAAGCAAGCAGTCAGTCCTATCTGGCCGAGAAGAGAACAAACCGTAGGAAGAGGGAGGGTCGTGGGTGAGTATGTTAGTCTCCCGGCTCTTGACCAGAGCTTAACCGGGGTTGTTACTGCTCAACATTTTCCTCCACAGTCTCTACACCGCCCTGCTCCCCGCCCAGAGGAGACTCCGTGCCCCCGAGCATCCCTGGATTCAAGGGCCGCGGGCTTGCCTGCTCTGACACTTGCAGCCCTGGGCAGCCCAGCTTCCTAGCGAGGCTGCCTGCGCCAGGCCCCTCGCGTGTGTGCCTCCTGGTCTCACCTCCGCAGACTCACAGAACTGGGGACTGTTATACCCATTGTACAGAGGAGCACATCAGGCTGCGGGTGCCGAGAGTGATGCCGCCGGCTGCAAGTAGGCCAGGTAAACGGGCTCTTCGCCTCTAGAAACCGTAGCCTTGGGGCGCGTGGGGGGCTCAGTCAGTTAAGCGGCTGCCTTCGGTCATGATCCTGGGGTCTTGGGGTCGAGTCCCACGTCGGGTTCCCTGCTTGGCGGAGAGCCTGCTTCTCCCTCTTCCTCTACCCCTCCACCTGCCTGTGCTCTGTTTCTTGGTCTCTCCTCCCCCCCCCAAATAAATACATAAAATCTTAAAAAAAAAAAAAAAAAAAAAAAGGAAGGGCAGCCTAAGCAGTCTGGGACAAGGAGCCAATACTGGGTTCTCGTCTTACTGCTCTCCTCAATGAACAGCAATCCACTGATTGCTTGGCCGCAAGACTGGTTGAAATAAAATAGATGCTCCTTCTTTTAAGACTTCAGCATCTCTTAGACATCATTTCCATCTTGCTTTCAAAGACTCTCTGGGCCAGAACAAACTATTAGTCCCTGAGGACGGGGTCACGCTCCGCCCCCGGCGCCTGCATAGACCTTTTCCTGTCTCACACACACTGTCTGGACACAAAGGCAGGAGCATCAAGAGAAAGAGGCAAAGGCTTGAATCTATTTCAGGCAAGAACCTGAAGGGGCTAGAGTTTTGCCAAGAACACCAAATGTAATTTTAGAAGAAAACACAACTCATTCCTTTAAGCCCTGCCGGTCACTTTTGGGTCTGTGTCATTGTTTAAAGTTAATAATTCCTTGCATTTTTCCCCCAAGAATGCAGTTAATTTAGAAGCTGGCCTGAGGACAAGATATTTATGGATGCGTATGCGTAGCTGCCTGTGAGTTTCTGCGGTCACTGGAGAAGGTGCGCTTTAGAAAACGGCTCCCAGAACTCTTGACGTTATTTAGACATTAAATTTCTTCACAGTTTCCTCCCCGAGAGGACTCCTGGCTCTCTCCAGACTGTGTGTGTGTGTGTGTGTGTGTGTGTGTGTGTGTGTGTATGAGTGTGTGTGGTAAGAGGGTAGCGTGCAGGGGTCTACACGGGGGGAGGCACAACTTCAAGATCAAGGTCAAGAGAGTTTTTCTTACGAGGGAGATTGCATCATTCATACTTGACATTCTCATGTGGAACAATTCGATTAAATATTTATATGGTCCAGGTTACCCAGAGGTGGGGACTAGGACAAAAATGCCCAAGCCACGTGATCAAAGATCACAGGTTCACAGGGGCGGGGGGACCGCGTATAACAGCCCGGAAGGTTGACACACTAAAATATTTGCTAACGCATTATCCTCGATGTATTAAGCGCTCTGTGGAGGCATGCCTCTGTGGAAGGGGAGACCATAAAAACGCTGGTGCACTTAAAAAAAAAACAAAAACTGCATTCACATAAAGCTGAGTTATGGCTCTAAGACGACGAGTCTCCCATATAAGGAACACTTGGAAGAGAACTGGGGATTGCCTCATCTGTTATTTCTCTGGGCCCCAAGACACCGAGGCCTGAGATAATCTCGAGCTGGAATGACACCTATATTCCCCAACGCCTCTCTGGCCTCCCAGAGAGGGAATTCAGACAGGATGCCCTCATCGCTTGGAGGGACAAGAGACAGAGCTGGTTGATTTCTCGGTACTAGAGGTTCCCCAGACAGTGGGCTCCTTGTTTCGGGCTCAGTTCAGGAAGTGTGTTGGAGCACTTTCTTTGTGCCGGGCGTGCTATCCAGGGCAACTGGACACTCAGAGATGAGCGTGGCAGCCCCTGGGGGGAGCCTGCTGTTGTCAGAGCTCTAAGAGAACGTTCCCCCCTGAGGAACGGTGCCCACGGTGCAGACAGATGGTGTTCGAGGTGACTGTGCAGGACGGGGGTGCCCTTCCTTCCCGGGGAGGAGGCTTGGGCCGTGGTCGAGGATGGTACACGTGTGGAGAGAATTGTGGGAGGGGGGTCCAGCTCTGCAGCCGCCACCGCCCCCCCCCCCCCCCAGCTTCTGGGCCATAGCCAAGCCCCTGGCCCCAGGCTTCTCTGGAGTTTGGACCAAGAGGAGGCATGCAGGGGCCGAGGCACTATGGGTTCCGGCACCACTGATGACCTCCAGGGGGTGCATTTGTTTTCTGGAGGAGCCCCCCCCCACATCTCGTCTTAGTGCAGCAGCTGCCCTGACATGGACAACTCCCTCTCCAGCCAGTTTCTGGTCTCCTCGGGGTGCTGCTGGGCTCGTGGGAGCCAGTTCCCCTGCTCCCGCCAGGAGACTCTGTGGGCACCCATCACCTACCCCCGCACCCCCCCTACCCCCACCCCTGCTCAGCTGCAGGGGCCGCCCTGGGAGGGTCTCGGGGGGCGGGGCTCAGCCGGACAGCTCAGTGAACGCTTGCCCCCCCCCTCCAGGGAAAGGAGGAGAAATGCACTGTGCACCCAGAATTTCCCAAAAGAGCATATGATAAAGGGATGGTGCACGGAGACGCCCCGAGGTCAGTGATAAGCTCTCAGGGAGCAAGAGGAACCTTTGGGCTGGGATTTCCTTCTGGAACACCAGGTGGAATTTGTTCTGGAACAGTAACAAGACAGGCTCTGCCTTTGATGTATTGTCCGGCCGCAGACCGCAGCTTCCCCCGGTCCGCCAACAGGACATGGGAGGCGATGACACACTCGGCCGACTGGAGCCCAGGGGAAGGTCTGGCTGGTCGCGGAGCAAATGGCCAGCCTGAAAGGCACCGAGGTCCTCGCAACGCTGGGAGCTTTCTCGGAGTCGAGATGGGAGTTTTTCACTCGGTGAAACGTCTGGGCTCAGTGTGGGGAGAAGGACATCCCTGGGTCCACCGGACGCTCCCACACGGGGAGACCAGTTGAGGTCCCAGGGTTTGTGCAGAGCTGGGAGGAGGGTTTGGGCTCCCCATGAGGGACGACTTCCTGATGATCAGGACCACCCCCGAATCCAGGTAGAGAGCTCCCCGTCACCGGGGGTCTGCAAGCCATCTGTGCAACCGCATGACACCAGACTCCAAGCTTCCTGCCAGTCCTGCTTGATCGCAAGTTCCTTGAAGATCCATCAGACCCCTTGCGGTTTGGAGGCTCTGATGATGGTGACCCGGCCCGCACTGGCCCGCCCAGGGGAGCTCGGTCGCCATCTCAGCGCACGGCGTCTGAAACTTGCAGGGTTTTGTTCCCAGCCTCCGGAGGTCAGCTGGGGGTTAACCAGGAAGGTAGCAGGAGCTGAGAGGGGCAGGGACTCGAACTCACGCGCCCCTGTGTTTCCTGAGCCCCAGGGGAAGGCCCTCATAGGCCAGAGCCCTGGGGAGCAGCAGGGGCCGCTACCAAGCTCCCCCCGCCTGCCGTGGTCTGTCGTTTGAGCGTTACCTTGTCTCCAGGCCTCCAGGGAAAGGAGGGGGGACACTTTCCCCTCCTGTGCAGTGTATGTCTACAGTGTGTCAGTGGCCTGTAAAATTCGGACATTATTTTGAAAGTTAAAACATGCTGTTTTAACATTTTCCCGTTGGATTCGGGAGATTCACATTCCACTGTAGCTCCCTCGGGCGTAGAACTGGCTCCTTCACCCAGTAATGCTGTCTGAACTCTGAAGCAATAGTTCTTCCAACTACCTAGAACAGAATGATCTAGAAAGAAGTGAAGGGAGTGTTGTTGTTTCATGCGCGGTGGTGGCAGGACATCTGAGGTCTGGGGCCCCAAGGAAGCCCAGGATCGAAACGTTCGAGGACCGGAGGGTATTACTGGAATCTGTGAGGCCAGCATTTTCTAACTGTGCTTGCCAGAGACCTAGGGGGTCTGCGGGGGGTGGGGGGCTTCTCCCATCCTGTCTTCAGCGGGCACGCCTCTGCTTTGCTGTGCTTTACAAACTGGCCTCACAAGGGCTCTGAGCTGAAAAGAGCATGAAGCCGCCCCCCCCTCCGGGGCCTCTTACGTTGTAGACAAGAGCCTGGAGGTCAGCGGGGGAGCGGTGTCTGTGCACGGATTCCTTGGCGCAGGCGGGAGCAGCCGGGCGGCAGTGCTCTGTGATGCCCCGGCGGGGAGGAGAGAACCGCGAGCTGGCGAGCTTTTTCTGAGACAGGCCAGCAGCCCCCAGGTTAGAAGGACCCCCTCAGGGTCTGCGGGGGGTGCACAGCAGTAGGAGGCGGCACTGTGCCAAGTTGTCCCTGTCGAGGGGTCTTTGGGGTGCTGCAGGAGGACAAACTCAAACACTCTGCTTTCCCCCGGGGGGCTGACAGTAAAGCCCCGGCATGCTAGGCCTGTGGTCGGCGGGCTGCTCTCAGGCAGCTGCACAAAACCCTCACCTTCCTGACCTTGGGCCCAAACCTTGTGTGCAGGGGGAAGGTCGTTGGGGAGGTGGGGCGAGTCTGCGATCACAGCACTCGTGCAGGGGTGAAGCCTGCTGAATTTTGCCACGTGGAGACCTGGAGCCTGTGTTGTCCAGTTCTTTCTTCCAAGGAAGTTGGTTCTCTGCCTCTGTGCTTCTGGGGAGGAACTAAACCACACACCAGCTTCCGAATTAGAATTGTTATCCTGCAGCTCTGTCGCCTGTGTGTGTGTGTGTGTGTGTGTGCACGTGTGTGTCCCAGTGAGCAGGCACTTACACAGGCAGCAGTGCCCCTGTTTGTTCTGTCTGGACTCAGAACCCCTCTGCTCCGAAGACGCGTCTTGTCCGTGGCTGCAAATCTCCCGTTGTTCTCTCTTTGTGTAGCTTCTCGGACGGCGGGCCGGCCACCTCCGCCAGCAGCCGCAGAGGAAGCACAGCAAAATCTGGAAAAATATTTGTTTGATTAGCAGGAGTGATCTGTGTGAGCCTCCAAGGGATCCGAATCCGCTGTTAACCGACTGGCCTGGAGCCGAGGCTGATGAATTTTCCTGCAGGCCTGGTTTGGGTTTTGAGCGGAGGAACTGGTGTTCGTCTGGCTCCGACCTGCCGGCTGGCCCCGGCGAGGCTGATCAGGGCAGTGCCAAGCGCACTTGCTGGAGTCCCAGGGGAGCGCGGGGTGGCCCGGGGGCACCGCACAGATCAGGCTCTCCCGCTCGCTCCTCCGCTCGCTCCTCCTCGGGCGAGTCTCATTGCTCTGCGAGTGTGGAATGCTGGCTGGAGAGGAAAGCGGTTCTGGAGGAAAAAGAGCCTGGGGCGGGGAGACCTGAACCCCATAAATTATGGGGCCCACCTCACTTCTAGCTCTGGACATGGCGCAAAAAAGGAGCTGCAGAAGGGAGCCTTGGGGTCCTTAGAAAGACGTTCGGGGCATCGCGCAGAGCGAGGCAAGAGACTGGTCTCAGTGAATCGACTCAGATTTGGCTTTAAATCAAAGAGTGAGAGTTTCCCCAGGGAACGCGCTAGAGAGAGAGGCGATAAGCCCACCCCTCTCATGCCCGAAGTTTGCCTCTCTGGGGATACGTGCATGTCTATAGAATGGTCCAGATTGTTCTCGTGCCCTAAAATCATCCTCATGACTCCAGAACCCCCTCGAGGACGCTGGGGGCTGTGCAGGTGTCTGTCAGGCCTTTGCGAGTGAGAGCTCGTAGGTTCTGCCTCAAGGTAGAACGACCATTTCCCACGGGGCATCCTTTCCAGGAAAGTAGGCTTTCTGCAGGGGGACCAGGAGTCTCTGGGGGGTCCTGGTGCCTTCCGTCTCCCCTCCAGGATCCCCCTGCTCCCTCATCTGCGTGGGTTGTGTTGGGGGACGGCTTGCCCCCTGCCTTTTGGTTTGGAGCCGCCACAGGAGCTCACAGGGAGGGCTGTGAGGTGTAGGCAGTGGTGCTGGGCTTTCCCCGGGACATCATGCAGCCTTTCAACCTTGTTTTTATTCCTTTTCTATTCAAGCATCATTAACATAGAGTGCTGTGATTCTGAATGTGTAGCATAGTAGTGTGACAGTTCTATATACTTGTCAGCGCTCATAATAACAATAAGTGAGCTCCCAACCTGTTTCCCCCACCCCACCCCCACCTCCCTCCGGCAACCACCAGACTGTCCTCTGTATCTAGAAGTCTGTTTTTCTGTTTGTCTCTTTTTTTGTTTTGTCTCTTCAATTCCACATATCAGTGAAATCGTAAGGTGTCTTTCTCTGACTTACTTCATGTAACATTATACCTGCTAGTGCCATCCATGTTGTTGCGAATGGCAAAATTTCGTTTGTTCTCATGGCTGAGTAACATTCCGTTGTACACACACCACATCTTCTTTATCCAGTCGTCTGCAGACGGACACACGGCTTCCGCATCTTGGTTATTGTAAGTAATGTTGTAGTAAACGTAGGGGTACGTTAGAGTTCAAATTAGTGTTTTCATTTTCTTTGGGTAGATACCTAGTAGCAATAAAATTATTGGATCACATAGTATTTCTATTTTTAACTTGCGGACCCTCCATTCTGTTTCCCACTGTGGCTACAGCAGTTGGTCTTCCCACCAACAGTCCGCAAGGGTTCCCTTTTCTCCACATCCTCACCAACACCTGTTGTTTCTTGTCCTTTTGATTCTGGCCATTCTGACATGTGTGAGGCCATAGCTCATTGCGGTTTTGGTTTGCATTTCCCCAGTGACTTGTGATTTTGAGCATCTTTCCGTGTGTCTGTTGGCCATAAAAGACCTTGAATAGCCATGGCGATCGAGAAAGAAGAACAAAGGTTCCACCATGCCAGATTTTAAGATATGCTCTGAATCAAAACAGCATGATACAGGCACAAAAATAGACACATAGACCAGTGGAACAGAACATCAAGGCCAGAAATAAACCAATGTTTATACGAATTAGGTCAATTAATCTATGACAAAGGAGGAAAGAATATGCACTGGAAAAAGTCTCTTCAACAAGTGGTGCTGGGAAAACCGGACAGCCACATGCAGAAGAATGAAACCACACACAATTCTTACATCATAAGCAAAAATAAATGCAAAATGGATTAAAGACCTAAATATGAGACCTAAAACCATAAAAATCCTAGAAGAGAAGAACACAGGCAGTCATTTCTTTGACCTTTGACTTAGAAACATTTTCTAGATGTGTCTCCTGAGACAAGGGAAACAAAAGCAAAAATAACCTATTGGGACCACATGAAAATAAAACACTTCTGCACAGCCAAGGAACCAATCAACAAACTGAAAGACAATCTACAGAATGGGAGAAGATATTTGCAAATGACATAATCTGATAAAGGATTAGTACCCAAAATACATAAAGAACTTATATAACTCAACACCAAGTACACAAATAATACAATGAGCCCCTGCATGAAGGACCTCTTCGCCACCTTCTCCTTCTCTACTTGACGACTCCCCCAGCTCCTCAGGTGCCCGAGGCTGCTGAGTGTGGGGTGCAACGTGACCCCATGTTTTTCTCCACACTCTGTGTGGCCCTGCAGAACCAGTCCCTTCCTTACGCTTCCCTTGGCTACCCTAATTGGAGTTTGCCCTGTTTCCTGCTGGGTCTCTGGTCAACAAAGCAGGAAAACCATCTTTTCTATAACTTGAGTTTGGACAGTCTCAGGCTCTGGAAACAAAACTCCTGGAGCCTATGCCAGACAGTGGCTGACAGCCTCCCCGCCACCCACCCCCGCCCCCGCCAGTCTTGCATAATCACCAGAGTGATTTTTTTTAATAGATTTTTTTTTCAAAGATTTCATTTATTTATTTGACAGACAGAGATCACAAGTAGGCAGAGAGGCAGGCAGAGAGAGAGGAGGAAGCACGCTCCCTGCTGAGCAAAGAGCCCTATGCAGGGCTTGATCCCAGGACCCTGGGATCATGACCTGAGCCGAAAGCAGAGGCTTTAACCCACTGAGCCACCCAGGTGCCCCACCACCAGAGTGATCTTACAGCTATCACTGAGTCTCAGGGTGAGGTGGCCTCCACCCATTGGCGGGGACCAGGAAAACAGTGAGGAATAGAGATCCCTCATCAAATGCTGGCAACTGAATGGAAATCCTATGCCTCAGGGACCCCACCCTGAGAATTATATTTAAAAGCCCCCAGGGTCGTGCATAGACCTGGCCTCCTGGCCACAGGTAGGGCGTTGCCAGACCAAAGAGAGACCCTGCTGTCATATTAACCAGGTTTCTCCAGAGAAATAGAACAAAGAGAATCTCTAGATAACTGGAAAGAAATGTATTATGAGGCATTGGCTTAGGAGGAAGTTACGGAGGAGAAGTCTCAGATCTGCTGTTTGCCTGCTGGAGGCGCCGCAGAGCCTGAAGGCCCAGGAACCAGGGGCATCAGTAGCCAAGAGCAGGAGGCGATGGGCAACCCGGCCCAGGCAGAGAGCGCAGATTCTCATTCCTCCACCCTTTGTCCTGCCCAGGCCTCTGAAGGGCTGGCTGAGGCCACCCACACGAGGGGAGTTGGTCCTGTTAGACTTAGTCTGCGCTCATCTCTTCCAGAAACACGTTAATTGTCACATACGGTTACGTCCCAGGAGAGAGGCAAAGTCAGACGTGGGCTCTGGAGCCATCTGAATAGGCGCCCAGATTTCTCACCCTTGGCGGGGTCTGCTGGGCTGCTGGAAAGGCAGGGTGAAGGAAGGAACCAAAAACGTACGTGTTTCTCTCGGTGTGAACGCGAGTCATGCGCTTAGGAAGACGCTAGCTACGGAATTACTCGGGATCTAAGAGGCAGAGGGTCGGGATGGACGCCTCCCCCCCCTTCAGACACGCCGGCACCAGCTGGAGTCCCATCCACCGAGGCTGGGGTCCTAGGCCTCCCCACCCCGTCTCCTCTCTACGACCCGGTTCTTGCCTTTGCTCCCTCAGCCTCAGGAGGGAGGCTCCAGGATTCCTCTTTTCACCTTTCAGTCGCCCGGTTAGCAGTTTCCACCTAGGCCAGTGTTTCTACTCAACCTTCTCCATCGGAGTCATTGGCTTGGCTGAACTGGTCTGAACCCAGACCTATGCCTTGGTCGTGGGTAGGAGTGAGGGGCTCCACTCTGGCCTGGAGGAGGCCGTGAGGTGGGGGAGAGGGGGGGTCTGGAGGCAGCTCTGAGTCCCTTCTGCTCCTGGGAATCTGGCCAGGGGCCAGGCATGAGCCAGAGGCCAGTGGTGGGGGTGGGGCAGCGAGACCCGGAACAGGCTCCTCCCTCAGGGACCCCGGAGTCCGGGGTGTGCAGGTGGGGACGGCGGGCTGCAGACATGGAGGCTGCTTCCACGCTCTGCGACCCCTCCTAGCCCCGGCCAGTGCCCCACAAAGAGCCCCACGACCCCGCATGGGGTTAAACCAGGGTCCCTGCCCTGTGCGCAGCGGCCTGCCCTCACTGTTGTGAGGAGGCCGTCTGCTCGCTGGTGTCCACGGGGGGCGAGGAGAGGGCGCTGTGGGTGTCTGGCCTGGAAGAGAAACGGAATTACTCCACACCCAACCCGGGATCCCCAGTACCTCTGTCCTGCCGTCGCCACTGCGAGTCCGTCCTCAGGGAGCCTCGGGCCGTTGACGTCTCCTCGCCTGTCCTGGTTGGTTCTTCAGATGAGCTGCGACTGGTCCCGCCAGGCCTGCCTCTGCTCACGACGGGCCCTCCGCTGGCCCAGAAGCTGCTGGAAGGAGGAGATCCCCATGGGAGTGAGGCGAGCATGAGACTCCCTATCCTGGGCAGTTCCCCCCAAGTCCACACGTCGCAGGCCCAAGCCCCAGCCCCCCAGAACCCGACTGTGCTTGGAGACAGGGTCTTGACAGAGGAGATGGGGTTGACCTCCCAGTGTAATCCGGCTGGCGACCTTCTAAGAGGAGACGAAGACAGAGATGCCAGGAGTGTGTGTGCACAGAGGGACAGAAGTCTGCCAGTCAAGGGGAGAGTCCTCAGGGGACCCAATCCTGCGGGCACCATGGTCTGGGCCTGCAGCCTCCAGACTGCGGGAGGGGAATGGCCACTGCTGACGCCCCCGATGGGGTTTTGTCGTGGCCGCAGGGGCTGACCAAAACGGCCCCCAGGCTCGTCTGCAGCAGATTCGAATCCTCTGCCGTCCTGATTCCCCTCTGTATTCGCTCCCTGTGGCGGTGTTAACAAACCACCATAAATGCACGGCTAAGAACAACACGAATGTACTCCTGCCTGATTCCTTCTGGAGGCTCAGAGAATTGTCCCCTGGCCTCTCGCTGTGGGCCACCCACATCCCTTGGCTCACGGCCCTTTCTCGAGTTCCTCTGCCTTCCTTGAGCTCCCCTTGCTGGTTCTGACCCTCCCGCCTGCCCCCGGGAGGAGCTGGGGATGTTCTCCCAGGCCAACCCGAAGGCCTGAGCCCTGGGGTGCTGATATGCGAAGGGGGCAGAAGGAAGCCCCTGTCCCGTGTCCCCGTGCCTCGGGGCCATTCCCACAGCTCACGACTGTCAACGAAATCCCATCTGCGGAGTCCCCTTCTCCACGGCGGGTAAGCAGTTTGCAGGCTCTGGGGACTGGGAAGACACCTCTGGGGGTGACAGTCCTCAGCCGACCGCAGGGGCCTGACTGCGCTGGCCCCGGAGTGCACAGTACCTCGCTTATCCGCAGCAGTCGGCGGTGAGACAAAGAACACGAGGGTCTCCGGCTTCACACCCGGCCTCTGTGCTCGCCCCAGCTGGGCTCCCGCCATGTGGCACCGGCGAGCAGCCGGAGAGAGGACAGGCGTGGAGTGTGCAGGGTCGGGCTAGGAGCGCGGGGGAGCCCCCGAGCCCAGGTGGCCCTAACAGCGGAGCTTCTTACAGCGCCTAGAGGCGTGACGCGGGAGGGGTAGAGCCTGTGGGGAGTGGTGGCTCTCCTGTCACGGAGCTGTGGGAGCTTAGAGAAGTGTCCCCCAATACCGCTCACCCTGAGGGAGCTGGTGAACCGTGGACGGGGCCAGACACCCCTCTGAGCTAGAGCCAAACTCTCCTCTCTGGAAGGGGTTGGGGGCATAAGTGTGTGAGTGTGCAGACAGGAGTGTGAATGTGTGTGAAGGACGGGGCACACAGATATGTCACTGTGTGTAAGGGTGTGCAAGTGTGGGTGCACACGGGGTGAGTGGGACTGTGGGTGCAGGGACACATGGGGTGAGTGTGACTGTGTGAATGTGGGTGCACACGGGAGTGAGTGTGACTGTGAGTACAGGGACATAGAGGGGGTGAGTGTGACTGTGTGTGGGGGGCACACGGGGTGAGTGTGAGGCAGGGCAGGCCGGGAGGGGCTCCCTCACTCCACAGCAGACCCAGCGTCGGAGCGGGGGCCGGAGCGCAGGGGCCCCCGCCTGCAGGTGTGCAACGGGCCTCCGCACTTGCTCCTTCTGCGCCAAGCTGGGGAACCATGCGGTGACTGGGTCGAGACTTCAGGCTGGCTGTCGCGTTCCCTGCCAGCCGGGCCCAGCTTCTGGGGGTTTGAGAACGAGGGGTGGAGGCTGGGGCTGTGGGGAGCAACCGGGGCCACTGGAAGAGGCGCAGTCCTCGGAGTGGGACTCAGGTGCCCCACGCGGTCCCTGGGAGTCTCGGGAAGGGCAGCGGCGGCCCCGCCCGGGTGGAGGAGAGTGCAGTGAGCTAACCACGCAGCTTCCTTCCGATCAGATCAGTGATCAGCAAAAGGCCCCTGGCCAGGGCTCAGCGCCCCACCCCCTCCCCGGGGCTGACCCCGGGCTCTCCCTGCCGGCTGGATTCCAGGCCCCCCTCCCCACCGGCTCCTCTTCGCTGCCTCTGTCCTTCTACCACAGCAGGGCCAGCCCCCAAACTCCCTGCTTGCCCGAGCCCAAGCCCTCCAAAGGAACCTGGCAAACCCAGAGCGAAAGCTTTGTTTTTGTTCTCCCACAGCAGAAGGAGACAGTGAAGCCTGCGGAGTAAGTCAGGCCCCATTAGGCTCACAGAAAGCCTCTTTGTTGCTGCCTGAGACCGGTAACCAGAAACACCAGTGAGAGAGGGCGTGTGCTCCTTTCTCTTTCTTGGAATGTTTAGGTAAGACAAGCCCCACCTGGCTTTTCCTGCCAGTGGCCGGGTGGGGCAGTCCTCCATTAGCTGTAATCCTATCTCTTAGAGCAGAGAACTGTGGAGTGACCCAGCCAGAAGACGCTTCGGCGGTATTTCGGTCACCTGGATTTTAGTGTTTAAACTAATGATGCATCGTACTGAAATTATATACTTTCCGCAGTACTTGGACACGTTCTTTATTGCCAGGAGGAATGCAACGGAGCCTTCTGCCCAAGCTTACATAGCAGTGGGGCTAAGCTGGGGTTACCACCACCCTCACTAGTCACTGGAATGGACAAGTCTTCCTGTTTCTAACCTTTTGTCTACAGTAAAGAGAGATCTAGATTATGATCTGTGTGTTTCCATTAAATCATAAATCCCTCCTGGTATGTCACTGTAATTGCGGTTGTGCAGTGCACGACCTGTGAGATTGAACATGGCAGCCCCACATCCGGGGTTAATCCAAACGGTATTAATTCATCCTTTCAGCACAAGGCACAATGCCCTAGGAGGGAAATTATGCCTTTGCTCCAAAGACTGGTGGTCATAATGTGCGTAATCCAGTATAGCTCTGCCCCCAGCTATGTTGAAAGAAACCAGTGACTAGACCAAACGGGGAGGGCCTCCCAGGGCTGGGCCTCTGGCTGTAGGAAGAGGCCAGTGCGCTCTGAGGAGGCTGGGCTGGGCTGGGCAGCGTGGGCTCCTTGCCGGGGGGCTCTCATGGGGCGGAGGCCTCAGGTCCGATTTCGTCCCCAGGCAGCTAGAAAAGGAAGAAGTTAGTTGCTTCCACATTGACTCAGAGGTGACGAAAGTTTATGAGCTTTTCTGCCTCCGGCTCCATTTCCTTATCTGTTAAAAAATGGGCCCTGCAGTTCCTGGCCCACACCTGCTCTGAAGGACAGACAGTGAGAACAGGCTGGGTTTGTGAAACGTGCCCCGGGCCTAGGTGGGTCTCGCCTATCTGCGGCCCTCCGGCATCTGTGGGGAAGGTGGTGCCTGACCGGGAGAAGCCGCCCCCCGTGCAGAGCTCAGAGCCGCTCAGTACGCCCCAGTCCACCCATCATCTCGTCTCGTCACGACTTCTTTGTTTCCTGGAGTAAGAGAGCCCCGAGTTAGAATTTTTTTTGAGCAGCCTCGTTGAGCTGTAATTGCCATACAAGAAACTACCCATAAAGGGGATATTTTGACCCGTGGAATACACCTGTGAAGCTATCACCCCAAACAAAATGATGAACACAACCATCACCCCCAAATTGTCCTTGTGCCTCTCTAACCCCTGCCCCCCGACCCCTGCCCTGGGCAACCAATGCCAATGCTAACTTAAAGACCCCTTCATCACTAGACGCTTTGTGACCTCGGGGAGCGTTACGGCCGGCCGGAGGAGTGAGCACGGGAGGCTGAGGGATGGTCAGAAGACCTGGTGGAAGCAGTGTTTCAGGGAGTGGGGGTTGGTGGAGAGGAAAAGCATTTACTCCCAAGTGTCATGCATCAGCGTGCAAAGGTGAGCGGACTACCACCGGCGGGGGGGCCGTGAGCCCAGTGGCAGGCCCAGGCCGGAGTCCTCTCTGCCCCTGGGCTGTGAGATCTTGGGCAAGTTCCCTCACTTCCGCAGCCCCCGTTTTCCTAGTTGGGAACTGGGGCTCAGGATAAGATTTGTTGCGAACATTCCGTAAAGGTTCCGTGGCTGGTTCACAGTAGGCGCTCAGGAGACGGGTTGCAGCCTCGCGGGGTTCTCATCTCGTGGAGTCGAAGTATGAATTTCACAGACACGGGTGGGTGAAGTGAAGTGACAGTTTAGGAAGTAAGTGAAGGAAGGAAAAAGCTCTCGAGGTGAGAGGGGTCCCCAGGGAGTGCCCCCCACGGCTGTGAGTGGCATCTTCTGCTGAGAACTGACCGGGAGCTCGTGGCCTTGAGACTCTTGGGCGGGCTTGCTTGGTCCCCTTATCTCTGGTTCGGCTCTGTCTCAGCCTTTCCACCTGCCAGGAATCGTCCCGAAACCCAGCCAGGCGAGTCAGGGGCCTCCTCTCTCTCCTGCCTAGACCTTCCCCCCTTCCCAACTCCTGGGACAGGAATCGGGGGCAGGAAGAGCTACAGTGGGATTGGGAGGAGGGGCTGATTGTAATACTTTCTGATTAGTGGGGTTAGGGAGAGCCCAAGTCTCCGCGGAATCTGGGAGCAAGGCTTTCCGGACCTTGAGGGGCCAGCTGCTGTCACGATAAGGTTACTTTTATTTTATTTTATTTTTTCTTTAAATATTTTATTTATTTGTCAGAGAGAGAGAGAGCACAAGCACATGCGCGCGCACACGAGTGGGGAGGGGCAGAGGGAGAGGCAGACTCCCCTCTGAGCAAGATGCCGAACATGGGACCCCATCCCAGGACGCTGGGATCGTGAGCTGAGTCTGTCAGTGGGCTTCAAGCTGTGAGGAGAGTTCTTTTGCCTTTGCTTCCACGTCAGTGGCATCATTCACCATCTGCTATTTGACTAGAGGATACAAGGGAGGCCAAGAATTCAAAGTTGGCCGTCCTTCAAAGACTCACTCAGGCTTCACCACCTCCAGGAAGCCTCCTCTGATTATTCTCAGTAGGCCTCTACATACTGAGGGGTTCTGTGCTCTCTAAACCCCTAATACTGTTTGCGTTGTAGGCACATGATCTGACAATTTGGAGTGCAGCTTTCTGCTCCACAGTCTGAGTCTCTGTTTTGTCTCCTGTTTTGAATGCACGTCTCGTGGGGGCGTTTGTCTTGTCTTACTTTGTGCCTTTAGCTGCACCCTTAGGACCCCTCGGTAAGGACAGGAGTTCATCAGATATGTGAGTATTGATTTAGCTACAGTCCCTGTAGGAAGTCCAGGATCTGCTCTCAAGGTCATCGACTCTCAGAGAAGATTCTGAGAGAGGAGGAGTGAGTATGAGGACGCATATAGTCAACTCCAGCTGCTCCAACAAACCCCACAGACCAGGGGCTTGGGGACAACAGACATTCACTCATTCTTCACAGCTCGGGAGGCTGGACATCCAGGACCAAGCTGTCAGCAGACCCGGTGGCTGGTGAGACCCCAACTCCTGGTTCCTACACGACGTCTTCCTGCTGTGTCCTCATGAGGTGGGAGATGTAGGGGCTCTCCGGGGTCTCTTTCATAGGGACATTAATCCCTCACGATCTCATCCCCTCCCAAAGGCTCACCCCCTAATGCCATCGCGAGTTAGGTGTCTACATTGGGAGTTTGGGAGTCCATGGCCATCTGTGTGTGGCAATCGTGCTGATGTTGGTCACAAGCACGCAGCCCATGTCCCTAAAGCCTGGGTGGGTTTTGGCATGTTCCCCAGAGACCCCCATACTTGCAAGTGGCCCCCAACTCCTCTAGCCCTCCAGTGAGCCAGGCCACGGACACCATAAGCAGGTGGCCTGCTCCTACCCGGGACATGGGCCAGGCATGGTTGGGCAGCTTTGGCTGCGACATGCTGGTTCCCTGACCCAGATGGCGATGGCTTTCCTCAGGTCTCCACTGCTGACTTCTGCTCAGCCTGTGGTCTGACCTAAGGCTCCTTCCCCGGGGACTGTCCTCCCGTTCCCCCATGCAGAGAGAGTAATGCCTACAGCTGTCTTGCAAAGGCCTGGGAGCTGACACCAGCCGCTCCAGACCCACCCCGTCTGCCCTGCTCTTTGATACACTGCTTTCGAGTGACTCATACTAATGTTTCCGGTCAACAACAACAAACACCCAGAGGACGCCTAAGGGCTCTCCTTGGCTCAGTATGTTTTGAAATCAAACTGGAAAGGAAAATCGATTACACAAAGGGCTTTGGGGGGGGGCGGGAAAGAGGAGCTAGAATAAACCGACACTGGGTGAGCCAAGCCCTCAGGCGGGTCAGGGGACCGGGACTCTGGTGGGACAGAGAACTGAGCACTGTCCCCCACTCCCTCCCCACGATTCACTACTAGGCCCCTGGCAGGTCCTTCCTGACCTGGAGTGAGATCCACCGGGGACAGACCCTTGCATCGCCGGCTGGACCGGGCTGTCAGGTGGGCTCCCGGCCACACCCTGATGTCGTCATGACATGAAAAGAGCATCACGAAGGTTGGCGTCCCCAAGACCTGGCTTTGCTGCCCGCGGCCTTTGTGGCCGCAGGCCAGTTACTTGGCATCCCTGAGCCGGTTGCTCATCCGTATAATAGGTATAGTGCCTGCCTTCAAGACTGCCGTGAGGACTGAAGGTGGCGTCTGCAAAGTGCCTAAAGCAGAGGACGCTTAGGACTTCACAGCAAATCTTATTGAATTAAATATCTTCATCTCTCAAATAAGCCCTCCGGGTCTAGCAGAAAGAAAGCCTCCAGGCCTTCTCTGGTGGAAGCCGGCAACTGCACCGGACAGTGTGTGCCTGTGACCCCAGAGTTGGGGTTTGCCCATGTGGGTCCTGTTCTCACTCAGCACCGGGCCCTCAGCCTCTGTCCCCTTTCTCACGGCACCTACCCCCCCACCCGCCCCACGAAGGCAGGTGCGGTCACCCGTAAACCCTGGGACGAATGCTCCATGGGGCCTGGCATGGTCACCGTCCAGGCACCGGCACGGCGGACCAGGGCGGAGGCACGGGCTCGCCTCGGGCCCTTAGCATGGGGACCACCAGGCAGCCCAGCAGAGCCATGGGCCGGACCATCCTCGGGGAAGGCACCGGGTGTGTGGGCAGACCCAGAAGAGAAAATCCACTGGTCTTGGCCGTAGAGCTGAGGACAGCGTGGACACTCCTGGGCAGAATTTCTGCAGGTGCACCTCTCATCCCAGCGGAGGGGAGAACTTTCCATGAGTAATGACAACACGTCGCGGTCCAGGTACGGTCTTCCCGGCACTCTGCCGTCTCCGTGGCCCCTAACCCGGCCGCTGGTGGCTGCGGGAGAGGCTTCGCCTAATGACCATCCCAACCGTGCTGCACAGCCACCTTCAGAGGAGGAAAAGGGCATTTTGTTCGTCCCCAGGTTCTGTTAAAGTGGATACGTCTGGACGAACCAGCCACTGACACCCCAGCTACCATGTTCAGCCCCAAATCTTGGCACTCAGGAGCAAGCGAGGAAGCAGGGCTCCCCAAAAACTGATACCTTGACAAGACTCGTTCCTGCCCGGGCGTGTTCGCGTCACAACAGGGTTTGTAGACCGCGTTCCCGCTTTGATCCTCCAGTGGCTGAGCCGGCTGGGCAGGCCTGCTATTAACTTCGTTTTACAAAGGAGGACACAACTTGCCAGGGGTCACGTGACCAGCAGCAAGCAGCAGGCCTGGGAGAAGAACCCGGATCTTCTGGCTCCTTCCACTAAGCTTTGTCCAGTGTGTGAGTCCCTGCAGGTGCAGAACTTGGTTAACTGGGGGTCTGGTCACTGAAGAGCTTCTGGAGCCCAAATTTGCCTGGTGAGAGCCTTCTCCTCCTGCCGGTGAGAGCAGAGGCGGGCATCGTCTTTAGGAATGTAGTTCGTCCATGGGCACCCAAATCCTTCAATGTACCCATAGGCTTGACCCCTTAATTTCACTGTTAGAAATGTTATCTTAAAGGAGTACTCAGGAAAGGCCACCTGGTTAAAGAGTTAGTCACGGTTACCCCACGGGTACACCTGAGAAAAGGAATGCCCTGTCCACACACAGAATTGCATGTGGCTATTTGCAAACAGCACTGTTGACAATGACCTCACAGTGAAAACAACCGCCATTCACCAGCTGTTGAGTAAGTGAGTGAAACGTGATCGGCCCCGACAGTGGAACATGACTCAAGACAGGAGTGGCGTTCCCGCCAGCACTACAGCACGGATAACCCCTGCAAACATTTTGCTGAGTGAGAGAAGGCAGTCATACGAGACCACGCATCGACGATTCCATTGCTCTCCGACGTCCAGAATTTGTCTCTGGAGGCTGACTGATAGGGACGGGAAGTGGGTTAGTGGCTGCTTAGGGCTGGGGTGGGAAGTGGGTGGAAGGCAGGGATGGAGGGGGTCTGCTAACGGGGGACAGAGACACTCTAGAATCACTCTGTGGTGACGGTCGCCCAACTCCGTGAATACACTAACAAGCACTAAACTGTGCACTTTATTTATTTTATTTTTTTAACTTACGACCCTGAGATCAAGACCTGAGCTGAGATCAAGAGTCAGATGCTGAACCGACTGAACCAGCCAGGAGTCCCTAAACTATACACTTTAATAAAGCTGTTTCCAAAAAAATAGACACCATGATGTTATTCTCGGCACTAAAGAGAGAGAGAGAGCCCCCAAAGGGAAAGACAGACAGAGAGAGAGAGAAAGAGACTCAAGCAGACACCACACCAACCACAGAGCCCGACACTGGGCTTGATCTCACCACCCTGAGACCGAGACCTGAGCCAAAAGCAAGAGTCAGATGCTCCACCGACTGTGCCACCCAGGAGCCCCTATTCTCAGCATTTTATTATTATTTTTTTAATATATATATTTTTAAGATTTTATTCATTTATTTCAGAGAGAGCGAGCATGAGAAGGGGGAGGGTCAGAGGGAGAAGCAGACTCCCTGTCGAGCAGGGAGCCTGATGCAGCACTTGATCCGCGGACTCCAGGATCACCACCGGAGCCGAAGGTAGTCGCTCAAACAAGTGAGCCGCCTATGTGCCCAAAGTAAACTTTTTTTTAGAGATTTTTATTTATTTATTTGAGAGTGACAGAGAGAGAGCACAAGCAGGGGGAGCAGCAGGAAGAGGGAGAGGGGGAAGCCGGCTCCCCACAGAGCAGGGAGCCTGATGTCGGGCTCGATCCCAGGACCCTGAGATCATGACCTTGGCCAAAGATAGACGCTTAACTGACTGAGCCACCCAGGTGCCCTCTCAGCATTTTAAAAAATAATAAATAAACTATTCAAAATACTCCAAATCCCTGGCGGGGGGGGGGATAGTTAAATAATATGGCATATCTATTAGTAAACATTTATGGTCAATACATGTAACATATAAGCATATTCTAGACAACGAAAAAATGTTCATGATATATTATTAAATATAAAATATATATACTCATAATTTTATTCTTAAGAAAATGAAATGTTTCAAACTGAGGGTTGTTGGGGGGAGGGGGTTTGGGAGAAGGGGGTGGTATTATGGACATTGGGGAGGGTATGTGTTTTGGTGAGTGCTGTGAAGTGTGTAAACCTGGTGATTCACAGACCTGTACCCCTGGGGATAAAAATATATGTTTATAAAAAATAAAAAATTAAAAAAAAAAAAAAAGAAAATGAAATGTTTCATTTGAGGTAGTTGCATATTCACATGCGGTTTTCCAAAAAATTGTAGTAAGTACTTTATTAATATCCTTCCCTAGCTAGATTCCAGTAAAGTAAAACAAATATTTAAGATACATTTAGAGTTCTCCATAAAATTAACATTGAACGCTGACCACCTGTTGAGGCTTAGAAATCCCATTTCAAGGGTGCCTGGCTGGTTCAGGTGATAGAGCATGCGACGCTGGATCTCAGGGTCGTGAGTTCAAGCCCCATGTTAAAGCTTACTTAAAAAAAACCAAAACACCCAATATTTAAAAACAGAAATCCAGTTTCGCCCTGAAATACTGTACTGCTTTCTGATCTTTAGTCTCAAAGAAGTGGTCCTATTTCATTTCTTATCTCGTTATTTTAATGATGAGCTTAAGAAGGTATATTTTGGGGGTGAGGATTTTCTCAGTGCCTTCAGTCAAGGCTTTTCAACTTTTTTTCACCTTCTGGCACATCTATAAAATGAGAGAATTTGTGCATTTTTATGTGGCTGCAAGTAACCAGCCCAAGAATGCCTTCTCCTTAGGGGAGCAATTTCTTAGCACCCCGAATGTAAAATTTTCTTCTTGACTTCCCAGACCTGCTCTTACCCCAATTTGCAGCCGAATATGTGCATGAACTTTTAAGAAATAATACAGCAAGGGGCGCCTGGTGGCTCAGTGGGTTAAAGCCTCTGCCTTCGGCTGGGGTCATGATCCCAGGGTCCTGGGTTTGAGCCCCGAGTCGCCTTGGGCTCTCTGCTCAGCAGGGAGCCTGCTTCCCTCTGACTCTCCGCCTACTTGTGATCTCTGTCTGTCAAATAAACAAAATCTTTAAAAAAAAAAAAAAAAGAAAGAAATAATAAAGCGAGATTCAGTGTGCCCTTCACCAATTTTCGCCATTGTAATATGTTGTAAAGCTGTGATACTGTATCACAGCAGGGATACCGACATTGATACACAGGGTTCTTTAGCCACGCCCACTGCTGCCCCCACTCCCACCTTAACTCCCCACGGCTATAATCTCTTCTCCATCTCTATGGCTTTGTTATTTCAAGGACATGGTACAAATGGAATCACATAGTACGCAATATTTTAGGATTAGATTATTTTCACTTAGGATAATTCTCTGGAGATTTCATCGAGGTTGCTGTGTCCTTTCTCTTCAGGGCTGAACCACATTCCACGTGTAGATGGACTTCCATTAGTTTAGCCATATTCACTTGATGAAGGACATCTGCGCTGTTTCCAGTTTGGGGACGTTACAAATAAAGCCACTAGGGACGCCTGGGTTAGCTCAGTCGGTGAAGCATCTGCCTTCAGCGCAGGTCACGATGCCAGAGTCCTGGGTTCAAGCCCTGCGTGGGGCTCCCTGCTCAACGGGGAGTCTGCTTCTCCCTCTGCCTGCTGCTCCCCGCTTGTGCTCTCCCTCTCTCTGACAAATAAAATTCTAAAAAAACAAAAAGCAAAATATAAAGCAACTATAACACATTTGTATACCATTTTTAAAAATGTGACTATACATTTTTCTCTTTCTGGGATCAATGCCTAGAAACATCGTCACTGGACCATTGCGTATTTAGTTTTAGTTTGCTTGTTTAAGAAAATGCCAAACTCTCTTCTAGAGTGGCTGTACCATTTTATTTCCCCATTGGCATGTACGGATTATCCAGTTTCCCCACCCATCACCAGTATCTGATTTGGTTGCTGTTTTTCATTTCAGTCATTCTGGAGATTGTGATCTCTCATTGTGCTTCTATACTGCATTTCCCTAACGAAATGAAGAATGATGATGAACATCTTTTCCTGAGGTTACTGGCTGCTTGTAGATCCTCATCAGTGAAAGGTCTTGTGTTTTTTTGCCCATCAATTTCTCATTGGAATTTTTCTTCTTCTTTTTTTTTTTTTTTAACTGTTGGGTTTTGAGAATTTTTCATATATTCTAGACAGTAAGTAATCAATGGTCAAATATATGACTGGCAAATATTTTCTCCCAGTCTGTATGTGGCATTTTCATTCTCGAAGCTGGGTCTTTTGTGGAGAATAAGTTTTTACATCTAATGAAGCTTGGTTTATCACTTTTTCCTTTTTTTTTTTTTAATCATGTTTTTGGTGTCAAGTCCAGAAACACTTGCTTAGCTTTATGCCCCACAGATTTCCTATGTTTTCCTCAGAAAGTTCTATAGCTTTACATTTAGGTCTCTGTGATCCATTTTGAGTTAATTTTTGTACAAGGTGTGACTTGGGTCAGGTGGAAATAATTTTTTCTCTGACCCAATTGCTCCAGCACCTTTTAAAAAGACTATTTTTCTTCCAATGAACTGTCAAATATCAAATATATGTATGTGGGTTCTCTGTTCAGTTCCACTGATCTATGTGTTCTTCCCTCTGCCAATAATGCCATGTTGTCTTGATTCCTATAGCCATAGAGTAAGTACTCACATTGGGTGCCATGTGGGCTCCCACTTTATGATTTTCATTTAAAAAATTTTTTTAAAAAAAACAATTTAAGTCCAGTGCAGTTAACAAACAACGTTCTATTTGCTTCCAGGGCACAGTAAAGTGATTCAACAATTCTATACGTTAGTCAGTGCTCACTACAATAAATGCTCTCCTCACCCCGCTTTACCTATTTCCTCCACGCTTCCATTTCTTCCCTCTACTCCCTCTCCCTCTGCTACTGATCAGTTTGCTCCCTATAGTTAAGACCGTTTCTTGGTTTGTCTCTTTTTTCCTTTTCGTGTGCATTGTTTCTCCACTGTATGATTCTTTTTCAGAATTATGTAGCTGTTGTAGTTCCTTTGCTTTCCAATGTCAGTTTCGGAATAATCTTGTCATATATACAGAAGTCTTGCCGGGATTTTTATAGGAACTGCTCTAAACCTGTTTGCCAGTCTGGGGAGAAATGACATCTTTAAGATGCTGAGTCTTCCAAACCATGAACATGGTATATCTTCACATTTGTTTAGGTATTCTCTCTCTCTCTTTTTTTTTTTTTCCGCAGCATTTTTTAGTTTTTAGTGTACAAATCATGTATGTTGTTAGTTTTATACCTAGGTATTTTTTGAGCAATTCTGAAAGGTATTTTATTATTGATTTCTGGGTCTGGATGGTTACTGCTAGCATATATAGAAACAAAATTGAGTTTTATATGTTGATCTTATGTCCTTCAGCCTTGATATTTTGTTCTGGACCCTCAAGCAGCCTAGTGCCTTGTCTCCTCCATGTGGAAGTCCCACACTACCCACCCCTGTATCTGCTATCACTGTTCTGCCAGGCCACCTCCTGCTCTCCTTGGACCCTGGCTGAGATTCTGGCTTTGCTCAGACTGTTGTTCCTCCTGTAAGACACTCTCCTTCCCACTCTGCAGACTCCAAGTCCACTCCCCCTGCAGGGGAAACACCAGCCCTAACCCTCTCACCATGTTTTTGGATTCTTCAGATTTACACTGGGCTCTCCCTCTCCGACCCAGTGCATTTATCATCAGCAGCATACATGCTATTACTTACATGTCCTCTAACTGTTTACAGGTGATAGTTTTCTGTGCACAGACCCTGGAAAATAAGCTCATTGAGGACAAGGGCTTTGTTTTACTGTTTGTAGCTCATAGAAGGTGTTCTGGCAGAAAATAACTGAATGACACACATACAGGTGCAGGTTTCTGTAGAAAGCCAGACAAGCAATGGAGAAAAAAGAAAGCACTAAGAGGGATTCTCAAACAACTGAAACCATGGGCTTCTCTTCTCGGCTTCCCCACTGCATCTGAGATGCACGACGTACCAAGAGACTCCCCTCTATGGCACACCGGCAAAAACAACAGCCAGCCCCGGGACCAGCTCCTCCTGTTTCTGGCCTTGCTCCCTGTGCAGCGGCCAGAAGGGAAGGGCTGCTCCAAGGCTCTCATGTCTCAGGAAGGAAAAGCAATCTGCAGTAAGGCTCTGTCCCGAGATCAAGTTCTTAAACAACTCGTGAATAAATAGGAAAAAAAAAATATGTTAGGAGGCCATGGAGGTTGGGTTGTGTTTGGAAAGAAGTGGCAGACACCAGGGGAGGGTCGGGGGAGAGAGCCAAGAGTTAGAGAACTGAAGATGTGCGGCTGGGGTAAGGGAGAGCAAGGGGGAGGTCAGACCAGGAGAGACAGAGAGACAGAGGGGGTGGAGATCTCAGACCGGAGAGATGACCCTGAAAAAGAGAGAGAGAGAGAGAGGAAGAGAGGAGGGTAGGAGAAGAGGGGGAGGGGCAGGGGCAGGGGGGGGGAAGCGGAAAAGGGGGTGTGGAGGGAAGGGGGCGGGCAGGGTTGAAGGCGGCAGGGCAGCAGAGGTCTGCAAGAGTGGAGGAACCTGAGCAGAGTTACTGAGAGAACCGGGGACCGTGAGCCTGGGGAAGAGTGGTCTGGCAGAGAGCAGTGCGCACACTGGGAAAATCGGGGAGGGCCATGGGGAGGCAACGGGAGATCAGATCTCAAGTGATGGGAAGGGTTTCGCCTCACAACCTCTTTGGCCGGCATTCTGATTGAAATGTGTGTGCACCTGTGGAACGTGGACCCGAGGACCCCTCCAGGGCTGAGGACCGAGGCCATCGTCATGACTCGCCTTCGTGGTAGGCAGGATGTGTCCAGGAGGATTAAGAACATTCAAGGTTCCGCACAGACAGACGCGCCCGGTGTCCAGTTCCTCGCCCGGAGATGTGTTTGCCTCGATGAAAGCAGGCTCGAGCTTCTGCTTCGGGGCCCCCTCTCCTGGGACCCCTTCCACAGCCCCGGGAGGCGCCCCACGATTGTTCACACGCTCACGCACCATTTGCAAAGATCATAGCTGTTGAAGTGCCGTGGGGACTGCGGTCCCCTCTCTCTCTCTAACCCAGGGGCTTTCCAGCCACCGTGAACACAGGTGTCCCGGTCGGGGCACGGTTTCAGGAGCACTTACCGCCCCTGCCACGAGGACACGGAGATACCGTGCCTGCGGTCCTCCTGTCACGCGAAGGCCGGGCCCCGGCGGGACGGGGCAGCACATGAGAAATGAGGTTTGATGTTTCTGGAGCTGGGAGCCGGGCCGGGGAAAACTCTCGCAACCACTAGGTACAAACTAGGAAGGACAGGATTTACGTCGGGCTGAGGCCTCATCAAACCTGAGGCTCTCCTCTCCTGGGAATATGCCGTCAGGCAGCCTGGGCCGTCGCCACTGCAGCCACGGAGCCACAGAGCCACAGAGCCCGGATGTCTGCCGTGCACCTGCGTGTGGCTCCAGGAGGACGGCCACACTCGACCCGTGACAGTAAGACTCGTGAGTGACGAAGCAGCGAAGTACGCATGGAAATCGGGGTCTGCGTGTTCATTCTGCAGACGCCTGCAGCTCCGCTTTCACCGCAGCCAAAGCAAGCATCGCCCTGAGGACATAATCCCACACGAGGGACCCAGCTTCGTGCCCCCCCCCCCCAATGACGAAGGCAGAGCCCATTCCCACACCCGGTTGCCCTCGCGGCGGGAGGCCCCTGCGTTCTCGGCGGAACAAATCTCTTCTCAGCTGCTCTTTGGGGTTTCCCGGCGTCCGGCGGGGATCCCAGCAGAAGACCTTCTGGCCGCAAGACCTCGCGGACTGTTTCCGATCCCTTTCAGCGGAACCTCGCTTTGGCACCGGAACTGGTTTCCTCCCAGGTTCCGTGGGGCCGGCGGGGTCTTGCTGCGTCCTCGGAGCCCGTCGTTCGGGCCGCGGGACTTCTCGGCCGGGGCGTGCAGAAGCTGGGACCCGCAAGGGCCACGCAGACTCTGGGCGCCAGACCTGAAATCTGAGTTTTGCAATGAGGTAGAGAAGCTGGACGCGAGTCCTGTGTGGACAGTCCGCTTCCCGGCAATGTGGCCTGTCTCTGGGGACAGGCTGACAACGTCTTGATGCCTCACCCCGGGCACGTGCTTCCCAACAGCCCGGCCACGCGGCCGACGGGGCTTCACGGGGTCTCTGTAGAGACCCCCTCCCCACGCCACACACACACACACGCACGCACACGCACACGCACACATGCACACACACCTCGAGCAGCACGCCACAGGTTAACCCTCCCGTGTGCTCTCCTCTGCCAACCTCTCAAACGCGCCACCGTGAATTGTCGTCGTGACTCCTCAGAATCCTGCGTGTGGATGTTTCGGACCATTCCTGGGGTTCCGTTCTTACGCGGGAAAAAGGACAACGCTTTCTTGGCTTCTGTCTCGTCTCCCTGTCTGCACTGAAAGACCTTCCCTCGCCCACTGGGGAGTGTTTTCTTTCCGTTGTTCGGTGGTGGTGACGGCAGTGGGAGACGGGGTCTGTTGGGGAGAACCGGCCGTCTCGGGCCAGGCTGGTCACACCTTCAGAGTCCCCAGGCCTTGTCCCCACCTAGATCTGCCGTCTTGGCCGATGCAGCTCAGGGAAAGCTCCAAGGCCTGGGCTGGCTGGCCTGGCCGAGGGCGCCACGGGGCTGGGAGGTGACCGTCCCCATAGCCCAGGCCTCCGAGGGCGTGAAGCACAGGCTTCTCTCCAGAGCCGCCCCGCCCACCCTGAGGCCCCCATAGGGATTCTTCCCTCTGAGGACTCTTCTGTGTCCTCTGTAGGCACCCGATGCCCCGCCCACCTGCCGAACCGTCACCGTACGAGGCTACCCCCCACCCCCCCGCCACGAAGCTGAGGCTGTCACAGTATACGCAACCAGCTACGTGATCCGGCAGGGGTGTCCTTCATAATTCGGGCACCATTCGGAATTTCAGGGTCGTGCCAGCAGAGGACCGCCTCAAGCAGCATCAAGCCCAGCCCCGGCCCCCAGAAAGGTGGAGGGGGCTTTGCGTCACCCTGCCCAGCCGCCGACCTTCCTCCAATGGCGAGGACGCCTCGCGGGGATGCGCTTGGCGGCTCGGGCATCCGTGCAGCACCCTTGCCGTGAACACGGAGTCTGGCCGGGCTCCGTGCCCGGCATTCAGCGGCGAGGGGCCCAAGGGGCTGGCCGCTTGGTGGGCAGATGGGGAACAAACGGGTCAGGCTGGTATCATCGGGCAGCTGCGGAGGCCACGGGGAGGCTGGGAGGCTCGTGGAGGGTGGAGAGGAGGTGGCGGATCTGACCGGGAGGGTAGGGTGTGGGAGTCAGCCTTCCTGGAGGATGACATCAGACCGGAGTGCACAGGGTGGGGTAGGACATGGTCCCACAAAGACGAGGCGGAAAGACACTGTGCCCCTCCGCGCCCCTGCACCTTGTCCCATGCTGTCCCTGCAGCCTGGGGACAGCAAACCCAGGCCCGCCTCCTCCTCACCCACTGCGTCCTCCTGGCTGCCTCTCCGTGTGCGAGGCTCCTTCTCCATGTTTCCAGAGCATGTCTCCATAGCCCCCCTCATGCGCTGTTTGTGTTCTGATCCTCACCCCTGTGTTTCCTAAGCCCGGCACACACGCACGTGCGACAACCGCGGCCAGAGAAGTGGCGCGTCGCCCGAGCACGAGTCTGGTTGGACCCCCACTTCATTCTTAGAATTGCTGTGTCCAGGAACGGGGAGCGGTGGCCCCATCGCCACCGGCACGGGTCAGACTTGGTGTTCAGGGAGGCGTCGCTGTGAGGGATGGATGAAAGCTGAACTGTGTCAAGAGGGTACGTCATCTAACCACTCGGGGAAGGGTTAGCGCTGCTTGACCCGGACGGGAGAGGCTGCTGGGCGAGTAGTGGCCACAGCTCTTTGAAGTCCTGAGTAGGGACCAATCTTGCGGTGCTCTAGAATCTGTCTAGAATGTAGACAAGAGGGAGAAAGGGGCCAGGGAGCAAAGTTGCAGGGGGGCACATTTCAGACCCAACAAGGAAACCCTGTCCAAGGATAAATATTATCCAACCGTTGGACAATTGGCCTTGAACTCCCCACCGTGGGCACATCCCAAGGAGAGGCAAAGGGGCGACCTCTCCAGGAGGTCGCGACCTTTAGGCCTTGGGTCCTGGATGGCACATTAGGCCAGAGAGCCTCTAAGAGGGTGTGCAGCTTGAAGACTACGCAGGTGTGAGTTCATCTCCACCTGGGGCCCTGTGGGGAGAAGGCCCCATTGCGTCCATGCCTGGAGATGGAGAGGACACACCCCAGACCTCACTGGGCCTCACCATCACGCCGACTCTGGTCCTCTGGAGTGTTGAGGCTGGGAGTGACAGGCCAGGCTTTCGACAGCAATGGTGAGTCCCGAGTTTGTGGACAGCCTTTCCCTGCGCTGCGGGGATGGTTTCTCTCCCCTGCCTTCCTTGTTTGGGTCTCTCCAGAACCCAGGGCGTATGACTCAGCCCACTGCTCCCAGAGCCCAGCAGAAAGCCAGCTCTGGCCGGGGCCCCAGCAGCCCTCCTGGGTCCCAGGGTAAGAAAGCAGTCTGTGGGTCCCTCCAATCTCCCTTTGGGGACATATTTGCCAGGAGCTCTGTCACAGACGGCCACAGGCTGGGTGCTTTAAGCAGTAGACGTTATGTCTCTCGTCTGGAGGCCAGAAGTCGGAGGTCCAGTTGTGGGCAGGCCTGGCTTCTCCTGAAGCTGCTCTCCTGTGCACAGACTCGTCTTCTCCTTGTCTGCACAGGGCCGTCCCTCTGTCTGCAAATGTCCCCTTCTTAGGAGGACATCAATAATACTGAATCGGGGCCCACCCTAAGGGCCTCGTCTTAACTTGACGGCCTCAACAGAGACCCTATCTCCGAAAAAGGTTACATTCTGAGGTTCTGGGGGGTCAAGACTCCAATTCACTCCATGTGAATTTTGGGGGGAAAGAATTCAACCTCTAATGGAAGACATGTGTCTTTTCTGATTGCCCATCACAGCACGTGCCCACAGCACGATGTGGGTCTGCATGGGAGGCCGAGCCTTCTTCCACAAGGACGCTGAGAGGCCCAGACGTGGCCCAGACGTGGCCCAGCCGCTCCAGCCGCTCCACACCAATGACCCAGGCTTAGGCCCAGCTCTGGCCAGAGAGACAACCGTGCGGGACCGTCTACCATCCCAAAGATGTGGCCAGGGCTGAGTTCTCTCCTGCTGGTGGTGGCCACTTCTACTTCCTAGGGACCACGGCGCCCCTGAACCGGTGCTCACAGCCAGCACCAGGGCAAGGGGGGCCCTGGGTTGTGGGCCGTTTCGACGGCACCCCCTAACGTCTGCCCTAGGGGCTTCCATGGCTCCCGTGCCCCTCCATACCATTTGAGGTCTTTCTTCTCTCTAGGTCCCATCTGCCCAAATTCTGCCCAGCACAGCACCACTGCCAGGCCTTTCCTGTCCCTGTCTCTCTGCTGGCAGGCCATCTGCAGCTCGGCCACAGCTCCTGTGACTTCTAAGACTGGCTGACCTTCAGACTCAGGCTGCTTGCTCCGAGAAGGTCCTTGTCGGCGGTGGGAGGCATGGAGCCTCGGAGCCAGTCAGACCCAGATTCAAACTCTAATGTACTGGACTGTGTGACTTTGGGGGAAGTTATTTAAACTCTTGAGGTCTCAGTCTTCCCTTCCTTAAAACGGGCGAATAGATGTACCTGCTGCACCCACCGGTTCTGTGGTTGGAATGAGCTGCTGCAGCGCGGGGCTGGCCTCTCACAGGGTCCTGGTCCCCGGAGTGGGGGTGTGTGCAAGCTCGTCCTTGGGGAGCGCTGTTTTTCTATCATGGGGAAGCCCTCCAGACCAGAGTCTGCTAGACACGCCACAGCAGGCAGAGAGATGAGACCAGCTCAGTGGGGAGGGAGGAAGGGGGAGCTTCATGCATGGCTGGTGGGCTCGCCTGGGCTGTTTCCACGGCCGCTTTTCCATTGATGCTGTTTCCCCAGCACTGCGGGGCAGCACCAGGTTCTGAGCCAAGACAGCCAGCATCCTGCAGCACCAGACAGCCCCCTGCATCCCGCAGCAGCCAGGCAACCCCCCTGCATCCCGCAGCACCCAGCACCAGGCAGGAGGGCCAGGGAACAGCTCTACCTGCTCCAGGCCCAGCTCCCCCGCCCGCTCTGGGTGGGACTGGCCCCGGTGTGACTGCAGCAGGCTGGTGGGAGGTCTGCAGGTGGGCTGGGCCCAGAGCTTCTGAGAGCTCACGTGTTTGTCTGCTTGTGCAAACAAACATGGCAGACCCATCGCTTCCGTTCACCCTGGGGCAGTCTCTACCTCATGCATGAGTTTTAATTTTAAATTTCTCCAAGGAGAACAGCAGAGCCATTGTTAGCGGCCTGCTTCGGGGAGCCTTTGAACAGGTCCCTGGAATCTCTGAGGGTCAGCGGGAGCCGGCAGGGCGGGGCTGGGCTGGGTTTGACTTAAAATTGGAAACACAGGAGGCAGAGGAGCGCGGCTAGCCTGGGAGGTCCAGGAGCCCGGAGCCCTGATTTATGAGCGGCTTGGTGAAAGCCTGTGGTAATATTTATAAATTCCTTCCCCAGGGGCGGGGTGGAATGTTCTTCTGAGCTGCCGCAGACAGCACCTTTTTGGGGGCTAAAGGAAGGTGAAGTCCAATTATTCAATGACAGAACGTGGGCGAGGAGCCTCCGGGATGTCTGCTCCCCAGAGACCCAGGGAAGGAAGCGGACCTGCAGGCCTCCTTACACTCTCAGCGACCCGCTCCAGTCAAGGAACTTTCTGGGGCTCCTCCCTGGTGCTCCAGCCCCCGGCTTCCCCCTGCACTACTCCGCAAGGCCAGGGACCTACACCTGCCAGTTGTGGTGACGAAAGATGCAGACAGACACAGGTGTCCCAAGGGGCCTGAGGCTGACGTGTGACCCGACACACAGAGGGACCCGCGTGTGTGCCAGGCACGGCGAGAGGCTCACACACCCACCGTGAGGTCTGGACCCACCCGCCAAAGCAGGCGCCTTCACCGAATCTGAGAGCACCCGCCCGGCGGCGTCCCTGCCAGAACTGGCGTTCCTGTCCCTAAGTCCGCAGCGGGGCCAAGGGCTGGGCCACGTGGCCAAGCTGGCCGATGACCTTGCTTGGATGAGAAGGGACAACGGCAAATGTTTTTTTAAAAATTGTATTCAGGGAAGTAAAACCAAGGGGTTGGGGGGGGGAGCGCAGTCAGCTCTGTGGGGCCACCCTACCCTTGGCGCCTCAGGTTTCCCACCTGCGAGCAGGAGAGAACCCCCTTCATCAGGGGTCTGTCGCGAGGGCTCCCAGGGACAGGTTTCCTACCTGCTGCTCAGCACCAGACACAAGCGGTGGAGACAGGGGGCTGCGGTCTGAGGGGCTGCGCCGTCTCTGGGGGCCACGGGGAGCTTGTCACTGCGGCCCCTCGTCCACAGCCCGGCTGCGGGAACACGGAGGCGAGGGGCTCGGCAGGGGTTTTAACAGCGCCGGGCTCCTGCCCTGGACGGACTCTCCAGGAAAGGCTCGGAAGCCTGTTACAGGGCGGGAAGGGTCCCGCAGGCTGCCTACAAGGATTGGGAGACCTGCCTCAGCGAAACGACCCCGCAGCTGGGTGGAAGGTACAAGAAGACGCCTCTTTCCCTTCTGGCTGAGGGTCCGCAGGCCAATCGGGCGGTACTTGCAAGGGCCTTGGGAGGTTGATGCCAGGGAAAGCAGGGGTTAAACGCCCACTCCCCAGCAGGGGAGGGAACCTGAGAACCCAGCCCGTCCTTACCTGGTTCTTGGCTTCCTGAAGCCTTTTTCCCACCAAAACACTGAGACGGAATCCTTTTGTCTCTGGGGGTGACGTCAGGTTTTCCTTTGGCAGGTGGGACCGTCATGCATGTTGGAACCTCTGAGGGGACGACTGGCTTGGCTCTTCTGTGCAAAGCTTGTGAGGGAGCAGCGTCCGCGACATCTGGACGCTCTGCCAGGCCATCCGCTCTGCCAGGCCGTCCGGCACACACAGAGGGGCTGGCTGCCGACAGAACACCTGGCGGTCTTCAGCCAATCCTGACGGCAGAGGGTTGTGAGGCTTGACTCAAACAGGCTCAGCTAGCGAGGGCCTGGGGTCAGAGCAGCAAGGTCTGCTTCTGAGCTCCTGCGGCTGGTGGGGTCTCCACAGCTGCAGGGCCCTGGGGGGCGTCCTGTCCCAGACCCCGCCCGGGCCTCCCCTCAGCACTTGCCCCCTGGGACTGAAGGGTGCAAGTCCATTGCCAGGCCTCAGAGTGTTAGAGCTGGAGGGGATTCCTAAAAGCGATTGCAAGAGTAGTTGTCACTTATTAAGCACCTACTGCATGCCCGGCACGTTGAGATGGTTTCTAACCCTCTTGCAAATGCTCGTGCGAGAGGCAGTGTTCTAGTCCTCAGTCCCCGTGGAGGCAAAGGGGCTGCGGAGAGGCCTCACGGTGTGGGCAAAGGTGCAATCCCAGCCCTGGGACTTTGCAGCTGGGGGCCTTGCACTGATTTCTAAAGCTCGGTGTGTCTCAGCGTCCTCATTTGAGACAGGGAAGCCACTGCAGGACCCACTGCTCGGGGTGGCAGTGAGCTACTGTGCACGCAGAGGGCTCGCCACTGTGCCCGGCACCCGGGGGGAGCCTGCAGGAGGGGCCGCTCGCTTCCTGCAGACGTGCTGCTGGCGGTCGGCCGGCGACTGTCCCCAGGCCGGAATCCCCGGCTGTCCGACCACCGTGGATGGATACGCGCGGCCAGGTGCCTTCTCACCTGTAATCCGCTCGCGGCTCCAGGGGCTCTACTGACTTCCCCATTTTATTTTAAATAAAATTGAAAATTCGCCTTCTGTAGGCTTCACTCTTTCACTGTGTTCTCCAACGCAAGGTTTCGTGGCCTTTTCAGAAACCACGAAAATGGAGATCCTGCCCCGTCTAAACCCTGGACGGAGAGAGGCTCATTTCAGGGGGACGCGGAACAGAAGGAGGCGTGGCGGGGACACGAGCATTTTATTACTCCCCCGCGCTTCCCTCTCCCTCCCGCTCCAATTTCCCTCCTTGAAGCTGAATGCAAACGTGTCACAACTGACCCCGGATTTATTCCAAGCGGCAAAGGATGAATCAGACAATCGAGCACCAGCGGAAAGGGGGTGCTCTTTCTCAGGGAAGCCTGATTTCAAGTGCCGACATCTCCAGCAGCCCCCTCGCCCAGGCCAGGTCCCTCCCACCTGCCCCAGTCCAGCAGCACATGGTGCCCTCAGGTCACGGAGGCTCCGGAACCCCTCCCCCGGCTCAGGGGGCTAGGGACCCGGCCCCAGTGCTGAGTGCCCCGCAGGGGTCCAGCCCAGGGCTCTGTGATGTCACCCTGCACCTCCCCAGGTGCCTGGCCGGTGGGACTGCACTGGTCCTCTGTTCACTGTCCAGGCAGAGTGATGTCGCTGCTGCTCCGGGTGTCTCTGAGCTTGGGGGAGGCGTGGCCCGGCTGGGAAGGCGGGGGAGGGGTGGCAGGAAAAAGGCGACAAAGGGAGGTGCACAAAGATGGGCGGAATCACCTGGAACGGAGAAGCTGCGGAGCCCAGAGGGGCCGGAGGGTTGCCGGGAGCAGGGCCGGCCCCGGGTTCGCGCAGCAAAGCCACAGTGCCGGGCCGGGCTCCTCACTTGGAGACCAGCATGTGGACGAACTCCTCGTAGTTCACCTGCCCATCCCCGTCCACGTCCGCAGCCCGGATCATCTCGTCCACCTCCTCGTCGCTCAGCTTCTCCCCCAGCCTGGTCATCACGTGCCGCAGCTCCGCGGCGCTCACCAGCCCGTTGCCGTCCTTGTCGAAGACGCGGAAGGCCTCGCGGATCTGGTCCTCGCTGTCCCTGCCCTTCAGCTGCCTGGCCATCATGCCCAGGAACTCGGGGAAGTCCACGGTGCCGTTGCCGTCGCGGTCGATCTCGCTGACCATGTCGCGCAGCTCGGCCTCCGTGGGGTTCTGGCCCAGGGAGCGCATGACGGTGCCCAGCTCCTGGGTGGTGATGACGCCGTCCCCGTCCTTGTCAAACAGGCAGAAGGCCTCCTTGAACTCGGCCACCTGTTCCTCGCTCAGCTGGTCGGCCATGGAGGCTGGGTGGTGGCTGCTCCGGTGGCGGTGGCGGTGGCGGCCGGTGGAGCCGCAGGACAGGTGGCGGAGTGTGGGGCGCCGGCTGGCTGGCTGGCCGTCTGGCCCGGGCTTGACTGGCGGGCGCTTAAGAAGGAGCCGGGCTCTCGCTCACATGCGGACTCCCCGCCCCGTGGTTGCCCCAGGCCGGGTGCTGTTGGAACAGGAGTCCGGCACCAGGCACCAGGCTGGCCGAGGGTTGAGCTGACGCCAGCACCAGTGTGTGTGTGTGTGCTTGTGTGTGCTTGTGTGTGCGTGTGCGTGCACGCGTGTGTGTGTGTGTGTGCGCGCGTGCGCGCGGCTCCCTGCCCACCGCTCTGGGAGCCGGCAGGAACCCCCGCAGGACTCCCACAGGGAGGGCAGCCTGCCCAGCCCTCCAGAGACTGGTTTGGGCTGTTCCTTCTGGAATCCCCCGTGTGCCGTCTTCAGACCCTGCGGCCCAGAGAACAGCCAGCCTCCCTTCTGTGGCGGTTCAGGGTGGGATGAAAGGCAGAAGTTGCCTTTGTCTGAAGGGAACTTCCTCCCCCTGTCTTGGCTCTCCAAAGCCTGAAAGCCTCCAGGTTCCCAAAAGGGTTTTCAGAGAAGGAACAAGGTTTTCTTCTTCAAGAGGAAGCGGACTGTCTTCTTATCCTCAGAAGAAACATGACTGGAGGCGGATTTCCCCCAACTCCTTCATTCCTATGTATGGGCCGAGGGCCTACTCTGTGCATGGACTGTTCTAGAAGCTGGGACTAAGAGCCACGAATGAGACAGGCAGCTCCCCGTCCTCCAGAAATTTCTCTTCCCTCTGTGAGCCAGCTAGCTAGTGAGCAAACGAACAGGTGCGATACTTGGACACTGTCACAAATGCCGTGAAGAACATGGAAAGGGTGCTGGTGGGGAGAACACGGGTAGGTCACTTCCGCAGTGACGGTCCAGGAAGGCTTCCTCGAGGCGGCGTGGGAGGGCACTGTCCAGGCAGGGAAGCGGAGCAGGCTCAAAGCCCATGGGTGGGAGAGGGCTTGGCAGTGGGGTGGCCAGCGTGGCTGCAGCCTGGTGGATGGCGGGGACTAAGGACATGAGGAAGGGCACACATGCAGGCCTGGGGAGAGGTGGTGGGGGTTCGCGTTTTTCTCTCTGATCGATGGGAAGATACGTAAAGTCATGTCTGAAAGTCTGGATCCCTCGTTTTGGGGTAGCAGAGAAAAGGGGTGTTTTTAAGAGGAGATACTCCTCAGAAGGGGAGAGGGGAGATAATCCCACGGGACATTCATGTGCAAACAGTGAAGCTAGACGCGGACCTTACACCCTTCCCCAAAAAGTAACTCAAAATGGATTGCAGACAAAATGTAAAATGCAAAACCATAAAACTCACAGATGATGACATAGAGAGTCTGAATGACCTTGGGCTTGGCAATGACACCAGCTTGTCCAGGGCGGAGAGGCAGGCAGAGAGAGACTCCTGCTCCCAGCTCCCGGGAAGCCTGGGAACTTGACCACCCACTGAGTGAGAAAGGGTCCCTCTCCCTGCCTGTGGGAATCCACGAAAATTCAAACTGAGACCCCAGAGAACCCCTACGGTACTTCAGAAAAGGACAAAGCTGGACTTTGAGACTCACTGTAACCCCATAGTAATCAAGATGGCACGGTTGCCCAAGATCCATTTTTAGGATCGATGGAACAGAAGCATAGAAGGCCCAGAAGTACACCCACACGATACAGCTTACTGATCTTTGACAGAGGAGCAAGAGGGATACAAGATCATCTTTTTAACAAACGATGCTGGAAGAACGGGACATTCATGTGCAAACAGTGAAGCTAGACGCGGACCTTACACCCTTCCCCAAAAAGTAACTCAAAATGGATTGCAGACAAAATGTAAAATGCAAAACCATAAAACTCACAGATGATGACATAGAGAGTCTGAATGACCTTGGGCTTGGCAATGACACCAGCTTGTCCAGGGTCTGGGGCGGATTTAGATAGGACATCAAGGGCATAGTCCTTGAAGGAAAGAATGGACGAACTAGATGCTAATATCTGAATGTGTGCCCCAAATTCATAAGCCAAAACCTCACCCCCAAAGGGATGTATGCATGAGACCATATGAGGGCAGCAGGCGTGGAAGTGACACACCGTCCTGCGGAACCAGGGGCTAGCGTCACCGGGGGGCACGTGCCTGTGGTTGGTCCCCCTGATGGACGCATACCGTCTGGTCTTGCTTCCTGCCTACTGCACCCACAAGGGGGTACGTGGCCGGCGGGCTTCTGCAGGTTTCTGGATTATGGCGTCGTGGTTCCAACATCCAGCCCTCGCCCTAAGCGTGTTCTTCAAAAAAGCTCACGGAGAGAGAGCTCCGTAAGGATTTTAAACAGAGTGACTCATGACTCACAAAGCAGAGCGCTGGGATGGGCTACACCAGGGCGTCTCGCTCGTCAGGAAACCAGTGCTTAGTTCCTGGGGTTCTGCCGCGCTCCCTGCAGCCTTCCCCAAGCACGCGGTTTTGATCTTCAGACCCATCTAAACACTTAAAGTGATTGAGGACCCCAAAGAGCTTTTTGTTCACGTGGGCTGTATCAATATTCCCAGGATTCGAAATCACACCTGGAAAAACGTTAAATCTTAAAATATATTTTTCTATACTGGTGTGCAACTTGAGAAAAACAGAAATCAAAAACTCATGCGAACCTAATATTGTTTTATGAAAAATAGTTCTATTTCTAAATTTTTTTTTTTTTATTATTATTCATTTAACAGACCGAGGTCACAAGTAGGCAGAGAGGCAGGCAGAGAGGGGGGGGGGGGGGAAGCAGGCTCCCTGCCCAGCAGAGAGCCTGACGCGGAGCTTGATCCCAGGACCCTGGGACCACGACCTGAGCCAAAGGCAGAGGCCCAAAGGAGACGAGTGGCACCTACTAAAAACAATTTGGCGGGACGCCCGGGTGGCTCAATTGGTTAGGCCGCTGCCTTCGGCTCAGGTCATGATCCCGGGGTCCTGGGATCCAGGCCCACATCATGCTCCCTGTCCAGTGGGGAGCCTGCTTCTCTCTCTGCCTCTGCCTGCCACTCTGCCTGCTTGTGCTCTCTCTGTGACAAATAAATAATATCTTAAAAAAAAAAATAAATTTTGCATGTCTCTTCCTAAGTTTGGGTTTATGGAGCAGGTCCGCTGCTACAGTGAACAGTGAGCAGATGCTTTGCCGTGAGGCGTGAATGATCCGGCTTCGCACAGGTACGCAGGGGGAAAAGGAGAGATCATGCAAATGACTCAGGTCTCTGGATGTTTTTCTTCGATACTGTATCAACTCTGGGCAAGGGTGGTTTCTCCAAAGTTAGTGGAATCTGAACTCATGTCAATGAACCTTCTCGCACTGTCACTAAAATCCACTGGTCACTCGCGTGCTTTGGGATTTTGTCGTGCCGCGATCAGTCATTTGGACAGTATTGGTTCACTCACCCGTCTCTCACAGACGCCCACGGTGCTTTTCCTACGGTCTCTCCATGTTCGGTAGCGTATTAAGGATGTGCATGCAAGGGTGGAAATTTAATAAAGTTATTTCACTACTTCTAGAACATTCTTAAAGTGAAACAGGCTTTTTTTTGTTTTTTTTTCCTAATTGAGATTCTGGGGCAGCGAAGAATATAATGGTTGTGAGTACAGGGGCCTGGGCCCTGGCTAAGGGGCTGTGATTTTATGCGCCTTTGCTTTGGCCTTGGTGCAAGAGGTCAACAGAGTAAGAAAGGCAAATAATGTCTCGGTATTATTAGGAGACTCGTTTGGACCTCCCGGGCCCTCTGAAAGGGTATTCGGGTCACCCTAACCCCCCGTGGATCCTGGAACACTCTTGGAGGACCACACCCGTGGAGCGTTGAGAACCAAGTTTGAACCGAGTCTAGTCCTCCCTGAGCTGGAGGTCAGAGGGACTGAGGACGCTGGAATGTTGGCCCTAGAGAATTATTAAGTATTATTGACAATAGATTATTAAGCATGAATGAAGACCCCAATCTTCCCCGTTGTTCATGAGGACACCCACCAGAGGCACTGCGTGCTGTAGCGCCTTCCCCTGGAGAGCACAGGAACCCACGCTCCATTCTTCTCTCCGTGGTGTCACTAGAGTGCACGCAGCCCCCTCGGGGATCTGCTGCCGCTGCTGGGGACTCTGAAGAGACACATCAGGGCTCCTCAGGCTTGTCGGCCCTCCCATGCCCGTGCCCTGTGAGGACGTGCGGGGCTGAGCGTGGCCGTGAGTTCTGGGTGAAGTCATTCACCAGCCCCCGCGGTCGCTCGTCAGCCAGCCCCCAGCGGGACTGGAAACAACTTGTCTCCATGGGTTCGGGCCGCTGCAACCAATGCCAACGAACTTGGGCGGCTTCTAGCCTTGGTGCGTGACCTAGGTCTCGGAATGACTTTTGGTCAGTCTTGGTTGAATCACCCAGGTTCCTCCGGGGCTGTCCTGGGCTGGGCTGGGTTGGAGTGGAGTTTGAGTTCAAGGAGGAGACGGTTGCTCTGACGGGGGCTGGGAGCTGTTTCACTGAAATCTGATAAGCAACCAGGTGACATCATGGTTTAGGACGCTGGTGCGGGGTGTGAGAAGACCGCTCCCAGTACTCACCGGGCACAGTGCGTTACCACCTGCTGGGCCACAAAGGGAAGGAGTGGTTGGCTTTTATGACCAGAGGCCTCACCTGCAGAGTGAAGGGCACCGAGGACCGGGAGGCAATCAGGAGACTGTTTTGAAAGTTTCCTGGATCTCCTTGGGTCAGTGTGTCCTCAGGTCAGCAGGCTTCGGGGAAGGCTTCCGGAGCGCCCCCTCCCACCCCATGCCGACGCCACTGCTCGGGGTCTCCAGCCCCTAGCAGCTGCGTGGCCAGCACCGCGCTCAGTGCATGTAGTCAGGAGGCGACAGGAGGGTGGCAATGTGACTTGTATGTAATTACTGACAGCCACTGTGATCAAACCAAGATTAAGTGATCACCCCAGACAAAAGCAAATTAGTACTAAATCCCACATGAAATGCAGCCAAACCCATTAAATTACATCTCTTCTCACACATCCTCTTCTCCTGGGAAAAGGGCTTTTTGTTTTTTGTGTTTTTTTTTTTTTTTTCCAAATGACACCTGCTGGGATTGGTGACTTAGCCCAGGTCACTGGCCATGCTCACTGGTGCCTCCCCTGAACTTCTGGGCTTTGGGGAAAGGTTCTTGCACTGGCTTTGGGGAAGACACCGTGGAGGAGGGCAGAGCCGGGTTCTGGAGGGGCTCCTTTGTGTGACCCACCGGCCTTTCAAATCGGATATTTGATGTGGTTTTCCAATTTTTATTAAAAAATTTTTTCTTTTATATTCTATGTTTTGAAAAAAAAAATTGACCAACAGAAAATATTTGATGAGGTGATGTCGCCGAGGGCCTAGAACCACACGGAACAGACCTCCTGGTGCCCAGCTCTGTTTGATCACCGGCTGCGCCCTTACTTTAAGCCCCGCAGTCACAGGGGTGCGGCAGTTACCTTCCCGAGAACAAGCTTCTCGCCTGAGGGGTGCAGAACTCCGGAAGAGGCAGGGAGAGCGTTTGTTCCAGGTTCCAAGCCTTTGAAGTTGATGGTTGTGATGAAAACCTTTTCATTCCCTGCAGAAAGCCACGTGTGTGAGCTCGTGTTTGCCTGGGCGTCAGGTGTCCACGTGAGCACAGGCGAGTCTGTTGGGGCGCGGCGCGGCGTGGAGAATGCGGGGGGGTTTGGGGTACAGGCTCTGCACTCAGGTAAGCAATTTGAAGGAAGAAAAGGGGTTCAGCAAAGGGCAGAACTCCCTTTGGAAGTCATTTACTTTAGTCAACAAGCTTTAGGCTTGTTTGTTGAATCCCTTGGACTCTGCTAAGGTCCTTCCAGAGATGGGTGGTGAGTGAGACCCGGGGTGCCTGGACTCCTTCCCTGTCCCCACTGCCAACCAGTAAAGCCCTGGTTTTAACTGCTTCACGTGCGTTGGGCAAGTTGTGACTCTAGTGGCTTGGGATCCTCATCCGTACGATGGATACAACAGTAGCATAGGGCACCACAGATGAACACAGCAGGTTCAGAACGGTGGCTAGAACAGTTAGCGCTCAATAAAGGTGAACAATCACTTACCATGCAGGGAAGATTTCATCTGAAAAATGGTTTCCATGGCTAATGATTTCTGAAAGACACCCTCTAGTCTAAACCCCTTCTTTGCCAGATGAGGACCTCATAACCCATCCAACTTAAGTCTTTACCCAGGACTAGGCAACTACTTTGTGACCCACAAAAATGGGCCTAGCAGGAGGGTCTCCAGGCTCTTTCTGCTGCAAGCAACAGAGCCTGAGGGCCATCGCCACTTACTAAGAGAATCTCTCATCAGCCTCAAGCCCCTGGAAGGCAGGGAGAGGGTTTTACAGTGGAGACCCTCTGTGTCCCAAGTCCCGCACGGCCCCAGCACTAACAGGCATTTGAGAGACATCTGCCGAACAGAGGTGAAGGCTTCGACCAGGGTCAGTTGGCTGGGCTAGATGCAGGCTTTCCGGGAAGCAGAAGGTGGCAGAAGGCTTGGTCCCAGAAGTGGCGCCTCGTGTGTGGTAGGGGGGATGGGGCAGGAGGGCTCATGACACGGCGGCCACCGACCACAGGGGTCCAGCGTCTCGGCGTGAACCAGCGCTCTCGAGGTCCAGCCCTGACTCAGAGTGCCACCGACGTCGACCCCGGCGGTGTTTCTGCATTTGTATGAGGGAGAGAGCAGACAGCTCCTGACCTGTCTCTGAAGGAGTATGGAGGTGACCCAAGGCACCTCACCCAGGACCAAGCGTTGTATGCCCGGAGGAGGCCACCTTTGATGACCCGGAGAAGGGAAGGGAAGACCTTGGAAAGGAGCTTTGATCAGGATGGGGAAGGGGCGGAGAGAACGGTGTGGTGTGGTCCAAGGGAGCCCCAGGGGAAGTCCAAGGGCAGAGGAAGGAGGGACCGGGAGTTGCTCAGTTCCGAGATTTCCCCCCCTGGGGTGCTCGAGGGCGGGCCATGGGGCAGCTCCGTGGGTGAGCGAGAAGAAGGCGTTTGCCCGAGGCCTGACACATGGTGGGGGATGAGCCCGGGATGGGGTCTGCCCCAGGGGCCTGACATCCCACCCCCCGCCTTGCCCCGAGCCCCACACGTCCCTGGCATCGTGCCTGCTCTGAGTTCTTGATGAACAAGGGGTGAGAGAAAGCTGGGACCGCTCCTTTGTGAGGACGCCCGCGGAGATCAGCCTCCTGGCCGTCTCTGGGCAACCAGGTGGCACCAGAAAGCTGTCCCTCCCCTGCCTGCTGGGAGCCTGGCACGTCTCCGTCTGCGGCTCTAGGGAGCAGTGGCTTTGGCTCCCTGAGAAGTCAGGGTCTCAGCAGCCCCCGTCCCAGACCTAACAGTGCGGAGGACCCTGGGAAGGAGGGTGCGGGGCAGGCGCTGCTTCCACACCAGGGATGAGATGGCGGATGCTCCGCGCGAGGACGCCTGGGCGGGACCCGTCATGTGGGCCCCGCTGCTCGCTTCCCCCCAACTCCTTTCCAAAATGAAACAGGGAGCCCCTGAACAATGGCCCCTCCCTCTCACCTACTTATCTGTCGTCCCTCTACTATCTCCCCGTCGTCTGTCCTCTGTTATCTGTCTATTATCTACATGTCTGTTTGTCCGTCTGGTACACCTGGAGGAAAGAATTTCAAATGCATCACAGGGAAAATACTATGCAGCTTGAGGAAACAAACACACAAAATGACCATGAACCCAAATACCGAGACCTGGTTCACAACACGTTAGCTCTAAAAGGAGGTTGTTCTGTGGCCGCGTGTATGTGCAAGACAAGAAGAGAATAACGTGTGAAAAAGCCCGACAGCTGCTCTCTGATCGTGCCCGGAAGCCGGTCAGGCTGGAGAGTGTGGCCCGTGTGCTGGGAGGGGCGGGGGGCTGAGCAGAGCTCCCCTGAGGAAGCAGAAGGTTACTCACGCTGTAGTAGGAGGGGGCGGGGTGGAGGGAAAGCTCTGCTCTCTTTTTGAGATGCCAGAAAGTAATCAGATAGACCCCAAAAAAAAAAAAAAAAAAGAAAGAAAGAAAGCAAGCAAGCTCTTAAGGAAAAGCTAAAGGCTAGAGATCTTTAAAAACCAAATCATTGTTCCCTGTGTTAACTGGGGAGCACAGACATTCAAACACACAGATGAGGAACCTGGAATGAAAGTAGGGGAACTAATACAGCCCCAGTAAAGAGATGGGTGTAGATGCGGCACAGAGAGAGTCAAGCGAGAGTCAGGGCAGCTTGTCCCCGACGTTCCTGACAAATGGGAGCATACTGGTGGACTCGGGTGAATACGGGTGAGCGGACGGGATGGTGCGGGCTTCCTGGCGATGGGCGATGGCTTCTGGAGAAACGCTTCCCAAGGATTTCACGAATGTGCCCCAAGGACCGTGTGTGTACCAAATGCATTTGCCGAGTTGCCCAATTTAAAATGCAGAACTGGGGGACCTGGTGACTTGGTCAGTTGAGTGTCTGACTCTTGATTTTGGCTCAGGTCAGGATCCCAGGGTTGTGGGAGGGACCCCCGTGTCAGCTCTGCTCTGGGGGCGGAGTCTGCTTGAGAGTCTCTCTCTCTCTCTCTCTCTCTCTCTCTCGGCCCCTTCCCCGCTCTCTCTTTTTCTCTCTCTCTCAAAACGAATTCTATCTCTGTCTCTATAGATCCATACGACATGCAAAACTGACTGCTATCCGGTAAGCGTGTGCCGGAGCCAGGCAGCGGGTGAGAGGCGGGGCGTCCGCGGAAACGCCAGCTCCTTCTGGCACTTTCCACGGCCTTACCTGCCTTGCTGCCCTTCGGCACCCGGGGCGCGGCTGCCTGGGGAGGGCCCTGGCTGCCAGCTCTGACAGGCCACCACAGGTAGCCGGAGCCGCGTGTGGCTGCTTTCAGGGGCACAGGAGGGACAGCTGAAGGCCTGAGACATGAGGACGGGCTGAGGAAGGGAACCTGCATTCCAGGTCCCAGCTGCGCCACGAACGGGTTCTGTCCTGTGTCTGAGCCCCGCTCACCTCTTCTGCAAAACAGGAACCAACTACTGAGTGACTAAGAGATGAGGTCACATGTTGGAACCCTTGGAAGGTCAGCCAGTGTGGCCTGGTCAGACGGAGGGTGGCCACCTGAGGTGACGGAGCCGCGCCAACACCCCATTACCATGATCAGCCTTGCTGATGCCCCATTATTGGGCCCTCCGTGGGGAGACTGGGGGGAATATCAGGCCCACTTCCCCCGCTGAAACTGGGCCATCAGGGGCCGTCCCCTAGGGGATGACGGAGCCTTTCCGGCAGGAGTCACAGGGAGCCGCCCTTCCCCCTCCCCCAGGTGTGTGTCACCCAGGCCGTGCCCAGGTTGGGCAATGGGCTTGTCTGGCGGGGACAGGGCGGGCCCTGCTCACCCGGTCCCAGGATCTGACCTGGTTAAGGCCACTGCCCTCTGTCTGTGCCTCCGTGGAGCTCCCGGGACAGGCAGGGGGTAGGAGTGGGGGTGGACTGAGGCCCCATCCTGTTTCGCAAGGTCCAGCACCCTGCGTCCTGTCCTGAGAATATAGAAGTTCCTTCTACCAGGGTTGGTGGTCCACAGCAGGCGTGGGGGCGATGGGGGCAGGCTCCTCCTTAACCCAAGCACCGGGATCCCTGGGCTTAGGGAGTGCCATGTCCAGCGTTACCTCCATCTGCATGGTTACGGCTTGTGGGGGCCAAACCTCTTCCCCCATGCCCGTTTAGGACCCACATAGTCTACAACTTTGCTCATCAAAGGGGCCCAGAGTTTCCCTAAATGTGATTACTTAACACAGAGCCGACCTCCCCTAAAGGCTTCCTTGGTGACACTCAACGATCCCAAATTGCAAATTGAAAAAAAATTCAAGACCTGATCAAGTCCTGGACAAGTCTGAGACGCTGGCAGGGCCTTCCCTCGGATCTAAGAGGAAGGGGAGAGGGAACCCCGCAGAGGCGCCCCGCGCAGGCCCCGAGGTCGCAGTGGGGGGTGCTCAGGCCTCCTCTGCCGCGGAAACCCAGGATTTTAAATTTGATTCTGCCAAGTGTGATTTTCTTAATTCCCGTCTTAGAAATGAAAGCTTTGTGACGCCTGAGATTGTGAGGAACATAAATGAGTCATTCCAGAAATGGTCCTTTCCAAGGGACGGCTGCTGATCTCTTACACACGCACACGCGTGCACACGCACGTGTGCACAGACTCGCACTGACTGTCCATCTCTTCCTTCTCGTGTTAGTTCCGTTTCCTGTCTCTCGGCACCCCCCACCACTCACGGCCTAGACCTGCGACCCTGCTCCTGTAAGCCCAGTACGGCTTTGCCTGCAGGACGTGCACCACATTTCTCACACAAAGGCTGCCGCACGGGCCCTGTTCACAAGCAGCCTGGGCCCATGCCCATCTCTTGGCGTCCTCTCTGCCGTTAGAGCGTTCCGCGAACATTTGCCACCCAGACTGGGTATAAAAGGATACCTCGTCATCACTTTAATTTGTACGTCTCCATCTCCTGCCGAACTGCGGGGTCCCTCAGTGTGTGTTTGGACATTTGGATCTGCTCCTCTGTGACCTGCATTCGGATCCTTGGCTGGTGTTGCTATTTTATTGTGGTTTTTTGAAAAATTCAAGAGCTCTTCATTCATATAGTAAATCATTGGCCCATTGTTTGTTCCTCCAGATCTGTCCCCCGCCAACAATATAGTATTTTTTTTTTAAAGATTATGTTTATTTGACAGACAGAGATCACAAGTAGGCAGAGAGGCAGGCAGAGAGAGAGGGGGAAGCAGGCTCCCTGCTGAGCAGAGAACCCAATGCGGGGCTCGATCCCAGGACCCTGGGATCATGACCTGAGCTGAAGGCAGAGGCTTAACCCATTGAGCCACCCAGGCACCCCTAGGGTTTTATTTTGTAAGTAGAAAGGAAGTCCACAGGCGATCAGTCTGGTGTGATAAGGCATCTTCAGAACATTCGGGACCCAGGGCTCTGTAACTCCATCTCTACTTCTACACCACCTCCTGACCCAAGGGGGTAGGTCAAGGCCTCGTCTCAAGCCTGAATCCTGCACAGCCCAATTCTGGAAAATGCTGGAGAAAGGCAAGCTCCTCTCTTCCCAGGGGCTGCCCACAATTCATTTGCTTACATCTTTTTGGCCAGAAACTATTTGCCTAATTATATTAGAGCAAGGGAAGTTGGAAATGTTTTCTTGGCCGTCTCCAGATGGCCACGTTTCCTGGGAGAAATAACGCGTTTTATGCATCCGTTTTGCTTAGAACAGCTGTTGGCGTAAACAGGTTGTCTTCCCCACAACATCCCAAAGAAGCTGTTTGCGTTCTCAGCATGACCAAGGCTTCAAATGAGATATTTAATTTCTTCTTCTAAGGTCTGACACTAAAAATACGGTGGCCTACAGAGGAGACACCAACTTCTTGTTGTTGACCGTCACTGTTTGCCACTCATGGAACAGCGTACTCTTTGACGTCGTCAGTATTATTTTTAGCATAGTCTTTTCTAATGTTGGCGTTTCCAGAATTATGTAAATGTAGTTCTGCCATCCCCCCTCTGACTTGGGGCGCCCGTCTGCTGGCATTTCCTTAGTCAGAGCTAAACTCCCTGAAGGCTGCCTCTGTCCCCGCGTCGCAGCCGTTAATACGGGTGTGATAGTGGCTGTTTATTTTCTCCTCTAACAGGTGGATTATTTCTCTGTGTCCTGGTCTTTCTGACACCATGGGGAAGAAGCCATAATTAGCTTCTGGTTTGGGGGCTCCCTTCTTCCCTCTCCTGTTACCAGCTGTCTCTCCAGGGATCTAGAGACCCCACCTTTCCTACCTATCTCCTGGCCCCCCATCCCCCCCCAGACTGCCTTCTCCAAGCTCTAGCAGCTGGGCCCGCCCTTCCGCTACTCCCCTGTGCTGTGCCTGCCCCCGGGGATTCCAAAGGTCAGTCCCTGGTCTGGTGCCTGACGGTGCTGGGGAGTGTTCAGCTACCTACTGAGAGAGGAGTTCATATAAACTTGTCAACTGTTTTTTCTCTAGAAGGCCATTCTTAATTTTTTGGTGAATGGTAGGTGAAGGAAAAGATCATTTTAAGAAAATGCCCTTCCTACCTGGGCAAGATAAAATGTGGATGGTTTGGTAGTGTCAGTTGTGAGTGTGGATGTGTGTGTGTTCAAGCCAGCACAGGAGAGCGAGATGGGGTGGGAGGTTGTCACAAACATTCTGGAATGTTCTGCCCGGCAACACAGGACGTTATGACCCACTTTGTATGGTCATTTCCACAGTGGGGAGGGCATGTTTGCACAGAGACCCGATTAGCCTGCTGCCTGGCTCCCCTCAGGGCAAACGGGAAGGCGGAGGAGTGGAGGGATGGCGGAAAGGTGTCCTGAGTTCTCCCAAGGAGCCCAGTGGGTGCGGAGGGGGATCCCGGGGCCAGCACTTTGGGAGCACTGCGACCTAATTCACGCCCTCTGAGCAGGGCAGTGGGATGCGTGGGTGCGCCCCAGTCACTCCTCTGGTCTGTGGCAATGTCCTGGGGCTGCTCCCTCCCTCATTTCTTGCCAGATGGATGCAATGAAGGAGGCGGGGAGGAGCTGAGGCCGGTGAGTCTGCGGGAATGAATGGCGGCTCTGAGCCCTGTTCAGGCCACGGCAATCCTGACGCCTTAGGGTCTCGCCTGAATCTACTGCACCAAAGGACATGGTAGAAGCACCGGGCACCATCTCAGAGAGATTGATTTATTACTGCTTTTCTTTAAATTTATATATACTCTTTTTTTAATTTAAAACTTTATTTTAAATTAAATTAAAAAGTAAATTTAAAATTACTTTTCTTTAAATTTAAAAAAAATTTTTTTTGAGAGAGAGAGAGAGAGGGCGAGCACATGGACGACAAGGGAGGAGCAGAGGGAGAGGGAATCTTGAGTAGACGCTGCGCTGAGCACAGAGCCTGACTCGGGGCTCCATCCCGAGCTCACGACCCTGAGATCATGACCTGCCTGAGCTCCCCAGGTGCCTGGATTTTTGACTTTTTTTTTTTTTTTAAGATTTTATTTATTTATTTGACAGACAGAGATCACAAGTAGGCAGAGAGGCAGGCAGAGAGAGAGGAGGAAGCAGGCTCCCTGCTGAGCAGAGAGCCCGATGTGACCTGAACTGAAGGCAGAGGCTTTAACCCGCTGAGCCACCCAGGTGCCCCAATTTTTGACTGTTTTTACATAATTAGAGTCGCTGATTTCCAAGTTTGGTCAGGTCTCCACCTCCCGTCCCCTGACAATGTTGGCTCTACCTCGTTAGGGCAACACTAGGGGGACATGGAGCTGGCCCGCGGGGTGAACACCAAGGCAGATGGGCCATAGGGGGGCGCGTCCGCGGGGAAAGTGCCCCCCGCCCCGTGGTCCAGCGCACAGCGCCCACACCTGCTCTTGGTCCTACGGCTGGCTGGGGCGACGCTAGGACACCACCACGGTCCCGTTTCTCATCTGTCGCTGCTGGACCCACGGTGCACCTCACTGTTGTCCAGAATGGTGGGAAATGGCACACCTGGTGCCTCTTAGATTTCCGGCGCAGGTGGTTAAAGTAAAAATGCTCCGCGTCCTGGGGACAGCGCCTTCCTCTGGGCCAGCGGGGGATCGCGTGGTCCCCGGGCTGCCCGCGTGTGTGCATGTCCTGCTGAGCCCCCGGGCGTGTTTCGGAGAAGCGGCGGGAAGGACAGCGCTTGCCAACCACCCGGCAGGTCTGGGCAAACTGTGGGCCCCGCCGGCACAGCCGCCCCCCCCAGCAAGCGGTGCTGAGGGCACAGCCATCCGACGCAAAGCCGCTCGTCTGAACGCGAGCCCACGACAGTGGGGCCTCCCCCCTTTTCCCCGTGACCCACTGCAGCCCGAGGATCCCGCCTTTGCTTGGACAAGGATCTAAACGCAAAGATGAGGGGCGCCGGGCTGGCTCGGGGGGTTCAGCCTCTGACTCTTGATTTCACTCAGGGCATGATCTCAGGGTTGTGGGATTGAGCCTCCACGCTCTGCTGGAAATTCTCTCTCGCCCCCTCTCTGTGCCCCTCTGCCCGTGCGTGCGTGCTCTCTCTCTCTCTCTCTCTGAAACAAATAAATAATTCTTAATAAAATAAAATAAATAAAATGGAAAGGTGATCTCTGACTTCTGAGCCTTCAACATGTGAGTGTTTGCTGCGGAATGAGGGTCACCTACCAAAGTCACTGGACACCGGGAGCACCTGCTCACGGCAGGGATAGGAGCAGGAGTGGGGAGTGAGCCTGACACGGTGCCCAGCGTCGGTGAGGCCTGGTGCTTCACTGGCCTCAGACTTCCCTGAGGACTGGGAGCAGCCACTGGGTCGCTCAGGGCTCTCTGTCCATTGGCCTGCGAGCACCTGCCTGCAGGAAGCCAGGGTCTGGTGAAGGGCCTCACGGGGAGCCGACAGCTGGGTGATGGGCACCAAGACAGTGGGGCTCCTGAGCCCGGCCCGAGCCAGTGCCTTTCCTGTGGCTCCGGTGGGCTTCACCCTTCTAAGGCAGGGGTGGGGTCCTCCTATGCTGAGGTCACCAGCATCAGGCCATGTGGCCTCTGCCCTGGGAGGCCAGGACGACGCCCACAGCTCCCAGGTGCCAAGGCCAGCGGCTCCATGGGCAACGTGACTTGAGTTTCAGGTTCTGGACACTGTGGGGACTCCGGAGGGCCCGCCGGCCGTGAAGGCAGCCCAGTGGCTCACCGGCTCACCGTTTCTCCTGCTCACCACCCACAAAGGGCCTGATGGAGGGCGGGTTCTGGGATCCGGCTCCGGGAGCTCTGGGCGCAGACAGCCTCACATGGACACCCAGGGAGCTCCAGGCAAGCTGGGGGGAGGTGCCCACCCCAAAGACTGGCTCAGGAGGAAGGGCCTAGCAGGTTCCCGCAAGTCTGAGGAGACAGAGGAGGCTCCCAAACCTGTCCTACTGGTTTCTCAGGAGTACTTGGCTCCTAGAGCCAGCGGGAGAAGGGGGAAGGGAGGGCTGAGTGTGCTTCTGTTCCTGGGGAAGCCGTCAGTAGTGAGGGCCTGAGCCAGAGGCCAGCCACCTCACACGCCGGTGCCCAACACACACACACGCACACACATGTGCACATACACACACGCGTGCACACACGCACACATGTATGCACACGCAGGGCTACTGCATGAGCAGTGGGGAGTAAGGACCCCCTCCCTGCTGCCTGTGGGGATGGCTGCTTCCTCCCTGATCCCTCCTCAACCCAGGGGGCGGCTGCTCTCACTGGGAGACGTCCCAGCGTCCCAGCGTCCCAGGCAGCAGGGTCGGGGAGATGAACTGAGAGGGGTCAGAGAGGGAGGGAGTCCTGGGCAGGAGGGCTGACCTCCGGCAGGTGACACCAGGAAGGCCCAGGGCTCTCTCCAGCCCCCCTGCTGGTCTCCGCGCTGCCTGGCTCTGCTCTCTGTTCTCATTGGCTCCGGGGGACCTTTCTCAGCCCATCTGGGTCCCCCCCACCCACTCAGACGTGGTCCTTCTATACCCCCTGGGAGGCAGCCTTTCTTCTCCTTCCTCACACTCCGTGGGGGGGAGGGACACGGACACCCCATGGGCTGATGGGAGGGGCCTACGTATGCTTCGTATGATGTGTCTTCCTGTGTGTGCTTTAGGTGACAGTCTCCTAGCCTCAGACTCATCCCTGATGGACACCTTCATCCCACGGACAGGGAGCCCCGCGAGAGGTGTGGCCCCCTGAGGAGACACCCTTGGACGTGAGGGTCCAGCTCCCTCCCACTGCTTCCAAAGAGCCGAGCGGGGCTCTTGCGGAGGAAGAAGGGGACTTCATCCAGCTGGATTAGGTTCTCGTGACGCCTGCCGGGCTATCTATCCTCTTTTCCCAGGCCTGAGTTCAGCTCTCAGACACCCTGTGCTGGTCCCTGGGGAGCAGCGGTCCCCGATGCGGCCGTGCAGTGGACCGGGCACTCACCTGCTGAGGCAGGAGGCCAGGTGGGGAGGAGGAGGGAGTCGTTTCCACTTGGATTCATGCTCTGAGAAGAGAACACACCCATCAGAGACGAAGCAGGGTCCAAAATGGCAGGCCGAGGGTGGGGAGGTACTCACCAGAGCTGCGGCTGCCTCCCCAGTTACTGGGTGGCCTTGGACACAGGCCTGTCCCTCCTGAGACTCCTTCTGTCTCCATGGGGAGAGGGAGTGACAATCATTCTCCCCTTCCAGTCCCATGAGGACACTCGCCAGATGCTCTCTCGAAATACGAGTCTCTGCTCGTTGCGGAACGGCGTTGTTGGGGCCGATGTCCGAGAGCCGACTAATGTCTGGGCCTCGGACTGTTTGATGTGACTAAAACCTGCAGGCAGACGAGTCTAGTTTATCAGTCCCATCGAGAAAGGCGTAATAACAAAATTGAGACTGAGGTCCTCCTCTTCCTGAGTGTTGGTTCACATCAAACACAAACCAGTTTGTTCCCGGAGATGAGTTTTACCCTAGCATAATAATGCCTTCCGTTGATCAAAGCTGCTTTCATCTTTGATCTCGAGTGCCCTGATCATAGATGGTGGGCACACTGTCCTATTTTATAGATGAAGATATTAAGACCCAAGTTAAGTTTCCAAATCTGTGATGGAGCTAGAACCAAGAGCTTTCGTCTCCTGATAGCATCTGGAAAGTTCTTCCTTGTTTTCGATGCATCCTCTGACACCAAGGGAAACTAACAAAATGTTAAGCATCTTGGACTTTTAATCACAGTCTTCCTAATAAGGTAAGAAGACGATGTAAAATACAGATTTATATCTTCAAATATCCTTAAGAGCAGGTCCTCTCTGTCGGGAGCCCCACCCGTCCCAGGTCACGTGCGAGGCAGGAGCGTCCCAGGGAGACCACGTTCTCCACCCAACACCGCTGGCGGTTTCACTGAGACCCGGATTGCTCAACGTTTACTGAGGTCTCCGTGCCGTTCCCGCACAGAGATGAAACAGCAATCCTCCATCAAGACTTCGTTGCAAAAGAAGTTAGACGGATGGGACATTGCCCTGTGTAAAAGAAGTTAGATGGATGGGACATTGCCCTGTGTGTCTCTCTCTCCATCTGGGTCCCCTGGCTCGGGAGTGGGCTGGGGAGGCCGATGTGCCCCGCCGAGGGAGGTGTTCGTCTGGCTGTCGTCTAGGGAAGGACAGACTCCGTCTGTCTGAGGGGCTGAGCCAGAGAGAGCTGAAATTTATACAGCTCCTCGGGAGAGTGAAGGACCCCATTTCATAGATAGAGGCACAGGTGGTTGGAAGTCCTGGGGATGTGGAGGGACCAAGAGGAGATGTGCTTGAGAAAGACACCCCAGGGATTCCAGTGCCAGCGTCCCCTCAGAGCCTCGGGTCTCACTTGCTAAGGACTTGGGAATAGTCCTTGCGGGTTGAGCTCTTGGTCTACACTCTGCTTCTCAGAGCAGTGGGCAGAGATGGCTTCCTTCCAGAGATCACAGAAGACTGGGGGCCACATGCTCCCTGGCACCCCCACAGCTCTCGGGCAGGACTCCGCACTCCTCCCCCATGTCCTCACGAAAAGCTTGACCCTAGTGATGGAGCAGCCCAGAGGAATCACGGAACCCGAGGAGAGGTATTCTGGGGGGACAAGAAGCCCCTTCCTCCGAAATCACACATGGAACCTTGGTGTCGTAAACAGTACCACCGGGCGCCGGGTTCTGCGTGCGTCCAGGCCCCTCGCTTGCTCAGAGATGCCAGCAGCAGCGGGCCACATCTTCCATCTATAGATCTGGATGCCACCCTGGGCTGGAAATTTTAAGGATGCCATGGGTCCACCCTGGTAGAATTCCAAGCAATTCTCCTATATCCGCCTCTACTGGCCTGCCCTGTGGGAGGAGAGCCTGACAGCAGCCCCAGAGGAGCACAGAAAGGAAGGCCAGATAGTCCCCCTCTCCTCCAGGACCTGCTGTGGCCACCAAGGGAGGTTCTCTTTCCCTTCCCAGCCATGGTCTCTGTGAGAAGCTTCCAAGGGGGCACCTCAGCTCTCAGGGCGCAGGGAGGCTGGCAGGCCTCCGATGGCCCCCACGCAAGGTTGCTCCAGCATCTCCAGGGCGGGTCCTGCCACTCCGGTTCCTGCATTTCTGGTCTGTCACTGGTCTGTCCCTCTCTGGGAGGAGGATTTCGCCCAAGGACATGGGGAGGGCGGAGAGCCTTACCCCTCCCTCGCTCCAACTGCAGAAAAGGAGGGGGCTCCCAACCCATGGCAAGGCTGCCACGGGAGCTCTGCCCTCACACAGACTGGCCTGCCTGTCCCGGTCCCTGGTCCCCAGCTCGGACGTGAGCCCTTTGAGCCGGTCGGCAGCCAGGTCGGCAGCTCCGTGACAGGTGTGACGACATGGCCGAGGAGTTGTCTGCGGAGCAGGTGGCTGAATTCAAGGCGGCTTTCTCCCGATTTGACAAGAATGGGGACGGCACCATCGACACCCAGGAGCTGGGTGCCGTGATGCAGGCCCTGGGCAAGAATCTGTCAGAAGCGGAGCTAAAGGAGCTCATCGCCCGTGTGGACACGGATGGCGACGGCGTCATCAGCTTCCAGGAGTTCCTGGCAGAGATGGCCAAGAGGATGAAATCCCAGGGCGGCGAGCAGGACATACGGGAGGTCTTCCGTGCCTTCGACCTGGACGGCAACGGCCGCATCAGTGTGGACGAGCTCAAGCAGGCCATGGCCAAGCTGGGCCAGACGCTTTCCCAGGAGGAGCTGGAGGGCATGATCCAGGAGGCGGACACGAACAAGGACGGGCAGGTGGACTACGAGGAGTTCCTGCGCATCCTCTCCCAGAAGTGAGGCCCCGCCCCGGCCCGTCTCCTGCTCCTCCTGCCTTCTCGGGGCCTCCGCTTCTGCGGCGGGGACGTCCGGGGGCGGTCTGGGCGGTGGTGGGGGGCGGATTACCCACTCTCTCTCGGGCCTGGGGTCTGCGCTCTGTGCCCGGCGAGACCTCAGAGCGGCTCCTGTAGAGAAGCGGGGATCCCCCGCTGCACTGGGCTGTCGTGAGGAAACCCGAGGCAATGGAGGTTGAAATAAAAGGAGTGTGAGCTCCGAGGGCGGTGTGTGCCGGTGCTTGAGTGCTTGGTGGGAAGGCGGAAAATCGAAGCCTCCGGATGGCGGTATTTGGGTTTCTTCTGCGCCTCTGACCCCTTTCCTGGGCCACTGGGGAGAACCAGCCTGGTCCGGCCCCACAGTCCTCCCGCAGCGTCTCCCAGAGGCCCGGGGAGGAGAACAGGTGCGGGAGGGGTGCGTCGGGCTGGGAGGGGGCCCGAGAGGCACGTTTCTTTGCCTTAAGGTTCTGCTTCTGCTTGAGCTCCCGGGTCCGGACGGGAGGCTGGAGCTGGAGCCTGGGACAGGGACACTGTGCGCGCCACAGACGGTAACGTTAGCATCCTTTGCACATCGCCATCCTCTGCTGCCCCAACCGCGCTCGAACGGGGTTTGTGGCCCTGCAGTGCGGCTGCCCAGGATCAGGCCCCTTGGAGGCTGCCGGTCACAGTTTGCGAGGCTCCCTTCCTCGTCCTGGTTCTCAGGGGGGGTGGGGCTCAACCCAAGGGCGATCCGCCAGGAGGAAACCGAGGCCCCGGGTGGCACTGGGTTGAGGTCCTGGGGTTGTAGGGGAGGCAGACGAGCCCTAGGCCTCAGGATTCGGAAAGCACACAGGGTTTCCTGGCATCGTCTGCAACCCGCTGTGCGGCCCCGGTGCCGTGCGATGGCGGGCTTTGCTTCCTCCTTCGTGATATGAGCTTTTCCTTTACTTTTGGCGATGACTGACTGTGCCTTATCCTAGCTGTGCCAAGTCAGTGGTTCTCAGCCCAGGGTGGGGAGACAGAGCCAGCTTCCCTGGGGGAGGCGGGGGTATTGCAAAATACCGGCTCCCGCCCTCCCCGCCTGCCCCTCATTCCAGCGAGGGCGGGGGCGAGTGGCAGAGCCTGCCCAGCGCACCCCAGTGAGGCAGGACAGGGACAGATCCGGGGGCGGTGGGGGGGGGCTGCGGCTCGGATGACATCTTTCCGTTTTCTTTCTCCCATTGGGCATCATCGTAGGTCATTTCAGTCTCCTGTGACCCTCACACGCTTCTATCTCTTTCCCAGCCCTGTCCTCAGATCAAGTCCCCAGGTACGGCCAGACCCCCCCCCCCCCCATCATGAAGCCCAGCAGGTGTCAGACACAGGACAACCCTGTGTCCAAACAGGGTTGAGCACTGGGAGAGCTGGTGGGCTGGGGAGGCTCTGAGGCAGGAAACCTCAGCTCCCCTAAGGTTCTGAGGGAGGCAGGGGACGGACCGGGGAGCAACATGACAGAGGTGTGGGGTCTGGGGGAGGCTCGGATGTGACAATAAGAAGGGGCAAAGGTAGCCACCAGGCCTGGTGTGGTGAGGAAAGGAGTGGTAGCAATACTCCTGGGTCCAGGACGGGGGTGGTTCCCTACAGAAAGTCCCTGTCCCTGACGGACATAGGTCACAGAGGTCTGAGTTTCTAAATTAGTGAGTCCTAAATGCCAAGCTGACCCAAGGTGAAGGTTTCCAGGCTCTGGGTGGAAACAGCTAAAAATAAAGATGTTTCCAACTAGCCTAAATGTATGCCATGTTTAAAATTCTGAGAATACGCTCATTCTGTATTTTCATTCTGTATTTTTTAAATGTGTTTTCTTCCATGAAGCCACTATGATGGCTGGTGATGGTTCTGTGAGGTTTTTGTTTGTTTGTTTGTTTGTTTTTTTCATGTTCTTACTCTGAAAAATGAAGAGTCCTTATAAAGTGCCCCCAGTGAATGTGGGTATTTCACTGTCCCCCGGCCCCAAATGTCTGAGAACTGCTGCTGGAGGGGGTGGAGTGTAAAATCGATTTTCTTTCTTTAAAAAAAAAATACAATACCTCCCCCCCAAACATGTGGCTCATGCACAGGAAGAGAAAACTCCCACCATCAACAGCGTTGCGTGTTCAGGACTGCTGTTTGCTGCTGTTTGCTCGGGACAGGGAGGCGAGGGCCCCGGGGGCCGTCCCCCACGCCTTGCCAGCTCGCTGCCCGCTTCGGGGCGGCTAGCTCGTCTGTTCTCTGTGTTTTCAGATGTCTACAAAGAGCCCAGCTCAGCATTATGCAGGCGGCGCTAGAAAGACTGGAGCTGGTGGAGGGTGGGAGAGATGTGAAGCCCTTGGCAGCCCCCGGGGGCTAGGAGGTGGGGCGCCTGAGGTCGCTCCCTCACGAGCTGTTCCTGGGACCAGGGTGTGGGGCCAGAAGGCAGGAACAGAGCAGCAGGAGTGTCTCTCTGTCTATTGCTTCTGAGGACGAACGGGGAATCTGAGGGTCTGGGGAAAGAAGTGACTCACTTCAGGTCTCCCCTGAGGGACAGATGTGTGTGGACCTCAAGGATTCAGAGGCGGCCCCTTCCCCCTCTCCCCCCAGAGCTTCTTCCGTCCTGGACCCTGGCAGCCCCACCCCAAGGAGGAAGGACTCCTCGGGCATGGGGGGTCTGCTGGAGAGGCCTGGTCAGGACCCACAGGAGCGTCTTCTGGAAGGCCACGAGGCTGACGACCTTCTGGCTACACCTGGCCTCGAGGAGATGCGCAGAAACAGCCTCAGCAGCGACTTCCCATCTCCTGGAGGACCTTCGAGGGTAGAGTCCAAGTTTGGGAAGCCGCCGGCCCCAATCTAGAGCGCTGGGGAGGACGGGAAGGAGCTCGAGAGGCGTCCCCAGAGCCAACGCAGCCTGGGGTGACTTCAGGGAGAGTCAGTTCCCTGGACGTCCATTTGCCAAGACTGGTTCTGCCCCTGGCCTATTTGCTGGTATTTCCCAATTAAAAAAAAAAAAACAAAAAAAAAACAAAACTTGTTTGTAAAAACACTTTATGAGGATTACGGGGATTCATATTGGATGCAATGGTTCAACACTCTGGAGTATTTCTGTGGCATTTTCCTTGCCCGGTTGAGGGTTTGAGCTTCCTGGAGTTGTTTGGTTTGGTCCATCACCAGGTTCACCTGAACGTCGCCCCAGCACCGGACAAAGATGGACGTTCTCTGTGTCCTGTTCTCATTTGCTCCTGTGTTCGTTTTCGTCCGTTGGGCCCATGACTCGGGGGGACGAGAAAAGCGTCTCTTCAAGACGGAGTAGCCGTGCGGGCCTCCGGCGGCCGGAGTCTACGGGCCGTGGACAGGCAGGTCTGTCTGCTCACAGGTTTTCAGCAGAGGCCGCTGCCTTGGTTCACAGACACGGGCCCGGACAGACAGACGCTTCGGTGTTCGGTTCTGGGCGGTATTCGGTAAAGGCTCGGCCTCTGAAATAGTGACCAGCCACGGACTGGACACTCAGCGGAGCGGAACCCAACTGAGAAGTCTAGTGGGGGAAGCGTTCGGGGAAAGCAAAACTAGTCTGAGCTGAAGCCAAGTCCTCCCCAGACGCTTCAAGACATTCACCAGGACGTGGGTTTTAGATGAATTACTCTACTCCTGGTCAAAACGGCGATTTCAAATTCCACATACTGAATAATACATTTTCTCACTGAATCGTCCCCGGATTTTTGAAAATCCCGATTTACATCCATTCCTGACAGGCCTTTCTTTTCAGGTCCGTAGCAGATGCCTGCTCCTCCAGGAAGCCTTCCAGAACAGGCCTGGCCAGCGGCGAGTCCTACACAGACCCGCCAGAGTGAAGGCTTGACTCTCTCCCTCATTGAGGTGCATCTTGTGTTATAGTTTCTTGTGAATAAGGCCCAGTCTTCTTTCTCAGATCCCCAAATAATAATGCAAACTAGTCCACAATCACACTGGGACCTGCCCTTGAGCCCAGGGTGTGGGGACCCCAGGAGAGTGGCTGGTCAGTCGCGAACCCTCCCCGCGCCTGCCCTGGGTGCCGCGTGCCCCGGCGGGCTCCTTCCCCCATGAGGCCTCACCTCTACCCCTGCTGGCTTGGATGGGGCCTCTGCATTGTCTGCTCCACAGCTCGAGAAAAGACCGGAGTGACTGAGCAAGAGGCACCTCCCTGCCGTCAGTCTCCCACATCCAGGATATACATTTCTGAAAGTCCTGCATCGGCCAGGGTGCTCTGGGGACGTAGAGGAGGGATGTAAGAGGACGTTTGCTACAGGAATTGGCTCATGTGATTATGGTGGCCGAGCAGTCCCCTGAGCCACCGTGTCGCTCAGCCTGAGTCTGGAAGCCCAAGATCCAGGCGGGCCCCTGTCCTGGCTCAAGAACGGGAGTGACCTCACCCTTCCTCCGCCATTCTGATCTCTGTGGGCCCTGGATGGACTGTTGGTGCCCCTACCCTGGGGAAGGCCACCTCCCCCCCATCCCATACACCCAGCCCTCTGGGGGTCCTGTGGTCCAGCCGAGCTAGACAGCAAGAATGAACCATCATAGGCTCACTCGTTCCTGGTGTGGAAACAGGGAGCGTCCGGGTGGCGTAGGTCACAGGACACCAGAGGTGAGACGTCAGGCCATTGCACCAGCGCTCTTCACAGGGCACTGTCCCCTCTGCCCCCCGGATACAGGGCCTGCAGGGCCCAGAGTCGCAGGAAAACATCTAGATAGGACACCTTGTCCCATTTGCTCATAAACTAGTCCAGGTTTTGAGTTTTAGGTCCACAGTGTGGCTGCCAAGCCCCTCTCGTGCTGAACTGCTCAGTTACCCTCCAGAGGGAGCACAGCCCGCCTCTCCCAGCCACCGCCCACCCCCCCAGGAGCACCCCTGCTCCCCCCACCCCGCCCTTGCTCCTGGTTTTCCTCCATCTGGGAAAGCACCCAGACGCCCCGTTCTGCAAGCTCCTTCTTGCTGATCTACACTTGTTTACCATCCTCGGGCTCGTCTCCCGCTGCGGACGGCCTCACGCCCAAGGCACTGGCCCCCGCCGCGCATCTCACCTCCCCCGGTCCAGCCTGTGCCTGCCGTCTTCTGCTTCTGTTTGTTTGTTTTTAAAAAAAATTTAATTAATTTACTTGACACACAGAGAGAGTGAGCACAGGAAGGGAGAGCGGCAGACAGAGGGAGAAGCAGGCTCCCTGCTAGCAAGGAAATCAGGAGCCGAGCTGAAGGCAGACACTTCACCGACGCAGGCCCCCAGGAACCCCTGCACCTGCCTTTGGCTGAAGGCCAGCGACGCCTCCCTCCACCAAACAACGATGCACTCGAGAGCTGCTGAAAAAGGCCATGTGTGGATCCCCCGACATTCTGACCTCCAGAAGGTCTGGAGCACCCTAGGGTTCTGACCCTCAGTTGGCCTGGGGAGACGGATGACCTGACCCTCCAGCGGGGCCAGTGGCCCGGGTTTGAGCATCTGTTTTACGTTCCCAAGTGCTTGCGTGGCCAAGATGGAGAAGCCAAGAGTAAGCAGTGCTGCTTCAGCCGGTCCCCGGAATCCATGACTCCACCAGGGGCCCACCCCCCCAACTCGTCCCTCGCCCCACTGGGCAGATAGGCACGGCCTGTGGGGAGGAATCCGGGGGAGGAGGCACTCGTCTCTACAGGTCTCCACGGTGGGAGGCTGCTGGTTGCACAAGTCGAGTCTGAGTCACTCTGTTTGGGAACAGATGGCGCTGTGTTTGGGGACCTGCCAGCCCCAATACCCACCCTGCCACCCCGAGACGCTGGTGCCGGCAGCTTCCCCAGTCTCCTGGAGGAGCCGTGCTTCCCTGCACCAGAGCATGTGGTTGTGACAGCGGTGGTGACATCTGTCCATCCATTCACTCATTCCGCAGCGTCCTCCTGGACCACCCACCTTCTTACGTACGGGTGTGTGAGGACACAGAAGGAATGTCACACCGGCCTCTGCCCTCTAAGGGAGAGGGATGTGGGCATGAACCACCACATGCGAGGACAACGGGTAGCAGGTGTCTCTTCGATGGATTCCAGGGTCCTGGGTGTGCCGGGTGAAGGGTGGCCCCGGGCTGGGTGCTGGGGGTGGGGAGCTCTCAGCAGGTGGGAGAACGTTCTTGGCAGAGGAACCTTGAGAGTAGAAGGATGGTGGTGGGGACATGTCATGCCTTTTGGGGGCGTCCCAAAGCCCGGGAGCCAGGGGAGAGCCTGGAGCCCCATGACGGACGGCCCGTGACGGACGGAGTGTGGAAATCCTTTCAAGTACCATTGGAGGCCTTTCCCAGCTCCGTGACCTGGGACTAGTCTGTTACACCCCCTGCCTCAGTTTCCTTGTAAAATGGGGAGGAAATAATGTCTCTGTCGATGTTGCTGTGAGGCCCAAGGGAGCCGTACGGAGAGAGAGCTGGCAGCAGGGGCAGGAGTAGCTTGCTTTAGAGACGCAGCGTAATCTGTGCATTGTTAGTGCGTTGGTTTTTTTTTCCAGAAGATCGACTGGAGGCTTGCTGAAGGTTTTTAATCAGAGGAGGTGTGTGGGCACAGCGGTGCTCCTGGAAGGTTATTTCTCCGCAGCGTGCAGGATGAACCAGAGCGGACACCTGGGTCCCCGAGGAGGCACTGAGCCTGAGCTGATAAGGGAAGGGGGCAGGCAGCCGGGCTGGGGGAGCCCCTGCGGCTGGTGAACCCCAGAGGGAGGGCAGGGCTCTGGGTGGGGCCGACTCTGTGTCCCCCTGAGACTGGGGCAGGTGGGGAGGGGCTCAGCCACACCAGGGCAGGACCATGCCTGGGCCGCGAGGCTCGGGAGCTACCCCTGCTCCTGCTGCTGTCAGAGGACCGGCTACCCTTGGACCGGTGAGGCCTCTTGCTGTGCCAAATGGCAAAAACACATTCAGTTCTCAGAATCCTGATGCCACAGGGAGAGCCTCAGGCTCTGGTCGGAACAGGACAGAGTGCACCGCTCATCAAACTCCCCGGGGGGCCTGTCCAGCTTCCAGAAACAGAGGGAAGAAAAGCTCGGGACCCCCTCTGGCCAGGACTGTGGGGGCCAAAACAGAAGTGTCCCTAAGCCTTTCTGTCCACCCACCTCCCTCCAGGAAAGGGCCTGACCCCGACCCCGACACACTCAGTTGTGGGGAAGGGGACTTCTGGGCTACTTCAGGCACCTGCTCCAGGAAAGGGGGGGAGGGGAAGAAGAGGGGGGAGGGGAGGGGGGTGTGCACAGGGATCTAGGGCACTCCTGGGGCACTCTTGTGGGGGCGGGTGTGGAAGAGGCTCCGTGGTTCCTTCCTCCTCTCTCTCCCTCCTCTTGGCTCTCCTTTCAACAAACCTGTATAAGGCACGATTGTTCCAGGCACAGCGGTAGGTGTTGCTGACCAAGAAAGTGCCCATCTTGACAGCAGTCTCCATCAGGGACAGGGACACAGGCAGGAGTGCCCGCTGGGGGACCTGTCACCCCCAGGATCTTGGGACTGACCCTGCCACAGGGAGAGAGGCTGCCAGACAGGACATCTCCACTGGGCCTTGCTGCTGGCCCCTGGGGGGCCCTGCAGACCACCGGCTGGTGGGCACTCAGGGCTCAGGGCAGAGTTCTGGGCTGGCTGGGGCCAGCTGCTGGACTCCCCTCTTCGGGCACCTTGTCTGCTTGTCTTTCTGCTTGGACACAGATCCGCGCCTTTGAGAGAGGCACTCGGTTGCCCAGACGGCTTGCCCGAGGGGAGAGGGATGGGCTGCCTGAGCAGCCATGTAATCCTCTCTTCTCCCTGTCATTGGAATTCTGGAATTTTCTCTCTAAGGATGAACCTCCTTCCCAGCGCCATCTCTGTTGCTGGCCCTGAGAAAGAAGCCCGGGGGCATCCGGGGGATGGGGCAGAGACAGCGGGCATGGGGAGGCACCAGGGACAGGCTGCGAAGAAAGTGTCTGCTGCTGTCTAGAGCCCTGGCTTCAGCTGCTCTTCTCATCGCTGGGGTCTTGGCATAAATGTCAGCCCCTCGGAGAGGCCACCTGGCCGCCTATCAAGCTGAAGAGCACCCCGTCTGATCCTGCGCCCATCCCCCACCCTCAGCCAGAGCACGAGCTTCATGGCAGCTGGACGCTGTCTGTCTGCTCGTTGCTGGTCTCCCAGCGCTGGACTCAATTCTGTAGGAAGGAGGAGCCTGCAGATGGCCCTCCTTTCCAGCTCTGGGCACCCCCTTCTAAAGGAAGGGGTGGAGACAGGCTGGGACCTGTTCAGAGAATGATCTAGAAGATCCCGGGGTGGGGGGGGGGTGTCTGCGGGGGCTGCAGGGGGCTGTTGGACCTGAGCAGGGGCTGCTGAATCCCTGAGGAGCATCTTCCCACCCCAGGGACTCAGACCTGCCCCAAGGGGCCCCAGGGCTAAAATCAGGGCTGGGAGTGGGGCTTGGGGGGTGTACGGAGGGGTTTTGACTCAGCAGGACGGTGCTCCCCAGGGGGCTCCCCAGGCTCTGTGGTTGCTCTGGAGGTGGGAAGGAGATTCGTTCATCTTCCCGCAGGCTTGGCTGTGGGGACACTGGATACTCCTCCCTTTTCTGCTGTTCTGTCATTCCCTAACTGCCCAAGTCAGTCTCAAGGTCCTCGTTTTACTGGAGGTAACGAGATGCACCGCAGATCGGTGTCCTTCCCCGTCCGGCCTCCAGAAACTTAACGACTGGCCTTTCCCTGCCCCAGAGGGCAGAGGCCGTGTGAAATGGGGCAGAGACTGCGGTGAGCCCTGGGGTCCCGGGCCGCTCACTTAGTGGTGATTTGCCTCCGCCGTCCTCAGGGATCACATGCGGGGGGGCAAAGCTGTCCGCCTCACAGAGGAGCAGAGAAGGGGGCGCATGGGCTCCTGGGGGCGCCTTCAGTGCAGAGGGTGGCCCCAGTTCTGCGGCTGCATGGGCTCCGGTGGGCTCCCCACACCCCGGCTCCCCACCATCTAGGAAAACAAAAGAAGCGCCGGCCAGCGATTACGGTTTATGCGCCAAAATCACAGCTTAGGAATGAGGGCTCCTGGGTAGACAAAGGTTTGGCTGGAGGGTGCACAGGGCTCCCCGGGGCCCGGGGGCAGCCAGCAGGGAGGACCTGGGAGAAGGGTGGGGACGTGGGTCCCCAGAGGGGCCCATCTGGAACCCAGCTCCCCCTGCTGCTTTCCCGCCAGACACAGTGAGCCTGGGGTAGGGCTCCCCGGTCTCGAGAAGGACTGGGGCCGCGGATGGCCGGCGGCCGCTCAAGCCTGCGGTCCACAGGGCTGCGCCCCTCTCTCCCCACGCAGTCTTCCCAGACCGGGCTGGGGCGGGGAGGGACAGGAGCGCCCGGCTGGTCCTTGGCAGCAGAGGAGGCAGGACAGTGTGTGTCACCGGCCGCCAGGACAGTGTGTGCCACCCACCGCCAGGACAGGGCGCCTGGGAGGGACGTGTGTGTGCTGGGTGGGGCGGGGTGGGAGCCTCAAGGCCGAGGAGGCCGGCCTGTAGCAGACCAGACTTTCCTTCACCTCCCCGTGCACTGTCCCTTTTCCCAGGCCACGTGCTCAGGCCACCTTCCCTGGTGGCCCTAGAGAGCTCAGCTTTTGAGTTCTAGAAGAAACAGGCAGTACATCCCGCGAGCTTTGCCAACAACCATGTGTGGGGTGGGCAGGGCGGGGAAGGGAGTGACGTTGACCTTGGCACTGACCTTGCGTTAGATCTTGGGCACAGTCTCTTGGCCCTGGTTTTTCTGTTTGAAAATCATCAAAGAGCGCGATGCCTCTTTCTCTGCAGAGCTGCTGCAGTTGTCAGCACGGAGATCACTTTGGACCTGCTGACACCCCGTGCAGGGGCAGCTTCACGAGGCAGGGCACTCGCGTGGCTTCCCTCAGGCCCGGGGGGGGGTCCCTGCAGGGGCTGCTCCGAGACCCTGGGTTTAGGACCCAGGCTGGCCATGGTGATTTACTTCTGCAGCTTTGGGCGGAGCCTGAGCGTCCCTGGGGCTGCTCCGCTGCCTTCTCTGGGTTCTCCATGAGGCAGAAGGGGATTTCCTGGCAGGAACCACCGTGGTGTCCCCCGGGGCCAGTGGGGAGAAATGGTGGAAACGGAGCCTGTTGTCTCTCCCCAAACAGTGCTGGCCCCTTGTTCTGTGCACTGGCAAAAGAGGGGGAAGAAAGTTTTCAGGCCAGAGGATTGTGCTTGTGTGTATGTTGTGATATCACAGGGAGTTACAACAAACCTCTGGGAAGGAAACGGCGGGGCAGAGGGGGAAGGAAGAAACAGAAAAATCAATAATTCAAATGGTCGTTCTGAAAGCACCCCGAAGATCGCTGAAGGCACTGATGGCTGAAGTTTGGGCCCTGACCGCTCCTGGGCCCTGAGCTGAAGTTAGGACACAGAACGACACAACAAAGGGGAGAACAGACCTCCCTTTGGTATCTAGGCAAGACTTGTTAATATGGTTTTGTTTTCAGAACATTGATTGTTACTGTTTCCTCCCATTTGTAGCAAGGAAAGCTGGTTTTCTACTTAATAATTGGACATAATGGGGTCTTTTAGAATAAATACAGAACCAGGAGGTGGAAACACATCCAGCAGAGAAGCATGCAAAAGACACGGAGTCGTGACGGTGGCTCTCTGGGCAGCGACCCAGAGAGGGGGGGACCAAGCACCGCCCCCCACCCAGAACCTGGAGGACAGGACCCAGGGCACCGAGGGGTGGGTCTGACTGTGGTCCCCGAGGATGTGGGCATGAGTGTGGGTGGCTGGGAGCGTGGGGGACACAGAGTAGGAACAGTAGGAACAGAGAAAGGGGGAGAAGATGTCACCTGCAAAGCTGCCCAGGGAGAAGCAGGGGCTCAGGGCTCGAGCTGGAGGCCAAAATGTGGTCACGGCCCAGAGGGGACCCTAAAGACAGAGCTTCCAAATCTTCTGATTCATTTGATCAGAGGTTTTGAAAACTCCCTGGAGGCCTCAGAACTTTTGTTTTTGCTCATCAAGAAAAACCCCGGAGCGGCGTTTGGTCTCATGACCTGTGGCTCTCCTTCTGCCCGGGCCCGGCAGGCAGAGCCGCGGGAAGCCGGGAACACTGGTGTCTGCCCAGTCCAGGAGCGCCAGAGAACCCAGGTGCGCTGCAGTGATGTCAGGACGGATGGACGTCTGGCAGGGGCTCCCAGGACAGACGGACCTGTGGCTGACGCGCTCGGGCTCTGGAACCAGGGCCTTGGGCCAGTCACTTCTGGAAGCTTCAGGCATAAAGAGGAGTGCAGACAGGCACCGGCGGCGTGCTGTGGCCAGGTGTGCCCTGCAGGGCGGCGCTGTCTGCCTCTCGTCCTCCTGCTGGCCTCCAGCATGCACACGAGCTCGGCGGCCGGCAGCTGGCGGGCCACCCTGGTGCTGAGCAGACCTTTCTGGTGAGCCTGTCACTCCAGGCGATGGCTGTCCTGCCCAGGCTGGGGTTGGGGTGGGAAGGGGCACGGTGGAGTCTGGGAGGTCCCCCGGGTCCTCCCAGGTGAAACACGGGGACAATTGCTGGGAGGTGGACGCCACCTAGCCCGACACTGAGGCGGCCTCTTGGTAAGATGCAGGAACTAGCAGCATGTGGGAGGGACGAGACATGGGGGCCAATTGCAGGGAGGGGACAGCTCCCCCTGGGGCTCAGGATGGCCGGAAGACAGGAGCCTACCCTTGGCCTGCACTTAGCTGAGGGAGGAACATTTCTGAACACAGCAAGCTCTGCTCTGGGGGTGCAGGAGCTGGGGGCCGGGGGGGCAGGGGTGCAGGGCGCGGCCAGCCGGGAAGCCAGTCTGAGGTGTCAAGGTCGCTCGTGTGCAGGAAGGGGGCTCCCGACTGCAGCCGTCCCGGGCCTGAAGCTTTCCTTTCCCGCCGGTGCAGCGAGGTTGCCGGGGAACGTGCCTTAAGGGAGGTTCATGGCAGCAGCTCCCCGCCATTTCCGCGGCCCCCATGCACTTGGGCAGGGAAACCATTTAAAAATAAAACCCATACCGAGGTCCGCGGAGGCAGATGGTTACGGTTCGTCCGCATTTATCCCATCAGTTCATCCCGATCAGCTGCGCTCCTCGTCCCGGATAATCTTACAGCAGCGTCCGGCTGCCGCGCGGCCTGCGGCCACCAGGCTCGGTGACAGACCTGTGCCTGCCACTCCGAGCTCGTCCGGGATCGTGACTTCGACTGGCGGCGAATATTCGAAGTCCCCATTTCTTACGTCCGTCCGTGGCATCTTGACACGTCCAGCACGTGTGTCCCCCTTACAGTCCCTTTGGGGCGATGCGCAGCTGCTGAGGGTCACCGTCGGTCTCTCCGAGGGGTCTGCTGCACGTCCGCCATGCTCCCTGAAGCTCCCAGAATACCTAGCCCGAGAGTTTAGGTCAGGCCGTTCCAGCCCCGACCCCTGCAGCCAGCCTCTCCAGCCGTTTCCCCGGGAGGCTGGAGGAGAGAGCAGTTTGCTCACATTATGAAAATAGAGTTAACAGGCCAGAGCAACGGCACCGAGGCATCTGGGGGTGCACATGAATTACAGTCGGGACAAACACACGATGGCAGGCTCCTGGCAGCCACCGCCTCGTCCACCGGTGCGGCCCTGTCGTCTGAAGCAGAGCACGGGTCTTGGGGCACCCATGTCACGTCCTCTGTGCTAAGCGTCACCCGGCTCCACGTTTCTTGGCTGAAGGAGGCTGCCACGCGGGAGCCCCTGCAGAATCGAGGGTTCTAGGTGTGTGACTCAGTCTCCCCAGCTTGGCGACCACACGCGGCCATGGTCTCTGGGCCTTCCGACCCTGCCTGCTGGTGTCAGGCAGGCTCAGGACAGCCCAAGATGAGGCCCTTCTACTGCTTTCGGGGAGCTCTGTCTAACTCTAGCAAGCGCATGGGGAGACTAGTGATCTGAGGCGGAAGAGGGACCCAAAGTAGGCCAGACTGGGTCTGGCTGGCTGCTCCCTGCACCCTGAGTCGGAGTCTGCAGGGCCCTGGATGCATAGCAAAGCGTGGTGGGGGCGCCGGGCGGGCACCGTCTAATCCCTCCCGGGCTCCCCTGCCTGCCAGGACCTGCCTCGGGACCCTTTCTCCTGACTTTGTCTGGGACTCTGGCCTTGGGCTTGGTGCGCCAGTGACTCCATGTCAGTCACTGGATTCTCCTCCAGCTGCCAGCCAGGTGTCCTGACCAGCTTGCCACCACACCGTTGGCTCCCAGAAGGCTCAGAAGCCGGTCTGTGGGCTGGTGGCACTGGGGTTTCCTGCCTGATCAGAGGAGCCTTGTCTCTGCCTTTGGACACAGTTGAGCAAACCTTAAGATGCTGTCAGTCACCAGGAGTAAAGAAAAGGACCAGTTGTGTGTCAAGTGCCTGGAATGGCATTGGCCTCAGGCCTGGGAAATCAGGGCCGCTGCTCTGAGCTCCTTACTTTGGAGGCCACAGGGGTGTCTCTCCACCTTGTCAAGCCCAGGAGGTCAGGACCCTTCTGGGCCACGTGGTCCTGCCAGCCAGAGCCCCACCCCGTCTTTTAGATCATATTCCTGGTGCAGAGAAACGTAGAGTTCCCTTCCAGATGACCCTGCACCCACATCCGAGGCCTGTCTGCGTCTGGCCTGGGGGCTGCCATTCGCACCCTTTGGCCCAAGGAGCAGTGGCTTGTGGGGAGAGGGGGTGTGGGTATGGACAGAACTTGGACAGGCGGACTGGGCACGTGCGAGGGCCCTCCCGGTGCAGGACGGGGCTGTGCAGGAAGCAAAGGGCACAGATTGCAGGCTGGAGGCCAGCAGGAGCGGCGGGGTTGTGGTGGGCACCCGAGAAATGGTCGCTCTCAACATCCTGTTGGTGAACCAGCCTGCTCACGAGTCTGACCAATCTTGTGCTATGGTTCTGCGTCTACAAACCGCATCCACATGGGAGAGAGAGGTGGGGGAGGGGAGGCAGAGCGGGAGGAGAAGATGAGAGAGCTGCTCCGGCACCTGCCGTGTGGGGGGAGTTGTGTGGAGTGTAGCCAGAAGCAGGCCGAGCTGGGGCCAGAGACGCCGGGCCCATCTCTCCAGGTGGCGGCTCTACCGCCATAGGGGGTGGGCAAGTCAGTCCCTGGCGGTAAGACCAAGTGTGATTGAGTAAGACCGGGGCAGTCAAGGTCAGCCTATTTGTTCTGTCCGCTGGGATGCACGATTCAGGGAGAGAGGGCGGCAGGCCTCAGGCTCAGACCACAGCCACGTCTGCCCAGTGTTTGTGTGACCTACGCCTCTGTTCTGGGCCCCAGGAGACGAGCCTTGGTTTCTCTTCCTGATACTGCTTATTTGTTCTGTCTGGCTTGGTCCAAACCCCAAGGCTCAGCTGAGTTCCCCCAGGCCAGACTGCCCAGGACTCTCCCCGCTGTAGCCGTAGCCCTGCTGAGCTTTTAGGATTTGAGGGAGTAACCTGTTGCTGTGTAACAAACGATAGGAAAACCTCATGGCTCAAAACCGTCATAAACACAAATTATCTCAGTCTTTTCTGGGAGCAACCTAGCTAGTGGTCCTGAGTCAGCACTTTCCATGAGTCAGGAAGCCAGAGGGTGAGGCTTGAGTCCGTGTTGGAGGGTCTGCCACCAGGAGACCCCCCAAAGTTTGGCCAGCGGGTGTGGGCGGTGGGCAGGGGGCTCAGCTCTGCCTCCTGGGGCCTCTGCGTGGGCTGGCTTGAGCGTCCTGATGGCCCGGTGTTTGGCTTCCTCCGGAGCGGGGGACCCTACACGCAGCAAGCAGAAGGGGCTTGGAAGTCACATGCCGTCCCGTCCGTCTGACTCTGCTGGTGGTGCAGACCAGTGGGGCTGTGCCGTGGGAAGGGACCTGGCACGGTATGAATTCTAGGAGGTGGGGCTCTTCAGGGGCCCTCGGGAGGGCGCGCCCAGGCCTGAGATTCTGGCAGTCTCCTTGACTCCTTGACACAGAGCCGAGATCACTTCGGCATTCTGGTGCGTTCAACAATCACGTTCACGCACATTCTCCGTGTCGGGAGAAGTGGTAGTTCCTGGGGACATCAAGACACAGCCGAATTGCAGACCGGCGGGGAAGGCGATGCTCAGGCTGGACAGTGTTGTGTGTCCCAGGGCGGGGATGCTTACCGGAGCGAGCGGTGGGAACGCTTCGGGGGAGTCAGAGAAGGCTGCCTAGCACAGGGAAGGCCCACCAGGTCCTGAGGGAGGAAGAGGAAGTCTGCAGGCCGAGGGAGGGAGAGAGGAGAGAGGACTGGCATTCCAGGCGGGCAGACCCTGTGACCAGTGCAGAGCCCAAGCCACCTGGGGCAGGGGCTGGGGGTTGGGGGGCTCAGCACGGTCCTCTGAGGATGTCACTTCTCCCATGTGCTCTGATTTTAGAACCTCCCAGAACCAGTGGAAAGTTCCACATCCTTTGAATGTACTGTTAGGCAGGCAGAGGCCCAGGTTGCACTTGTCTGTTATTGCAACAAAGAAGCCTGTTGGAAAGCGCGGGGAGATTAAGCCTGGAGGAGCTGGCTGTGAGTTGGAACAGCAGGAACCACAGAAATAGTTTCCAACCGTGGAAAAGACTGCCTCATGCTCCTTGCCTGGAGGCAAACATGATTTCGGGGTTTCGGGGACTCCTCCCCAGTTGCTCAGATAGGGTGTGCGAGGGTGTGTATCTACACGCCCGTGTGCCATTTCCTTTGTTTTGGAAAAGGGCGCTGCCCCCTGGGGTGAGCACGCGCGCAGGGGTCCGCAGGAGCACACGTGACGACAGGCTTGCCCAGACCCCGAGAGCTTAAAGCCTGTGCTGAGTTTCCACCTACCTCCGCCACCCTCTAAAATGCATGAGACCTTTGATGTTAGGAAAAGTGAGGCTCCAGCTATTTACTTATACGTGTGGTTTGTGAGGTCTGCCCTATGGTCGGCTTCATTGCCATCTGTCTCGGATTGCGTATTCTTTTGGGGCAGAGACTTTGGGCTACGCCCCTCCCTCATGTGCTGTCCCTGGAGAGGGACTGCACGGGAGCATCTGAGACAGGACAGAGAACAGGGGAGGCGGTGGGGGGGGGCTCCAGCTCCACCTGATGCCTGGCACCCCCGTATCTTCTGAGTTGATGGGCGTGTCACCTGCCCTGCCCCTCCCCCCTGCGCACAGTCCCCCTTGGCATGCTCCGTCCCTCCCCCAGTCATCAGAGATCCCACGTTTCTTGGGCAGTTGGGTGGAAGCTGAGGGCTGAGCTCACACCTGGAAATCCCCCAAGAAGAAGGCAACACACACAGGCAGGCGTAGGCAGGGTGTGCTGGGGGCTGGGGAGGAGTCGGCCTGGGAGAAGACACACAAGGTCAATGCTTGATGGTTGGCAAAGGGAGGTGATGTCAGAGAACACTCTTCCAGCCCTGGAGCAGTTTCCGGGAGTGGAGGGAGGCCTGGCGCCAACCTGTCAAGTCACGTTCAACCGACAGTAGTAGTTGGACCTGCAGGGAGGGGCCTGGGGGAAGAGAGTACGTCCAACCGGCCAGCGGGAGGGGTGCAGCCTGGCCCCCCATCTCACCCTCAACCCCCCTGGGGTGAGGGCCAGGGTCGTATGAAGCCTTTGTGGGGGGGTCATGGTAGCTGGAGGACAGGCCCTGCTTTCTTTGCCCACCAAACGCAGAGGAGGGAAGGCAGAGGTGCAAAGGCAGGGCCTCTGCCCCACGTTGGCGGGCCCCAGGCTAGCCAGAAGCAGAGTCCAGCTCCAATCCCACTCAGCTGGGCTAGGACAAACCGAGTTGGGAGCTCCCCTCCCCACCAGGCTGGGGTGTAGCTGCCGACTCTGGTACCTTCTGCCTGCCTTGCCTTTTCCCCTGTGACTGGAGGAGGACTGGCTTCACACACCTTTATGCCTGAGATCCTGACTCTTCTGGGGCTGGAGGTGCCCTGCTCTGGGTGGCCGGGCCTGGTGTTGGAACCTGACTGGGATCCTGGCCTCTGGACATAGAATTTCTCTAAGCAGGTGTGGTTTGAGAGCAAAGGCTTGTGGCCCAGACATCCAGACACACAGGTCACTTTTCTCTTTGCTGAGCATTTAAATCCGATGTCTTAGAACGTCTACAGTGGTATTCCAATTTTGGTCTCTGTAGATAGGTCTTGAAAGGTATATATTCCTAACTGCACATTTTTTCCTGGGCCCAGGTGATTTCTCTTTTTTCAAAAATAGACTTTTTAAGTACAACTTTAGGTCCACAACTAAATTGGGTGGGAAGTGTGGATTTCCCATTACTCTCTGCTTTCATACGCCCACATCTCCCCTACCAGCAACATCCCCTACCAGAGCGGGGCAGCGGTCAGTGAGCCTACCTTGTCCCATCAGCCAGTCCACAGCTGACATTAGAGCTCACTCCTGGTGTGGCACATTCTATCGGTTTGGACAAATACCCGATGACATGTCTCTACCCTTATAGTATCACACACACTGCCCTAAAAACCCTGTCCCCAACCCACACGCCCTGGCAACCACGGACGGCTGCTGTCTTGCAGTTGTACCTTTTCCAGAATGTCATAAAGCTGGAATCCTATAGTGTGGAGCCTTTTCAGATTCGCTTTTTTCCCTTCGTAACATGCATTGAAGATCCCTCCCTGTCTTTTCGGGGCTTGATAGCTCATCTCTTTTTAGTGCTGGAATATCTTATTTAGGCCTAAATGCACCATAGTTTACTTATTCATCACCAAGAAAAGCATCTTGGCTGTTTCAAAGTTCCGGCAATTAATAAAGCTGCTGTAAGAATCCACGTGCAAGTTTCTGTGTGAATGTGGTCTTCAACGTCTTTGGGTAAACACCAGAACATGACTGTGGGGCCATATGGTGGGTTGTAGTTTGTAGTTTAGTAGGAGATGGCCAAAGGGTCTTCCACATAGCCCCACTATTTTGCGTTCCCAGTGGCGCAGAATGGGTGTTTGGGGTTGCCAGCGGCCTGGGCCTCAGCATTCCAACAGGCTGGAGCAAAATCTTGTTTGAACGTGTGCTTCCCTGATGCTACATGATGGGGAGTATCTTTTCTTGGGCCCGTCCCCGTGTATCTTCTTTGGCGAAGTGTCTAACTAGTTTGTTCATTTTCTTATTGTAAAGTTTGAAGTTTTTGTGGTTGTGGGTTTGGTGTATTTGGGCTAATAGTTCTGTATCAGATGGGGCTTTCGAAAATATTTCCTCCTAGTCTTTAGTCTTTTTATTCCCCTGAGGCAATTTTTTTATTCTATTTTCTGGATTTTCCAAAGTGAGAATCCATACCATGTTTCCCTTAACAAAGTCCTGGTCCGGACAGACTTGAGCAAAGCTTAACTCAAGATCCATAGATAGGTTTAGGGAATATCCCTGAAACCTCCTAATTTGTGTGGATATGTACACACACACACACACACACACACAATTTTTTGGGAGGGAAGAGGGCCCACAGCTTGTATTGGAGTCTCAAAATACTCAGGGTCTAACTTAGATATATCTGAGTGGACCTGAGGAACCACTTACATCTAAGACATCCTCAGACTTGCGGCTGGTTCTGGAGTTGTTCAAATATGCCGGCAACAATCAAAATTCCTTTGGATCTAGGAGACTCTGGAATCCTCTGAAGTGAGGGAGATTTTCTTAGATAGGACACTTCCCTCAGGGGAATCAGGCTCAATGGACAAAGAGACACTTACTCTTTCATAGGTGTTCTTGAATGCTGCTTGAGAAAAGCCCAAGGAGACTGAGGTATCATGTACCTTGAATCCCTTGGACTTCTGAGCACAATGAAGGCCAGTTTCATCTCTAAGGACAGGCAGGAATTGTAACTGATGAGTATGATGAAGACAAACTGTAAGAGGTCCGCTTTGCCTGCATCTCAGTTACCAAGATTGGCAGATGGAAGCCTTCCTCAACCAGGCATTTGCTGATGTTTGCAAAATTAATTTAGTAATATTACAGTTATATATATATATATACTGAATAACTAAGTACTGTGGGAGAGATCTGCATATTGAGAAAAGCATAAACAGAAAGTAGACCGAGCTGCACAGAAGTGACTGGTCACCTGAATCGGTCGAGGAAATGTCCGTCTCAACAGATTCCAGGGTGACCAGACGACAGCGGCTTCCCGCGGACTGCCCGAGTTAATGCAGGTGGATGCCTTTGCTTTCCTGTCCCACCTTGCATGCACACACACTGAGTTTAAAAAGACCTTCCCAAGCAGAGACTAACTTTGCTCAAAATATATAAGCACACTCACTGAATGAAGTTGGAAAAGAGAAGAAAAATCAGACTTACTTCAACAGAGCCTGAGTAGTTTTAAGGCAAACTGAGAAGTCAGTAAATAGAAACCGATCCTGTGTCTCATGTACATAATGGCTATTGGCTGGATCCATGATTAGAAGTGCTGACCCAAGGAGTTACTAGGAGGGAGGGTTTACAGTGTTCACAAATACAGATGATCAGCCCTCACTCCTACCACCTTCTCCCCGGGATCCTGAATCAGTGAAATGGGTATTTGCAGGAAGAGTTAGGGGTAGGCCCACTTACATTTTTTTTTTTTTTAAAGCACCCTGGTGATTCTGATGCCCATATTGGTTTGAAAACTACTAGCCGGATCATCAAATGCTCTCAAATATAGATGCAATTTATGAAGTGTTCATTCCATGTAATTATTCAGTTTCCATATAATTATTTTCTCCCTTGTATGAACCAAAAGAAAATAGAGCTTTTGATTAAAAAAAAAAAAATCATTCCACTAATAGCACTTAAACTTGTTTCTGTAACTTCAGAAGCTGATCAAGGTAATTTTGGAAGGAATATTGTATATAACATCTCTAGAAATGATCAGAAATCTTGCTTTCTGACTTTTCAGATCACAACGGTTGATGTAACCTCCACTTTTGACTTTGCATTTCCAAACTTAGAAACTGGAGATACTTAAATTAAAATCTGAAATTAATCAGGATGCTTTGCTATTAGCTTTACTAATATTATCTAGAATGTGGCTATAGCGGTCTGCAATCCAATAGCTATTTCTGAGTATACTATTTTCTAAATGGTGTAAGAAATTGACAAAACTTGTCCTCATAATTCAGTCTTTCCCTTACTATTAGTGAATTTCAAGGATTTGTTTATGATTTTTAAAAACTTATGTGAGGCTTGCTTGCCATTACCTCTTCTACTGAACTAGCACATCCTGGCAAATGTCCCCCAATATCCACCCGTCCAGCAAAGAAAACTTAAGGTGATTATGTGTGTGCTTTTTTTTTTTTTTGTTTAATTGTATAATTCATTTATACAGAGAAATCATTGGATTATCTATTTACAGTCTTTTTCAATTTTCATTTCCACTGGCCAGACCGAGTTCACGTAATAGTCAACATTTACTTGAGTGGATCACCAATATAGATCTGCCATGACACAGGGCTTTAGTTTTCCTTCCTTAAATAATATGCCTCATTTGAACAGAAACACTTTACAGGAAAAGATTCATTAGTCTTTTTTCCCCTCTTGTGAATAAATCCACCAAAACTGATCTAATATGGCCAAATTTTCAACATATTTCATTGTTTCCTTTCAAACCCACAAACCAAGGCAAATAAAAGTCACTTCCCCCAAGCCTTCTACGACTTACTACAGACCCTCAAGTTTAGCTTTTACTATCTCCTTTCATGTTCTGGTGCAACCAGACATTTTTACTTTAAGACAAAACTACTCACTCTCTTAGGCCCTCTTTTTTTGTGTGTACAGTTTTTCTAAACTTACTATCAGTCAACTGCCTTCCCTCTGAAACATCCAACAAAAACCTTATGGCGTTTTTCTGTCAGTAGTCCCGAATACATGGGAGTCATTTCCCGTGTATTCACCACTCTGACGTGCTACACTTTAAAAATTGCAATGTTCTTAATTGGCTCAAAAACAGTATGGCTTGGTTTCACTTGGTAAAGTTAATATGATTAAAAAAAAGATATATATATATATATATATATATACACACATATATATATATATATATACACACACATACATACACACACATTTTTAATCAAAGAAGAAAAATAAAGACATGCCAATTTGAAAAGGCAAAGGCATCAAAGTAAAAAAATAAAAGCAGACACTAAAAACTACTTTACAGATTAAAAAAAATTAAATAATTGGCAGGTTAAACGGATGAAAAATAAGGAATGTGCAGTGAAAAACAAATATAAGGCATTCCAGTTGATAAAATGGAAAACTTGATGAGTTTTATGCTTTGTTCTCCAAGGACTTTATGTTTCAGTGTAAGTTCTGAAATATCATAAACATACACTGCAGGAAGATTTTAGGTGCCAATGCTACAATTTCAAATCTGCAAACAAAGTTTATCAGAGAAACACTGGTAAAATCCCAGTATTTGCAAAACTTTGGTTTTTGGCAAATATTGTAAATATCACAATTGGCTGGTATTAGAGAATCATGATGAATGCAGGATAAGGAGAAAATCCATTTCATAAATATTTCATTTGATTAAAAATACCAGGTTTGCATGTTCTACATAATCTGGGGAAAACATCTTTAAAAAAAAAAAAAAAGGCTACAGTTTAATAGCAATCTGCACGTATCTTTAGCTGCCATTAAAAAAAAAAAAAAAAAAAAAGGAACAACCACCCAAACCAACCAAAAACATAACAAATGTTAAGACTGGTATTAAGCAGTCCTGCAGTGCTCCGATGCTCACATTATAAGAAAAACAAACTGTACACATTTATAAATAAACAGTCTCCCCACCAGTTAATACACAGAACTTCCTTTACACCAGAGTCTCTTTCCGTTTGCCATCGACCTGGGCTCTGTCTCTCGCCTTTCGGAGGCCAGGCTGCGTTTGGCGAACTTTCGCACTCTTCATGTCCTCTGCTGTGTGCCCTGGGCAGCCGCTCTCTGAAGCGTCTCCAGCGCCTTGGACCTGAGTCACACTAGATGCCGTGGACACCCTTCTCTGGGCTCGGACGTTCCCAGCAGAGGGGCTGTTCTCCTCGCCCTCCTCGTGGAGCTCCGGCAAGCCCTGCGGCTCGGCTGGGCCAGCAGCCTGCTGGAAAGGAGCAATGGCGGCGCGGATGCAGTTGAACCACTGCTGCTTGTGGAACACGTCATTGGCCTGCAGTGTGTGTGACTGGCCCGGGGAGGGGTCTTGGAAGCGAACTCTGAAGATATTTTTAGCTAGAAGAATAAAAAATGTTAAAGACTTTTTAAAAAGTTTATTGAACAATAAAGTCAGCCTACAGTCTTAATATGGGTGGTGGCGTTCCTATGCCAGGCCTGCCCGTTAGGCAGACACATCCAGTAAAGACCACCAGTCACTTATGCGATGCGCCTGCGGGTGTCAGAGCAGCAAAGAACCTGACAACTGTTTCAGGGGCGGAACAGGTAGGTACAGGACAATGAAATCCATTTCGTTAACAACTTTTTGTGTAAGGACAGAATTCTTAAAGATTAAAGCTAAATTCATTTACATTCTGAGTTTCTGTTTATGTAAACTACCTTAAAGCTTGTATTTTTACCTTTATCTGAGTTGCTGAAAGCCCCTCGGAAGGACCCTCCCATCCTCACATCTCCATCCTGCAGGTCTTCCAAGACCAGCTCTTGGACAGGGATTGGCTGCCGATAAACCTGGTAGAAGTGACGCTCATTTCGTGTAACAGGCCGAGTCAAAACCAAGATGTCTTGAAACAGGAATATGTAAAGTTTCTAGAGAAACAAGAAACAAATACATCCTAAATGTGAAACTTTGTGATTTTAAGTGAGTGAAATCCATCCTTACAAATGACCCCATAAAGACCGTGATTTCAAGGCTATGCATGTTCTACTTGGAGAACTTTTCTGATCTCAGATGATATAAAACTTATTTTTATCAGCATGTAACATTAGATTAAGGATTCACCTTTACTCAAAACTGACTAAACTCCATGCACCACAAAGACCTACCAGTAGTAACACACCTGGAAACACCAGTATTGTATACCAGTTTTCTAACAAAATAAGGATTAAAAAAATGCAAGCTGCAAAATGTTAATGGTTCTTCTTGTCCCACAGAAGTGTAAGCTTTATAGAACAATTAGGCTTCATGATAGAAATCAGAGATGTCAGGTTTCAACTTTTTCCAAAAAGAACCTCAACTTATAAATTGGGTCTCTACGGGCAAACAGGTGATGGGGATGAAGGAGCGCACTTGTGACGAGCACTGGAGGTGTACGGAATTGCCGAGTCACTACATTGTACACTTGAACTTAGTACTACCCTGTATGTTAACAAACTGGAATTAAAATAAAAACCTAAAAAAACCCAAAAAACCCCAAACCCAAATAACTGGGCTTCTTCCTGAAAAGCACCTAATGAAAAAAAAAACCATTCCACTGGGGCGCCTGGGTGGCTCAGTCTGTTAAGTGTCTGACTCTTGGTTTTGGCTCAGGTCGTGATCTCAGAGTCATGATATCGAGTCCCATGTCAGGCTCCACGCAGGGCATGGAATCTGCTTGGGATTCTCTCTCTCTCTCTCTCTGCCCCTCCCCCAGCTTGGGTGCTCTCTGTCTCAAATAAATAAATAAATCTTAAAAAGAAAAATTCCATGCTTACATTTTATTCTAGCAGGTACTTTTATAATTAATATTTAAAAAATTAGTTTGCTTTCATTCAATCTACTGTAGAAATTTGTTTAGTAGTGCTAAAAGCTACTTCCATCACTATATACTCTTTGAAAAATTTTCTGAAGGATATGCTTTTTTATTATAAAACTAGTAATTTATTTAGAAAGGAACTCCTAGCCAAACAAGTTGATTTATGATTCAAAACTAAAAAATAAAGTATAAAATGCTCTCCACCAAGACATTTAAGTCATTCTGTCACAAAAGAAACCAAAGTTTGCTTTATGAAAGCTAAATATAAAATAAGCTATTCTAATATAGCTGTAAAATAAGAGCCGGTGCCCTTCTTTCACTGCCTGATGAACTCACTTTAAAGCCTGCTCTATGACTTAGGCAGAAAAAACTGAACAAGGCAGAAGGATGAAAGAACAGCTTCGGATTAGTGAGTATGAAAATATGCTCACGTGTCCACTTTTATTCTTCAGCTCCCCGTGGCAGAGTAATACTTTGCTCGCTTCAATTCTAGGATCCTTCTGCTTTTCATCTAGATACTCCAGCTTGTCAATGTAATACTGGCATTCTGATTCACCTTTCTTCAAGTTGATATCAGAGAGAACTCCTTGTATTATCAGTATCTAAAAATCAAGAAATCAATGAAGCATTTTCAGCATATTAACTTTACTCTGTTTCCCTGCAGGGCTAAAACATTCTATTAAGATGACTTAAAAGCTTGAAGGGACTCTAGAAATCTGATAGTAGTCAGTCCCTTCATTTTACAGATGAAAAAACAGCCTCAGCTAAATTAGATGATTTGCCCAAAGTTATACAGCTAGCTAGTGGAAGAGAGCAGATATTAGCATCTAGTCTTTTGATTAAAATACAAGTAAGTATACAGTGCGTTTGGTCTCTTTATTGCTTAGTGCATTACTGTATTGGGTACTTAAAAAAACAACAGAATGTTTCACCATGCTGCCCAATGCCTAAGATTTGAGAGTATCGCTGTATACCTTTCTAAGGCCAGCTAATATACATAAACTTGAAAAACATATGAATCATTTACTGGACTTACAGCTTCCTCCAGAGGCTGAACATCAGGGTGGTCTTTTGGAGTGTGTCTAAGAATTTCTTTTAACAGTAAAGGGTATTTGACCAAACGACTTCGGGGAATATCTAGGAAGCTCCAAAGATCAAGTTTTCGGCTGAAAGGAGACTCAAGACATCGCTGGAGGAAGTCTTGGACTCGTGGATCTTGTTTCTTCTGATCAAGAAGAGCTTTGGCTGCCAGCTGGTTACTACAGTAGCCTTTGTAAGCATTCAAGCCTGGCAACTGAAGAAGAGTAAGAGAAAACATGGTATGATACATGTTTTGTGAAAACAACAAACACAGAATTTACAGCTCATTCTCAAAGTTTAAATAAGCTGTGAAAATTTCCCTGCAGGTGGTAATTGGGGAGGGTAGTGTTCTGAGCCAACATCAGAATGTCCTTTTCTAATTTCCCTGTAATTTGACTAAATCCAACTGAAGACCCATGACTTCTACTTTCTCTCAGCCTCAATTGATGCTAGTCTTTTCTATTCTCAGGGCATCTGAGTTCCTCTACCAGGGGCACCACCACCCTTGAGACTGTGTATGTACTTGACGATCCTTTCTCTAGATTATAAATGTAGAGACGTCTGTCATCACTGAATCCCCAGTGGTCCCTCCTAGAATAGCACCTAGCATCTAGCAGGCACTCAAACGTTAATGGAACAAAACAGATTAACACGGGAATTGTGTCCAAAGAGGAACATATTTTTAAAACAAATAAAATCACATCATTCATAAAGTATTTTTTTAAGTAAACACCATAACTTCTCACAGTGTTTACTTGGCATATATGTAAAAAACTATTTTGTGTAAGCAATGCGCTCCATACCCAGTTCACAAGAATGTGACCGATTTGCTCTACTGTTCCACCAGGTTTGGTTGCTTCTCCTATTCTTGCCAGTAAGTCTGAAATGCAAAAAAGGCAGAAATATCAATAACAAATTTATTTAGGAAAATAAAAAATTTATTTATTATTTATTTATTTAAGAAAATAAATAATTTAGCACTAAATCAGAAGTTTATATTTAAAACAACTTGTGTTGGGGTGCCTGAGTGGCTCAGCTGGTTAAGCATCTGGCTCTTGATTTCAGATCATGTCATGATCTCAGGGTCATGAGAAAAAGCCCCATGTCGGGCTCTGTCCTGGGCATGGAACCTGCTTGAGATTCTCTCTCTCCCTCTTCCTCTGCCCCTTCCCACCACACCCAGTTTGCCCTCTCTAAACAACCACCACCACCACAACAACTACCTCCGTTAATGCTGTTCAGATACGAATGAAAATTAAATGGCATCTCTTACCTTCGTGGAGAGGTATGTAAGCATCCAAATCACCAAATATATGGGTGAGTTCCTCTTCTGACATAATAGACAGCTTTAACATAGGGTCATGGTAGGCCTATCAGAAGGGAGAAGTATGTCACCAAAGAGATCAAGCAAATAAAACATGATGAGAGACCTTCCTTGAACGCAAACATGACTAACTATATAAAAGCCACGCGTGGATTCTATTTGTGATACATAAACTACTCAAACACATTCTCTTACTGATATTCATATTTGAAGAGATTTGAAGCCATATAAGAAGTTTATAATTTGTGAAATATATTTTTTTACAACTAGGGCATGTGATAAAAAGTTATTTACTGACCTTCCTCGCAAGTTTGAGATCCTCAATTAAATCCTGTTCACCTCGGGACATTTCATATATCGCCTAAAGAGGAAAAAAAAAATCCAGCAAACATTATAGGTCATTCCTTCTTTTGAGAAAGGAAAATTATAGGCAATGGCTATTTATCATTATTTAACTGATGTTTTGAAGAGTGCTTTTTAAAGTGACTCCGTGTGAAAACTATCATTCAGAATGGAATCTCAAATAAGAGGCTGCCATCATGTCTTACAACTTCACTCCATTAGAGTTAACTTTAATGACCACCACTACTCAGAGTGCTGCTGCCCAGCGTGGGTGATGGGTCATGACTGAGATATTAAAGCACAGCTGATTTCTGCCTTAAGCATTAGTTTGCTATTCTTCTGACAAAACACATGTTTAAAACACAGGGACGATTTTTTTTTTTAAGTATAAGCCAGCTTACCTCTTGTCGTTTGATTTCTTTGGTAGTTAAAGACTCTTTCATATTGACGTCTAACATCTCTGACCATAGGACGCTGCTTCTCCTTTTGGCAGGTGTTGGGACTGTTGATCTGCTTGATAACTTCTGGGCAGAAGCTGGGGATCTGCTGTCACCACGAAGGGTAAATGACTTAAAATTTAAAAAAAAAAAAAAAAAGAAAGAAAAAGAGGTGAACAAAAGAGAGAGTTAAAGGATATAGTAATTATTCCTTTTTCTTAAAAAAAAAATAGACAAATTAAAAACAAAGTTCTGAGAATTTCTCAAGCTTCAATCTACCATTCTAAAATATTTATCAGCCAAAATTACATTTCTGGGAATAAAAACTACCTAAGACTGCTTTGATATAAGATGTAACGTAATATAATGGAGTTATATAAATACCATTCTCGTAAAAATATTCCTTACTAGCATGTTAAAAAAAAAACCCCAAAACTTTATGTTCAAATATAACAGTGTAAAACTGTTTGAACAACTCAAAGAAAAATACAAATTTTAGGCTTCTGTACAAAGTCCCCTTACTACATTACTCACCTCTCAGCCCCATCCCTTGCTTACCTGTATTGTTTGACCAAAGCGCCGGACTGCTCCATTTCTTACAGGAGAGATCAAATTTGCCAAGGATGTGACCCGAGCGAGAGGTCGAACTCTTTTATTGCTTGGCTCCTGTAAAAACAAAAACAGATTACACTAAATGTGTATTTAGGTGTAATGGTTTCAAACAAGTTTGGACAAAGTTGAACACTCTCAAAAACCAGTATTTGTACATTATAAAATAGAGAAACATGAAACTCTGAAAATGAATATTGTCCTTTATTGTTAAAATACTAAGAACACTATTGAGTAACCAGTAAACTATTAAAAAAACTAATGGTATGAGAAAGGCCAGCTAAGTATCACTTTGAGAACAGAACAAATATTATCACTGCACAAAAGAAAAACTAAAATGAAAACAAAGACACTAGATTCCAGAATTCTATAGAACTTTTTAGTTTAATATAGAGAGTCACTTTTAAAAAGTACCTTATTATTACGAAAAATTTCAAACACACACAAAAGTGAAAAGTAACAGCATCATGGATCCCAGTACTTATCCCTCGGCTTCAGCAGTTTTTGGTGTGAGAATTGCTTCACCTATTTTAAAGCCAATCCCAGACATCATATCATTTCATTCTTAAGTACTTCAGTTAGAGAATAGCTTTTAAATAAACCTATCTGCTGCTGGAACGGGCCAACTTGGAAGGAAGAGCATCCCTGTTGTGGGATGTACACAAGCAGAGGCGGGACAGGGTTAGGAGAGAACTCAGGGTCTGGATCAGACCGACTGGGCCCAAATCCTGGTTCTAGCACTTGCTAGGGAATGTCCTGGGCCTCAGTCTTCTCATATGTGAAATGGGACCAATATCAGACCTTCTCTTCTACAGTTGTTGTGAAGATTAAGTAAGATATGTTTAAGTGGCCTGAACAATGCCTAGAACACATTAAGTTTCTGCTATTACTAACATTCTTAGAGATATTTCCACTTACTACATAAACACTGGGATTTATGAATAATTAGGTTCTCTTTCAAATATTTAATTTGTTAACTTCAAGGAAAAACAAATACAAGCTGAGAAGAAATAGTTATTCTACACATATTGTCTCAAAAATAATACTTTAGTAAACACATCACTTAATCATTCAAGAATCTCAAAGCTTAACAGATCACATTATTTTAATTTTACTGCTAGGGAAATGGAGGGACAGCATTAGGTGACTCCTAAAGCTACTGAAATAAAGAACATCAGGCAGGTCTGTCTTTTTACATGTCTAAGGAATATATTTATTTGTATTTGGTGCTTTTGACAACTGTGGCATACTTGACAAAATAATTCTGATGATAATTCAGAAGGATATATAATTAAAAATAAAGAATAAAATAAAAATAAAATGTAAAAATTACCGTTGAGAAATGACAGATGAAAACTTTTCTTCTAAAAATTCTTTGATATGACTAATGTCATATAAAAAACTAAGGGGTGAGAAAATGGAGTAAAAATAGTCCTCTTACTACTAATTTAAGAATAAAATGGCAGAAAAGAGTTAAAATTCTCTGGAAAGAACCTTCAATGATTTGAATCTTCAATGACGCAAGACCTATTATAACTCCTAAAGGTACACATTCATATCAGAAGGGAATGTGACTTACTAAGTAAGGAGACTGGGCAGATAAGGCCTTCAAAGACCAGCTCCGGTCTTTGAAGGCCCTAAGAGGTAGAGTTATAGACCAACTCTCTCCCAACAAAGTAATTAACCCCAAAGTAAAACTTTGAATATAAAACCACTAATGTGCAAATGTTAAATGAACTAAAAAAGAAGCCTTCAAGATATGTAGTAAAATGACACACTGTGTGGCCAAGGACATGTGCGGATGCCTTTACAACACACATCTGTGCAAGACTGAAGTGACACATGCATGGGCAGAAGGTCCGGCAGAAGGCATTCCTTTCTATTTAGTAAAGACAGTACAAAGAGTCTTCTGTTTGAGCAGAGATATAATTACCTCCTCACAAAGTAAGATATGCCAATGCTAACTAGAAACAAAGCAGTTGTCAGAAGGTTCTGTTCTACTTTTTGGAAACACGGGTTAATTCCTCTTCCCTGTTTAAAACGTAACAAATTTGACTTCCTAATAAGTCACAAGATCAGTCATTTCAACTTAACACATCTTTGGAAATGTGCTCTTCCCAGTGAACTTGGAAAGAAAAGTTAGTTTGGATGGGAGGACAAGAGCTTTGGGCCCATTTTATTTTATTTTATTAAAATCAGGTTAATGATAAAAAATTCTTATCTTTATAGGATCAGTTACTGTTCAACTACTTATTTCCTGGTAACTCAAAATTATGTGGTATTTAAAGTTAAGACTACAGAATTAAGATTTAATTGAATGTTAGTTATTATATAACAATTATATAAACAATAAAATGTTAATAAATAATAAAAAGTTAAAAGTAAAAAAAAGTTAGGTGTTAAATATATCTAAAACATCTTTCTGAAATTAATACGCAGTCCACTTAGGGTGGTGGGCTGTTTACGGTGAGCAGTATTTGGTAGTTAAATGCGTTCTACAGTTCTTCAGAAAGCCATCTATCTCCCATCTTCACAAAGGACAGTCTTAGTTCATCTGATCTCAACTGTCTTGGTAAGAGTTCCAGGCTAGCTCAGTCACTAGAGCAAAAGACTCTTCAAATGCCCTGGTAAGTAAGTAAGTAAGAGCAGTACTAAATCAGGAATGGGGGGCGGGGTAGCTACCTCTGTACTTTTCACACATGTTTTTGGAGATCCAAAAGTAAAGGACCCACTCCCTCCCTAAAAGGACATATGCGATGAATGTTTAGGAGACACAACACAAACTTTTAGAATATATATTTCAAGAGTATGAAAAATTTCAATAACTTAAAAAGTATGATTGAAATGTAAAGCTGAAGATGGTTCACCTCTAACCTTAGGATACGCATACAGTATTTGAGAAAAAATATCACACAGAAGAAATTTCTGTAGCGAAGTGACACAGATTAGGCAGTCACCTATTATATTATAGGGTCACCTTAAAGGACGGAACAAAAATTTCTTTTAAAATACAGGTTAGGATTCCACCTATGTAAGCTACAACCAAAAGGAGTTTTTCTTTAGAGATCCAGATGAACTGTCCAAATGATCTTGGTTTGGTTATTAAGAACCTAAACATTAGCACTGGTCACAAAACTATTTCAAAGACAGAATTTTTTGAGAACTGGTATTACATCCACATTTGCCACTTTGCACACACAGGATGCAGGCACAGTGTTTCAAGGTAAGGAAGGCAGAGAGGGGCAGGAGTCTACCTGTTTCACCATCACAAAAATAAGGCTTACGAGGTTTTACTGCTGCTGTTATTACCAGTCTGCAGTGCTATTAACAGTGTCGTGGCAAATACAAAAAGCTTAAAAAGAGCCAGTGCAGATGGTGAAACTATATACTCTCCTCAAAAGACACTCCGAACATCTAGGAGAATAAACAAGGAATACCAACAAGATTTCCATACACAAGAACTTTCTCCTATAGCCAATCTTCCACCAGGGCCAAAGTTCACAGAGATGGAAAAATACCCCAATACCTTGAACATAGATTTATGTTGTTTATTTTGGCGAGGTTTTAACCAGACTATCTAGTTCAGCCAGGCAATCACATGCATTATTTTGGCGAATCTGTTTTTAGACTGACTTTTTAACCAATTTATTTTGCTAATCCAGTTGTAAACAGAACATTGTTAAGATGCATTTTAAGTCTTTTACTAGGATGTACCTTGCACATAAAAACAAAAACATGGAAAACTTGTGAATGCAGTTTTTTTTTTAAATAAAAAGTTTTTTTCTACTAACGTCATGAAAGAGACTAGGAGGGTCTCTTCTATAGTCAACCAAATCAACACTTAAGAACAAACAAACAAAAAAATAGGGGCTCAGTCAGTAGAACATGAGACTCTTGACCCTGGGGTTATGAGTTTGAGCCCCACAATGGGCACAGAGTTTACTTAAAAAAAAAAAAAAAAAATCATAGTTAAAAACAAGAACAAAAAATCCAGTATATATCTGGGTTTATTTGTTTGGGTTATTGGATGCATAATCTCTCATTGGCAAGAACTTTAAAATAAGAAAAAAGAAAAGAAAAAATATTTATAAAAGGATAAAAGAGTTAAAATTACATAGGATTTCTTTGCTTTCTACTTAGAAATAGTCAAATTTAGTCATTTATTTAAAGGCTGTTATTGCTAGTACTAAGAACCTAATAACATTCCTGTGTTTTAAATTTTTGGTATAAATATATGCCAGAAATATGGCTGGTGCCCAATACCAACCAAAAAAGACTAGTTCTTGATGGTCCAAAAGATGATCAGTTTCAGTCTTTACACTGATGACCATGTATGATTTGCCCTACTCAAAGGAAATGCTTACACATTTGAGAAAACTGAAACATAAAAGTAAAAACCAAAACCAAACGGGAAAAACAAAACAAAACAAAACAAAACAAAAACCCAAAGCTAAACTCTACCAAATGAAAGCATAACTCCTAAAGATGGCAGCACTGGAACTACCAGAAGATGTGTGTACGTCGGATACATGGCTTGCTGAAGCACAGGACAGACCACGCGTATTGAAAATGTACCATTCGGTAAGTCTGGATGCCAGTACATAACCGCAAGACTATTAGCACAATGTAGATAAGAAGTATCCAGTTAACTGAACGCAGGAACACCAACTGTCCTCAAGGTGATAATGTGGCATATACCATAGAGTAAGCAGTAAAAATAGGAGGATCCATGTAGTATTCGATCAACTGTCAAAATTAAATAAAATGGCACAAAAATCACCTGACTTATTTTTCTAAGTGTTCATAAATACTTTTAAAACCATGACTTCAGACAATTAAAGCAGGAAGGGGAGAAGTAACCGAAATAATGGTTTCATGGTTTAAGTGTTTTAACTTTTTCCTTTCAAAAAAAAGTTGCACACATAAACTTATCAGATATGGAGAGAAAAATAAAAACAAGACAGCATTTCAGTTTCCATCTGTTCACTGGTGTGAAACTTGCACCGAAGGTTTTCTTATTTTCCTTCTACCCCGAAACACAGGTCCTCAGACTAGGTAATAGAAGCGCAAGTTAAAAAGAACAAAGTATTAAGCATCAGAAATGTGACCAATTTAACCAACTTTAGCCGCGTACGCATTTAAAGTCCTTTTTGTATAAAAGTCTGAGTACACTCCGGCTTCGCTGAGTCGAAACCTCACGCCCGCACAGAAATCCGAGTCCGGCCTCGCCACGAAGGCCCGCAGTGCGGTTTAGGGTCACCGTGCTCACAAGCTGGGGGACTCGCCCGGGTCTCGGGAAGCCGCGCACTCACCTCCTGCTCTCTGAAGGTCGGACTGCTGACGTCCAGGACCCGTATGGTCCTCTTGATGGGCAGCAGACCTCCCACCTCGTCATGAGCCACCATGCTGCCCTCGGTGCCCCGCACACCCTCAGTCGCCGGGAGCCGAGCCGCCCTACCGCGCGGCCCCGCGGGCGCACAGGCTTCCCCTCCGAGGCCCCGGCTCCCGGGCGGCCATCCGCCTCCGCGCTCCCTCGCGCCGCCACCGCTCTGCCGCAGCCGCGCGATCCACCCAGACCTCGGGGCTCCGGGGGCGGGGCGGGGCGGGGGGCGGAGCCTGCGCACACGTGACCCAGCGTGCCGGACCCGGCGTGCCGGACCCGGCCCCTGGCGCTCCCTTTCCTCCTGCAGGCGGCTCCAGGAGACTGCAGGAGCTTGGGGGTTTCTGCAGCCCCTCCAGGCTCGAGGGGACCTTGGGTCCCTGTCCAGGCTTTCCTGGTCTCGGCGGCGTTCCGGAAGGGAACGAACCGCCTGTCCGCGCTACCTGCTCCAGCGCTCGCCACAGACGGGTGTCTTCTCAGACCCTGTCCCCCGGAAGGAGACCCAGCGGCGGCAACCTGACAACTTCTAGTCAGGAGCTGAGAGTCAGGCCCGGTAAGCGCGCGCCAGACAAGCCGGACGATGCGAGGCGCTTCTGGTGCGAGCGCACTCCCCACCGCCAGAGCCGCCGGGCCCTTCCGCGGTCCTCGGGCCCGGCCGGCGGTCGGTCAGCCGGCTCTCCCGCAGGGGCACATGCCTTCCCTGTGTGCCTCAGAAGCGCGCTTCCCGTGGGACACATGTTTCACACCCTGAATACAAAAAGGCGATTTCTAATAACGGAATCCTGCTCTATTCGGAAATGACTAATCCTGATCGGGTCCTAAAAGAGTCAAAAGGCTGTTTTAGAAAGGTGACTTGCACTTTACTGGTAGAGAAACGAGGTCCACAGCGGTGAAGTAGCTTACCTCAGGTCACACATTAATGACGGCCTCTTCTCCGGAAAAACACCGCTTATGTTGACTTGATAGGCCTGCTGAGCAGCAGACTTTCCTCAACAGAATGTACGTACCCTATCTTGGAAGGGAGGACTTTATCTTAACTGTACACTACTATGGTTGATACAATGCCAGTAATTTGCAAAAAAGTTTCTGTTCTCAGGATTTAATTAGGATCAGAAAAATCTGAGCAATCTACGGAGAAGGCGCTATTCTAGATATCGTAGACGAGAAATAGATTTCATATTTGCTCCTAAAGTGCTAACAGACCATTATGTGAACGTAGGCTACCCCAAGAGAGAAGTCAGACAGCTTCTGAAAATTCCCACGTCAGTTGTACAGCTAGCTACCAAGTGCCACAGGCGCTCAGCAGGAGAAGCCGCTTCCAGCAGTCTTCTGAGCAGAGACAGGGCTGGGAAACATGGGACAGAAGACATTGTATGATGTTATTTGACTGGAGCTGGAAGGCCACGTTATGTTCTTCATGGGCCCAAGTAAGGGAAAAGTGCAAGGATTTCCCAGAAGGGCATGAAGGAGTGAGCTCACACATTGCAGTCATGGGCTGTGGGTGAAGACAGATGAGCAGAGGATTTTATTGAGCAGGTGAGAGAGAACAGAAGTTATGTTATGTGTAGGTTGATCTATCAGATGGTTTGAAAAACGACTGGCAACATAATACAAAAATCACCATCAGTTACCAAGAAGTTACCCTAAGGTAGGGACAGTGGGAAAGGAGAAGGACACATGCAAGGGGCCACACACTGAAAAGTCAAAGATGCCCACAATTTTAAAGTTAGGAGGAGAACTATTAATGCACATAAAGAAATACGGAAGAATGAGCTTTGAAAGAAAATTCCGAGTTTCATTTTTAGATCTACTGACGTGGTGGAAGAACATGAAAATGAAAATACTGGGCTAGTACTTGGAAATGCTGGACAAAGACTTGAAAGAGGCCAGAGGGCAGACTTGGACTGGGGAGTCACATACACAGGGATCAGAGTGGGAGCTAGGAGTGAATGAGATGCTTGGGAGAGAAAATCTGGACAAAAAGAACAAGGGTCTAAAGATCTAACTTTGGAGAGATGCCAAGGGAAAAAAGACTTATGCAAAAGGAATAGTCAGCAGAAAAGCAACATAGCAAGATGCCAAAGGAAGAAAAGGTGTTAATTACAGCAAAAAGGTTAAGAAGGGTAAGAAAAGCTGCATGGATTTAGTGATTACAAGTTTAATGAGGCCCTGGAGTGTGCTAGTTCAGTGGACTAAAGACAGAGGGTATACCAAGCAGAATAAATAGGGAGCACAGACTATTTAGAATGACAAATAATCTATAAAAAACAATTTACTAAGGTTTGCAGGATGGTATAACTTCTTATAGGAAGCATTATGCTGCTCTTCTATAAATACCAATGTATTTTGTAGTCAAGATGATAATAATTCATCTTTTTGCTGAGATATTTAAAAAAAAATAATGGTGATTGGCTATATTTCATCATCTATCCTTTATTACCTGCCCATGCTTGTCACACATAGGCGGATATGTTTGGCTTTAAGGCCGGCTGACGGTGTGGAGAAGCCAGTACTATACAGCGGTGAAGCAGAAGGAGCTAAGCGATGGGCAGAGCCCGTTCCCTGATTCATAACTTATAGGTAAGAACATCGACCTGCTCAAGCCCTCAAAGAGGAAAGGCTAGAACCCATGAGTCTTGTTCAGTTTCACTGGCTTAAAATGATCCAAGTGAGGCCCATACCTGATGGCCACTGAGTTTCATAAGGGAATACAGTCCTTACACTCAGGGAGAGTAGGGAAGAAGCTGCTAGGGTGATCTCATGGGTCTATTACCTGACATCTCTTTCCAGTGTTTTTCTATTTAGTTCTGAAAGAGGTACGGCCAAGATAGGGATTTCTCTCATTTCTCTCCTTTAGCTGAGGAAAATGTAAAAACTGAAAGCCTACAGGAGCCACAAAGGATTTAATGGTGAGAGTCACAGCACAAAAATCCCAATTCACCAACCCCACAATCTTCATTTCATTTGGAATGTTCAGGGTTGTCTTCCAAATGTAACTGAGACGATTGCAGACAGCATCTTACAAGGCAACGACAAACAGAGGATGTTCAATAAGCACTTGAGTGATGAGCCTGGGAGGATCCTGGCGCCAACAACGCTCCATAAAACCAGAGAGCTGAACGGGTCCTTTGAGGTCATTAACTTCTCCTCCTCTGTTTTCTTAGGAGGAAACTGAAGAACACCAGTGAAAAAAAGAAAGGAAAACAGGGTCCTGTCCCTGTGCTAGAAGCTTCATGCATGTTACTTACTTGGGCAGCTTTATGAAGTGTGTGTTACTAGTACCATCTTACAGATGGAGGAAGCCGGGTCTCAGAGTAAGAAACATGTCCAAAGCTGCAGAGTTAATCAGTGGCTGGACAGGCTTGAGTCTGGTCTGCCAGCTCCTGATACAGCACACCTTCCAGGTGAGATGGGAAATGCACCGCCGTCAGCACACTCGGTGCACACTCGGTGCACACTCGGTGCTCAGTCAGGGCCGGCTGGCCGGCCTTCTGTGAGATGGGTCTCCTGGTCCCAGCTAGTGTTTGTGAAATAAATGGGAACACTTTGCAGAGAAGGAAATCATAAAAAAGTTGAGAGATTATTTGCCCTATAGCCTTTTTATAACAAGGCAAGTAAGTAAAAAGATTATAAAATAGTTCTGCTTCAGTTTTAGAGGCGGTCCTATTTCAATTGTTTAATGTTATTCACAGCTTATTAAGGC